>NC_090932.1:1055946854-1056593204 GCF_040938575.1 Ambystoma mexicanum
GAAGTTGGCATCCTGGTGGAGCAGGTCCTGGTGCATTATGTTGCCCTCTGCGGACAACTACGCGCCGACAAGGATGGATGGAAGAGGATCTGTTTGGACAACATAGGTGCCATCAACGCGGAGGGTTTGGCAACCCGCGGCCTGAAACACGTCCATAAGTACTGGGAGGGCTTTAGGTCTAGGTCCCCAGGAAGGCCCGGCACCTCTTGGATGCAGCGGATGCAGTGGGGTGCCGGGTCCACCTTACCACCGACCAGATGAGGGTCCTGGAACGCATTAGCCCAGCGCTTCACCTCCAGGTCCTCGAGAGGCAGATTTGTCTGGAGTCGAGCAGTAAGTGTCCATGCATACTCATTGGACACAGTGCATGTAGAGGTGTGCCAGGAGTGTGCAGCTTGGACATATGTCTGACATGGCCCATGTATGGATGTGCATGTGCAGGGCCATGTCTGTGCTGCATGTGAGTCCAGTCATGTGTGATGCACATCAGTGGTTTATGTGTTCCAGTGCATGACGCATAACTGCATGTGAAGATGCTCACATGTGTGCATGCCTGTGTATGTACTCAGCCATGTTTGGGGTGCGACACATGGATGCTCGTCACGCCTTCATGTACGTGCACTGTGTACATGTGTGTGTGTCTGTTTGGGGGGGTGTGACTGTGAGACGCCATGGGTGCATGGGACACAGACATGTAGGTACCCAATTGGCAGATGTGACATAGTTGCTGATGATTGCACTGTGACAGGTGGTGGAGATGTACAGATGCATGTCTGTCTGGTGGTGTGTGTGCATGTGCTCGGCACTCCCCATGTTGCTTTGACATCATGCCAACCTTTGGATGTTGATGCAGTTGTGTATGGATGCTGCTACCTGCTGCAGGATTCCTGTTAATGTGTGCACGTGTGTGGGCTCAAATGATATGAGTGTTGGGGAGTGTGATGCCATCTGTGAAGTGTGTCTCTGCCACTCATGTGCAACTGTCATGTGTGTTTCAGACCATTGCACAGTGCCCTGAGGCCTGTGTTCTATCTCTCCCTGTCTGTAGCATCGACTGATGAAGAGGGCAGAGACAGTGCTGTGGAGCACAGCGGCATGGATACCACCGCCAGCCTGAGACGCAAGGCCCAGCTCCCCTCTGAGGTAATCATATCTTCCGGGAGTGAGGAGTCTGGTGCTGCGTCCATGGCCACAGCTGCCGAGAGAAGGTCCAAGAGGCAGAGGTTGGAGGTGGACTCCTCGGCAGCAGAAGAGGCAGCTGAGCCACCACAGGGACCTACGGAGGAAGATGGCAGGGGGTTTTGTTGAGGAGGAGGCCGTGACATCCCCACGCACAGGGCCTGGAAGGTGGGATTCCACTAGTACTAGTGGTGCAGTCCAGGGGCAGGGACAGGAGGCAGCACAGGCCACTGCGGAGGTGCCTGTGTTTAATTCTTTCCCGATCCTGTGACTGCATCATCCGGCACCAAGAGGGATGCCTTTGTCCAGACCGGTTTTCAGGGAGGGTATGCGCAAACAACAACTGCCTTCCTCTCCCTGCAGACTTGGCAATCCGCGACCAGATTGAGCTTGTCCTAGCTGGTGTGGCGTTGCACCAACATGGTATTCGGGTTGACGTGCAAGGTTCTCGTGAGGACAATGCACATCATTTTGAATACCTGTTTGGGCGCGTCGCACTTCTAGGACAGGTTGTCGGCACTGGGTTGCTCCGTGTGCTGGATCTTCTTGCGACCCCCTCCTCAACTAAACCCCCTATGCGCCAGTCGTCCTCCGTGCCATCTTCCCACCCAAGTATCACCTGGGCCCCCTGTGGAGCTGCCCCTGAGTCAGCGGCCTGGCTGCTTTAGGACACATCCCTGCCACAGTCGGGAGTCGGAAGTCCAGCAGGGTAGCCACCCCACCAACTGGACCCCAGCAAATGGAGGACGTGCAGGCATCAACAAGGAGGGCATGTGCACAGCGGTACCAGAAGATTCCATCAGCTTGGATGCCATTGTGGTGCCAGAGGCAGTTGCATTGGAGGCAGCAGCAGGCTCAGTGTGGGAGCCATCAACATCCCGGGGGCAGGCATTGGCCGGTGGGCAGGAGGACCCAGGATTGGGAGTGTCTTCCGTGTGGCGAAGAGGGCACGGCTCACAATGGTCAGGGCAGAGAGCTCCATGCACCAGGTTTTGAGGCGTGTCGAGTGCCTTGAGGAAACTCGCATGGAGTTGGAGGATGCCATGGCTGCATCCCTGCGATACCTCCAGGCCAGGGAACAGGCCCACCTCTGGAACATCGACATGGAGTTCGATGATGCCCTGGCCTGGGACATCAAAAAGTGAGCCGTCGGACTAGCCCACCGCCTTTGTATATAGTTATTTAGGATTAGGTTTCAATTTGTTTTTATGATTTGGAGTACACAGACTTTGCTCACATTTTTGTATATAGTTGTGTTTCAAAAAGGGTTTTCTGTAGGTTTCATTTTGTGTAGGGATCAGGGACCCTACAGACTTTCATAGTAAATAGTTCTGGACATGTACATACTTTCTTTTTTTTTTATCCCATTGAGTAATGGTTTCTTATGCTTTTCAAACTTGGAATAATTTGTTTGGACTTTGGTGATGGACCACTTTTCATTTTTCATGTCATGGATTTAAATTTCTTCCTTGGATTTTACTTTCTTTTTCATAATGCATTAATTATTTCATCATTTGCATGTGTGGTTTTCATTTTGTCATTTGGTTTTCTTTTTAATACATTTCATAAATCTTCATTATTGGTGTGGTCTACTCTGATTGATTTTGTGCATGTCTCTATGAGCATTGGCTCAGTCATGTGTTGCCACTGTGTGGCTCTGTAGGACATTTATTCATGGGCATGCTGGTTCTTTTCAGACTCTCATGCCATGGGTAATTTACTAGGGAGTGGGTGCAGGGGATTGTTGGGTGTTTGTACTGGGGGGTGGAGGGGTCGGATTTGGGTTGGCATTAGGCTGATGGGTCTGTATTGTTATGACGTGGTGTTGGGGGGAACATGTGTCAGGCCTGCTGGCAGGTGCCCGTCACTGGTGGGGGTTACATGAGTCAGGGCCCATTGGTAGGTGCCCTTCACTGGTGGCGGGGACATGAGTCGGGGCCTGCTGGCAGGTGCCCGTCACTGGTGGGGGGGACATGAATCGGGGCCTGCTGGCAGGTGCCCATCAATGGGGGTGGGGTGGAGGGACATGTGTCGGGGCCTGCTGGCAGGTGCCCGTCAATGGGGGTGGGGTGGAGGCACATGTGTCGGGGCCTGCTGACAGGTGCTCATCAATGGTGGGGGGGCACATGAGTCGGGCCTGCTGGCAGGTGCCCGTCAATGGGGGTGGGGTGGAAGGACGTGTTGGGGCCTGCTGGCAGGTGCCCATCAATGGGGGTGAGGTGGAGGGACATGAGTCGGGCCCTGCTGGAAGGTGCCCGTTAGTGGTGCGGGTGACATGTGTCGGGGCCTGTTGGCAGGTGCCCATCACTGGTGGGGGGACTTGTGTTGGGGCTCACAAGTGCATCGTGCCATGTGGCCTGTCTGCAAGGCATGGTCAGGGTTTGCAGGGGTCCCTCCCTGTGGTGTGGGGTGTCTGCGAGGCATGGCCAGGGGTGATGGGCTGCTTGTGGGAATGACATGGGGTGTAGAGGGGGCCCTGGGATGTGGGTTGCCTGCAGGGCATGACCAGGGTGGATGGGCTGCCTACGGGGCATGCCCAGGGGTGTAGGGTGGCCCCCTGTGATGTGGGCTGCCTATGGGGCATAGGGAGGGGGGAGGTTACACCCGGGAGGGGCCGCACTGCCAATTCGCATGTAAAGCTCACTCGGAATACACGTACCCCGCTTGCTCCAGTGTAATCGCGTGGACAGCTCACTCCCGTACCCCGGAATACACGTACCTTGCTCCCTCCAGTGAAATTGCATGTAAAGCTCACTCGCATACCCCGGAATACATGTACCCTGCTCGCGCCAGCAAAATTGCGTGGACAGCTCACTCGCGTATCCTGGAATACATATACCGCGCTCCCGTCAGTGAAATCACATGTAAAGCTCACTTGCATACCCCGGATTACACGTACCTTGCTCACGCCAACAAAACTGCATGGACAGCTCACTCGCGTACCCCGGAATACATGTACCCCGCTCCCGCCAGCGAAATCGCATGTAAAGCTCACTCGCGTACCCCGAAATACACATACCCCGCTCCCGACAGCGAAATCGCGTGGACACCTCACTCATGTACCCCGGAATACATGTACCCCGCTCCAGCCAGCTAAATCGCGTGGACAGCTCACTCACATACCCTGAAATACACGTACCCTGCTCCCCAAGTGAAATCGCGTGGGCAGCTCACACGTGTACCCCGGAATACACGTAGCCCACTCCTGCCAGCGAAATCGTGTGGACAGCTCACTCGAGTACCCTGTAATACACGTACCCACTCCCGCCAGTGAATTCATGTAGACAGCTCACTCGCGTACCCCCAGATTCGCGCACCTGTGTGGTGTGGAGCCACATTCACCTCCTGCAGGCAGCCCACACCAAAGGCCCCCCTACTACACCCCTGACCTTGACCCGCAGGCAGCCCATCACCCCTGACCATGCCCTGCAGGCAGCCCACACCACGGGGAACCACCATACACCCCTGGGCATGCCCCGCAGGCAGCCCATCCACCCTGACCATGACCCGCAGGCAGCCCATCACCCCTGACCATGCCCTGCAGGCAGCCCAAACCATGGGAGACCACTATACCCCCTGGGCATGCCCCGCAAGCAGCCCATCCACCCTGACCATGACCCTCAGGCAGCCCATGACCCTTGACCATGCCCTGCAGGCAGCCCACACCATGGGAGACCACTATACTCCCCTGGGCATGCCCCTCAGGCTGCCCATCCACCCTGACCATGCCCTGCAGGCATCCCACACCACGGCGGACCACCATACACACCTGGGCATGCCCCGCAAGCAGCCCATCCACCCTGACCATGACCCGCAGGCAGCCCATCCACCCTGACCATGCCCCTGACCATGACCCGTAGGGAGCCCACACCACATGGGGGACTTTTTTCACGCAATTTGCCTGGCGCAGGCAGAGTATGCATTTTCAAGGGGGTGCGGGAGATGATTTTCTGGTGTTTTGGCTGCTGCGAGCGGGGTACACGTATTCAAGGGGCTGTGCGGGGAGATTTTCACGCCTTTTGGCTGCCACTAGCAGGGTACGCGTAGTTTTTCACGTGATTACAGTGTAGGGGACCTGTAAGCTGGTCCAGGTTTAGCATGCCCCTTTGCACCGTATTGGGGATTTCTATGGTTTTTCCTTGCACAAGGGGCGTTCTTGGGGGCATAACTGGTGCTGCAGGCTCTTCGCTGTGCCACAGCTGCAAATGACTTGGGAAATCCATGAATACGCGGTGCGCCAGAATGCTGTTTAGCGCACACGGCTGGCACACGCTGGCGCACGCTCCCTCTCTGCGCTGCTCGCATGAGCTACTTCTGCGCTGAATTCTATGAATCACCCCCTTAATGTTTTACCAAAAATGAAATGTATCTTTACCTTAGACAACCCTGACACAGAATCGTTTCAGAAGAGATATTTTGAAAAAAAATTGTGGGCTTGTCAAACACTAAAGCTAATTATTAGCACTCCAATGATGTAAGGTATGACGTAAGGTATTCCAATTAGTGGTCGGCACGAGAAAAAATGTAGCAAAGCATAACATCAGAACAAAATAAAAGTCCTAAAATAAGAGCAGCACTGCAGAATTGTACTCCTCCCCCTTATTGTACATTTGTGTGGAGGTTAAGTCATGGCCATCTTAAGAACTTTTGGGGCACAGACGCCTTTGGGGCCCCCTCCACAATACCAAAGGAATTAAGGGATATAGAATATCTAGTGCGCCCGACACCTGTGTCACAATTACACCCATATCTTGATATGTTGCCTCGCACAGATCACAATAAGCATGGTAAACGCTCCTTAGCCTCCTAATTCTTGCTGTAATCAGAGTGATAAACATTGGCATTTCATGGAAAACATTAGCAGTCTACGACAAGGGCACTTGTGTTCTAGCATAGGCACAGCAAACATTTAATCAATAACTGCCATGAGGAAGGTATTATGGACATAATATAACTGCAGGACACAGATTTTAGGACAATGATGCACATAATCAAGAATAGACAACGGCTCAGATTAGCTGCCTCACAGACAGAAAAAGCAAGGAGTAGGCTGCACATGCCATAGCATAGGAAGTGGATGACGACTTGAAGATACCAGGAAGGTGTCTGTATCCAGACAGACTGAGATTGAAAGTGGGACACGTTTTCAAGCAATGTTGCCATTAGAGAGCAAATAAATAAGTGGCTGTGGTGTGCAATATATCAATGCTCATTATTATTATATAGAAGCAACACTATATGTAGTCAGAGAAGCCATGAGTGAGTCTTTTTTAAAGATCATACCCTAATAAAGAAATCACTTTGAAGGGCTGACAATTTTTAAAGGTTTAGGGACTTTCCTATTTTGACAGGTGAGGAAATACAAGATTAAATGAGATACCCAGGATCACACATTGGTTAAGAGGTGAAGCTGGGGTTTTTCACGCACTCTGCAATTTTTGCACAAAATGTTATAAAAGCATATTATGCAAATTGGGAATCATTCTAGCTTCTTTGTCTCCATCTTCAAGGGAAGTATAAAAGTACCAGCATACTAATGGATGTGAACTTAAAAGATTTCAGATAGGGTTCTCTTTTGTATGTAAAAGATTTAAATACACACCAAATACAGGCTTGTGCAATTGTATTTAAAAAACATGCAGAAAGACCTTTGAATTATACTAATTAGCACACGGTGTTGTCGCATAAGCACACATTAAAATATGCTTGCCAGAAGCATACAATATCTGGTCTGCTCTCTTCTGTCAAGAACGCCTTCCATGCAAAAGGCCTACACAATGGGAAAGATCGGGTAATTGGCTAAACAATGCCACCAGTATGTGGGAAGGCAATCCTTTTCATAGAATGCAGCACAGTACTGTCAATGATATAAGATGTGTCCAGGATCACTGTAGCATCTGTTGGGTAAGCCAGGAACCAGGCATGAACGCTTTGGTTCCACAGTCTGAAATGTGGATGCATAAACACCTCTATGGACTATCACGTTATTGTCATCATTGGAGGGGCCTGCCTAGGTTTTACAACTCCCCATTTAAACAAACCAATTTCTAGACCTTCACTACACTGACACTATGTTAGTTTCTATAGCAACCGCTATCTGGTGCAGGTACATTGGTGATAACACCTGAAGTGCTGAAAAACAAAGTACATATACATACAGGCCTAAGAGCTTCACACATTTAAAATGCTGAGTCGGCCTTGCTGGAATTTGTTATTGTAATCTTGCATTTGAACACAGATCTCTGCAATGAGTGCTTAATACACTGATGCTATCCTCTGAACCATCGGGGTACTCACATTTATCAATATCCATTTCAAATTTGGCTATTGCACATGATAAGTTTAATGCCCACCGAAAAGTGAGAATGCTACAAGTGGTGTGCTACACAAACTATGTATACCACAGTGAACATTGCATTACAGGATGAAAAGATCAGAGCAGAATGTACTTGTCAGCAACAGACAGGTAAAAGGATTAGAGCCTCAGCAGCACACTATGAACAATCCTGAGGTGTGATATTTAATTGTTTTGACTAATGGGAACTGACATTTTTAAATAAGGCTGCCTTCTGGGGGTGCCCCCCTCCAAGGTGGAGGTCTAGGGCAAGTGCCCCTTTTGCCCTCCCATAAAGACATCTCTGGGTTAAGTGTTAGAGTGCGAGGAGGTGGGATGACAAAGCCAAACATGGATAAACCCAGCATGCAGTGAGGAGAGAAATTAACTAAAATCATAAAAATCCTGGAGTGGAAAAAGAACATTCTATTCTTCATCATAGAATTTCAGTGGTAACCACCTAATAGAAACTATTATTGAGAAAATATATTATTCCAGATAGAGGCATTTAAGAAAGAATAGGTAAAGATGTCGTAATGCACATCATGAACAGGTTCACAAATTTTATGTGCAGAATGTTGGGAAATATACTCTTCTGAATTATTTGTCAAATATAGACAGTGATCTCTGAAAACCTTACGATTTGCCTGCAGAAAGTGAACTGATCCTAAATTGCAAAAATATACAATGTTTTCTAAAAATGAAATTCTGTGGTAATTATAGTCGTGGTGCTATATGACCGGGAAGAATGAATAGTGCACTTTGTAGAATACAATGGTCTTCAGTTTAATAGAAAGTTAAGCTCTTGCATCCTTTCACCAGTGTGAACTATTTAGTTGTTGATATTTTGGTTGGGTTCTCTTAGCTGTGGATTCTATTTCATGGACTATCAAAAGGAAGGCCATAATCAGTATATCAAACACATTCTGTGGCAGATAATTTCATGCCGAAATTTCTAAATATGAATTTCATATACAGACTTCAATATTTTGAATATGTAATCACGCCACAGACCAATGGGTAGAATAAATGCAAGATGTGCGCTGTAAGGTGGGTGTGCACATAAAATGTAAAAAGAGCCAAATGTTTTCTGAATCCACTCATTGTTAAAATTATTCAATGTAAGAACCAAGTTTAGCATTATTAACGAGGAAAGATGTGATTTGTGTGACAAAAAAAAATAAACGACAAGAACAATAAATCATTTTCATAAATGTGAGGAATTATATTATATTAGAAATAAGGAACAAGTTACTTACCTGTAACTATTGTTATCCAGCATGGGTCTGTCATGGATTCACATGCTCATGAATATTCCCCTTCGTCAGGCTGGAAATCCTTGGTAAAAAAAAAATCAGTTTCAGTTTCATTTCTGAACTGTATTTCTCCTACCAACCACACCAATCACTGAGCTCTGGGTCATATTGCAAACAGCCAATGACTGCCCTCTACCTAAGCCCCTCCGCTGGCAGCCATCTTCAGATTTGGTAGCATGTAAAGTGGCAGTAGGACCAAGAGAAGAGCCGCAGAGGGGTAGGCTGGAGGGCTCGCATGTGAATCCATGCCAGACCCATGCTGGAGAACAACAGTTACAGGTAAGTAACTAGTTCCTTCTCCAGCATGGGCTCTGACATGGATTCACATGCTCATGAATAAAGAATACATAGCTGTACACAGCATGCACAACCACGGGAGGTGGCAAGGCTCAACAAAGGCATCTCTTACCTCCTCACAAGGCTCACTATCAAGCGAAAAGGTTGCGCAGCCCTGCTTGGCCCACTCTGGTCTCCTCCCTGGAATCCCTGTTGACGCAGTAGAATTTTGTGAAGGTGTGGTTCGACCTCCACGTAGCAGCCCTGCAGATGTCCAGCAGGTGCACACAAGACAGAAACGCTGTTGTATGTAGCAGCGATCGCTCTGTAGAGTGGGCTCTTGGATGGCCAGGCAGTGGTTGGTTTGCCAACCGGTGACAGTGGGTGAAACAGCCGGAAATGGAAGCCTTGGACAGGGCTTTCCCATGGTTCACAGGACCAACATTCACAAAGAGCTGAGAGGTTTTCCAGAAACTCTTTGTGCGAGCCACATAAAACGCTCTAGTCACATCCAGTGAGTGCAAAGTCCTTTCAGCCAGCGACAAAGGCATCGGTAAAACACGGGTAACACCAAGGACTTGTTTAGATGAAAGTCTGATGGCACCTTGGGCATGAAGGAGGGATGTGTCTGCAGCACCACCCTTGTCTCGTGGAAAGTCAAGTAAGGTGGTTTACAGGAAAGGGCCTGGATGTCGCCCATACGTCGTGCAGAGGTGATGGGCAAAAGAAAAGCTGTTTTCCACAAAAAAAATGTGAGTGGTGGAGAATGCGTAGGCTCGAACGGCAGACCCATGAGCCTAGTAAGCACCACATTGAGCTCCCACACCGGGGTTGGAGGCTTCACCGGTGGGAATAAGCGGAATAGTCCCTTGACAAATTCCTCGACTAATCAGTGCGACCACAAGGATGGTCGTCCTGGGGATCTGGTGTAGCGGGAGATATCCGCCAGATGAACCTTGATGGAGGCATGAGCAAGCCCCGATTTGGCCAACAAAAGCAAATATGGAAATATCTGAGGGGCCCTGACCCTCATTGGGTCGATTTTCTGGGAACGGCACCAAATAGCAAATCTCGTCCACTTAAATCCGTAGCATTTCAAAGTAGACAATGCTCTAGCCTTGGCGAGAACTTCCGTGCAGTCCGCCGGGAGATCGTGGCCACTGAATTCTAGCACTGCAGGAGCAGGGCCTTCAGGTTCAGAGACCCTGGATCGTGGTTAAGAATGGCACCTCCTTCCCTGACAAGAAGATCCGCGACCACTGGCAGCTTGACTGGTGAGGACACTGACATTCTGAGAGCTGCCTCTGCCACACCGGTGCAACGAGGATCATCTGGCAACGGCACCATCTCAGTTGACTGATGACTCGAAGTAACAACAGCAGAAGAAGGAATGCATACAGAAAGAGGCCTTCCCAAGGGAATGAGAATGAGTCCCCCATGCTCCCTGCTGGGGAAACCTGCTGGCAAACCTCCAGCAATTGGTATTCATCACCATTGCAAACAAGTCGATCTGGGGATTGCCCCATTTGCAGAACAGGTTCTCCACTAGGTCCTGCCGAAGTTCCCACTCATGGCAAGTGCAAAGCTCCCTGCTCAGAGAGTCAACGACCATGTTCTTTACTCCTGCCAGATGAAACGGGATGAGGAACATCCCCTGAGCGATGGCCCAATGCCATAAATCCTGTGCCTCTCTGAAGAGCATGGGGGATCTGTTGCCCCCTGTTTCCTGATATAAAAAATCTGTGGTGGTATTGTCTGTGAAGACCTGCACCACCTTGCCCTTAAGGGACAGCAGGAATGATTTGAGGGACCAAAACACCGCCCGTAGCTCCAGAACGTTGATATGCAACATCTCCTCCTCCGGCAGCCACAGGATTCTGGCATGAAGATTTCTGGTGTGGGCTCCCCATCACTCCAGGGAAGCATCCTTCACCACCGCCTCCTGGTGCAGTGGGGCCTGGAAATCCAAGCCTCCAGTCAGTTGAGACCACATGCCCCACCACCTTATTGCCCGAAGGAACCCCTTGTCGATCACAATCTTGTCCTGGAAGCTTCCGGACAACTGAATCCAACGGGAATCAAGGAACAGTGGGCGCATCCATAACCTGCAGAGCCAGATGAGATAAATGCATGATGATATCATGTCAAGCAGAGACTTGATGGCCCTCACTGTGGTGATCTTCAGGGCGAGCAGCCATTGCACCTTGCCCAGGATGGCCGCTACTCTCTCCTCTGATGGTGATGCTAGGCATGAAACTGTGTTGAGCCGGGATCCCAGGAACACCGCCCCCTGTGATGGAGTCAAGCAGGACTTTGCATAATTCACTGAGAACCCCAGATCCGTCAGTAGGCGAACCGTCCTTGCCTGTCTCTTGGTTCGACCCAGATGAACCAGTCGTCTAATTAAGGGTAGACGTGGATCCTTTCTAGTCGCAGATGGGCTGCCACCCCCGCCAGGCACTTGGTGAAGGCTCTGGGCCCTGACTTCAGTCCGAAAGGCAGGGCCTTGATTTGGTAATGCTTCCCCTGAAGGACGAAGCACAGAAACCTGCAGTGTCTCTTGTGGATGGGGATGTAGAAGTACGCATCCTCCAGGTCCAATGATGACAGAAAGTCTCCCTCTTCCAGCTGTCCCAGCACATGTTGAAGAGTGACCATTTGGAACATTTGGGACTTTATGTATTGGTTTAGTTGTCGTAGGTCGAGAATGGGCCACCAACCCCCAGTCTTCTTTCACACAAAGAAGTACCTTGAATAAACTCCGGAGCCCTGGATTCACATTGGAACTATCTCTATTTCCTCTATCTTTAGCATGTGTAACGCTTACCTGGGACTCTGTGGGAGCGTAATGACTTCTCAGCAAGAGGATCTATTTTTCTAGGCTCTTATTCTGTGAAAACAACAATTATAACAATAGAACTACTGTCAATTCTATTTGCGTGAAAAAACTGTAATGCGGTGAGCCTTTGATAAATCCCTCCCTCCTCAACTGTGCTTATGTTTTGTGGAGCTCTCCATCCTGTATTCTACAGAGGCACGTTGATTGTAAATTGTTAACTTGAGAGGCTGCAGTGTTTAAAAGATTCTTGTCAGAATAGTGTCCTTGCCTTTTCTTAGAGTTCTCTTGGCTGTCTTTCTAAAAATGTTCCTTTAGTTTGTAGGTTCTAGGTTCTCAGAAAAAGGTAGATGCTGTGGAATGGCTGTGGCCATACTCGGTATGAGGAAAAGTTTCAATTGCAGCCTTCAGAGATGAGCGCTGTAATAACTAAGCGAAGAAAAAACTTGCTGGGACTTCTGGTAAGCAACATATGTAAAAACTTTGTCTTTCTTATTTCACAAGTTTATTCATTAACAAAAATACCTTTTGTTTTGCAGGTTTTCAGAAAGCTGTAGATGAAATACCTTCGGGTATGCCGAGACTGCTGACAAAAACTTTTGAATGAAGGCACTGCGACGGCGAACAAAGACTGTTGTGAGGAAGATGCTGGGTCTGCAACAGAACTTCTGACAGAAGTTGTAGGGACTACGAAATAAACTGCTGACTGAGGAAACCCTTTGGAAATACTTCGGTTCGGTAAGTCTTTAACATAGCAACGGAATTCTGTTGATTTTCTGTGGAAACTAATATCGCTTAACTTTGTTTTTCCTTTGACAGGTTCTGTCATGAGATCGCTGGTAGCGTTACCCACTGTCAGCAGAGAAGATGCGAAGCGAGTGCTCCAGCGGAGGCAGAGCTTAAGTAGCTCCCTCTGAAACAGGTGTAGTATGTGCTGTGAGTTAACAATGGACTTGGTGGCAGCCATGTTGAGTGTAGGAAAAAACAAATGTTAGTGCTATGTGAGCCTATGTGTGCAATGCTATGAATGAGACAAATGCAATTTGTGCCAGTCTTGAAGCAACTGTTGACCCACTGACTGATATGAAGTTCCTTGCTTCACTGTTTTTTCTGAATGGGAACTGTGCTCCTTTGATGGGTTCATTACAGCATGGCCCAAAGCTCCAACAGCAGCTGAGGGATGTAGTTTTCCAAATGGGCCACCAGTGGTATTTGGGGACACTTCCGTTGGGACTCTAGAGTGTGTCTGTGGGCGAGAGCATCCAGCACCCAATGGTTGGCAGAGATGTTCTTCCACATGCTGATGAAGTTCGCCAGCAGGCCTCCCACCGGGGTGCATGGGTGGGGGCCTGACCTCACGGCCGGTTAATTCTTGATTGGAGGTCGATGGGCCGCCTTGGGGCCCTTGGTGATGACAGTGTCTTCCTCTGAAGGCCTTGGAGCGGCCCCTGTTGGTCTCTTGGGCTGAGAAGCAGAAGGGTTGGTGGTAAGAAGAGGAGTTCCCTCCTTAACCCTTGAAAGCACCATGGGACTTGCCTCTTCAGAATCGAAAGGACGTCAGTTCCTGCTATAGCATGCCCAGGGCACGTGCCATCTCTGTGTCCGCCTTGATGGCCTGTAGAGACTCATCTACAGCCTTCCTGAAAAGATTGTCTCTGCAAAGGGCATGTGCAAACCCTTCTCTGGACCTCTTGTTGAAAGTTGGTGGCCTTAAGTCAGCCACGGCGACGAATGCAAACGCTATTGCCCATCTGGCGGAAACCCGCACCCGCGATGTCCGTGGTCACTGTGATGGTGTGGTCCGACGCCAGCTCGCCCTCTTGCAAAATCTCCAACGCTTCTGACTTCTTTTCATCGGGGAGGAAGTCCAGCAGAGGTGATAGCTTGAACCACAGCTCCTGGTCATAGCGCGCTGCGATAGCGAGAGTGTTGGCAGCCTTGATGGTCGTCGCTGTAGATAACTTGCCTTCCCATTGCATCCAATTTCTTCCCCTCGTTGTCAGGAGGGGTGGACGCTGCCAAAGATGTAGAGCCCGACGACTTCTTCTTGGCTGCTGCAGAGGCTATGGAGTCCGGTGATTGTTGTGCCCGCAGGCACTTAGGTGCAGAGTCTGGGACACTGTATTTCTTCTACAGATGGTCCATCTTCGCTGGGGCCATAGAAGGGTTCTTCATGAGCGCCAGCCCTTATCCCAAATGCTGTCCTTCTTCTTCTTCTCTGGCACAAGCTGGAAGAGCTCTGATTCAATGGAGATCATTGCATGAAACAATCCTATCTCGTCGGGTGGAGATGATCTGGGCAGAGGCGACGGGAGGTCCCCCATCCGGCTGTCGTCGTCTGGGCCGTCGATGTTGCTGTGTCTGACTCTGCCACACCTGTTGGGGGCTGCGGAGAGAGATGAGACAGGTAGCACGGAGGCATCGGGTGCCTTTTCTTCTTCTTGGACTGTGGTTCCCCCATCGTCAGTGGGGTGGCCGGTACAGGTGCCGCTGGGAAAGCAGCAGCGGCGTCGCCAGCATCCTCTGCTGTATCTCAGATACAAGTGTGTGGAGGGCGTGAAGAATGTCCACCAACAGATCTCTAGGTGGCAGCTGTGGTTCAGCGACAGAGACAGGTAGCTGGGGCAAAGGAGCAGGGCCCGGGGTCTCGTCCAGAGGCCCTCCGTCACCTTCCTCGATGGTATCACTGTCATCGTTGCCTTCGTCATCGCCCTTGTTGGCACCCTCATTGTAGGGCAAAATCCCAACATTTCCTTTTTTGCCACCAACCTCCTGGATGGTTTGGAGGTAGACAAGTTCCTCCAGCTCAGCCGAGGAGATATCCGTGCTCCGGAAGACTTCAATGCCTACCCCCACTTTCTTTGTGTCCAAAGGGGACGGTCTCAGGGAGATGATTGGCATCTTCTTCTTCGGGATCTTCTGAATGGGGTGAAACTCTTGCCTTCAGGATGGCGCCCTGCGGGTCCGACTCCACAGCCTTCGAAAGGGACGCTACCAACACCTAAATGTAGGGAGCCGCCTTTGTTTGGCGTACTTGGGCGTTCACGGTCAGGCCAGGACCCTGGTCCAGCTTGGCCTTTGTGGTCACTCCAGACACCTTGGACTTCTTGGCCTTGTCCTTAGGGGCCTTCTTCAACGAGGGCAGACCGGACGATGTACTCTGCTTGGTCCCTCCTTTATTCGTCTCAGGGGCCACCTTCAGCTTGCCCGGGTGATATGACTTCCTCTTGGATGAAGATCCGTAGCGCTGACTGGAGACCAATTCCGCCGGGGATGCAGGACGTGCCCTGGCCGCCGCGGAGCCCGCTGCAACGGCGCTCCTGGCGGTAGCAGACTCGCAGTGCTTGGCCTTTAGTTGGACCTCCGCAGAAAGGGAACCCTCAAAGGACTTAGAAGCCCGCTCAGCTTTCCTGGATACAGAGAGGCATGCTCCTCGGACCCACCCAGTGCAGAGGCCTTGGTATACAGAACTCACCCAGTCATGTACGCCGATCCTTCCAGGTGCTTGTAGAGAGTTCACAGCAAAATGCACAATCTTCCTCCTTGTGCGTCGGGTACAGGCAGTAAATGCACTGGGAATATTTGTCATCCATAAAAACATTCTGCAAACCGAAAATTGATGAAATCCGCTCTTGGGGGGGCGCTGAAGAATCCCAAAAACAGGTCCCCGTTAATCAGAAGGAAGATCGATGGAGCACAATGCTTGATTGCCCAAAAAATAGAGTAAAAAACTCTTCCAAAAAGTGAAAATGCAGTAAAAGCTTGAGCGCTAGGCACAAGGACTCCTAACACTTGAACGTGCAGTAAAAAACTGAAGATGGCTACCAGAGGAGGTGCAGGAAGTCATTGGCTGGGGGTAGTATGACCCAGAGCTCAGTGGTTGATTGTTAGGAGAAAGACAGTTCAGAAATTAAACTGATTTTTTCTTTACTGAGGATTCCCAGCCTGACGACGGGGAACATTCATGAGCATGTGAATCCATGCCAGACCCCATGCTGGAGAACCTATTGTAACTAAAGGCTTCAATAATTCTATTGGGTAATGTAATGAAAAAATGTGCATTTGAACAGGAAGATGCCTTCTGATGCATATGCATCCAAGGTTGTGACTTTAGTACAGTGTACTAGTAAAATGTTCAACAATGCACTATTTACCATAATGGACATGTGCAATCATTGGTCACTATGTTCCTGTGATGAATTGAATTCTGCCTTGTAGAAAAACAAGGATGAATAGTGGTAAAATGGCCCACTCATCTCTCAAACCTCTACAAACCAAAACACAATGCAATCATAGAGGTAATCCAGACACAACTCAGAAAAGCTGCGTTGTGCACTGATTCTTGTGGACAGAACAAGGAATCATGACACAATTTGCAATTTATCAGGGATAAGACACATAGGGCCTCATTACAACTGTGCCGGTCTGGAAACAATGGTGCCGGTAAGCTACTGGCACTGTTGTTTCCAGACCGGCACAGTACAACTCTGCTGGTGGGTGCCTTCCCGCCGCACGGGTCAAACCTGCAGGGCGGGACGCACACCCGCTCGCAGAGTTCTCACGGAAGCACCGGCATTGTTGTTAATGGTGCCAGTGCTCCCCCCTTTCCCATGGAGTCCTATGGGACTAACAAAATTACCGGCAGCTAACTTTCCAGGCACCGGACTCGGAATAACCCAGTGGCACCGGGAAGTCAGGCACTGGTAATTTGTTTCGGGTCTGGCGACAACGCGCCAGTTTTACCAGCAGCGTTACCGCCGGGCCCATATTGAGGCCCATAGTGATGGAATTAATACAGTGAACATACCACACAAGAGGACCTGCATTATTGTTTCATGTACTTATTAAAAGAAAACACATAACATAAATGAAATTCAGGAGATTGAACTATATTTTTTTTATATTTTACATCCCAGTTCACAACTGTGTTCTATATCTGTACCAATCTGTGATCATGTACTATATATACAACCTTTAAATAACTCAATTCATGGCATGGGCGCGTAGGACCTGTTCTGTGGCCACGCCCATTTCCTGATTTTCTCTGAACAACACTCCAATGAATACATCTTCAATGCCACAGGAAAGTGAGTTTAGGGCCCTTTAGTAATGTGTATATGTAATGGACGGGATCACACAGATACATTCTGAGTCCAAATAACCAAATGAACTCAGAAAGATAGCAAAATGCTGTTTTATTAACAATGATCTAAAACCGGGAGTTACAACGTACATCAATGGAAATACGTTCAATTTCACTCAGCGATCTTCACACAAAACATAGCTTTTATATCAAAAATACGTCAGAGGTACATGGCAATAATGAAAAACCTACTAAGGGTCAGGATTGGTTTAAGTGGACATTTAAGTATACTGTGTATAGGAACTCGGATTGTAATTGGCTATCCCCTATCAGGTGGACAGTACATGCTTACCTCTAAAACATGTAATCTTCAGAAACATTAGATACACAGTTTCTCATTGGTTTTCAAACTATAAGGTCCTTTGGTATATGGACCAATTCAATTGGTTGGCATGCTTGCGCCAGGTCTGGAATGTTTGGTTCACTTAGCAACACGTAAGCCCAGATCCAGGTGCAAGGAGATGGGGCATGACACTACCTCCCGACCCAATTAGCCCAGCATCTCACATCACCCATGCCTTCTGCCATGAATACTGTCTTTGAACTTGGCCCTGCAAAGTATCCTTGTTTTTTAGAATCTATGAGAGTGAGAGCCCGCCATCGTGTTCCGGGACTTCAAGTTCGAACTCTATTTTCATCCTTGGCTCACGTGACAGACAACCATGAATTGGTCCATTTTGCAGGTTTTAAATGCTCTAAATGAACTAAACTTGGCACTCTTGGTATTCCTTCTTTGCACCTTAACAAGGCATGATTCATAATTCCATACTTGCCAACACTACAGATTTAGGAGGTAGGCTACTGCTTTTGAAGCAGCCCTACCGCCTACAGATTTCAGTGACAGATCCTACTGCTTTTTACAGTGGCAAGTAATTTATGTAATTCTAAGGCAGACTGCTTGAGACCAGCCCAGTACAAAGCATGCAATGCATTAATTAGTCTGTCTGTACAGTGGGCTAGTAGGTGATTACTTTGATTGCGCCCAGTCATTCCACTGACCTGTCAGCTACATGACTCTCTCCTGTACTCTTGCCAGTACAACCCTTTAGGTGAACCAGCAGTGAAAGCAAGCGGCAGAGTATAACACCATCAAACAGCATCTGCCGACAATTTGGTGTTAGCATTCAGAATGATACATTTTTAACATCTTTCCATGTTGTGCTGTTTGTATGTTTTGTATTTTCCTGTGATGTCATTGTTATGGGAATTATTATTTTTCAAACTTGAAAAATCCTACATCATTTTGGTCACAGAATGTTGGCAAGTATGTCATTTGCATGTTCACTCCTTTCCAGATTAGATAGCTGACCTTGGCTGCTTGAGTTTGGACTCCAGGCCAGACAACCTCGCCATGCAGCTCCACGATTCTGCTTATCTTGCTGTGACACAGCTTTCTCTTCCCGCTTCATGGGTCCTGGCTTACTAAATTCATGATACTGATGTCCATCTTCTATACAAATGCGGCATTGCCTGCGTTCTAATCACTACATGTAGCCAGCTTCTATGATGACTTAGGGCCTCATTACGACCCTGGCGGAAAGTGACTGACCGGACCGCAACAGCGTAAATAGCGTTTCCGCCATTGCACGAAGGAGCAAAGTGCGGCCAATCACGACCCATCGGGCACGAGCATTACGCCATGGCGGAATCCGAAAGGCTGCGATGGCGGAAATGACCCCAAAACGGCCCTTACCGCCGCCGTACGCTGCACCAGGTGCAATACCGCCACCCATCTTAGCGGTCACCGTAATGAGCGGTCACCGTAACGAGCGTGCACCGCAAATTACGGCCACCGTAAATATACGGAAACGGAAGTAAAAGCATGTGGCCGGAACGGGAAACAGCACGCCGCACAACTATAAAATCCGAATCCCAACACAACCATAAAAAATCCGACCCTGACACACATCCCAACCCGTTAGCAACCCCAGTTAAAAAAATAAATATGGGAAAGGTAGCCAAGAAAGCGTGTGACCGCAAGCGGCAGGTACACTTCTCCCGAGAGGAACTGACCGTGCTCACCGAGACCCTCCAGGAAAATTCCGCCGTCGTCTTCTCCAGTCAAATGACCAGGACGGCCCTTGCCAACAAGAAGGCCATATGGGCCCTGGTGGCACAGCGCGTAAGTGCTGTGGGGACAACACCCCGCACGCCACAGCAATGTCGCAAGCGGTGGGACGACCTGCGGATCCGCGTACGCAGCATACTTTCTGCGAACAGGAACATCGCCACAGCTACCGGGGGGGGTTCAGAGTCGCCCATCAAGTTGACCCCCTGGGAGGAAATCTGCGCCTCCACCATAGGAATGGAGAGCATAGAGGGAGTCGGAGGGATGGAGAAAGGAGTGCCGACATCCGGAGAATCAGGTAGGTTGGCCAAGAGAAACAATGCGAAATCCACAAACCACGAACATGTGCAGTACCATGTGACCCCATAGTGCAATACATACTTTGCCCTGACAGCGCCCTCTAAAAGTCAGAATGAACAAACAAATCAGTCAAGAAGCCATAAACAACCCCTACATGTGCAGCATGCACCCCCTAACTGCAGGCAGCCAAATGAATGCATCCTCAATCCACACGAAAATGAGACCACCTCCAAGGCCCAGTCCCAAATCAGCCTCATGTACCACCCCAATGCATTTGATACGTTGCCATTCCAAATCCGACAGACCCATAACTAACGCTCGCCCCTCTTTACTCCACCACAGGGTCCGATACCAACGACGAGCTGCAGGACACCCCTACCAGCACGCCTGCAAAGAGGGCCAGGACCAACGTCCCAAGAGCCTCCACCTCAGGTGCAAGGATCAAGACACGGCAGCAGCAGGAATCAAGTGGCAGCACACTGGAGGGGACTGCAACAGGCACCCCAGCAGCCAGCAAGTCCACAACCCCAGCACCACAGGTCCCCCCAAAGAACGTATCTGATGGCACTGCCTCTGGTGGTAGCAGCACCATAGGTGACACAGCTGTCATGCCAGCATGCTCCGACACGGAAAACAGTGCTGGCGACGTAGGTACCATCCATGACCTTTCCCAATCCCCCTGCATGTTCCATCCCCTACACCATGACGAAACCACGCAGGGGCACCCTGAAGACGACGACTGGCCAACCCCCACAAGTCCTGTGCCAAGGCAACATGTGTTGAGCAGCCCCCCTGTCACACCACCGCAAATGTCCATGGCCCAGCAGAGGCAACAGTCCCTCGACCTGCTGATCGAGCAACAGCAGGAAGCGTCCACGCTACTCAAGGACCATGCAAATGAATGCGGGGGTTCCAGGGCAGCCATGGAAACATCCACCGAGACACTCAGGGCACAAATAGAGAAAAGTAGTGAGAGCCTCAGGGGAGAAATGGAGAGAAGCACCGAGAGCCTGAGAGCACAAATGGAGAAAAGCACCGAGAGCCTGAGGGGGGAACTGCATGCGACGTCCAAAGACGTTTGTGCTGAACTTGCTGCTGTGCGCCGTGTGCTCTCGGAGCTCTCACAAACCCTCAGAGACATGCATGGACGCGAGCAGGCAGAGACATCATCCGTGGCAAGTTCCGTCCAGGGCAGCCCCCAACGCAGATCTGGCAGGAACCTGCGCTCCACGGGCAGGGGTGCCCCTGATACCCGTAGAGGGGGCTTGCAATAGCGTCTACCCACGGACAGCATGCATATTTGGACACTGGTGTTGGGGGGGGAGGTAGTAGGGTGGAGGGGGTGTGTTGGGCTTCACTGGGTGGCGGGTCCATAGGGTGTATAAATCAAATCACATTAACAATACAGCACCTCATTATCATCCAATGACATGTGTGGACATTGATATTTGCGTACGAGGCCTTCATAGGCGTACAGTCCACAATGTGCCTGTACTACACACACACAGTGCCACAGGTCCCCTTTCCGTGTAATAGGCACCATGCGTGGTTGCTAGAAGCATGCATCTATGATGCTCTGTCGGATTGCACGTACATCCTGTGCCTCATGGACTCCTTGAGGTGCCTCCACATCCCCACCCTCATCATCATCATCATCTTCAGGTGCATGCAGTACAGCGTCAGGGGGCATGGGCACATTCCTACGTATGCACATGTTGTGCAGCATGACACATGCCATGACCATCTTAGAAACCTTCTCATGGCTGTACATGAGTGCCCCGCCAGACCTGCTGAGGCTGCGGAAACGAGCCTTCAGTAGGCCGAATGCCTGTTCAATGACCACACGGGTACGTGAGTGGGCATGGTTGTAGTCCTCCTCATGCTCGTTCTGTGGGTTCCGGATTGGTGTAAGGAGCCATCTCTTCAGTGGATACCCGGCATCACCTGTATGAGACGAATAAAGGGTGTCAGTGGAATGATAGTGCTAAGTAGCCCCCCCCCCCCCCTGCAAGGTCATTGACGCATCAAATGGGCCACGATGTCATGCATGGAATGAGACTCACCGAGTAGCCAGGATCTGTGCCCTGCGTGTCGCTCCATGTAGCGTGGTATTCTTGTGTTCCTCAGGACCATAGAATCATGGGTAGATCCTGGAAATCTGGCACAACAATGCGTAAATATCTTGTTGGAGTCACACACCATTTGCACATTGATTGAATGAAATTGTTTCCGGTTGCGGTACTGGACCTCCATGGCATGTGGGACAACCAATTCAACATGGGTGCAGTCGATGGCACCAATGCAACCCGGGATGCCGCCAAGTGCATGGAATCCCACTTTAGCGTTGGTAATCTCCTGGTACGTGCGTGGTAGTGTGATGTGGTCGTCGGCGTGCTTCAGGAGGGCATCGTGCACTTGGAAGAGTGTCCGTGAGAACAGTGGCTGTGAAATGCCATGCAACTGTCCCACTGTGTGCTGGTAGGTGCCTGTGGCCAGGAAGTGGAGTGCAGACACCACCTTCAGTAGGGGTGGGATGGCGGTTGGGCTATCTATCATGCTCACGAGGTCAGCATGTGTCATGTCCACAATGGCGATTATGGTGTCCCGGTCCAAACGGTAGAGGGTGTGGATCTGCTCAGCAGTGAGGTTGAACGGATCGGCTCGGAGGCGTGGGATTGCGGGCCGCCTGCGTGGTGGTAGTGGCAGTGCTTGTGGGCCTTGCTGACCCTGCCTTGCCCTCCTCCTCCTCCTTCTCCTCTGTCTCCCCTGTGCGCCCGGTTGTTGTACCTGTTGTTGTTCGTCGTCTTCTTGTAGTTGTAGCACTTGCAGTGCTATCTGGTACCCCAGGCCCAACATCGCTAGTCCTGCCGGTAGCATTTTGGAGTGGGAGTGGTTGTGGGAGGGGTTTGGGTCTGCAATATATGTGCTGTCGGCCTGTATGGCCTCCACCTGTGCTGATTGAATGAATCTGTGGCAGATGCAATCCCTTCTGGCCGAGCACGTCCCGCACGTAAGCTGCATTTGGCCGCATGGCATCTTGGGATTTGAATCATGTATCAAATCCCGATGGCAGTGTGATGTACTTTGACTGATCTTCATGCTATGCTCCCATTGTTACACATGCTATGATTGCAGCCGCTTACATACCTGTGAAGAGTCAGTGGTATGTAGGGCTCGATCGATGGCCGACCCTCATGCAGCACAGTAACGTACTTCACCGACGGGCGTGGCGTGCCATTTGTGATTGCAGCCAGTTAGCATCATGACACACAGCCGCACTACATTGATGTAATTGTGAATGCAAGCGTTCACAGAAGCCTTTTCGACGTAATGTTGCAAGTGAGGAATTCGAAGGCCAGCATTTTGGGTTTTGAAGTAGCGGCGAGGATACGCCCACAGGTCTGGCTGGAAATGTAACGTTCTATTGTAGAATGTCCTTGGGACATGGCCCATAACGAGCAGGCAATGAATGATATGAATTGAATGGGATGCGCAACAGCGTAGTGGACGATAAGGCAGGACGTTCCCAAATCCATCTTGCTTCACAACACTACAGATCCGGCCAGGGGCACAGTGGTTTTTGCGGACTGCATTACGCACAGACGCGATGGAAGTTTCACATATTATGTGAGTGAATATTCATGCGTTTTCATTGCGGGATGAGGGAATGATGTGTGGATGCATGGACTGATGATTCCGTTTAGGGTCTGCCATGTACATGGGTTTTATGATTCACTCCCCTTCCCCTGCGTTATGTGATGCAAGGCTGCCATAGTGGGACATACGTCTATCTGCCCTTGTCGGATCCTCCCTGTCTCGACGCGCCTTCATACACTTGTGTCTAGGCACGTTACTAATCCCATGTCATGGGTTCTATCTTGACGGACGCATGCACAGTAACCGACGTTGACAATGGTGTATTTAGCTCGATTGGTTTCGTTATGATTCGATACTGATTTAGGGGTGTGTATATTCCTTTGGAGTGGGCTAGCATGCATATGGGTGTGGATTTGGTGTGTTGAATGAAGATTGTAATGCATCATGAGTCCCGTAATGCAATCGGTTGATTTGTGTTTCTTTTGGGTGACAGGTATCTCCTGCCCTATTGCAGATGCCATCTCTACGCCACTCCTCCAGATGGTTTTTACTCTCGACTCCTGCAGCTTCGGGTGAATCAGTGGAGCACCATTTCGATCATATGGGACGATCGCCAATGGGCCACATGCCCTTACGCTGTACTGGTGGCTAGGTGCAACATTTCGGCCTTTCAGCTCGACTAGTGCCTGCCTCATGGGACGGACCTGCGGTTCTTGCCGCTTCCATGTTGCCTTTTGGAACGTTGATGTAGGCCCTGTGTGCCATGATGGTACAGGGCGTCACACAAGTGGAAGCCGGTCAATTATTGCAGATGCAGCCCTCGGTGATGATGGTTGTTTTGGTGGTATTTTGCAAATTGCTGTGGGGCCTTTGTCATTTGGATGTGCATTTAAATTGTATTCCGATATTTGTCGTGTTGCGTTGTTCTTTGCAGGTGATGTGGCGATTTTCGCTTTGTGGCGGTATGTATTGCGTGATGATCTGCATTGTGTTCCGGCTTCTGAGTTGAGTTGTGTGGTACAGTACTGGCCGCGTTTGCCTACGTAGCACAGTATGGTCACGGATAGGGGCTGCCATTGTGACTGTTTACATGATGTGCTGTTCAGGGGCGGGGGATTGGCTTTTGGCCGACTGGTGCCTGTCAGCCAGGTCGATTGGTGGAATGATGGGTTGTTCAGAATGTGGCTGGTCACAGGTGACTGTGTTTGCGTGCGTTTGTTGGAGGGGGACTGGGGTCATGTCCATTGGAATAGCTTCTGTATTGATGCCATCTGTGCCCTGCAGCTCCCATCGGCCCCTCTTGGGATGAGCCTGGCTGCTCAGTCACTCTGCCGACTTGTGTGGTACATGCTTCTGCTGATGGTTGGTTTGTTTACTGGCATGAGTACAGGGCTGGTGCAATCCCCCTCAGGATGCTGTTTTGGATGTTGCCTTGCGCTGGTGGCAAGCGATGGGGGACTACTGTTGTTTTGTGTCATGTGTTCTTGATTTTCATTTTGATGTATTGTACCTTCACATGCCTGTGCTGCGTCAGTACGGCTATGGTGACATGCCGTACATGGATGCCCACTCACGGGGCGCTTTGAGCCCCTGCATGCTTTTCTACGTTGGCATGCATGGGTGAATTGTGGATTTCACTGGTTGCATAGTGTGAGTACATTGCGCCTGCCAGGAGTTGTGCAATGAGGCCAGGGAGTGGAGTACAGGCACTCAGTGGGCCATTTACGGTTGGTTCGCGTTGCCGTATTTCTCGCCATGGCGGAATGGTACTTTACGACGTGCTTGATGGCGTTCAGTACATGTCCGCTAGGGTCAGAATTCGCGTACCGTTGCGCCATGGCGGTGATTCCGGTTTTGCAAGGCGCGCGTGCGCGTACTTGGTGCAGTTAGCGTTGCCGTTCACTGCGGTGTCGCTAATGGCATCGTACTTTACGGTGACGGGTCATGATCGCAACGAGCGGTGTTCGATGGCGGTATTGCATTTCCGCCATCATTTTTCCATTTCCGCAAGGGTCGTAATGAGGCCCTTAATCTACTTGCGTTTCAGCATCTATACAATTATTGAACAGTTGATTTTCTGCAGCACTTTGTGCATGTGTAATCTCCTTTTTCGTATTTAAAAGTCCACCACTTGATTCCTTGATTCTTTACTTTGTCATTAGTCTCTTCAGGATCTATACATTCTCTTTAGTAAGTATCCCGAGATGCTGTGCATACTCTTTGTGACATCACTGGCTTCTTTTCTCTGCTCCTTCTCATATTCCTTCAGGGAGTTCCTTCCTTAGGTTGCTAATATTTCAGGGATACATTCGGTGAGGTATTGGCAGAAATGCAGGTGTAAAAAACGGCACGATCTCAGGTCTCCAACGTTTGGCAGGTAGGGATACAGGGTTCCTGCAGAGGCATGCAGCTGCTCCTCTACACAAGTGTGCACTGGTCCCAGATGATGACAACACCAACAAACCTCTAAACAAAACTAGCCATCAGTGTGACATGTAATTAGCATTCCCAATACACTTGTACACCACTACAATCACTATTCCATCGGTTCCCGAAAAGTTTGGCCAAGTACTTTGTGCTGCAAGCAAATCAATGTCCACTTTTCAGTAAGACTAAACACTCACCAAATGCTACATTTTTCTAACACTGCAATACGTGCATCAAGAGTTGCAGGGAAAAGAGGGCTCCATACCATATATCCATTATATCTGTTTTCTTTTCCTTGCAGATGTACTGTCATACAGACACCTTTAGATGTGTCCGACAAACTGTCCAATTTGTATCCCAAAAAATCAACTGACAACAATAGTGTTGGTGAGTTTAACAAGAACTAAACAAATTGCTTTGAATCATTTCGCCAAACCCTACCAACCCATCATAACCACTTCACAAACTCCTTCACAATATTTCAAGTGAGGAAATACTAAATGTGCTCTATTTCCTCGTTTATGACCAGCATGCTGTTCACAATCACATGGGCTAGTCCACAAACACCACCACAAATATGGCTTCTTCATTTTACCAGTTTATAAGACTATGCGAAGTGACTGGTTTGGAAATAAGGTGGCATTAACAATGTATACTGGCACCTTTCTGGGCCGGTAGATCAGGCCCCTACCAGTACATTATTGCCTGAATTACTGGCTCTGTTACTACTGGGGAATAGGGCAATCCCATCCCATGGAGTCGCACGGCACTCCATCGAATGGGGAGGTACCGGCTTCTCCGACACCCGTAATTACCCAGCAATACCAATACATAGGGCAACGGAGCTGGTATGGTAATTCCGGCAGTATACCTGGGAAGTCATAATGAACTCTCACCCAATACTAATGCCCCCGATGTTTGAGGACACAAAATATAACAGGAAAATTATGCGTCTGCAACATTGATTTGCCCACAAATCAGATATGGGATTGATTTCCACACGTTGACATTCCTCTTGTACCGTAATTGACTAATCATTGCCATCCTGGGATGTCTGTGAATGACACGGGCCACATTGATGTGTAGAGAGGCACCTGCATACATGAATCAGTAAGTGAGTCCGTGGACCGGACTGAGATCTCACACATTTTTGTGGCCTAGTTTTTGCCCATTGAAAAAAACATAAAAAACAATCACTGGTTTGATAAAGTCCAAATTTTGCAAAAGCACCCTTTTTGGACCATGCCTCCACTCCTCATGAAAACTTGATTAACATAATTCCATAAATTCTGCCTTAAGCTGCAATAGACCTATTTTTCATTGGTAATCAAATTGTGATTTAAAAAATGTGCCCTTTCCCCTCTTCACAAAGCCATATTAAAATATTGTTGAACAGTGCCAAAGTTATAAGCCACTCAAACAGTACTCTTCCAATGGGGAGAGCAACTTAACCAAAGCTACTTGGTTACTATTACTGATGCTATGATATAAATATACACATTGCGAAGTGTCTTCACAAACTGTGTGGTACTGCCTTGGCTTGAAGTGTAACTTTGCTGCTGACGTACTATATCGCTGTTGGACTGCAGCTACAGTTGATCGGGTGATTGGAAGGAAGCTGGGAGCATTTTCTATGTGGCAAATCTAAAACATTATCCTCACGGCAAGGTGAAAGAAACTGAAGGCTGTTAATATTATCATTTTTGTTCTTCTTCTTTCTTCAACGTGGGTGCAGGTGCCTTTAATGATGCCTGGAGGCGTTTCCATAAAGAATGACTGGCCACACAAAGCACTTACGCGAACTGTCTTCGCAAAGTGTTTAGTGTTTGGTGACTGGCTGGCCATGGCCTAGCGCGTAACGCTGCTTCACCGAGCCCTATCGGTGCTGTATCAATGTGAGTGCTGTGAGTCTTGGTAGGGATTATATTTCATATGTTGAACTTTTTGAGGAATTAAAAGTGACAATGCAAGTATTATTTTGAAAGCAGGCCATAATTAGAGACACTTATTGGATGTTTGTCCACCCTCTATAAGGTGAAAGAGTGGAGCCTTGGATAGGCTGATTATTAACAGGCTGGTGATAGCCCCTAATACTGCAAGCATCTTATCACAGAGAGTTACTGACCGGGGTGCAGGCTAAATTCACACTAGCCTGAGAGCTTAGGGTGGACGGTCTATCGAATATACCTACCTTGGATAACCAACACAGTTATTAGCTGGCCCCTCACTGATGCCTCTGGCTAATAGCCCTGCATCTATGCCGCAAGGAAACTATGAATCCAGAACAAGAACCCGGATACAGGTGAAAAAAAACAGCAATAAATGGACCACTAAAGCCGCTATAAAGGAGTGGGGAGTTTGTCTCTCTAGGGGCTTATCAATCCAAGGAGAGTCTGGGGCCGGGGGGCCATCAGCAGGCCGTGGCTGGAGAGAACATGGCAGAAAAAAGCCTGCTGCTGTCCAATGTATTAGAATTAGCTCAACCCCACAAGGCTACTCTAGAGGAGAGTATTTCAGAGCCTCGCATTAGCGTTCCCGTGATGGGGAGGGCCCAGCGTCCACTCGTGTGTGAAGTGGCAGTGGGTTCGTCCAGTGACATATTTAAAACTATTCCCACTGGAGGAGATACAACCAATGAGGTTGAACAAGGGGAGCCCCGAGAACCAGCTACAAATAAAGGCATGATGGATACATATAAGGACCTAGATGGCACCATAAAAATGCCAAACCCACTTATACAGTGAGAAGTAGTGATGCCGTTGAGGAATGCTTTGAAAAACTTTGAATTGGCTGCTCAGCTCTCTCGGGAGCTGATTGAATTGACAGCTGAAATCTCGACTCAAATGAGGACAGTTTTGACATCTATCCAGGACAGGATCACTGCATTGGAGCTGGACCTATTGACAGATGACCAAGGGGGCCTAGATGTGGGTTCTTGGAAAGTAGGGGATCGGTATAATAGATCCATGTTGGGGAACGTTCGGATAACCAGACCTCAGACTACAAGTAATTCTTGCCTGACCCCTAATTCAGTGTTTCCGGAAGCCATGTGTCTGACCCCCCCAGGGCCCACAAAGCTCATGACGAATGCAACAATAGACTCTTCGAACTCTAGCTGCAATAACTCAAGCTTGGTCATTCATAATGGCCATAATGGAATGCAGGGGATGGATCCTGGGGAGTTGCATCGAGTGATTATTTCTGCAGTGTCCACATCCCTAATTCCTTTCACTAAGCTGTATGAGTCGATCCATGGTTCCTTAATGGATCAAGCAACCTAGATAGCCATGGTTAAAACTAAAATGATTACCCTGGAAGGGTTGGCTAAAAGGGTTGAAGAACGCCTGGATAAGGAGGCAAAATCATTGTTGCAATGGCAAAACTGCTTGTGCGACATGGCTCGAAGAAAGTCCACCAATAAATCCCTCCTAATGGAAACCCTCTTGGAGACTGTAAATGGATGAGATCCAAATGGAAAGAAACAGCATCGGGATCTACTAAGCAGGGCGACTTAGTTAAAGTAAAAGATCCCAAGCCTACTGACGCTACGAATGTGAACCCCCGATAGAATTGGAACTATTTATTCCAAGTGCCATAGAAAAGGAATCTAACATTTTTCCATATTCTTAGAGAAGCCTCTTTTAGCAGCCCCAGCGCCCGGCCAAAAAGAAGCCCATTGTGCCACGAGTTGAAGACCAAAAATCAGCCTGCCAAAAAGAAGGGCTGGTCAAATGGATCTAGGGCATTTTTGTGGAACCTTAGAACTCTGCCACCAGCAATTATGCAGCGATCAGTGAAAAGACCTAGAATAGAACTGGCGATGCAAGCAGAAGCAGGCCTAAAGTGTGCCCAAGTGGAGGAAGTTTTTAATTTGGAAGAAACTTGCCTAATTGGCCGACTTGAAGTCATTGACCAAGAACAAGACGATAATGATTGGTACAACTTGAGTAAATAAAAATGGTCAGAAATAGAAAGACAGACAAGTTCAATAACTGGCAGCTCGCTCCCGCGTGAAGGAAGTTCTCCAATCCATAATTATAGGCTTTCTCAGGCTGATTCCCCATAGAAGGTCTTCCAGACTCTGGTAGAGAAAAGACAAATGCAAAATGCCCTGCATGACCAGGAAGTGGAGTGGGTGAATATTAAAAGAAAGAAGGTGGGATTTCTTACAATGGAGTAGAAAAGACACTGCCTGAAACCCCAGTGCGACCAAAAAGTCAATCGGACACAACCACAAATACCTGAAAAGGGTGGGATGGTTCTCACTGATGTAAATTGTAAAGTCCATTTAGGAATGATTCTTGAAGGCTATACCTCTTTTATCTTGAAACGTCATAATGTAACAAAGGTATTCCAATGTGTATTCGCCCTCCTAAATATCACCTCTGACGATTTAAGAGTGGTGGAGTTTGCTACAGAAAAAAAGATGGATTCAGTGATTTTGCAGTTGGTCTCTTTCGAAATAAAAAAGCAACTCCTATTAGCAAGTGCAAAACCCCTTACCCCCCGGAAGAGGGGGTACGGATAAAGATGAAGGAAATCCCTCCTAATCAACTTGTATAAAAGAAATTGGAAGATAATGCAAAACAAGGTGGCACCAGACTCCCCCATGATAATGCGGCCATATTGAGTGGGAGGTCTGTGAGGAGCAGTGATAACTTCCGTGAACAACGAAGTCTGGAAGGTCAAGTAGATTTTCCCCCTTGGAAATTTACAGTTGATAACCGTGAACGCTGCAGAAAGTTTGGCCATAAGATCAAGGAGGGCAAAATAAATGGCCTAGTTGAAGCAAACTGGGAGTGGCTGACCGCAGCGCTGCCCTTTAAAAACTCCAAATAGGCTCATGCAATTGAGAAGGAACAGGAGTCGCACATTGACTTGTGGAACACGCACAGATTTAAACCACTGTCTAATGAAAACCTTAAGTAATAAAAGTATGGTATAATAGGCCTGCAGGAAACCTGGCTCAGATCAACACCTGCCTGCGATGACCATGAGCCTTTCTTAAATCCTGCAGGCCAGGGTATCTTGGGCAGGCCCTACTCAGGTCTCCTTATGCTCATAAAAGTGGATTCAGGAATCACAGTGTTGTGCCGTGAAAATCTAAGTCCGTACATCTCACGAGATACTGCAATTTGGAAAGAGCGCTTTGTTCGGATGAATGTCTATTGGAAGGTGAACATGTGTAAAAAGCTGAATTTTGTAAACTCAATAACAAATGCAATTGACAAAATCCTGTGCGAAGGAGAGCCAATGAGTCTTATTCTATGTGGAGATTTGAATTTGTGTTTGCTGAATGATAGTGGTTTGCCTCAAAGAGAATGTGAGTTGGCGGGACGGGCGCTTCACTGGTTTCAACCAATGAACGCTCGTGGTCTACATATGTTAAATGGACAGACTGTAGGGAATGTCCCTGGCGCTTGCTCGTTGGGTCGAGGCTCTCATAGGTCCTGTCTGGACTACTGTTTTATATAAAGAAAAATGGCAAAGAAGGTGACTAAATTTGTAATCATCAAGCAATCTTTAAGCGACCATGACCTGGTGTCTATTTCCTTGAAAATTGGTGAGAGATCTGGCCACAGGCTAGGGATGTCCCAGGTGTAGGTAAATAGGGGCAAACACCAATTAAGGGCAGGACGGACAGAAATTAACACCATTGCAGACAGATATGAGGAACATTCTCAAAGGGATTTGGCTAGGCTGGATTATGTATGGATCCTTAAAGATTGTTTAGTACCAACTAGACAAAACAAAATGAGAGATATTAAACCCATGCATGGATACAACACTATGGTTGCTAAGATGAAAAGAGAACTATGAGCGGACATTAGAAGGATTAAATCCTTCCTAAATGCTAATATTTGCGAATGAATAAAACAGCACAAACCTTAGTTCAAAAAATTGGCTAATAGCTACCAGAACCCTAAGAGCACAGAAGGATGTGGAGGTAATGTTGGGAGCTGTTTGCCAAAATAATACACGTAAACCTTTCGGAGATATTAAACAATAGAGGACAGTCCAGATCAAGCAATATGCTAGGCCAAGTGAATGAAGCATCATGAATCGCCCATTACTCCTCCCTGTTTGCTGACACTAGAACTATGGGAGAGATTATCTCAAGATTGGGTAGCGGTCCTTGGGATATCAAGGTGGATAGGGAGGAGCTTGAGATGATGATTAGAAGACTTAGCTCCTCTAGGGCGGCGGGCTCTGATGGTATCTCTAATAAGATACTTCTAAAACTGCCTGCTTCTATTCTCTGCCGTCTGCAACTCATCCAGAACAGGACTGCAAGACTTGTCCTTGGCCTCAAGCCCAGTGATCGTATCTCTTCAGGACTGAAATCTCTGCACTGGCTCCCAGTGGCTGCAAGGATTAAGTTCAAAACTCTCTCCATTGTCCACAAGGCCTTCTGGGGCCAGGGGACTCAATACCTTCAACTCCCTCTTCCTAAATACCTTCCTTCTCATAGTCTTTGCTCGTCCGCCTCCAACTCCCTCAGGGTCAGTCGCTTCTCCAAGCAATGAGCTGGTGGTTGATCTCTTTCTTCGGTCGGGGCCTCCCTCTGGAACAGCCTCTCTGCCTCCCTGAAACTTGAGGAGAACCATCTCTGGTTCCGGAAGCACCTCAAAACCTTTCTCTTTGCTTCTGTTTTCTCTCCTACTCTCCCCTGCTGAATTTCCTGGCTGAAACTGAAACTGCACTGGTTACTTGGCCACCCTCTAATCTCAGGCCCAGGTCCCCTCCCATGCCAGTCGCACACCTGCACTGCCTCCTGGCAACCCCTACACTTCGGGACTGTTTTCTGTATCTCTGCATTCCCACTACCAGCACTTCATACCTGATGTCTGAACTTACCATTGCACTTGCCACCAGCTGGCCGCACTTTCACTAATTGTTCATTTTCATTCATCCCATGTACTGCACTGCCCCCACCCCTGTACCTCACGATTCCCCTTCCCCCATTCCCATGCACGTGTGTAATCTGAATGACACCTGGCCTAGTAGGATTGTTGTCTCTGTCTTGCCTCGGTTCCCCCTCACTTGCCTACTTGTGCCTTGAAACACTTGTGTATAGGTGCGTTATAAATGCCATAATCATATCATATTTTAAAGATAATCCAGTGGCATGGGGGAATTTGGCTGAATTGATCTTTGATCATATTTTCTGATTAAAGTGCCTGCCCTTGACATGGTGTGAAACCATTATAGTCCCTATAAGAAGGGTGATCAGAGCAAACCCCGAAAGTATCGCTGACCACCCTTCTAGATTCGCTTGGGAAACTCTTTGCTTCTATTCTGTTGCGAGATCTGGAATTATGGGCCATTCAAATGGAAAGATCAGATCCGAGGCAGATGGGGTTCAAAAAAGGTGTTGGAACCTCTTTACATTTATTCATATTGGGGTGTCCTGGAACAAAGAGTACTAGAGTCGAAGACCTGTGTCTACGTGGCCTTTATGAACTTGGAGCAGGCCTTCAACTGTGTCAATTGTGGGCTACTTTGGGACAAATTAAGAGCTTGGGACTGCCCTACTGATCTTTTGGAAGCAATTAAAGCTCCTTACGCCAACACCTCTGTGCGGATTAGGCTTAATGAGGCTGGAATCCTGACAGAAAAAATTGTGACATTCAGTGGTCTAAAAAAGGAGTGTGCGCTGACACCCCTGTTGTTTAGCCTTTATATTTCTTACTTGGGAACATTGCAAGGGCAGATTAGAGCCTTTCCCCCGAAGGGCAATGGCATCGACATCCCTTGTATTATAGTGCTCCTGGATATTATGCCAATTGACCGCCAGCGCAGGATTGATGGGTTTAATGCTTTCTTGGCGTCTCATGAAATTAATGTAAAAAAGTCAACGGTTCTGATGATGGATACTGAGACCGAAAAAACAAAAAGGAGCTTTAATTGGTATATTAAAAAACAGGAACTGGAGGTTGTAAATACTATGACCCTCACCGACATCCTCTTTGTCGTTTGTTCGCCAGATCTATAGAGTCCTCATATAGTCTCTGTGCTCTGCCCTATCTCCTCCTCTCCCATTATTGGTGGCACTCGCTGGGAAGATCTCATGGCTTCCTTTGACTCCTCTAAAATCATCATTAATGTCTACCTAAATGGCACTGTCATGGTCGAAGGCCCTCAGGCCAATCTCCTCCTCTTTGATAGGCGCTTCCCTTGCCTCATCAATTTCCTCTAATCTCCTGCTGTCCCCTCCTCTCCACCCTTGGTTACCTTGCCCTCTCTCTCCTCCTCCTCCTTTGCCCCTCCTAGGGCTCTTTCTCCTCCAGGGCGTACCTCTGATCTGGGCCCCCCCCCCGAAGGTCTTTAAGGCTGGCAACCTTCTTCATATTGCCACTCTCAACTCTTGCTCTACTGTCAAACAACCCTCTGACATCTTCCATCTCCTTGAAGAACTAGACCTTGATGTCTCTGGTCTTACTTTGACATGGTTCACAGCCAGCTCTGTCAAGAGCTTTGACACTCTCCTCCCTGATGGCTACAAGATCCTCTCAGCACCCAGATCCTCCCAGTCCAATGGGGCGGGGGGGGGGGGATAGCCCTGATCTTTCCTGAGTGCATTCCTGCCTCTATCATTGCCACTCAGACCTACTTCTCTTTTGAATATCATGTCTGTAGGCTTTCTCTCTCACCTGCCCATTCTCTTACTGTAGTTACCATCTACCAGCCTCCTGGTCAAATAACCTCATTTCTCTCTGAGTGGGCAGACCTCTTCTCCTCCCTCCTGGCCTCTACCACTCAACTCCTCCTCGGTGACCTCAATATACATTTAGACTCTTCTTGCTCCTCCTCTGTACTCTTCTGTGACCTCTGAGACTCCCTCTGCCTGTCCATCTTCCCCTCTGGCCCGACTCACTCTGCAGGGCACACACTTGATGTCTTGATCTCCGCTGACCTCCCCCTCTCCATCCCTCTGACCACTCTTCTCTCCTGGAATGATCACTACCTCCTCTCCTCTCATCTCTCCCTCTCTTCCCTCCAAGCCAAGCCTACCCCAACACTGGAACCTAGCTTCTCGGACATCCGGCCCATGAAGCATGTGTCAGTTGAAGCTTTTGCTGCCACTTTCTCCTCCCCCCCTCCACCTTCGGCTGTCTCATATCCTGACACAGCCCTGTCTCTGCTCTACTCTTCAATTTCTGATACGCTTGATGCTCTTTCCTCTGTCATGAGGATCTGTTTGAAGTCCAAAGCCAAGTGCAATTCCTGGTATGACTCTGACCTAGCTACACTTAAATGTAAGTGTAGGGCGGCTGAGAGGAAATGGAGGACTTCCTGTTCATCCTCTGACAAACTGGCATGTCGCCTGCTACAAAGACAATACCAACGCTCTGTCCTCACCAAGAAGAGAGTCCACATTCAAGCAGGTGTCTCTGCGACATCTAACAACTCAGCCAAACTCTTTAAAATCTGCAGGGAGCTGGCCAAGCCTGCTGCAGTCTCTACCCCTCCGGTTGCCTCCCAGGCTCTTTGCAATGCCCTTGCCTCTCACTTCATTTAAAAAACATAAGGACATCCTGTTCACCCTCTCCACCCAAACCCCCCCTTTTCCTTCTCCATCTGTGCTTTCTGACCCTCCTTTAGCCAGCCCCCACCATCCTTCTTGTCCTTTCCTCTTTTCTCCCTTGACGAGGTTGCTAGACAAGTCCAATCTATGAAAGCCTCGTCAAAACAGGTTCATCCCTGTTCCTCTAAAACCATCAAGGACCACATTGACACCCTCACTCCGGCCCTTGATGATTTTTGCAACCACTCCTTTGCCTCGGGATCCTTCCCCTCCCCTCTGAAGCACTCCTTTGTGCATCCTCTTCTCAAGAAACCCACAGCTGATCCTTCTTGTCCAGCTAACTATCGCCCAATTTCCATTACTCCCTTTGTGGGCAAACTCCTCGAAAAGTTGGCCATCTCTCAGTTTAACCTTCATTCCGATTCTGTTGGCTGTCTCCATGACCACCAGTCTGGCTTCAGAGCTGCCAGAAGCACGGAAACTGCTCTCCTGAAAATCCGTGAAGATCTGCTCTCCAACCTTGACTCTAACATTCCCTCTGTCCTCATCCTCCTCGATCTCTCTTCTGCCTTCGACACAGTCAGCCACACCATCCTGCTCAACCTCTCTGTGAAAACCTGGGTATCACTGATCAGGCTCTGGCCTGGCTGACCTCTTTCCTCTCAGACTGACCCTCCCAGGTCCAACTTTGGTCCTTCCTTTAATCTATCTTCCTCTCTACCTCCAGTGTTCCCAGGGGTCTAAACTCTCGCCCTGGCTTTTCAACCAATACCTGGCAACTCTCGCCCACTGCATTGCCACTTTCTGCTCAAATTTCCAGTGCTACGCTGACAACACTCAACTCGTTTTCAGGCTGCCCTCTGCCACCTCCTCTCCCTCTCTCATCTCTGATTGCCCAACTGCCATTCAAGATTGGTGTGCCGCCAATGATATTTGTCTGAATGCAAGACAGCGATCCTCCTCATCAGCACACCTTCACCATCCTTTCCCATCACTCTCTGGCCCTCCTCCCTTGGCCCTCCTCCTACCCCCACCTAAGAAACCTCAGAGTCATGTTTGACTCAACCCTTTCCTTCTCTGCCCACATCTCTGTGGTCTCTAAAAAGTCAAATTTCCTATTGCACCTCCTGAGAGGTACTCTGCCCTTCCTCTCCTTCCCCCAGAAGCTCATGGTATCCCAAGTTCTGGTTCTCTCTAGCTTGGACTATTTCTAAATCTACCTGCCTCTACTCTCCGCCCTCTGCAACTAATCCAGAACAGGACTGCAAGACTTGCCCTTGGCCTCAAGCCCTGGGATCGTATCTCTCCAGCTCTGAAATCTCTCCATTGGCTCCCAGTGGATGCAAGGATTAAATTCAAAATGCTCTGCATTGGCCACAAGGCTTTCTGGGGCCTGTGTCCAAAATACCTTCAGCTACCGCTCTGCAAATAGCTCCCCTATCCGGGCCCAGGTACCAGCTCACCCTGCCACCCTCCTGCACTGCCTCTGGGCCACCCCTTGCACTGGGGTCTGTATCTGTACCCAGACAGCCCCCTCTTTTTCTTCCTGCACCTATCAGATGTACCCTGTCTGCTGCCTTAAACCTAGCACTTGCAAATTGCTGGCTGCACTACCACTGTTTGTTGCCTTAATTATTTATTTATTTTTGTTTATCTGTTTCTCCTCTGCTTCGCACTTTCCACTTCCCCTCCCTTCCATGCACTTTTTCCCTCCCCCTCTCCCATGCACTTGCGCATTCTCAATGTCACTGGGCCTAGTAAGATCACTGTTTTGTTCTCCCCTGTTCCCCTCCCTTGCCTTGTCACGCTCTGAAACACTTGTGTATGAGCGCGATAGAAATAAAATATCAATATCAATATGACATACCTAGAGTTTACCATCAACAAAAATATCGATGGGAGAGCCCATTATGAAACATTGTGACTGAAAGTGACGAATTTGGCAAACTAAGGTAAAGTGTTCGTCTGAAAATACTGTAAATATTCTCTGTCTCCGATTTTGACATTCTATCAGCAGAATGTGACCCCGGTCCTGACGTAAGGTTCGGATGCTATGCTTAGTATGCACTGGAAAGCTTGGTCCATATTCAAGGGCACGTCCTTAAGACTCCCAAGCTCACTGGCCATGACAACGTTCAGGCATGAACTACGGTTGCAGTCGCTCGCATCACTAGTGCCCTGGAATTCGCTAACATTGTATAGGAAATGCAAGTTAGGTGACCTGATAGCCCAATTTGACATGTTTAGATCAGAGAACCACGAGGGAGATCAGGGCTTAACTAGATGGAGAGAAAATATATAGGCGATTTTGATTGAGAAAGGGATTGAGATTACTGCCCTCATCTCAAACCCGCAAATGATCTAAAAAATAAACTCCAGCGGATCGATTGGATCAATGCATGTAATGGAAGAGATAGGGACAGGTTAAGACCTACTATGGACGGAGAACAAAGGGTCCCAACTATCTTCCCTTGTATCTCGTGAAATTCCCTTCTGCCCATTATAGGCAGCCATTACTTAGATGTTGCCTTAATATCTTGGCCACAAAAGAGGTATAGCTATCACATAGGATGATTTTCCCTAAAGAGGCTTGTTGTATACATTGTGGAACTGTGGGGTTGGTGGAAACATTGCTTCATCTTCTTACCTCCTGTAGTGCGTTGTCCAGAGTGTGCAGGGAAAGAGTGGAAGCGTTTGCCAATAAAGTGATATCACTGACAGTGTCTGAATGGTGGGACTAGATACTGACGGGAGAAAGACCTCGCCTTACACTGGCAGTGATGAAACTAGTGGAGTACGTTATGGCAGGGCCTAATTTAATGGGTGATTAGTTGTTTATTGTGTAGAGAGTGGGAACGAGAAAGGAAGGAGATATGGGAGATATTGGTGAAGATATGGATTGGTGGAAAAGAGAATGGTGAGAAGCTAATTATTGGTTTTAGTAATAGGACAATGGTTGAACTGGGGTAATCAGTCAGGATTGTCTTTTCTTTTCTTCTTAGACTTTAATTTATTGTTTTACATGCATTTTCATGATTCCCTTCCACTCCCTAAGCAATTTTTGGATTGTAATGTGCTAGTGATGATTATTTTGATATTAGGAATGTAAGATGATTTATGATAATGTAAATGGTTGTTTGTTCTTTCTTTGTTTTTGTTTAAATAAGCAAGAATTAAACAATAAACATTTATTTAAAAAAAATACATGTACATATTTGTATTTTTAATATTGGGCAAAAGACACTACACCATAGTTAACATAGAAACAAATTGAGTTTTCACCAAATTCTACTGCTTATAACTTTTGACTCACTTTAAGGATCTGGCTTAAATATTTGAAAAACAAATATTTGGCACGGGTCCCTCCGAACTGAGATGAAATAGTCAAATTTGTTCAAAGTTATTATACAAAGGAAATACGTGCTTTTCGGTCTACTCACATTATTTTTGTTATAGTGAGAAAAGGTGATTCATTTGCACATGCACAATACAAAAACCATTGAACAGATTTTTGAAAAGTTGGGGACAAAGTCTTGTAGTTATTCTATTTTTTTTGGTTTTATGTAAATACATTCAGTAATTTAAAACAAATATAGAAAGGATGGAATGCCTCAATCACAAACAACCTTTATATATCTCCCATGTGGCAGTGCAGCACTAAGGCTTTCCAGACATGAAAAATCTACATTATTTTCTTTTTTGGTAAAATGTGAGTTATTTCTGCAGCAATCCAGCAGGAAGATGAAAAAAGGGAAAGGGATACAAAATATATTTAGGGGAGGATAGGGGGTAGATTCACATCAGGGTAGGGGCGGTGAGGGGTACATTGGACCAAATTGTTAGGTGGCCTCTTTTCTGATGGCTGGAGAGCAACCCTTTTCAGCCAGGTAGATTTGATTTTAGGGAGAGAATCCTATCAATTCCAATAGGATTACAGTGGAGAATCAAAACATGAGTTCAGGAAAAAGGTTTGACCTAGGAAAGAGCTGGTACATTTGGATAGTAGGAGAGGGTCAGAAGGGATACACAAGGTTGAGGGGGCTGAGGGGAACAAAAAAGGAGCACTGGGCATTCGGAGTGAGGCAGTAGTTATTTGCACTTTTTACATTGTTTGAGCATTTGCGCTTCACAGTAGTAATCTGAAAATGCTGCATTACCATGGGAATGATTATCTCTACAACTGAAGGTGACCGCATGGTGATCGTGGGTGAAGTGTGGACAATGGCCAAAGTCCTTTGTCACTTACCAGGGCCAAAGGATATCGATGGTTTGACCTGCTTAATCTGCTTAATTGTTGCAACGTGGGTAGTGGCTGTGACCAAAGGCCATTGCTGGTGGCATTAGGTTATGTATTTGTGAGGGTCTGAGGGGAAACAGTGGTGGCTGTGTGAGAAGGCATAGCATACAAAAACATCAAATTGAGTTTAACAATCTACATTTAAGGCTGAGTTAATTGCAATTCATCACAACATTGCACATGTGTGGAAGGTGATGACAATCACAACCTAGAGTCATCCCCTTCTTTCAGACCATAAGCAGACTGGAAAGATCCTCAATGAGTTAGTGAATGACTTCGAAATTGACATCATGGGTGACATCTATGCTGGGGACTCTGAGTTAAAAATAATTATGATAACCTCTCACATTTGCATATTTTACTAAATATTCCTAAAAATAACTTATTGAACTTCAATGTTTTCATTCTGATAAAGGGGTCATGACTGACTGCTTATCCTCAGGTGCTCCGAGGTTGCTTTTCTTTGCAATAAAGGGGCCTATTCGGGGGCAGGTATGCTCATGACAAGCTAACTTTTTTTCATAATATTAAAATGTCAAGTGGCCAAAAAAAGGCACTTCTCCACATTTCACATCGTTTCACAGTGTTTCACTCGTTAATCATGGCAAGAAACTGTTTGTATGGAAAGGATGTTTAAAAGCAATGTGCCAGACAATCATAAGGAAGCCTACATGTCCAATAAACTAATGTTACATAAAGGTAGTGGAATGCACTTGACCCATTAATGCAGTTATAAATAAGCACAACTATAAATCGCCAAATGCATGCAACAATGGAGTAACAATCATATAGATATGCCACAAACAGTTAACGTCATACTTTGCGTGCAAAGCAAGAATATGAAAGTTCCAAATACAAATAGAAGTATGTATAACAATAATATGTTTCTCCGTGATAAAACACATACACTGAGCATATTCTGTAGAGACAAAGCAATATTAAAGTGTAAATGCCAATTATACACTAAATTCCATGTACCAGTAATATTTTTCTCCATGATAAGATACAAACTCATAAAAAATATATAAAGATTGGACAAGATAGAAACAATATCATAAGTGCAAAATAGAACAAATTTCCAATGCATTTAATTAAATCCTAATAAAGTGCTTACTGCAATGTCATCATAAAACATTTCGTTAACCTCCAAAAGGCCTGTACTTTTTGGAGCCTGTCTAGAATAACTTGGCTGTTATGTTTACTGATGCAATACATCTGGATGGTTCACTTTAAGTCATTTGATGTCTTCCCATACATAACAGATCTGATCTGGCAAACACAGATGCATTCTTATAAGTGTTATCAAAAATGGTTCTCTTGTGACCTCTATTAAAAATGTATGTCTCATCTCATTATAAGTCTTTTTTAAACATGTGTCTGTAGAGGAGTTTCTCATGGCTCTCAAACACTCAGAGTTTGGAATATTGTTGATGTCCTTGTAGGAATGCTCATTCTGAGCATGGTGTTTGGAACTAACAACAGATGCATTTCTGAATATAGTGGCCTACATTTGTGTGACCTCCATAATCACTATATATGATCTAAAAATACAATAGAGCTCTTGCTGATGTTACATATACAGTTCATGTTAAGATCATCATTACTGACAAATTGTTCAAAATTGCGGAGGTCCTACTGTCTTCCCATCCATAATATAAAAAGTCATCAATGTATCTTAAGCACATCAATGACATATGTTAGTTCAAACAGATTGCCAATGGCAGGTCCACAAATGTACCGAAGAAATTGAACATTAAAAGAGAAATCAATATTGAACTAAATAAAATTAACCATTTCCATCAGCATACCTCCGGAGAAAATAGTTCAGCGCTATAATGCCAATATCATGGTTAATGAATATATAGCAATGAAGCATCTGTTGTTATATAAAAAAGTTAGCTTTCCATGGGACATTATTAAGCAGATTAAAGTCTGCAGAAGTTATCTCTAGTCCATGATGGGGTTACATATGGGAGAAACAATGATATATAAAGATGCAAAACAAGTCCATAACAGGACAGATAGAATTAACAATAGTCAGCTGGCAGGATATTTGATGGATTTGAGGTCCTTGGGCTGTGTGAAAATCACAGAACCTTGGGAAACTTAACAGGAAGGAACCAAAATGAGCCCCAATAATCAGCAATGTTCTAACTTGCACTTTAAAGTTGTATTTTCCTCTAACATCCGAACTTTAGGTAAAATACTGTAAGAGATTTTTGACATTGCCTAGAGATTCCTGCATATATTCCTGAATTCACCAAATATCTATATTGCTTTCTTTGTCCAAAAGTTTCAGAATTGTATAAGGGTCGTATATGAGGGAAATAAGTGCTGCCCAATGGCTCAGAATTATTTTATTGCCATCTTATTTGCCTTCTTCCAATCAAAGATTTCAAAATCAGGGATCTGTTGGTCATTCATAATCCTTGCCCAAAAGTGAGACATTGGCCTAGAGCCATTATCTGATGTTAAACATTTCTCAAACCCCAAAGTTACATTGAATAAACCGTGTTTTCTCTAGTACAATGGAGTTGTTTGTGTATGTTAACCTTTCTAAGCAAAAACAAAGAGGTGATGGCTGGAAGGTTTAGAATGAATCTTAACCACTGGTGTTGCTCTGGGCAACCCTCCAGACCACTGTTCTTTGCCTGTCAAGCCATTACATAAGAGAAAAGACCATATGCAAATCAGGCTTGGCCCCACCCCAAAAGGGGTAGTCCAGCCCAAACTGCTAGGTCACATCCCTTCTGCACGAGACCACAAGCATCCCCAAACATGTTTCGCCCTTGTTGGGGGTCATCAGTGAGGAGTAGGTACCAAAATCAGACACACTACCACACTCATAGAATTCAGAAAATAATTCCTGACCTTGTTCTTAATGGAGCACTTTGCACTAATAAGATATACCCTCCCTAATCCACCAAGCTCACTGCCGCTTCTGATGAGCACCCTTCACAACCAACCATTGTTCCACGCTCCACAACTTTCTCAGCATTGTTACGTGTCCTCCACTAAATGTAAAGTTTATGTATTTGATGCTAAACTAAATATTATGCCTGTAATAAATGCTATGTTGCAACGACTGGCCCCCAAAACCATCTAATATATGTCTTCAAGTCTTACTGATGTCCAATGGTCTGCTGCTTCCTAAAGCAATGTTTATGCTCATGAATTCCCAACATTAAATAATACGTATTTAGAATATGCAGATATTTGGGCACTCTCGTTCTTTCCAACCTTGATAATGTTAAAGGATATTTGTACCGCATACTATCACCACTGGAGTGGTCCCCTGGGTCTCTGGTGGATCTGAAAAGGAAAGGGGTTGGGGGTGAGTTAGTGGGAACGAGTGGGATAAGTGCAAGAGAGCAGTGCTGTGCTGTTGGCAGCTTCAGTTTGGTTAAACCCGTTTGCTGAGCTTGGGGGTGCTTTCCGGTTGGTAACCGTCGTGTGCTGTTGTGAAAAGCTATGTGTGGTTTGTTTTGTTGTCGCGGTGTAGTAAAGTTTGTGCAGATTGTTGTGCTTTAGGGTTGTTGTTTTGTTTGGTTAGAGTTTGAGAGGTGTATGCAGAGGAGTGAAATTGTTAGTGGGAGGGTTAGTGATTGGCGGGTGACAACATCCAACCTGACACTTCCAATGCATTTCTCCAAGGCACTTCAGTGGCCTCGGACGAGCACTGCACCACCCATGCCAGCCTATCTTTGTCTAGGTTTCATGACTGATTGTCCCCATCTCATGTCAGGCTCTGAAATTTCCTCAGTGGGTGCTTAGAACCACAACGAAAATATGATGTTCAACAGCTGCCTTGCCACAACAGACTCCGCAATACAAAAGCCTAACACATGACTACATGTGCATGATTGTGTCACCACTAAACTTGCAAAGGCACCATATTCACATATGCTAGCATTCAACAGGACTGCACCAACTACGACTGACAGTATCTATCTATTCATGCTCTGCTGAGAGAAATCTGACAAGTTTCTTTTCTCACCCCTGCCTCAGACAGTTCCGTGAGCTATTCAATTCTTGAAGTCCGCAATGTATGTGGGATTTAACATCTTAAGTGTATAACTCTTTGAAAAAACAACACATCAGCGGCACAGACAGTCATAGATGAGTTATTTCAGAAGGGACTGGATACGTTATGCTACTTTCCAAATTCTTTATTCCCCTTTGTGTGAAGACGTGATCACAAGATCATGAAAGGAACCAACAATATGACATATTTAGTATAATTAAGGCATCTACTTATTTTTTTGGGCTTAATGCTTTTTTATAACTATAGATTACAGAGTCAAAGTCAACAAAGAGACAACTTTGAGACATGTATATGTGGTTCCATTTAACGGATATGCATTTAATTCAGCAGCACAAATACACCTTAAGTGTTTATTTTCTCTTAAAATGTTGTGCAGTCCTACCCAGGTGTGCCAGAGTTATAGGGGGTCCCAAAAGTTGCATTCCACATTCATTTTCCAATAGCGAATGTGTTCTCTAACCTACAAAAAAACAAATGTTGGATGGATTTGCAAAAATCCTATATGTGGAGAGTCTGTTGGAAAAGACAAAAAAGTGGAGCTCGTGATCTAATTATATTTTGATAGCTACATCTGTAAATCCATCTTTTAAATACAAAATATGTGAATTGATTGGTTAACAAGAAATCAACTTGATACGCTGGGTGAGGATCTGTGAATATCTATGGCTATTTACGGATTCCCATGCCATAAAATGTGTCCCTTTTATTGGCTGATGCTCCCTTTAACAAATTAAAAAGATTGCCCTGTTGGATCCCCAGATCTAGGGATGTAAAACCACATTGAAAACGGCTACAAAATTGTATTTCACAGTCCACTGAGGTATGACTTGACCTCAGGTTTAGTGACGAGACTTCACAGCGTAGGAGAATATGGTTTCTATTGCTCAAAAATAGCAATTATTGGAATGAAAATCTGTCAATCTAGACCCGAAACTGCTGATGGTTAAGCAGGACCTTACCCCTTCAGTGGCTGAATAAAAGCTTCACGGGGTCAAATACACATAGAGGTTTGAGCAAAAGTTGGGACTTAGTCATTTCTTCATGTTGCACAAAGTGTTTTCACTGAATTTCATAGGTTTTTAGTAGCGCAACTTAACCATAACGTCCCTTTAACAAAGTTTTTTCATTGAATTTCATAGGTTTTTATTAGTGCAACTTAACTATAACGTCCCTGTAACATTTTTTTTACTAAATTTTAAAGGTTTTTATTAGTGCAACGTCACCATAACATCCTTTTCAATAGATGAAGACCACTAACATCTTATGTCCTCAAAGTGGGAACGCCAGGAGGTAAAAAAAACAAAAACATTTTCCTTCCTACACCATCTTTTACCAAGATGGCCACCATGGAAAGGGAAGGTGGGGTGTATAAAGAACACAACAGGGCATGAGCGGGGGGTGGGGGGAACAGGGGAGACACATGGGCATGAGCGGGGGTTAGAGGGAACAGGGTACAAACGGGGCATGAGCAGGGGGTGGGGGGGAAAAGGAAGGAAACACAGGGCATGAGCGGTGGTGGGGGGAACACGAGAGAGACACGGGGCATGAGCAGCGGGTGGGGAGGAACATGAGGGAAACACGGGGTATGAGCGGGGGGGTACAGGGCACACACGGGACATGAGCGGGGGTGGGGGGGAAAGGAGAGAGACAAGGGGCATGAGCGGGGGTGGGGGGAACACGAGGGAGACACGGGGCATGAGCGGGGGGGTGGGGGGTAACACGAGGGAAACACGGGGCATGAGCGGGGGGTGGGGAAACACGAGGGAGACACGGGGCATGAGCGGGGGTGGGGGAACAGGAGACAGACACGGAGCATGAGCTGGGGGTGGGGAGAACAGGAGACAGACACAGGGCATGAGCGGGGGGCAACAGGAGACAGACACGGGGCATGAGTGGGAGGTGGGGGGCAAAAGGAGAGACACGGGGCATGAGCGGGGGGTGGGGGACAACAGGAGAGACACGGGGAATGAGCGGGGGTGAGGGGAAACGGGAGACAGACACGGAGCATGAGCGAGGGGTGGGGGGAACAGGAGACAGACACGGGGCATGAGCAGGGGGTGGGGGGAACAACAGACACGGGGAATGAGCAGGGGGTGGGAGATCAGACACGGGGCATGAGTGGGTGGTGGGGGTCAACAGGAGACAGACACGGGGCATGAGCGGGGGGTGGGAGGAACAGGAGACAGACACGGTGCATGAGCGGGGGGTGGGGAGAACAGGAGACAGACACGGGGCATGAGCAGGGGGTTGGGGGGCAACAAGAGAGAGACACGGGGCATGAGCGGGTGGGGGGAACAGGAGACAGACACCGGCATGAGCGGGTGGGGGGAACAGGAGACAGACACGGGGCATGAGCAGGGGGTGGGGGTCAACAGGAGATAGACACGGGGCATGAGCGGAGGGTGGGGGGAACAGGATACAGACACGGGGTATGAGCGGGGGTGGGGAGAACAGGACACAGACATGGGGCATGAGCGGGGGCGTGGGGGGCAACAGGAGACAGACACGGCACATGAGGGGAACAGGAGACAGACACGGGGCATGAGCGAGGGGTGGGGGGAACAGGAGACAGACACAGGGCATGAGCGGGGGGAACAGAAGACAGACACGGGCATGCGCGGGGGGTGGGGGGAAGGGGAGAGAGACACGGGGCATGAGCGGGGGTGGGGGGAGGGAGAGAGACACATGGGGCATGAGGGGTGGTGGGGGGAGGGAGAGAGACACACGAGACATGCGCGGGGGGTGGGCGGGAGGGAGAGAGACACACAGGGCATGAGCGGGGGGTGGGTGGGAGGGAGAAAGACACACGGGGCATGAGTGGGGGTGGGGGGGAGGGAGAGAGACACACGGGGCATGAGCAGGGGGTGGGGAGAAGGGGAGAGAGACACACGGGCATGAGCGGGGGCTGGGGGGAGGGAGAGAGACACACGGGGCGGGGGTGGGAGGAGGGAGTGCGACACACGGGGCATGACCGGGGGTGGAGGGGAGAGAGAGACACACGGGGCATGAGCGGGAGGGCGAGAGACACACGGGACATGAGCGGGGGGTGGCCGGGAGGGGGAAAGACACGGGGAAAGAGCGGGGGTGGGCGGGAGGGGAAAAGACACGGGGCAAGAGAGGGGGTGGGCAGGAGGGGGAAGAGACACGGGGCAAGAGCGGGGGTGGGCGGGAAGGGGATAGAGACACGGGGCAAGAGCGGGGGTGGGCAGGAGGGGGAAAGAGACACGGGGCAAGAGTGGGCTGGGGGAGAGAGACACATGGGGCATGAGCGGGGGGTGGGCGGGAGGGGGAGAGACACACGGGGCATTAGCGGGGGTGGACGGGGGAGAGACACACGGGGCATGAGCGGGGGTGGGGCGGAAGGAGAGAGACACACGGGGCATGAGCGGGGGGTGGGGGGAAGGGGAGAGAGACACACTGGGCATGAGCGGGGGCTGTGGGGAGGGAGAGAGACACACGGGGCATGAGCGGGGGTGGGAGGAGGGAGTGCGACACACGGGGCATGACCGGGGGGTGGAGGGGAGAGAGAGACACACGGGGCATGAGCGGGAGGGCGAGAGACACACGGGACATGAGCGGGGGGTGGGCGGGAGGGGGAAAGACACGGGGAAAGGGCGGGGGTGGGCGGGAGGGGAAAAGACACGGGGCAAGAGAGGGGGTGGGCGGGAGGGGGAAGAGACACGGGGCAAGAGCGGGGGTGGGCGGGAAGGGGATAGAGACACGGGGCAAGAGCGGGGGTGGGCAGGAGGGGGAAAGAGACACGGGGCAAGAGTGGGCTGGGGGAGAGAGACACATGGGGCATGAGCGGGGGGTGGGCGGGAGGGGGAGAGACACACGGGGCATTAGCGGGGGTGGACGGGGGAGAGACACACGGGGCATGAGCGGGGGTGGGGCGGAAGGAGAGAGACACACGGGGCATGAGCGGGGGGTGGGGGGAAGGGGAGAGAGACACACGGGGCATGAGCGGGGATGGGTGGGAGGGGGAAAGACACACGGGGCATGAGCGGGGGTGGGGGGGAGGGAGAGAGACGCACGGGACATGAGGAGGGGGTGGGCAGCGGGTCGGGAGAGACACACGGACATGAGCGGGGGGTGGGCGGAGGGTGGGGAGAGACACACGGGACATGAGCGGGGGGTGGGCGGCGGGTGGGGAGAGACACACAGACATGAGCGGGGGGTGGGGAGAGACACACGGACATGCGCGGGGGGTGGGCGGCAGGTGGGGAGAGACACACAGACATGAGCGGGGGTGGGCGGCGGGTGGGGAGAGGCACACGGACATGAGCGGGGGTGGGCGGCAGGTGGGGAGAGACACACGGACATGAGCGGGGGTGGGCGGCGGGTGGGGAGAGACACACGGACATGAGCGGGGGGTGAGCGGCGGGTGGGGAGAGATACACGGACATGAGCGGGGGGTGGGCGGCGGGTGTTGAGAGACACACGGACATGAGCGGGGGTGGGCGGCGGGTGGGGAGATACACATGGACATGAGCGGGGGGTGGGCGGCAGGTGGGGAGAGACACACATACATGAGCGGGGGGTGGGCGGCGGGTGCGGAGAGACACACGGACAGGCATGAGCTGGGGGTGAGCAGCGGGTGGGGAGAGACACACAGACATGATCGGGGGTGTGCGGCGGGTGGGGAGAGACACACGGACATGAGCGGGGGATGAGCGGCGGGTGGGGAGAGATACACGGACATGAGCGGGGGTGGGCGGCGGGTGTTGAGAGACACACGGACATGAGCGGGGGTGGGCGGCGGGTGGGGAGATACACATGGACATGAGCGGGGGGTGTGCGGCAGGTGGGGAGAGACACACAGACATGAGCGGGGGGTGGGCGGCGGGTGGGGAGAGACACACAGACAGGCATGAGCGGGGGGTGAGCAGCGGGTGGGGAGAGACACACAGACATGATCGGGGGTGTGCGGCGGGTGGGGAGAGACACACGGACATGAGCGGGGGGTGAGCGGCGGGTGGGGAGAGATACACGGACATGAGCGCGGGGTGGGCGGCGGGTGTTGAGAGACACACGGACATGAGCGGGGGTGGGCGGCGGGTGGGGAGATACACATGGACATGAGCGGGGGGTGGGCGGCAGGTGGGGAGAGACACAGACATGAGCGGGGGGTGGGCGGCGGGTGGGGAGAGACACACGGACAGGCATGAGCGGGGGGTGAGCAGCGGGTGGGGAGAGACACAGACATGATCGGGGGTGTGCGGCGGGTGGGGAGAGACACACGGAATGAGCGGGGGTGGGAGAGACACACAGGGGGTGGGAGAGACACACAGGGCATGAGCGGGGGGTGGGCGGGAGGGAGAAAGACACACGGACATGAGCGGGGGGTGGGCGGGAGGGAGAAAGACACACAGACATGAGCGGGGGTGGGCGGGAGGGAGAAAGACACACGGACATGAGCCGGGGGTGGGCGGGAGGGAAAAAGACACATGGACATGAGCGGGGGGTGGGCGGGAGGGAGAAAGACACACGGACATGAGCGGGGGGTGGGCGGCGGGTGGGGAGAGACACACGGACATGAGCGGGGGGGTGGGCGGCGGGTGGTGAGAGACACATGGACATGAGCGGGGGGTGGGCGGCGGGTGGGGAGATACACACAGACATGAGCGGGGGGTGGGCGGCAGGTGGGGAGAGACACACAGACATGAGCGGGGGGTGGGCGGCGGGTGGGGAGAGACACACGGACATGCATGAGCAGGGGGTGAGCAGCGGGTGGGGAGAGACACACGGACATGAGCGGGGGGTGGGCGGCGGGTGGGGAGAGACACACGGACATGAGCGGGGGTGGGAGAGACACACAGGGGGTGGGAGAGACACACAGGGCATGAGCGGGGGGTGGGCGGGAGGGAGAAAGACACACGGACATGAGCGGGGGGTAGGCGGGAGGGAGAAAGACACACAGAAATGAGTGGGGGTGGGCGGGAGGGTGAAAGACACACAGACATGAGCCGGGGGTGGGTGGGAGGGAAAAAGACACACGGACATGAGCGGGGGTGGGAGGAACAGGAGACAGACACGGGCATGAGCGGGAGTGGGGGACTTACTGTGCAGGCAGGATACAAAGCCTCTCATGCGAGGAACAAAGATGGCGGGCGTCTCTGAAGCCAGACGCACTGCACGCTTTCACGCATCCAATCAGAGAGCACGTCAGATGTCCTCGGACATCACGCAAGCTGCTTGCCCAATCACCGTCCTGTACGCGGAGCGAACAGGGAAGTGTGTCCGCGAAGCGAACACAGATAACACTAATTTTTTTCGCTTACATTTTTGTCATTTTCTTTTAAAACTACTGGACGGATTTACACCAAATAAAGCAAAGCACGCTTTCGGGACCAAGCTGGCGCTTCTGCTGCAAATTCGGTGCAAATCCGTCCAGCGGTTTGGGCTGTAGGCATGAGCAAAGTTTTTTCCCATTATGTCTATGGGAAAAAAAAAAGTTTTGGGACCCCCCTCTATAACTTTGCCCCCCTGGACGAATCCTCACCAATCTTTGCAAAAAAATTCAAGGTGACCGAAATACTTTTTTTGCAAAGTTTGGTAAGGATTCGTCCAGGGAGAGCGAAGTTATAAGCCGCCCAAAAAGTGCTCTTCCTATGGAAACAGCAACTTAACGATACCTACATGGCCACTACCGTGGCCATGTAATATATATATTCTTAGTAATATATGTGCACTATGCGCTCAGTTCATGGTGTTGCCCTATGATCGATTTTTACATAGGCTTGACTGTAGTCTTATATGTATACTGATGTCTATGATTCTTTTCCATCATGGCCGCCATTGTTTCTATCTATTGCTCAAATACTCTCAGATTTGACAGACAGAGTTGTAGGACTGCCATGTTTTTGTGTGACACAAATACCAGCTTACCTTTTTTCCCTTCACGTGATCAAGCGCTCAATGTAGCACGAAACGCGTTGTGTCTGTAGGTCGCACACCACAGCGTCCTGCTTTGTCTGTGTACATGTTGCTGCTCGTTTCATTGTATATTGTTGTACAACTTTTTTAAACATTAAAAGAACTTCCGTATTTATTACGCTGTGGTTTCTTTGTCCATTTTTTGGAGTTTGCATTTTGCATTTGGCCTGCGGGAGTGCGGTTCGGCTTTTCCTCTTTGTCTTTGGATATATATGTAATATATATATATATATATATATATATATATATATATATATATATATATATATATATATATATATATATATATATATATATATATACAGAAAAAGGTGGATTGGTGTTACGCTCACCTGGCTCCCACAGGGGCGTCGATCGGACCAGGACAGCTGCAACCTCCTCCAACGTGAAGCGTAGTGCAGAGATGACAGACTGGACTGGACCGCCTAATCTCGTCTGCTTGACCCGTAGAAATATTCTCCTGCAAGTGGAGAAAGGGATTCAGCCACCCGTGGATTTTAGTAATGGCACCCCACTGTTCTCCCCACTAATCACCACCGATATTCACTTTCTGTAAGCTCACCTTATGTTTGTAAAGGATGAGCTCTCCATCCTGTCTGGAATGCAGGGCCGCGTAGATACCAGTTACTTAACTGGTTTGAGGGCGTTGGAAGAGTCCCGGATGAATATTGACTCCGAGGTTGCAGGCGAGAACCCATAAGTATAATGTTCAAAGAGTTCAATATGTCCGATGTTCACTCTTGTACATTCCTTTCTTGTGTTGCAACTGGGTCCAAGGGAAGATTGTCTTGTGGCAGCTGATGGTGTTGAGGTAAGAGTCTGTATTACCCAACACTGTCCGGCAAAAGATGCGTGTGTTTAAATTGCTGGTTTCTCTCTCCTTACAGGTGCAGCGTAAGAAGTTGCGGTTTGTTACAGAATAATGCCTCCAGTTGTTAATCAGGTAAGTCTATGGTGGAGAGGTTGTATTTGTTGGCTCTCTCGGCTCACCGTATGTTTCTTTTGTCCCCTAGATGGTGGAATTCGGTGGAGAAAATGATGGAGGCTGCGCCGGATAGAAAAATGCTGTGAGGACTGGTGAGTATGACGCGGCACTGCAGCTGGCGATGCGACGCATGTAGAATAATGTCCTTTTCAAGTTCGAAGACGTGATGGATCTGGAATTCAGGTAAGGATTGAAATAATATCTGTTTTCTAACCTTTCCTTCTTCTTTCTTCTATTGCTAGGAGCTCTGGATTCGAGACAGGCGTGGCTGAAGACTGGATGCTGACTGCAGGCACGGTGAGCATTACGCTGCTGGATGCAGAATAACACGAAGCATGTGCTGCTGTTCGGGCGTGGTTTAAATAGCCTCCAAAGTAGTTCCAGGTAAGAAGTCCCTAGAACCACACCCGAGTAAAAAATAGTCCCTGTAGAAAAATAGTCCCATCCAGGCCTCACGTTGGCTTGGATTCATCTGCAGCATGGTCTGCATGAGGTAAGTAAAGTCTATGAGCCTGGCGCCTGTGGCGCCAGGACTGTTTTCTATTATGAGCCTGGCACCTAAGGCACCAGACTGAACCCAGACAGCCCCCAGGGGGCTGCTGGGGTTTTATTAAATACCTGGGTGCCTGCTCCCGGGGCTGATGGGCTTGATCCGAATGCCCGGGGGTAGGCATCATGACAAATGGAAACCAATCCAAGTCAAATCGGCACTCCGGCTGTATTTCCAACGGGGAGCTGAATTTCTCCAAATAATCCACAGGCAGTCTTGGTGTACTGTGCAATTAAAGTGTCCTTTATTAGTTAAAATACATGGACAAGGAAGACAACAGCAGTCTTAGGTGCAAAGAAGGAACGATGCGTTTCACCCTACTCAGGATTCGTCTGGTATGTGACAGAGAGAGCGGACTGTGATATTATAGAAAAACGTGTATAAATCCATCTTTGATGTTTAACATTTAGGTAAAATGACAATGGTTAGTCAAGAAGGTGGCCATATTGGAACTATATGACCTCTCATTTTAGTGCAATTGTTAAAAACACTTTATATTAGATATATTTTGGTAATTCTATTCCGCATTCGTCCCGGATTCCTTTTAGCCCAAGTAGGTTAAAGGTGGACAATTTTGCACAGAATTACTGATTTAAGATAATATAATTTGTATCCTGCTTTTCACCATTACCAACATGATTGAAGGAAGCAATTTTTCAACATTTCCTAATTCACCAGGCATATTTTAACAGCCCCAATGGGCCGATACAATATCTTGGCCTGAACTGAAATTCGCTGTCAAAAGTTTACAAAATATATATTATAAACATTGGTACCAAAATTACAGATATTTCATGAGTAAGAAAGTGCTATGTGCTATGTAAACATCAGAGGACTATTGATTACTAAAGTGCTATGTGCTATCAATAAGGTGCTTGTTGTAAAGTGCAAGTTTTAAAACCACTTGTGGTTTATGCATTAACCATAAGGTTGTATGTAACCCTAGCGGGTGCCTCCATGGTATATTCTTTCATAAATCAAATTAATTCAACATAGATATACTGGCAAGAACATGAAGATCTATAATACATGTAGATATTCATAATAAAACACGTAAGTTGATTTAGTGCAACATAAAAGGCAGTATGTTACCCTTGCGGGCGCCTATATGTTGTGACTTGAGGCTGTATCTAGCCCTTGCGGGTGCCTCTATGGTAATGCTCTTAGTATGCACAAATCAAATCAACTCAACATGAATACGCTACGGAAAACATAATAATCCATAAAATATGTTGTAAATATTCATTATAAAACACATAGGTTGGTCTGGTTCAAATATAAAGGCAGTGTCTTACCCTTGCGGGCGCCTATATATTGTAGCGCAACCAGCCTGTGTATTAAAAGGTCTAATATTCCCATGCGATTCAAAAAACTTGATGATAATGCTCTTTACGTATTGATAAAAACAATACACAATTTCTAAAAATATAAAACAGACTCTCATTTAAAAAAATGTGTACTAAAATAGTGATTAAAATATATAAGTGCTACAGACAATGAAGAATAAAAGTTGATAAATAGATGCAGAAAGAACTGCAAATGGATGCCTAAACGTCCAAATCAAACATGATTTGCTAGAAACCTTAATTCATTATATGGGCACAGAAGATATGTAAAATTCAGGGAATTTCAGACACTCATATATATACCTATGTTATCATATGAATATAACCAAGTAACTACATAATAATAATAGTTTTAAAATTTTGGAGTTTTTCAAGATCCCAAGAATGCATATAGTTCTTTGTCACGATTATGACCTCCCGGATATTTAGTGTTAAAATCTACTATATATCTGGATTCCATTTGTCTTAAAATACACAATCTGTCCCCTCCTCTGGGGTGAATTCCTACTGAATCAATGATAAATTATTTGAAGGAACTGATGTCATTTTGATGAACATCTTCAAAGTGTTTTGCAAGTGGATATGACATGTCATGGTTCTTGATGGCACGTAGATGTTGCAATATTCGTAACTTGGCTTCCAGCTTGGTGCTACCAATATACCATAAGTTACAAGCACAAGTAATCACATAGATAACAAATTGTGTGGAACATCTCAGATCTCGTTTGATTTCAACTTCTTTCTTCATTCGAGGATGTGAGAAAACTTTCATGTTCATTCCATAACGACAGGCTTTACATTTGGCACAGGTATAAAAGCCTGATGTTCTTATGGGTAATCAAGTATTAATCTATTTGTTTGGGCGATTAGAACATACTGGCTGATAGTCTATTTTGTAAAGAAGGTGGTTTTCTATAGGACACAGTGGTATATGTTGGCAAATGTGGACTGATATTTAGATCTCGTTTCAAAAGGTGACAGTGTCTGTTTAAGATCTGTTTTGTCTCTTTGGCTCCAGAGTTAAATGTGGTGATGAACCTGAGTGAGCAGTCTTCGTGCTGTTGATCCTTTGTTTGATCCCTGAGTGTACTTTTTTTGGCCAGGATCTCCTCACGGGTTTTGTTACAGGTCCGGTTTTAGGCTTTGTTTATAACTGTTCTCTTATAGCCTCGAGTCAAGAATCTGGCCGCAGTTTTTTTAGCATTTGTTTCCCATACTTCATTCTCACTACAGTTTCTTTTCACCCGCAAGAACTCACCATATGGAATACTGTCTTTGAGAGATTGTGGGTGCGCAATTGTTGTGTGTAGTAATGTGTTAGTGCTTGTTTCTTTTCTATGTAACTCTGTGCTTATACTGTTTCCAATGACTTTCACCTTTATGTCTCAATAGACTGTTACTGTTTTACTGTGATGCTCCATAAATTGTAAATTCTGCTAGTTTCTGTTTCAGAATATAAAAGAAGTGTGTCCATTTCACATTCGTCCCACTCCAGATAATGAATAGATCATCAATATATCTTTGCCACATACTTACTTTATCTGTGTGTTCTTTGTAGTTGTCATTGGAGAAAAGATCTTCTTCCCATGCGCCCATGTAAAAATTAGCAAAAGTTGGAGGCACTGCTATACCCATAGCCGTTCCACAAATTTGATTATAATATTTAGAATCAAACATGAACGTGTTATGAGTCAAAATAAGAGACAGCATATCTAAAAGCATGATGGAATGGTCACGAAAACTCAAAGAACTGGTTGACAAAAATCTTTTAACTGCTTGTATGCCTTTTGAGTGGGTGATGCACGTATAGAGAGAAACAACATCTAACGTAACTAAAAGAAAGTCAGGTTGCCAGGGAATATGTGCAATTTGATTCTAAAATGCTGTGGTATCTTTTGTATAAGAAGGTAAAGTTTCCAAAAAGGAAAACAGAAAGTTATCAACAAACTTTGAGGTGTTTTCAAAGAGAGAATCTATTGATGGCACTATGGGTCTTCCTGGTGGTCTAGTCATTGATTTGTGGATTTTCGGTATAAAGTGAATGATTGGAGTTTTAGGATGGGTTTTAGTTAGATACTGTTTCTCTTTAGTGGTAATGAGTTCCAAACTGTGCCATCGGTCCAACATGATGTCACATTGCATTTTATATTCCGGGTAAGGGTCACAAGGCAGTTTGACATAGTTACTAGTGTCATTCAGTTGTCGAGCTGCTTCTTTTTGATAGTCCTTAGTATTGAGAACTACCACATTTCCGCCTTTATCCAAGGATCTAATAATGATCGACGTATCTGCATGTAAATGTTCCATCGCTGTGTGTTGTAGTCTAGTCAGATTCTGGACTGTACCTGGTCTAATCGCTAGTTTTTTGAGATCATCTATGACAAGGTCCTCAAATAAATCTATCGTTGGACAAAATACATTAGAAGGGTTGAATTTGGACTTATTTTTCATTCCACTACATGCCGCAATGCAGGTATTTATTTCCGTAGGTAATTCGATTTGCCACTCATCCTGTACTGAATGTGAAGGAACCTGGGCGGTATCCATTTCTCCTAGATATGCAAGATCTCCTAATGCTGGTATATCACTGATGTTCAAATGTGAAGGAATTCTATTCTGTCCAGGCGTTGGTACATTATTTAAACTAGCGTGGAATTTAGTCAATCTTAATTTACGAAAAAAACAGTACGGATCGATTCTTGCCTGGGAATAGTCAAAGTTAGTAGTGGGGCAAAAAGAGAGACCCTTTTCTAGTACTTCTTGTTCATATTGGGTCAGGGTTATGTCTGATAAATTGATTACTTGTATTGTATCTTCTACTGGGTGTTCTTCTTGGTTTTGCCAGAGCGTGTCAGACGGCCTGTCGATTGCTCTCCTTTTCTTCCTCTTTCCCCGGTGCCCCCTTGACCTCCTTTTGCTGACATTGTTTTCTGGAATTGTTTGCTTTTGTTTATATTTCGCACTTGTCCTGTTTTTCCTACTTGGTGTATATTGTTTTTAAAGTAAAATATGTTGTTGCAGGTGTGAGCAAGCCGCATTCGGAAAGCAGCCATTACTTGGTGTAGCTTTGGGGTTGCTAAGAAACTCACTCCAATTCTCCACACTGTGACCTGCATCAAACTTTGCTTCAGCTACCTGTGATTCTGAATCCTGCAGTCCAGCCCAGGCTGGAGGGCATAGTGATGCACTACAGGATGATCCACCATATGTTCAGGAAAGTTGATAAAAGTGTATGTGTACATGTGTGTCTTGAAGTTTATGTCATTCACAGTGGCAATACCCTTTCAACACAGTATCATTAATGTGCTTAAAAATGGTAATGTCGGTATGCTTTGTTCATGGACCATCATGAACGTGATTTGCTATATGAATGCTGGTATACATCATGGGCATAGTATCGGAGCAACATTTGCATATATAGTTGGGGCAATAATGTGAAAGTGGTTTACAGCAGCAATGATGTGATTTAACATTGGTGCAACATCAAGAGATTTACAGTGGCAATAATTCCATATATTGTGAATGCAGCTACATGAAAGAGATTTTCAGTGGGAACACCAATATACATTCTGTGACCAGCCATCATCAACATGATGTATAATGGCAATGCCTGAATATTGTTTCAGTTACATTTGCTATGCTGGCTCTTTTGTGGGAACAGCTTGATAAATGTGGCTCACTGTGTCAAAGTTGGTATACATTGTGGGACTGCGTTCACCAAATTTATTTATTATTATATTGTTGTCATACATTTTTGATGACACATCATGAAATTGATTTAGAGTGGTATAATGTGCATGCATTTAAGCTCAGCATAGTGACTGTGATGCACGGTGGGAATGCTGCCATATAGTATGAGTGCAAAGTGAACACAGTGATTTACAGGGTCAATGTGTGCATACCTTGTGGGCACAGCATCATGAATGTGATTTACAATGAAAATGCTGGCATATATTCTGAACACAGACATTGAGAACATGTTTTCACATTTTCCAGTGTATCATTGGTGACTGGGCATCTATTGGATATTTTTCATGTTATGACTAGAGACCTACCTGTGCATTTTATAAATTGTCAATCGTTTTCAATTGTGCTTCAAAATGAACCATTTCTCAAGGGGAGCCACCCTGAGCCCACCTACATTATTCAGTGGCCGCTCTCTATGTCAGGACAGTGGCAAAATGTAAGGTCCCTCCTCTGAAAATGTTCACAAGCCACCACTCGCCTACAATTATTTAAAATGCTGATGTCTCCTTAAAAGCCATCCATTCCCCCTAGCACCAACAGCTGCCTCAGTCACTATTTAGTGAGGACACACAGGGTCCAACTGCATATAGGACAGGGCTGCTGGCAGCATGTGCTGCTGAGGAACAGTCTTCACCCATAGTCTCACAAATGTAACCAAGAACCAGGGACAGCAGTTTGCTGAAGAAGGATATTCACACAAACAGTCAAGACATTCATTTATTTAGTGCATGTGATGTTATTCTGGTAGATTTAAATGTTTTTCGTCCACAATGAAATTTCCTGGCCATTGCATGGTAAACAGTGGGGTCATGTAATGAAGCCCTGCTGTTCTCTTCACACTGCTGTCCTCACACATATCTTTTCACCCAGTCAAGCATTCTCATTAATTAAATCCGCACACTATCGTGTGACCATAAACGTCCATGCATTCATTCCTCTTCAAAGTAAACTTTCATCTCGCTAGGACCTTACCCTTACTCAGTCTTTTATCCTGATGATCATTCATTTTCACACCCCTCACTCTCATTCATCAATTCTCAAATTGGTATTGATTCACCCACCACTCTTGCACGCTGCCCCCACTCACTGGGCGTGATTTACTGTAATTCGGGCCTACTGTCCGGTTTACCATCAACAGATCCCCCGTCTGCCTTATTGTGTGTGTTTACATGAACTCAGAAAATATTTTCACCATGCGACAGCCAAAGCTATTGACTTTGCCAATAATTGTGATGCCTTTCTGCTGCTCTAATCTGGCCTGGTCCTGACTTCTAAGGATTCACTGACCACCAGAAATGGCGACTCATGTCTGCCAGGTAATATTCGCGTGGATGGTGACAGCTTTTTTAAATGATGCATTTTCCAGTGATGGTCATTTTTGTGCTGGGCACTTAACTCAGTGCCACTTCAAAAGTGTCCCTGCCAATCTATATTTAAGTTGACACTAGCTTTTAAGGTATTCATTTTCGATAATGTTTGGTGCTATTGAAACTTAAATTGGACTTCCCACATTGAATATTAAGACTATTGTAAGGCATAAAGCAGTATAAGGTTGATAACTAACATGCACTTCATTCCTTTTGGAAACGTCCCTGTAGAATTGAAGACACATGCCTGTGTTGTCGACAGTCCACATTTTGTAAGTTCATTCATCAGCGCACTGAGGGACTTCCTTTGTCGTCCTGGCTGGGGCAAAGGTGTTTGGGACCCTTGGCACAGGGTTGCTTCTAACACTTCCCTGTCCCTCGCTACGTGACCCACCCTCCTCTGTGGAATATGCACTATAGACTAACCAATGGAATTTGTATTATGGAGAGGCCCTTCAAATATGTTCATAGGTTTCTTCAAAGTTGAAGATGAAGGAGTGGCAAAAAAAAATCTGCTTGCTGCAAGGACGCCCAGGCTGACATGGTAGGCTGCAGCCTTCACGAAAGCATGCATTGTGCGTGTCCTTTTGTCAAGTAAGCTTTTCCTGGTGCAGCTTTCTGGGTAGAATACAGGACCTTGGGTAGATTCGTTTGATCAGATACAAAGATGATCCATTTCAGTTTGGGCATGTTGTTGTCTCCATTAAACACCAGAGCAATCAATGTACAATAAACCTACAGAAAATTGCTCGATCGAAAACGCTACTCATGCCTGCCAACTTCTGGCACACTGTGCTTGCCATAGTTCGAGTGCATCATTACCCTGGTATAAATAAATATCTTTTTTCAAAGGGTAACCCTTCTTTCTTTGATGTTTGGGGCGGTAATGAAGGTCTGTCTCGCTCCCGAACAGCTACACTGTGTTACTTGACTCAAGCTGGCTGATTTAGAAGGAGCTGACACACCAGAGTACAGAAGTGAAGTGATGTGTCATCCCGGGGAATTTAATAAGCGGCGGGCTGCTACAGTGTACACCTTCTCTATAACAACTGTCTATCCCCAGTGCTCTCGCAAAAATGCACCATTCCGCGGGAAGGCAAAAAAGCAGGTAGATGTGCCAATTAATATCGCCAGTATGCCAGCAAGAGGCAGTCATTATTAGCTGACAGTTGTTCAGTGGCCCTTGTTAAATAAGGTGGTCGACGCGGTATTCAGATTGACAGTTGTCCGCCTCACCCAAATAAAATCGGAATTGCAGCCGGTGTCACAAAATGAACCCTCCCCCCGTAACAAAGTCTCCTTCGGGAGACTTGATTCTGAAATAAAGTCTCCCCGGGAGAATTTATTCTGAAATGGAGGCTCCCCCTGTGAAATTAATTGTCCTGCATGACAAAAAAGTAAATTTCCTCTCATTTTGAACCCTTCAACAGCTGGCATTTTTTTAAACTGTGACTTTATTCTTCTAGGCAGGGTTTTGGCGAAATCTAGTCAGACGAGTCTCTATTGAAATATTGTTGAGCCATCACCTTGATGGGCAGAGACTCTGTAGAATAATAAACTCTGCCCGTAGAAAGGGGAGACTCTGTACCACAATTAACCCTCCCCCTTGAAGGGGAGACTTTGCATCAGAATAAACTCACCCCCTGGACAGGGGAGGTTCTGTATTAGAATAAACTCTCCCCATTAAAGGGGAGACTCTGTACCAGAACAAACTATCCCCCTTGAAGGGAGAAACTCTGTATCAGAACAAACTTTTCCCTTAATGGGGGAGTTTCTGTAGCAGAATGTGCTCTCCTGCTTGATGGGGGAGACACTGTAGCAGAATAAACTCTCCCCCTTTAAAGGGTACACTCTATAAAAGAATAATTGCTGCCCCTTAAAGGGGAGACACTGTGACAAAATAAACTCTCCCTATTGAAGGGGGAGACTCTGCGGCCGAATACAATCTCCCCCTTGAAAAATGAGAATCACTATCAAAATAAACTCTCCCCTTGATGGGGAGATTCTGTAGCAGAATAGCAGAATACACTCGCCCTCCATTGAAGGGGGAGACTCTTTATCAGAATAAACTCTCCCCCTTGAAAGGGGAAACTGCACCAGAATAAACTCTGACCCTTGAAGGGGAGACAATGTGTCAGAATAAACTTTCCGCTTGAAAGTGGAGACTGTGTACCTGAATGTACTCTGCCCCTTGAAGAGGCGACTCTGTATCAGATTACTCTCCCCCTTGATGGGGGAGGTTCTGTATCAGAATAAACTCTTCCCTTAATGGGTGAGATTCTGTAGCAGAATAAACTCCCCCCCTTCATGAGGGAGACACTGTAGGCAAATAAACTCGCCATCTTGAAAGGGGAGACCCAATACCAGAATAAACTCAGCCCTTGAAGTGGAAACACTGCATCAGAATAAACTCTCCCCATTGAATGGGGAGGGACTCTGTAGCAGAATAAACTCTCCCCCTTGAAAAAAGAAGACTGTGTATCATAATAAACTTTACCCCTTGATGGGAGAGACTCTGTAGCTCAATAAACTCTCCCCCTTGAAAGGGGACACTCTGTACCAGAATAAACTCTCCGCTTGATGGGGGAGATTCTGGAGCAGAATACACATTCCCCCTTGATGACAGAGACTCTGTAGCAGTATAAACTCTACCCCTGGAAAGGGGAGACTTCTTACCAGAATAAACTCTGACCCCTGACAGGGAGACACACTGTGTCAGAATAAACTCTCCAACTTGAAGGGGAGACTCTACATCAGAATCAACTCGCCCCCTTAATGGGGAGGTTCTGTATCGGAATAAACTCTCCCCTTGATGGGGGAGATTCTGTAGCAGTATAAGCTCTTCCCCCTTGATGGGGTAGACAATGTAGCAGAATACACTCTCCCCCTTGAAAGGGGAAACGCTGTACCAGAATAAACTCTGTCCGTTGAAGGGGAGACGCTGTGTCTGAATACATTCTCCCCATTGAAAGGGGGCACTCTGTAGCAGAATACACTCTCCCCCTTGAAAAAGGAGACTCTGCATCAGTATAAACGCTCACCCTGGAAGGGGAGACTATATATAAGTATAATCTCTACCCCTTGATGGGGGAGCTTCTGTAGCAGAATAAACTCTCCCCTTTGATGAGGGAGACGCTGTAGCAGAATAAACACTCCCCCTTGGAAGGGGAGACTCTGTACCAGAATACACTCTCCTCTTGATGGGGAGACGCTGTGTCAGCATACAATCTCCCCATTGAAAGGGGGCACTCTGTGGCAGAATAAACTCTCCCGCTTGAAAAAGGAGACTCTGTATCAGAATAAACTCCCTCCTTGAAGGGGAGACTCTGTATCAGAATAAACTCTCCCCTTGATTGGGGAGATTCTGTAGCAGAATACACTCTCCCTCTTGATGTGGAGACTCTGTAGCAAAATAAACTCTCCCCCTTGAAAGAGGAGACTCTGCCCCAAAATAAACTCTCCCCATTGAAGGGGGAGACTGTATAGCAGAAAAAAAAGGAGACTCTGTATCAGTATAAACGCTCATCCTTGAACTGGAGACTCTGTATAAGAATAATCTCTATCCCTTGATGGGGGAGATTCTGTAGCAGAATAAACTCCCCCCCTTGATGAGGGAGACTTTGTAGCAGAATAAACACTCCCCCTTGATGTGGGAGATTCTGTAGCATAATAAACTACCCCACTTTATGAGGGAGACTCTGTAGCAGAATAAACTATCCCCCTTGAAAGGGGTGACTCTGTACCAGAATATACTCTCCCCTTGATATGGGAGATTCCGTAGCATAATAAACTATCCCCCTTTCTGAGGGAGACTTTGTAGCAGAATAAACTATCCCCCTTGAAAGGGGTGACTCTGTACCAGAATATACTCTCCCCTTGATGTGGGAGATTCCGTAGCATAATAAACTATCCCCCTTTATGAGGGAGACTCTGTACCAGAATAAACTCTGCCCCTTGAAAGGAGTGACTCTGTACCAGAATACACTCTCCTCTTGATGGGGGATAATCTGTAGCAGAATACACTCTCCCCCTTGAAAGGGGAAACTCTGTACCAGCATAAACTCTGCCCCTAGAAGGGGAGACGCTGTGCCATCATACAATCTCCCCATTGAAAGGGGGCACTCTGTGGCAGAATAAACTCTCCCGCTTGAAAAAGGAGACTCTGTATCAGAATAAACTCCCTCCTTGAAGGGGAGACTCTGTATCAGAATAAACTCTCCCCTTGATTGGGGAGATTCTGTAGCAGAATTCACTCTCCCTCTTGATGTGGAGACTCTGTAGCAGAAGAAACTCTCCCCCTTAAAAGGGGAGACTCTGCCCCAAAATAAACTCTCCCCATTGAAGGGGGAGACTGTATAGCAGAAAGAAATCTCCCCCTTGAAAAAGGAGACTCTATCAAAATAAGCTCTCCCCTTGATGAGGGGGATTCTCTAGCAGGATACGCTCTCCCCCTTGAAAGGTGAGACTCTGTACCAGAATAGATTCTCCCCTTGATGGGGAGACTCTGTATCAGAACAAACTCTCCGCCTTAACGGGGAGGATCTGTATCAGAATAAAATCTCCCATTGATGCAGGAGACTCTGTAGCAGAATAAACTATCCCCCTTGAAAGGGGAGACTCTGTACCAGAATCAACTCTGCCCCTTGAAAGGGGAGACTCTGTACCAGAATACACTCTCCCATTGATGGGGGAGACTCTGTAGCAGAATACACTCTCCCCCTTGAAAGGGGAAACTCTGTACAAGAATAAACTCTGCCCCTTGAAGGTGAGGCGCTGTGTCAGAATAAACTCTCGCTTTTAAAGGGGACACTCTGTAGCAGAATAAACTCTCCCCTTGAAAAAGGAGACTCTGTACCACTTCCTTGATTGGGGAGATTCTGTGGCAGAATAAACTCTCCCCCTTGAAAAATGAGACTCTATAACAATAAACTCTCCCCTTGATGGGGGGGGGGAATTCTCTAGTAGAATAAACTCACCCCCTTGAAAGGTGATACTCTGTATCAGAAGAGGGAGTTTCACCATCAGAATAAACTCTCCCCTTGATGGGAGAGATTCTGTAGCAGAATACAATCTCCCCCTTGATTGGGGAACTCTGTAGCAGAAAAAACTCTCCCCCTTGAAAGTGGAGAATCCATACCAGAATAAACTCTGCAACTTGATGAGGAGAGACTGTGTCAGAATCAACAATCCCCAATGGAGCGGGAGACTCTGTAGCAGAAAAAACACTCCCCCTTAAAAAGGAGACTCTGTACCAGAATAAATTCTCCCCTTGATGGGGATACTCTGTATCAGAACAAACTCTCCGCCTTGACGGGGTGGATCTGTATCAGAATAACATCTCCCATTGATGCAGGAGACTCTGTAGCAGAATAAACTCTCCCCCTTGAAAGGGGTGACTCTGTACCAGAATAACTCTCCCCTTGATGGGGGGAGACGCTGTAGCAGAATAAACTTGCCTCCTTGAAAGGGGAAACTCTGTACCAGAATAAACTCTGCCCCTTGAAGGGGAGACGCTGTGTCAGAATAAACTCTGCCCCTTGAAGGGGAGACTCTGTATCAGATTAAACTCTCACCCTTGACACGGGAGGTTCTGTATCAGAATAAACTCTCTTCTTGATGGGTGAGATTCGGAAGCAGACTACACTCTCCCCCTTGATGGGGGAGACTCTGTAGCAGAATAAACCCTTGCCATTGAAAGGGGAGACTCCATACCAGAATATACTCTGCCCCTTTAAGTGCAGACACTGCATCAGAATAAACTCTCCCCATTGAAGGGGGGACTCTACATCAGAATAAACTGTCCCCTTGATAGGGGAGATGCTGTAGCAGAATAAATTCTCCCCCTTGATGGCTGAGACTCTGTGGCAGTATAAACTCTCCCCCTTGAAAAAGGAGACTCTATATCAGAATAAACTCTCCCCTTGATGGGGGAGATTCTGTAGCAGAATAAACTCTCCCCCTTGATGGGAAAGACTCTGTAGCCCAATAAAATCTCCCCCTTGAAGAGGATAATCTGTACCATAATAAACTCTCCTCTTGATGGGGGAGATTCCGTAGCAGAATATACTCTCTGCCTTGAAAAAGGAGACTCTGTACCAGAATAAACTCTCCCTCGTGAAGGGGAGACTCTGTATCAGAATAAAATCTCCCCCTTGAAAGGGGAGACTCTGTACCAGGATACCCTCTCCCCTTGATGGGGAAAATTCTGTAGCAGACTAAACTCTCCCCCTTGATGTAGGAGAATCTGTAGGATAATACACTCTCCCCCTTGAAAGGGAAAACTCTGGCTCTTGAAGGGGATAAACTCTTTCCATTGAAAGGGGACACTCTGTAGCAGAATAAACTCCCCCCTTGAAAAAGGAGACTCTCTATCAGAATAAACTCTCCCCTTGATGGGGAGATTCTGTAGCAGAACAAACTCTACCCCTTGAAGGGGAGACTCTGTATGAGAATAAACTCCCTCCTTGAAGGGGAGACTCTGTATCAGAATAAACTCTCCCCTTGATTGGGGAGATTCTGTAGCAGAATTCACTCTCCCTCTTGATGTGGAGACACTGTAGCAGAAGAAACTCTCCCCCTTAAAAGGGGAGACTCTGCCCCAAAATAAACTCTCCCCATTGAAGGGGGAGACTGTATAGCAGAAAGAAATCTCCCCCTTGAAAAAGGAGACTCTATCAAAATAAGCTCTCCCCTTGATGAGGGGGATTCTCTAGCAGGATACGCTCTCCCCCTTGAAAGGTGAGACTCTGTACCAGAATAGATTCTCCCCTTGATGGGGAGACTCTGTATCAGAACAAACTCTCCGCCTTAACGGGGAGGATCTGTATCAGAATAACATCTCCCATTGATGCAGGAGACTCTGTAGCAGAATAAACTATCCCCCTTGAAAGGGGAGACTCTGTACCAGAATCAACTCTGCCCCTTGAAAGGGGAGACTCTGTACCAGAATACACTCTCCCATTGATGGGGGATATTTTGTAGCAGAATAAACTCTCCCCCTTGATGGGGGAGACTCTGTAGCAGAATACACTCTCCCCCTTGAAAGGGGAAACTCTGTACAAGAATAAACTCTGCCCCTTGAAGGTGAGGCGCTGTGTCAGAATAAACTCTCGCTTTTAAAGGGGACACTCTGTAGCAGAATAAACTCTCCCCTTGAAAAAGGAGACTCTGTACCACTTCCTTGATTGGGGAGATTCTGTGGCAGAATAAACTCTCCCTCTTGATGTGGAGACTCAGCCTCAAAATAAATTCTCCCCATTGAAGGAGGAGACTGTGTAGCAGAATAAACTCTCCCCCTTGAAAAATGAGACTCTATAACAATAAACTCTCCCCTTGATGGGGGGGGAATTCTCTAGTAGAATAAACTCACCCCCTTGAAAGGTGATACTCTGTATCAGAAGAGGGAGTTTCACCATCAGAATAAACTCTCCCCTTGATGGGAGAGATTCTGTAGCAGAATACAATCTCCCCCTTGATTGGGGAAACTCTGTAGCAGAAAAAACTCTCCCCCTTGAAAGTGGAGAATCCATACCAGAATAAACTTTGCAACTTGATGAGGAGAGACTGTGTCAGAATCAACAATCCCCAATGGAGCGGGAGACTCTGTAGCAGAAAAAACACTCCCCCTTAAAAAGGAGACTCTGTACCAGAATAAATTCTCCCCTTGATGGGGATACTCTGTATCAGAACAAACTCTCCGCCTTGACGGGGTGGATCTGTATCAGAATAACATCTCCCATTGATGCAGGAGACTCTGTAGCAGAATAAACTCTCACCCTTGAAAGGGGTGACTCTGTACCAGAATACACTCTCCCCTTGATGGGGGGAGACGCTGTAGCAGAATAAACTTGCCTCCTTGAAAGGGGAAACTCTGTACCAGAATAAACTCTGCCCCTTGAAGGGGAGACGCTGTGTCAGAATAAACTCTGCCCCTTGAAGGGGAGACTCTGTATCAGATTAAACTCTCACCCTTGACACGGGAGGTTCTGTATCAGAATAAACTCTCTTCTTGATGGGTGAGATTCGGAAGCAGACTACACTCTCCCCCTTGATGGGGGAGACTCTGTAGCAGAATAAACCCTTGCCATTGAAAGGGGAGACTCCATACCAGAATAAACTCTGCCCCTTGAAGTGCAGACACTGCATCAGAATAAACTCTCTCCATTGAAGGGGGGACTCTACATCAGAATAAACTGTCCCCTTGATAGGGGAGATGCTGTAGCAGAATACATTCTCCCCCTTGATGGCTGAGACTCTGTGGCAGTATAAACTCTCCCCCTTGAAAAAGGAGACTCTATATCAGAATAAACTCTCCCCTTGATGGGGGAGATTCTGTAGCAGAATAAACTCTCCCCCTTGATGGGAAAGACTCTGTAGCCCAATAAAATCTCCCCCTTGAAGAGGATAATCTGTACCATAATAAACTCTCCTCTTGGTGGGGGAGATTCCGTAGCAGAATATACTCTCTGCCTTGAAAAAGGAGACTCTGTACCAGAATAAACTCTCCCTCGTGAAGGGGAGACTCTGTATCAGAATAAAATCTCCCCCTTGAAAGGGGAGACTCTGTACCAGGATACCCTCTCCCCTTGATGGGGAAAATTCTGTAGCAGACTAAACTCTCCCCCTTGATGTAGGAGAATCTGTAGGATAATACACTCTCCCCCTTGAAAGGGAAAACTCTGGCTCTTGAAGGGGATAAACTCTTTCCATTGAAAGGGGACACTCTGTAGCAGAATAAACTCCCCCCTTGAAAAAGGAGACTCTCTATCAGAATAAACTCTCCCCTTGATGGGGAGAATCTGTAGCAGAACAAACTCTACCCCTTGAAGGGGAGACTCTGTATGAGAATAAACTCTACCCTTGAAGGGGAGACTCTGTATGAGAATAAACTCTCCCCCTTAACGGGGGAGGTTGTGTATCAAAATAAACTGTTCCCTTGATGGGGGAGATTATGTAGCAGAATAAACTCCCCCCCTTGATGAGGGAGACAATGTAGCCAAATGAACTATCCATCTTAAATGGGGAGACTAGGTACCAGAATAAACTCTGCCCCTTGAAGGGGAGACGCTGTGCCAGAATAAACTCTCCCCATTGAAGGGGAGATTCTGTAGCAAAATAAACTCTTCCGCTTGATGGGGATACTCTGCAGCAGAATCAACTCTCCCCCTTGAAAGGGAAGACTCTGTATCAGAATAAACTCTCTGCCTTGATGGGGAGATTCTGTATCAGAATAAACTCTCCCCCTTAAAGCGTAAACTCTGTATCAGAATACACTCTCCCCCTAAAAGGGGGAGGCACTGCATCAATATAAACTCAGCCCATTGGATGCAGTGACTCTGTATCAGACTCAAAGCTACCCATTGAATGGGAGACTCTGTTGCAGAATAAGCTCCCCCCTGATGTGATGTGGGAGGCTTTATATCAGAATAATCTCTTCCCTTTTAAGGGTAGACACTGTAGCAGAATAAACTCTGCCATTTATGGGAGATACTCTGTAGCATAATATACTTTCCCCCTTGAATGGGAGACCCTGTAGGAGAATACAATCTCCCCCTTTATGGGGGAGACTCTGTAGCAGAATACATTCTCCCCCTCCTTTAAGGAAGGCATGGTATCGAAGAAAGAGAGACACAAGTGACCACAGTTCAAGGGTGTATATTGAACTTTTAACAATGGTGTGATAAATGTCTATCTAAACCTAAATTTAAGATGGGAGCAAGCTATGACCATCAAATAATAATAACGTAGTCCAAGTGGAGTCTCGTCAACATGAAAAGGCCTATACTAATAAAAACTATTGCCAATCCTTGCTGCTAATTTACACATATTGTGGAAAAATGTTAATGAAAAGTAAAGAAGTGTTCACAAAGAATAAGTCTGGATGTTTAGGCCATGGGCCTCCCTTCCACATGTTTTCAGCAAAGGACAAGGTGGTTCACTCAAGCATAGTACACACTCTGTCTTCTTCAGCATGAGGATACAGTCCCCGTACCAGCATCAGGGCCTTCTGTGCCCAAGTCTCTTTACTTATCAGTCTCTTGATTCAGAGGGTTTGACGTACCAAACAAAACACAGTTATTTTCCTCTAACAAGTATTCAATTCGGATGATTCACTCTTCTCGCTGGATTGCCCTCTTTCAGGCCCAGGTCCCCCTTTTTACAGGTAGTTCTCAGGTGATTCACAGTTCACCCCAGATCCCCATCTGTTAGGCTCAGATCCCTTTTTACAATTAGTTCTCGTGTGACCCACGGTTCACCCCGGATCCCCCTCTGTTGGGCTCGGATCCATTTTTACAATTAGGTCTCGGGCGACTCACGTTTCACCCTTGATCCCTCTCTGTTAAACTCAGATCCTTTTTTCCAATTAGTCTCCCTCTGCCGGGCTCAGAACAATCTCAACTTCCGTTTTGCTATTGAAGACTTTCGAATGTGCATGACATTTGGCTTGACTTCGACTTCACAACTTACAATTACCCTCTTATCAGAAAATGGGGTCCCCTTCTCCTAGCTTTCTCTCGGCATCCCTCTGCCTGGTTCACACTTGCCTTTTTGGAATCGCAGTTCACAATTTCACACTCTCTGTTGGATACCTAACAGAGACTTTCAAATTAGCACCCACCTGGTCCCAGACCACTCTGTATGGTTTCTATTCTGTTTCAAATGTTCCCTCACTCTTTATACCAACGCTGTCACTTGCAACCTTGGGTCTAACACACACCATTCTGCTATCAGTCTCCCTGACTCAACTCCTTGACTCCCTCACTCAACGGCTGTGCTGACTTTACTGGAGCAGCTTTGTTGCAGTAGCCAAGCACAGTACCACAGTGTCAATCGTTCCTCTCCACCTCGGCTATCGATGCAGGAGAGCCCTGTGTACCTTCGACGCACAATATGCCTTTCTTCAGCATTGGTTCCCAGTCTTATGTTTCTTATCCTCGAGGGCTTTTGAAAGTAATGGTTTCCTTTTGTTGAAAAGGCCAAGGGCAATTCCGCCCTTGCAACGCTTTCTGATCTTGCTGCTATTCTCCTCGTGTTCAACTGCCATCACCGAACTGCTGCTTCCTCAGGTGTTTTCCCTCACTCAACGTGTGCTTTCCTGCTCCACCTTTTATCCATGTGTGGAAGTGTTATGGAAGTCAGGTGTGTGTAATTATCAGTAATTGCCTGACTCTGTCTAAACCTTGTGTTGGAACATTTCAGGTTTACTGCCCGTGTGTTAGTACGTTTTCTTTCATGTTGGACTGTCCGTGAAAAGGTGTTTGTCTCGGGAAGAGTGAGGGGCAGTGAGTTCATAGGTATCCTATTTGGTAGAATGGGGGAAAGGTGTTATTAGGAAGGGGATAGTACAACTCAACCTTTGGTGCCCGACTTCGACTCCTGAGGACCCCTCATCTAGGTGATCCTCCTGCACTGGTCCAACCCCAGGAACCGGATCCAAAAGTGATGGCTGTTTCCTGGCCACCTGCTTGACAGATCCCTCTTTTCACTGAGAGGTGAGGCTGCTTCCTGTAGGGGCAGTCAATATAAAGCCACTCTAAATAGCGTTGTACTTAATTCATGAGCCTTACTGCTACTTTGTTTTTACTGTGCAATTGTTTTTAGTCATTGCTGACACATGATATTTTATATAATTGCTGGTCCTCCCCGAGAATCCAGCTAATGCTTGGCTCGAGCTCCGTGAGTCCTCTTTTGGAGTTTAGGAAGGCATGTCCCTCGCCTTTTGCTTCCTCTCTCTCTGACATAAATGTGCCAGAGAGAACACCCGCTCAGCTGGCATGTTGTCTGCCCGCCAAAGGCGCATTTAAGACAAGCCCGTCTGAGCTCTGGCCGGGCCATGGGAGTCTGCCACAATTGATAGGGCTTGTTTTGTACTCCCCTTACTTGGTATGTCAAGGGCAGACCTCCTTGTCTTGGCCCCTGTGACTACAATCTTCCCTATCAACTTTGATAGAACGTGTGTGTCTGGGGCAACTACGATAAATTCTGGTATAACTTTGCCAAAAAAGACTAACTGTAAAATTAAGAGCTGTTTGGTTAACACACGCTCTTTGGTGGCGAATGCTCATAATTGAAAAAATCTTCTTGAAAGCCACTATCCAGATTTTGGGCCTCATCACGAGTCTGGTGGTAACCCTTAAATGCGGTGGTAGTACTATTATCGCTGTGTTTAAGGATCCACCAGATCATGGCCTAGGCAGATTTACCCCCAGCTCTGAGCTGGGGTAAATCCGCAGCAAAATTGCAATAGCGTGAATTTTCCCCATTGGGCCCAATGGGGAATGAGGAATTCCCTAATGGGCCCAATGGGGAATGGGCACTAACTGTTCCGCCAAAACGTGATCCGGCGCTAACAGCGTCGGGGGGTTTGGCTGTAGGGCTAATAGCACCAGCGGTAATGCCGCCGGCATTACCTCCCAACTCGTGATGAGGCCCTTTGTCTTTATTTCAGAAACGGTGGTTTGGCCCCCTGCTGATCCTGCAGAAATTCCAGCTCTTGCCCCCAACTATGAGTTTGTGCTCTGCAACACAACCCCCTGCGGTCAGGGGGCCGGGGTAGCTGTAATTTTTAAGTCTGATTTTAAGGTTGTCCCTATCCAATTCAATCTTTCACCGAAAATGGATGGTATTCTTATTCATATTCCACTTTCTGCCACCAGTACTCTATTTGCTCTCCTGATATATCGCCCTTCAGGCTATGACCACACGTTTTGTGAGAAATGTCCTGCTCTTGTGGCCATGTTGCATCAGAAATATTTTAACCTGATTATTCTGAGAGATTTTAATCTTCCTATAAACAAATCTAACTGTAATCTAGCCAGTCAATTGTTGGCCACAATGTTGAACTTGGGTCTTTCCCAGTTGATTACTTATTACAAGCACCAGCTGGGGAACACCCTAGATCTAATTGCTGCCCCTCCTGCAGTGCTGTCTGTTTTCCCTGCCTTTCCCATTATTTGGTCTGATCACATGGTGGTTCCCTTCTCTATGGCAGCTGTGGCCTCCCTTGCAACCCCGCACTTGGCAGTTTGTTGCCGAACATCGTTGGCATTTAGTTCCCATTCTGAAACTTAGTTCTTCGATCCTGAGGGATTGTTCTAATGTTTCCCACTGCACATTGCTGAAAGTCTCTCAGATATTTAAGTAGGTGGCAGACACTCTTGCACCTAGTAAATGCTGTCTTGTGAAATGACATCGCTCTGAACCGTGGTTCACAACAGAGCTTTATATCCTTAAACTACACCGCAGACAGGCAGAAAGAAAATGGAGAATAGGCTACTTGCCGTCTGACAGAGCTCTTTATTGTCTTGCCACTGCAAAGTATCACAAAGCCATTTTGGTGGCCAAACAAACTTGTTTTAGTACTAAGATTTAACAGGCCATTACCCAGCGTAAAGCCTTATTTGAAGCCGTTCAATCTTTAAGACTGCAAGACAAATACCAGCTACTACCCCCTCCTCTCAGGAACACTGTGATTCTTTGTCAAACTTTTTTGATAACAAGATAGCTATTATTTGTAAAGCCACTGATCTGACTTGTCCTAAGGTGATGAGGCGGACCCTTCAGTTGGCCTACCCACCACGCTGAACACAGCGACTGGCCTCTGGACTTCCTTTCCGGTCTTCTCTGATAAGGAGGTATTGGTGGCTATCACAAGTCTAAAGTCAGCATCGCCTAGCGACCCGATTCTGCTTTCTATTTTGAAAAATGTCTCTGATTACATTGTTCCGTGGCTTACTATAGCTGTTATTGATTCCTTTTTATAAGGCACCATCCCCAACATCTTAAGCATGTGCTTGTCATTCCACTGCTGAAGAAGCCCGGCCTGGACCCGTTAGTCCTGTCCAACTTTCGCCCATCTTTCTGCTTTCTTTGCTATTGAAACTGCTTGAGTCTTTTTTGGAATCTTCTGGTTTCTTTGATCCTTTTCAATCAGGTTTTCGCCCTGCTCGATAGTCCGAGTCAGTACTGATGTCAGTCCTGGATGATCTGGCACGTCTGGTTGACAAGGGACGGTGATGGCTTTGATTCTGTTGGATCTGTCAGCGTTGTTTGACACTGTCGACCATCCTACCTTGGTCACCCATCTTGCTATGGCTAGTCTCTCCGCTCTAGTCTTGGCTTGGTTTTTCTCTTTTTTGGCAGGGCGCTCACAAGCGGTTTCTTTGTCTCCTGTTTATTCCCCCTCTGTTCCAATGTTATGTGGAGTTCCTCAGGGGTCCTCAACGTCTCCTCCTTTGTTTAATATGTATAACCAGCCCATTCTTACTATAATTTACGCGCACAGCTTCTTGTGCGACTCCTATGCTGACGACGCACAAATTATTGTGCATCTCGACTTACACCAGCCTGAGACGTGTAGTCGTTTGAGGAGATGCCTAAAGGCAGTTGGCGATTGGATGGCCCTGAATTGCCTCAAATTAAATTTTGAGATAACTGAGGTGTTGATGGTTGGCACTGCCACTCGCTCTCTGTTCTGGAGCCCTGCCTTTTGGCCAGTGAGCCTTGGTCCCTTTTCTTCCCCTGTTGTATCTGTGAAGGAACAAGGTGTACAAATGTCTGCCTCCTTATCCGTGGCTGAACAGTTCTCTTTTTCCAGTCAAAAGGCTCATTTCAAACTGCAGACCCTTTGGAAAATCCTTACCTGTATTCCTTCTAAATTCCATACATCAGTGATATCACCCCTGGTCATCAGTAACATCGATTACTGTAACACTTTTTACTTGGCTCTTCCAATCTTCAGATGAAGTTTTGCCCTTACAAACCCAGTAGGTTGCTTAACTTCCATCTTTGAAAACTGTTCTGCCCCTTAGGGTTAGACTCTCTAGAGTTGGCGGATGTGCCTTCTCTGTGGCTGTGGTTAAAGCGTGGAACTCTCTTCCCTTCCATGTGCATACCATTGACGCCCACCTCCCTTTTTGGTGGGCTCTTAAGACCTTTCTTTTCTAAATTTTCCTGAGTTGCTTCTTAACACCTTGGTCGGCCTCCTATTCTACAGTTGTGGCGCCATGATGCTTTCAGGTGAATGCTGCGCTTTACAAATACAGTTAAGATAAGATAAGATCCCCAGCGACTAGCGGGTGAGACGCCTTCAGGTTTCTCACATACCATTCACCTATGCGAGGTGGATATGCTTGTTTTTTCTAGGTTCTTCGTTGTTAAGATCTGGAAGAGAACAGGAATGAGATATGTTCAGCAACTCTCACATATTCCATTGATTTTCTTTTGCCGATGTAGGTAGAGGTGGAGTGGCTTTATTCCTCTCTCTTAAGTTACCCATGAACTGGTCTCTAAGGGTTGACTCGGGTTTCAGAAGCTCTTTATATCTTGAAGGGTTTTGTGGGGTTCTGATGTTTCCCAGTCCCCTATTACAGACTTTATGGAGTAGCAGGTTGACTGCCAGCAATTTTGAGGTTAAAATTCTACAATGGGAGGTGGGGTTTCCTGCAAAAGAATAGAAAAGGTAGGGAAATCCCGACCCAGAATAACTTCCTCAGGGAGTCCCAGAATGATGCCTGAAGATAATAAACAGGAGTCGCCCCAGATTTTAATGTTTACGAGGATTTTGGGGTATACCCCATTGTCCCCATGTACACAGGTAACTCTAACTAGGGCTGCGTTCTCGAGGTCTTTTGTTGTGACCAAAGTCAGCTCGTATAAATATGCATCCTGCTACTATTAGACTTCTCAGCCACATTTGATCTGTTTGATCATGACAAACTATGTAATACCTTGGCAGACAACTTCCACTTCTCGCTAAAAGCCACACTATGGCCCTCATTACGACCCTGGCGGAAGGGGTATTACGCCAGCGTAATGCATGGCGTACCCTTCCGCCTTACTACGAGTTCCCGTAGCACCATGGCGGTTTTCACACCTGGTTTTTCCGGGCGGAAAAATCCATGGCGCTACGGGACCTGTTGTTAATTACGCCACCGTAATTTACGGTGGCGTAATTAACGCCTTCCCCACTCCCATTATACCCTATGGGGCAAAAATGGGAATGGGGAAGGGTAAATGGGGATTGGGGACTTACCGCCCCGCCAAGGTCGGAATGGGGTGGTAAGTCCGCCAACCCCCATGGCGGAGTTGGCAGCTCTGCGCCATGGTCCATGGTGCAAATTGCACCATGGACCTCCGCCAGGGTCGTAATGAGGGCCTATGGGTTAAATTGTTCCTCTCAGAACGAAACTCTAAAGTGGCATTAGGCAAGGAAGCAGCTGACCCCATACCAGGCCCCATCGGGGTACCGCAAGGATCATGCCTGTCACCTACGTTCTACAATGCTTATACAAAACTATTTGCCGCCCTTGATGCTATGGGTGTCATCTACACGAATTTTGCTGATGACACCAAGATTATCATCCCCATCACTGGGAATCATGTGCAAGACACAATGGGGGTCATTACGACCTTGGCGCTAAGGGGTTAATGGCGCCGTAAAAGGCTGCAGTGCCGTTAGCCCCTTAGCGCCTAATTACGAGGTCCCTTTGCGGGACCCGACCTGAACGGCTGGTCTGAACCAGCTGTTAAAGTAGGGACCCGCAAAGGGACTTTTGAAGTAATTACGGTACCACAATTTGCGGTACCGTAATTACCGCCTTCCCCAGTCCCATTGAGCCCTATGGGGCAAAAATGGGAATGGGGAAGGGCCAATGTTCAATGGGGAATTACCGCCCCACCAACCTTGGAATGGGGTGGTAATTCCCCATTGAACATTGGCGGACTCGTTACAACACCGGCAGCAACCATGGTGCTAATAGCGCCATGGGTTACCGCCAGTGTTGTAATGAGTGCCAATCACTGTAAACAAGATTTACACCATAATACAAAATTTGATGGCCACAAACAGTTTATGTCTCAAAGATGACAAAACAGAGATCCTCATTATAGGGTCCCCCGCAAAAATGTATTTGCTACACCCAGACTACGCCTCCTTAATAATCGACAGAACTCTCATTGCCATCCTCAAACAGGCAAAAACACTAGGGGCCTCATTACACGGATGGCGGAGAACCATGGCGCTATTAGCGCCATGGTTCATGCCGGTAAATTACCGGCACCGCTTTGGTGGAAAGGGGAATTACTGCCCCATTCCAAGGTTGGCGGGGCGGTAATTCCCCCTTTTGCCATTGCCCTTCCCCATTCCCATTTTTGCCCCATATGGCTCAATGGGAATGGGGAAGGCGCTAATTACGGTACCACAAATTGCGGTGCCGTAATTAGCTCCCTGGGTCCCTTTGCGGGTTGGTTTTTAACGCCTGCAAAAAGCAGGCGTTAAATCCCCCAACCCGCAAAGGGATCTCGTAGTAAGGCGGTAAGGATTTACCGGTACCGGTATTTTACCGGTACCGGTAAATCCTTAGCGCCATCCTTGTAATGAGGCCCTAGGAGTCCTACTAGACACCAACCTAGCAATGACGGAACAGGTGAATGCACTTCTAGCTCTTCTAGCACCGCTTACACATCTTGGCTCACTTCATTAAGCCATCAATTTGTACCTCCACAGAATTGCATCACACTTGTACGTGCACTCATGTTATCTAAATTAGGCTACTGCAATGTACTACTATTAGGATCCTCCAACACCAATATAGCCAAACTCCAACTCTTACAAAACAATGCCCTGAGAGCAGAACTAGTCAGATCACATATCCAACACCAGAAGGGAAGCCCATTGGCTACCTGTGGAAGCTAGAATTATCTTTAAAACCCTGTGTATCACACACAAATGTCTTTCTAAGACCGCACATAGCTATCTGAATAATGTCATCAACATCGCCACCAGAACTCTCAGATCCAATAACTGGACCTGGCTGGTTGTTCCTAGATTCAAACGCGCAAAAGCCAGAGGCAGTAGCTTCCCAGTACTGGCACCCAACCTTTGGAATGCCCTCCCTATGCTCATCAGAAATGAGCCTTCCCACCAAAAATTCAAAAAGCTCCTAAAGACCTGGCTGTTCAATAAATATTAAACTTAAATATCTGCCATAGCAGGTGGGTAGGACTAGACACACCTACCTACCATACCTCCTCATACTCCAAGCTCTTTGTAACTTATGCCGTGATACCTCAGGGTTTGGGCGTGCAATAAATGTAATAAATAAAATATAAAATAGCAGTTTGTTTGCTCAAGTGAATTAATGCCTTTACTTGCTTCCCATTCACCCAAGCCTTTTCATATGTGAAGTCAGCAGACGACTGGCATAAACATATGCTAAATGTCTCTAAATCCTCTTTGGGTTCTTCCCACTCTTTCCCCTTTAAATAGTCTATTTCCATAGGTCTGTCCCATAAATTCTCCAGGGAGTGTCTAGCTAAATGCCTCATTTTTCTACAGGAAAAGCAGATAAGAGGGTGTGGTCTGCTTCCTTCAGTTTCCTCCCTTCTGCTTTTGTCTTTGGTTTTAGGGTCTGATCTCTTGATTTCTTTTGGTATCCCTTCTTTGATTCTATATGACCCTCCGTGTTTGTCTACTGCCTGGGTTTGAGGTCAGTGGATAGGTTTGTAATCTTTCTGTTCCTCCCCTTGATGTGTCGAGTGGAAGTGTTTAGCTGCATCTGAGTGGTTTTGTGCAGTTTCAATGGCCATGGCTAGAGTAGTTTGGCTTAAATGTTAGACAGTGTTTTGCCAAAAAGGGGGCAAGGAATTGGTAAGCTGTTCTATGGTGATCCTTTCTATAACTCTTCTAGGGATTTCTTATGATCCAAAGGGTTACTGTTTTTTTGACATGTTCACCCATTTCTACGGGGGTTTCTTCTGGGTTTAATGTAATGGCCATGCCGATAAATATTGCGAGTTAGCCCACTCATTTCACAATCCTTCTTTGATGGATACAAAGGTGGTTCCTTGGGCATGATTTAGTAGTTGATAGGCAGTTGGTAGTTCACCTTTCAAGGGAGGAGCCAAATAGCAATGTTTAAGGTTCTCTTCCTACCCTAGTTGTTTGGCTAAGCAGCCAAAATCCATGAAAACATTCCCTAGATCTTCGTCTTCTAGGTATGGTAGTATGGATCTAGTTTGCAACTCAACCAATTGTGGTAGATTTTCTTGGATTCTAGCTTCAGCTGTATTTGATGGGCTACCAACTGCGCTATGACATTAGCCAGGTTGGCCATTTCTTCCGTTGGGGTAAGGCTTCCTTCTGTGTTTTTTTCTGAATCAGAAAAAAACAGGTCTCGACTCCCTCAGATACAGTTTCGTAGTTTTCTGATTCTTCTGAGTCTGATTCTGCTGAAGGGATTGACTTTGGTAGGTTGGTCTATAACCCTGATGGCCCAGCAATGGATGGCAATTGGGTACCAAAAAAAAGGATCAAGATTGGGGGGTTTAAGGCACTATGTCTAATAAAAGTAAAGGCTGGTCAGAATTTCAGTATTATTCAACGCCACCATTGTATATTACAGTGGGAGAGAGGAAGGGTGTCTAATAATACTTCAGTTTTACAGAACAGATCTTGGTAACCAGTCGGAATACTTAGTTGAAATGGAAAAACCTCTTTTACCATAGATATACATGCAGAGTCGAGGAATTCAAGGATTCTATTTTCCCCTACTGGTGGTACGACAATTATCAGTATGGATTTCATTTTTTATAAGTTGAATCACATCCCACTTCTGACACCATATATAAGGAAGGCATGGTATTGAAGCAAGACAGACACAAGTGTCACAAGATGACGGAAATTCTGAAATTCAGCCCAGCCAGAGCTCTGGCATGGTTGGGGGTGATGTTCCTGGCCTTGGACAGCTGCCCCTCATGTGAGTTGAACGTCCACAAGCCCAGCAGCAGTTCTAGGGTGCCTCGGCAGTGTCACCGGCCTTTCCCAGAGGGAGAAGTTATAACGCAATGCAACCAGAGCTTTAGTAGGATGGTCGGGGGTGATGCACCAGGCCTTGGACACCCGTCTCCCATGTGGGTTGATCATCCCCAAGCCCAGCCTGGAGCTATGGCTGGGCTGTGTTACAGCCTTCCCCTCCAGGAATGGATGGGACACTGCTGTGGCTCCCTGGGACTGTTGTTGAGCTTGGGAGATAGTCACCCAAGGCTAGCGACATCACCCCTCACCATCCTGGAGATCTGATGGGCTGCATTACAGAATTTCCCTCTTGGAAGGGATGGGGACCCTGCCCGGGCTCACTGGGACTTCTCTTGGAGTTGTGGACGTTGAACATTTATTCTTTTCCACCCAGGTAGGTACAACCCACACATGTGAGGTATCATTTTCATCAGGACACATTTAGGAATGTGGGAAGGAAGGACATGTGTTGTTGGCGGTGTGTTTCAGAGCTTTACTGGTGGCAAACATCTGAAAATTGTGTTTTTTCCGCTACATTTTGGGCTTTGCCGGGTTTTGTCAGAAATACATTCTCAGCCGAGTCACACTGATCTGACCTCTGTGGATTCCCACGGATATCTTATTTTCATAAATGCATGGGGCTCCCTGTTTTCCTTGGTGGCTGCGACACCCCAGGCCCTAACCTGCAGGTTGTCCACAAGACCAAAATCCTAAAAATGTCCTCTCCCCAACCCCTTTGGGATAGCATTGGTTTAGCCTTTTCCTTTTGCACCCAGATAGGTGCACCCACACATATGAGGTACCATTTTCATCAGGACACCTGTGGGAATGTGGAAAGGTAGGACATTTGTTGTTTTCTCTTGTTTTAGAAAATGTTTTCATTCATTTGCTACTGCACTTTAATACACAACCCCTTTGTTTCCCAAATGTAACCAACATTTAGTTGCTGCTTTAGGCACTGTACGCTATTGTAACCTGCACAAGTCACCTATCCTTCAAAAGGTCTGCCTCTGCTCTTTCCAAAAATGTATGCTTGCCATTCCTCACCACATTTGTTTTGCTTATTTTCACATGCTAAGTGCGTCTGTTTAGGTTGTCAGCATAAACATCCATGGTTCATTTTGTGGCTTGTGGTTTTGCTTGTTTTGTGAAACATGAAAATAGTGTGATTTCCTAACTAGAAGAGTCAGGGTAATGCAGCGATGCATTGCTTTTCTCAATATTCAATATGTTACAGGTCTAGACTTTTCCAGCACATACTTTTTTTTCAGCCATTTTTCAAAATGTTTCCCAAACTATGGGAATTTTACTTACATATTTTCCCGATTCCTGGAATACTCTGTGGGGAAAATCAGGGACTTGCGCAAAACCCGGTTCGTCAATTCATGGAAAGCAATGCGCTGGGTTTACCTGGGACATGCGAGGAATCTGTGCAGGTCCGCCAAGTCACTGCAAAACGAGGAACGCACTCCAAGAAGAGGGTGGGCCCGGCCTGTGCAGCCACCTAAAAAGGGGGCGAAACACACAGAATGAGTAGGAAAAAGTGAAAATGTGGATGTTAGGAGGGACATTCCACCGTCAATCAATCACACTGCCCATATGCATGCAAAATAAACTTATTCATGCAATTGAAAAGGGAATGTCGGGTCATGAAAATACACGCGCAAATCCCGGATCACCTGCACCATGCGATATCAGGCGTAAACGTCAACGTGTGCCTTAACACTAAACAAATGCATGCAAAGCATACAAGCACAACCAACGCGCGGATACGGCCACAATGAATGCAAAATTTGTTGGATCATCCATGAACACCGCAGGAGGAAGAGGATGGCCAGGGTCCAGATCTACCACCCATGCAACAGCCTTTTTGGGATGCCTGATGACCAGGTCTATGGCCGGTATAGGTGCCCCCATCCTAGACCAGGTCAGGGAGTGGGAAGATGACCTCACATCACCCACCATGTACTCCCAAGCACTGAGCCCCTTGCAAAAGATGCTCATTTCTCTCCATTTTTTGGCCACTTGGTCATTCCAGCCAACCTACCATAGTAGGTGGCATCTCCCAGGCCACGCAGTCTCGCTGCCTACACTAGGTGTTGGCAATCATACCTGCACAACCTTCTGTCCGCCTGCATATCTATATGCCCAGACAACGGGCGAAAGGCATACAGTGGCCCAGGATTTGTATGGGGTGGCGCACTTTCCAAAAGCGCTAGGTGCTATTTATTGCACCCATGTTGCGCTACAACCACCAAGACCAACAGAGCACACATACTGCAACTGGAAACATTGGCAGTCCATCAATGTTCAGGTTGTGTGTGATGCAAGGCATCATTACTGAAGTTTATGCCAACTAACCTGGTAGCACACATGATAGTTACATCTTCAGGATGTTCCTGCTACAGCGGGCCCTGGAAGCTGGGAAGCATGGCAAGACATGGCTCATTGGTGAGCATGAATGGCCATGCACATGCATGCATGTTGCACACAGACCAATAGACACTGGAAACAAATGCCAATGACAACCATTTTCACATCTAGAGGGGACAGTGCCTACCCTCTGAGCACATACATGATGACTCACATATGCAAACCAAACACACCTGGCGAGGTAAGGTACAACACTGTCCATATTGCGACTCAGGGCATAGTGGGGTGCACATTCAGAGTGCTCAAGTCACGGTTCTGCTCCCTTGACCACTCTGGTGGTGTGTTGCTATATGCACCTCCGTTGTGGCAGCATGTGTCCTGAACAATGTTGATACACGTCGTGGACCCTGGGTGGACATGGTGGTGGCACACCATCCACAGGCAAACTGCTTGCATATGGCTGGGCAAAGGGCATCTGGAGAGGCTGCACATAACCAGCTTGTGCAATCTTTTTTCACTTAAATGCCTTCCCCTGTGGAGTGCACACAATCCAGCCAAATCCCAGGTGCCATTTAATGACGATAATGGCCCAATCCACTCTGCCTGCAAAGCCACCCTGAGAAAGTGCCCTTGGAAGTGCAAATTTGTGTGCATCCATTAGAATTTAAAAGACATTACATTTTGTGTTTCCAAAAGAAACACATTGAAGAGGGAGTACACCCCTACCACCATGGCAAAAATTGAATGAAATCACGCACAAAAAAATACCATACGAATAATTAACATACCCGTCAAATGTGTAAGCACCAATAAATCCTGAAACTCATCAAGCATCATGTCTGAGCTGCAAGGCATATATGGCCTCCAAAAAAACTATGTCCACAAAATACAAGATGCACAATGGCATATTGCTGCACAAATCTCCGAGAATGTGCTTGATGTGCACACACATGTCCCTATTGTGGGGTGTGGAAAAGCAGTGCAGTAAAGATCCATATGTGACAAGTTCTGGCAACATGAACACAATAAAACCCATCCCAAATGAACCACTCAACTAGAGATAATTGACAATTGTGACAAAGAGGGTGACACATCAGAATTACCACATCCAGACATGCAGCAATTAATGTAGCATTCCATAAATATCAAGATAAATGCACATTACCTGCCCCATGGGCATGCATTGGACAGTCAAAATTAATCCCATGAAATAGCCATCATTCCCTAACTGAGTGCAGCCAATACATCCATGTACCCCCAAAAAGCACAACCCCACATGCCACCCTCAGTGACATGCAACACATTCAAACAACAACTCACAAGATAACCATCAACATGTGTCCCAGCACACATGCAGCAACACCTGCACACTGCATGCAATTCAAACACAAAAAACAAACACACTGGCAAACAACCACAACCGCCACACTGCCTGCCCCCTGAATGACATGCAGCAAATGTACATGTCACATATCTCCATTAACAAGCCGATGGCACATACACAACACACACATCAGTCAATATGTTGCTTGAAAATGAGAAGATATCGGAAATGGAGATAGTTGAGCACCCAAAAAAGCAGGGACCCCCCTGGAAGACAATCAGTGACTTGACAAGGCATGCCATCACCTGCACAGTAATGGGATACTGTAGTGCACACAATCTTGGGAGCACATGAGGCAAAGCACAAGAAGGCCTTCACACAGATACTCACCTATTACACTCCATGCAGGACCATGTTGGCGGCAGCATTTCACAGAGGCTCATGTCAGACTAGAAGGCTGGAATTGCCATCAGGGATACATGCATGCAAAAGCTAGGATGCAAGAGAACAGTGCAAGGTCAATGCAGACTTCATTGTGACAGCATGCAATTAGTTCAAGTTGTGGTCAACCTGAAGCTGCAAACACGATGGTGCAGCATGCATGGGACATGTGAAAACATCAACGCTGCACATTGTAGTGTGCCTGTACATAACATAGCATCCTAAAAATCTGCATCAATGGTTACATGTTTGTGAATTGTAACTGGGGGTGCACACAATCAATATGGAACCCTGAGCAAGAGAGGCCAAATGTGCCATAGAACCATCAGTGCCAAACATTGCATGGGATAGGAAGTGTCACTTAGTACACATGTGCAAAGAGGATTAAAAAAACACACCAGCGCAACCATGAACACCAGTCACAGGCCACAAATAGCTGGCCCTCCCACCCACTCCCAAACACCCAAGAAAGGCCCACAAAGCTGGAACTCCCACAATTTGGAATCTGCAACCTGTGGCCCTATTAATCCATAGAAACCACACCATGCCCAGACCTATGTCCAGAACAACACCATCAGCCTCATTATGAGCATGGCGGTAGCCGTCCCTGTATGGCCAGCACGGCTACTGCCATGCTCGCTACCGGCACCGCCAGCCACGATTGGGCAATAACTGGCCCATTACGAGCTGAATGGGCCTTTAATTGCCCATTCGCGGGTGATGGTATTGCCAGGCTCCCGATCCCCATTCTGCCCCATAGTGCAGAATGGGGGTGGGGAGCATGGATGCGATGGCAACGTTGATAACGGTGCCAGCGTAATTATGAGTTATGCTCGCGGGTGTAGCAAAGCCCGCCAGGTAAAACCTGGCGGGCTGTCAGGCACTCGTGCGCATAACTCACAATTCGGTGGGACGGTATGAATGGTGCCATCACCACCAACATTCACCGAGAAAGTAGTGTCTGCAAATGCCCTTCTCTTACCTGCATAGGGTACCCACCTGCCTTGCATACAAAGCAACCCATCCGGAGACACCTCCCCTAAATGCAAATACATGCATAGTAAGAAACTGCACATCCATGACAACACATGAATGGAGGATGAAATAATGCTGAGACCACCCACTGCAGAATGACCACAGGGTGCAAGAGAGTGATAGGACATAGATTATGATCGGCCCATGAGTGCGGCGTAGTACAACAGAGAGAGAGAGTGAACATCGTTAGGGAGAATGCTCTGTTTAGGCTGAATTTCCTAACCTAGTGAGTCCCCAGCAGCTTTGCTGGATTTCTGGAGTTTGTTTTTTTCCATCCTGCCAAGAGTGAGACTCTTTTTCTCCCACTCTTGGACATGAATGTGTGTAATTCTTTTGATTGTCAATGTGTTCTATGGGCTATGGGGTCTTTTACTCCATAGGGTCTCATATGTTTTTCTATGTGTGTTACACCGCACCCTACGTGCCGTAACACTGGGGCGTCCTAGCGGACCTCCGTCACAGACTCCATACCCGGGGACTGACTACTGTCTCCCCGGGCATGTAAAGTCACCATTGGCTTTACTAGACCTAAATTTACTAACAGAACTAGTACAAACCATCCTATTGTGGACGTACTAGTAGGGGTAATTTCATTACTCCTAGGTCTGTTATTCGAGGGGGCACTGTCCAGTCCCCCCTCGTCGAGTTTTGGCTGGTGGCAGTGGAAACTACTTGTTATATTTGACCCCGAATATAACCCTATGGGATTCTTCCCATTGTTAGAGATTGATACTGTTTCTCGTTAATCTCTAACATACCACCGGTCTACTTATCTTAAATAAGTCTATCGGATGGTATTTTCTGCCAGAACTCGGTTTTTAAAATGGCGCCTGTGTTCGTCTCTGTGACTCCTAAACCGAAGGTCGAGCCCTTTGTTCCACTTTTGGCGGGCTCTGTACAGAGACCCTCCAAAGTGGTGCCATTCTGTCTGGGTTACCACAGGGGTGCGGGAGGGGGTTTAGGCACCCTGGACCGAGTTGCCTTGCCAACTCCGGTCGCACTCTGGTGTGATTGGCCCAAGTGGTGAGCCTCTCCGCTCACCACTTAGCATGCGTTGATTGACAGCTAGGCTGAATGAATGGGGGTTTTCTGCATAAAAGCAGGGCTTTTGGGACTGGATCTTCAGAAGACCTAAGAATCCGATGAGGGTAAAGCTGAGCCGACCTGCAACGACGACATCTCCGGTGGAGCCCTGCTTAATCGACTCACCACTTCCCGACGACAGAGGAGATCTCCCTGCCGGAGAGTCTCTTCCCCTGACTGATGGGAACAACCAGTCCCCTTTGCTTTTTCTTCGCCTCAGGCCGCAGTGGTCGAATTGCCCGTGCAGAGCACCTCGGCAACCGGATACCCACTACCCCTGTACCGTGATCAAAAGGTGGTGCCTTGTGATGGAGCACTCCGCGGCTGGTCTCTTCCCTGGTGGTGCACCGGACTTCACTTTTCTTCGACGACGAGCTCATCTCTACTCTTGGCAAAGACCTGACGTGAATCCACCACCAGGAACAACTGCCCCTGCCGGAGCTGCCCTCCACAACAAGGTGCCGTGTCCGCCTGGCTTCCCTTTCGATCGGTTCGAGTGAGGTGTCTTAATCCTCTCCTTTCCCTTGGGTCGCCTCCAAGCTTTCTCACATATTGTTCTGAACTGGTTCAATCTGCCGATAACAATTTGCTACAAAGACTCGAACGGATTTCCACTAGAGACTTTTGGGACATATCGCCTTGCCTCTCTCCGAGTGGGCCTGGCCTCTGAACTTTATGATCTATAGTGGTTCTTGTCTTCAAGCCTTGCATTTTTCCCGTTAAGTATTGAACTGTGTTGATTTCGTAACCTGCTTATTTTTCTCTCCCGTCCTAACTAATTAACTAATATTAGAGTGCCATCTAGGTTGAGGCATACACCTCTGTCTGCAAATAAGTGATGCTGGTAGAACCTAGACTTGTCGAAATATTGTTAGGGGGATTGATCGTTTCTTCTTCGTAGAGTAATTGTATTTGACTTGTTTGCCGTGATAGTGCCATAGTGTTTTCGATAGATGTTTTGTTATAAATAAATACCTTAATATCTTTACACTGAGCCTCGTTGCGTGTTTGCTTGTCTTACTGTGAAGAATTGCCCTATATTGTATACTCCACATACTGCTTAACTCTTCTTGAGGGAAGTCTGACTGCTCAGCCACAGCTACCAAGTGAATCTGTGTGGTACAGACTGCTACCAAGTGGGTTTACTGCCAAACACCTGTAGTCCTAAATCTTTTGCAGTGGTCCCAGAGGGAACTGCACAGGTTTCCGCCTAACACTGGTGTACAGCGGTGGGATTTGTATCGAGTATACAGTTTAGAGTGCTTTTCGACACTTTAGGATAACTAACCACAAAGCTTAGCAGTAAAAACAGCAACTTTCAGAAACATGTCTGCGATGGAAACTTACAGTCAAGAGTCCTTGTCAGGAGAAAATACTGAGAGTTTGCGAGCTCTCTGTAGGCAAGAGAATCTTCCTGTAAGAGGCAAGAAGTTAGAACTAATAGAGAGATTGCTGGCGAACCAAAGTCTGGGTACTGGTTCAGAGGAACCAATTTCTCCAGCAAATATAGATAACAGTGATGGTGTTGATCTAAATCGTAATTCTGATGATAGCGATGAAGAGGCTGACGAGGACGGAGAGGCTAACGAAACTGTCTCTCCTGCTCCTCTACCTGCCTTACCAGCTGTGCCTACGGGGCCCATGCCAGGTCCCACAAGTAACCCTGCTTATTTTCAACTCGAAAAAATGAAGCTCGAATTAGAATACAAACGGTTCTAGGCTCAATCTGAACAAAACCAAGAGCTCGAGTTCAGACGGATGAATGCCCAGGCTGAGCTGAAGCAAGCTGAGTTAAGACTCAGGGAAATAACTTAATCACGTGTTAGAGATGAAAAAGTTGTCTGTGGAAAATGCTTCTCTCTCCTCTGGTTCCTCTAGGAGCTCCAGTCCCAAAAGACCCCGGATGCCGAAGGAATTAGTGGGTATGTATGAACCGAGATTGGATGTGTTGGATTGGTTAAAACTGTTTAAGTACAATCCTGGGCTCCAGGACATCACTGGGAATGATTTACTTCCCTGGTTGTTCTCTAGCTCCCTCCTGTTGCGACTGATGTGGTAATGGAGTTGGGGGAGGCGGATAAGACGGATTACGAAAGTGTGAAACTAGCTTTGATAGCTAGATTCGGGAAGATCCCTTCCCAGTATCTTAAGAGGTTTAGAACTCTCAAAAAGCATGATGGTACCCCTTGGGCTACCTGGGTGAGTGAAGGGTTGAAAAACTTAGAGGGATGGATTAAGGGTTACAAAGTGAACACTTATGAAGGTATGATGAATCTTTTTATGTTGGAGTCTGTTTATGATGCCTGTTCTCCTGAGCTCAGACAGCACTTGGCTGATTCGAAGGAATTGGATTCCCGGAAGCTAGCTAAGGCTGCTGACTTATGGGTTGCCAACAGGGCTACTCATAAGGATTCTGGGGCAACTCAGAAAAAGGATGAGGAAAAACAGCCTAAAAAAAGACTCAAAAGAGAATTCTAATAACTCAAATTCCCCAGAGGGCCCCAAACAAAATAACCAGGGCAAACCCCAGGGAAAACCACAACCGAATAGTGTACCTTCTGGCCACAAACCAGAAGGAGGTCAGAACAAGCCACCATTCCAGAGAGCATTTGGAACATGCTATCTCTGTGGGGCAACTGACAATATCAAAGGAGATCCAAAATGTAAGGGTAAACCTACTGGGACCAGCACAGTCTCCTTAGCCTTCACTCCTGAGGAGGAAGTCCAAATGACTAGTGTTCACTTTGAAGTCTTTGCTGAAGAACCTTGGGTTCTTCAAGCAAGTGTATCAGTAGAGTCAATGGATCTGGTGAGTAATCAGAATAGGAGTGTGTATGACTCTATACCAGAAAACTCTAAATGTTATTATGTGGACAGTGTTCTTGTCAACGGCCAGGATACTCCTGCCAGGCAAGACTCTGGGGCCAGCAGAACAGTAGTGGACGAAAGCTTTTTCAGGCCTGAGGATGTTGCTAAGGCACCCAAAGGTCCCGCTAAGATGTCTGGAGGCCCTGTCGAAATGGTTCCAATTCTACCAGCCCTCATTCAGTGTAATGACATGACACTGTTGATTCCTGTCAGTGTTCAGACTGAGGTGCCTGGGAGAGTCCTGTTGGGGAATGATCTAAAAACTCTAGGAGTAGTATCCAGTACCCCAGGCCTCCCAGTATGGAGACCCAGAACCAAACTAAATTGGCTAGAGAGGCCACCTTAAGGAAACACTCTAAGCCTGTGGGATCCTCTACTGAGAACCCCACTACAAGCCCTGGTGTCGGTAAGTTGACCTCTGAACCAGGCACATTTCAGGCTAACATGTTAGGGAAATGGGAGCCCCAACCAAGCTCCATCATTGTTCTTCGAGCTACAGAGTCTGTGACTCCCCCTGCTTCTGAGGAAGAGGCGGATAGACCAACTGGAACCCTAACTAGGCCTAAGAGAACTGGTAATTCTCAGTGCTGGTGGAAAACCAGAAAAGACGAGTCTAAGGTCTCAAACCTTCAGACTGTTGGGCCATCAACAGAAGACTCCAACCCAATTCCTAGACTTAAGGGGGAAACTCCTAAAGTAGGTAAAGTAAGATCTCAGAGGAAGGAGAAGCATGTATCTTGCTTATCTCCATCCCCTCCACCCAAGAGGCCTAAAACTCAACCTTCTCTCAACAGAGAGGTAGGGAAGACCTCTGGAGGCCCCTCTAGATCTAAGGGAATCCTTTATAAGGGCCCCTTGAAAAAGCCTAACACAGGTTCAGAAGTTGTAACCACTTCTGAGGGACTGGTCAACCAGATCCCCTATAAACTTAAAAAGACGGATGTTCCTAGGAAGGTTTGTAGGTCATATAGCTTACAACGGAAAACCTTTGATTTCACCATTGAGCACAGGTCAGGATGTCACCACCAAAATGCTGATGGTCTCTCTAGGATGTATGTCATCGACTAGAGGTATGGGATTCATCCAGGAGTGGATTAAATCCTCCTGTCCCTTAGTCTGGGGGGGGCGAGTGTTAGGGAGAATTCTCTGTTTAGGCTGAATTTCCTAACCTAGTGTGTCCCCCAGCAGCTTTGCTGGATTTCTGGAGTTTGTTTTTTTCCATCCTGCCAAGAGTGAGACTCTTTTTCTCCCACTCTTGGACATGAATGTGTGTAATTCCTTTGATTGTCAATGTGTTCTATGGGCTATGGGGTCTTTTACTCCATAGGGTCTCATATGTTTTTCTATGTGTGTTACACCGCACCCTACATGCCGTAACACTGGGACGTCCTAGCGGACCTCCGTCATAGACTCCATACCCGGGGACTGACTACTGTCTCCCCGGGCATGTAAAGTCACCATTGGCTTTACTAGACCTAAATTTACTAACAGAACTAGTACAAACCATCCTATTGTGGACGTACTAATAGGGGTAATTTGATTACTCCTAGGTCTGTATTCGAGGGGGCACTGTCCCGTCCCCCCTCGTCGAGCTTTGGCTGGTGGCAGTGGAAACTACTTGTTATATTCGACCCCGAATATAACCCTAGAGGATTCTTCCCATTGTTAGAGATTGATACTGTTTCTCGTTAATCTCTAACATACCACCGATCTACTTATGTTAAATAAGTCTATCGGATGGTATTTTCTGCCAGAACTCTGTTTTTAAAATGGCGTCTGTGTTCGTCTCTGTGACTCCTAAACCAAAGGTCGAGCCCTTTGTTCCACTTTTGGCGGGCTCTGTACAGAGACCCTCCAAAGTGGTGCCATTCTGTCCGGGTTACCACAGGGGTGTGGGAGAGGGTTTAGGCACCCTGGACCGATTTGCCTTGCCAACTCCGGTCGCACTCTGGTGTGATTGGCCCAAGTGATGAGCCTCCCCGCTCACCACTTAGCATGTGTTGATTGACAGCTAGGCTGAATGACTGGGGGTTTTCTGCATAAAAGCAAGGCTTTTGGGACTGGATCTTCAGAAGTCGCCACAGGACCTAAGAATCCGACGAGGGTAAAGCTGAGCCGACCTGCAACAACGACACCTCTGGTGGAGCCCTGCTGAATCGACTCACCACTTCCCGACAACAGACCAGTCCCCTTTGCTTTTTCTTTGCCTCAGGACGCAGTGGTCGAATTGCCCGTGCAGAGCACCTCGGCAACCGGATAGCCACTACCCCTGTACCGTGATCAAAAGGTGGTGCCTTGTGACGGAGCACTCCGCGGCTGGTCTCTTCCCTGGTGGTGCACCGGACTTCACTTTTCTTCGACAACAAGATCATCTCTACTCTTGGCAAAGATCCGACGTGCATCCACCACCAGGAACAACTTCCCCCGCCGGAGCTGCCCTCCACAACAAGGTACCGTGTCCGCCTGGCTTCCCTTTCGATCGGTTCGAGTGAGGTGTCTTAATGCTCTCCTTTCCATTGGGTCACCTCCAAGCTTTCTCGCGTATTGTTCTGAACTGGTTCAATCTGCCGATAACAATTTGCTACAAAGACTCGAACGCATTTCCACTAGAGACTTTTGGGACATATTGCCTTGCCTCCCTCCGAGTGGGCCTGGCCTCTGAACTTTATGATCTATCTTGGTTCTTGTCTTCTTGCCTTGCATTTTTCCCGTGAAGTATTGAACTGTGTTGATTTCGTAACCTGCTTATTTTTCTCTCCCGTCCTAACTAATATTAGAGTGCCATCTAGGTTGAGGCATACACCTCTGTCTGCAAATAAGTGATGCTGGTAGAACCTATAGTTGTCGAAATATTGTTAGGGGGATTGATCGTTTCTTCTTCGTAGAGTAATTGTATTTGACTTGTTTGCCGTGATAGTGCCATAGTGTTTTCGATAGATGTTTCGTTATAAATAAATACCTTAATATCTTTACACTGAGCCTCGTTTCGTGATTGCTTGTCTTACTGTGAAGAATTGCCCTATATTGTATACTCCACATACTGCTTAACTCTTCTTGAGGGAAGTCTGACTGCTCAGCCACAGCTACCAAGTGAATCTGTGTGGTACAGACTGCTACCAAGTGGGTTTACTGCCAAACACCTGTAGTCCTAAATCTTTTGCAGTGGTCCCAGAGGGAACTGCACAGGTTTCCGCCTAACAAACATGAAATAGAATGCCAAGTGAAAACCACATCAAGGAGTACACTCTCTGGATTGGAGATGGCCAAGGACATGCACTACACCAGAGTATGTGTGGGTATAGCTGAGTTGACCAAGGGAGGAAGACAGTGACATGAGTACCACTTGAACAACCATCCTGGCATGGCAGCATGCAAAGCACGTATAAGGACACTTTCACATGCAGCAAACACCAGGAACAATGATGCATGCTGAACATGCAAGACAGAGCTCATACTTACATTCTGAATGAGCCAGCATGATGTGAATCCCGCATCACCTTCACCGGGAGCATGGACGTCAAAGGGTGCAGGGTGTCTCCCCCGGGACAGCAGTCACCGCCTCATTACGAATTACTGAAACAACTTGGGACAAGACATTACAACAGGCAAAGTTAAGTACCATTAACACAGCATACGTGTCAGGAAACACTGAAACCATAGTTGCCTGTGCATGCCATCCTGATCACCACCATGCAAACATGCAAGTTGACCTCACTCTACAAGTCTGCATTGCCACCACAGCATACGTCATGGCGTTGAGTGTTGAACTGCACAACTCAAGTAAAAAATGTAAACCAAATAACAGCGTAATATGGAAAGGCCAACTGAAAAATGAAAAGCCAACATCCAGGCCTGGGGTCTACTAAGGTTGCAAAAATAAAATAAAAAATGTCCATCATGGACAGCAGGGGGTCCAGCCCAGGAAGGGGGAAGGGTAGGATGCATGTCAATAATAAAACATAAAAAAATCATCAAAAACAAAAACCCCTCCATGGGCTCATGGACCTCACGGCTACGGTTGTCCAGACGGCATGTCTGTGATGGCACCTCCATCCCGCGTTGAATCTGCAGGTGGAAGCATTCTTGGAGGCTGACCACGCAGTGCCCTCATCTGGTCCAACATACATGACGCTGATGAATGCACCAGCAGACTGAGGGCTGCGAGGTAACTATGCACATCCTCACAGGTTGCACAGAGCTCCTCTACGATTGTCTGCCACAATGCAAACACCTCAAGTTGGGACAAAACTTCTGGTGGCTTCATGTTCCTCATGCATTGCATCCCTGTGGCCCAACATCTCATGACTCAGGGCAGTCCTATGTGCACGACCCTCTGCAAGCAGGGATTCCTGCAGACACTGCAGATTTGCCAGTCAGCCCTTGATGTTGGCCTCCATGAGCAATCTGTGGGAGCGGCATGTGGACCGCATTACCTGCAGCTGTTGTGCCACCTGTGTTGCTGGGGGGGACATGGAAGCGGCTACCCCATTCGTGCCCTCAGCCAAACTCTCAAAAGCAGCACCCTGTCGGTGTGAGGAACGCAACATCTGCTACTCCCACTCTGTCTGGCCAGGCTGCACACATCTGCCATGTGTGTGTGGCCCCCTCCTGCTTGATGCAAGGGAGCATGGCCCTTGCTGTGATTCCCCTGTCCTTGGCTGCAGGTTTGCAACCCTCCCTTGGACATCTGTCCTATGACCATAAACCACTACATGGGAGGGTGGCCTTGCAGCCGTAACCACTGCAGATGGGCGGGGCACCACTGACTGCCCTTGTCAAGGCACCTGACCCCCCGCAGACTCAGGAGCTACAACTGCTCCACCCATTTGTGCACTCACCTCTGCCAGCATTGAGGACTGCACATCCGGTTCAGCATCAGAGCAAGCTTAGACCAAAGATCCCAAAGAGTCTGCAGCACAGCTGAGGATGGTCTGGAGCACCAATGGGTTCTCACGGCCTGCCATGCCACGTCCTCCACTGATGGTCTGAAGCACCACAGACTCTTCTTCATCCTCCTCTTCCTCTGCATCTGTTTCATCCTCACCTGCACATGAATAGAAAAAGACATATGGAGTCATGTGCAACATGTCTACAATAAACATGTATATCACATTCCTGTCATGCAACAAAATGCAGGGCATGTAGTCAGAAGAAATACAGCATCCACACACTATGGCCAACAAGCAATTTAAGCATGCCATATGAAGAATGGCCAACCAATTCCCTTTCCTGGGTCATGGTGCCAGTGGACACATAGCCAACCAACAGGGTCGTTAAGAAGTATGTTAGGGGCCATGTAAGCGCACCTTTTTGACTAATACCAGTGAAATGGGCATGGAAATGTGTCTCTGTGCGGGCAATTACATTACATGACAATAGGCAGCCACAAACATGCATATATAATGCTGCGCCCATCACTTGCCACACCTGTGTTGACTTGGTACAGGGACTGTAGACAAAGAGAGTGTGCCGTAGATTAGGGAAACAGCAAATAGTCCCAGGTGATGTATGACTGTAAGAGGACCAACTAGGCAAGGTCAGTGAAGTGGAGAGAGTAAGTGAATGGAGTTGTAGATAAGACCAAGTACAGTGACCCACAGAGGGAGAGGAGTGTGGGCACATGGATTGTGGGCTGAGTGTGTGAGGGTAACAGGTAGCAGGCATCACAATGATTTGCCTCTGGAGTAATTGCCATTGGGGCAGTGGAGAGGTGTACAGTCTGAACATATGCCCACTCACTCAGGGCATGCCATAAGGCATGTTATGTGTCCATTTGGATGGTCCATGTGGCATGGAGGCACATACGTACATGTGTGAAAAGAGATTCAATACCTTGCAGGGAATGAAGTGTAACTAGGATTTGGGACACATGCACATGTCTAGCAGAGCAGGGTCACCCACATGAAGGATGCTGCAAACAACTGTGCACATAGTGGTATCATGTGGCAGATGTTGGGGGGATGCTTGTGGGGGATGAGTAATATCAAGCGGACATGTTCCACTGATGTACACCACATGGCCTGTAGCCACTATTGTGTCAGTTGGACAGGAGTCAGTCCACCACATGACATGGTTCACTAAGGGCAGTCATTTCAATGCAGCCAGATGCGCACCACAATTATAATTCTTGCTGATGCATTACTTCACGTACTTAGGATGCACAATGTTGGTCACTCACCGGATGTGTCCTTGTAATTTTCCAGGCCTCCCACTCCTTGCACATGCTCCAGTAGTATGAATTAGCTCATAGCCTCTTCATGTTGGGTCAGCTCCTCCTCCTCTGGTGATCCCCCTCCATTTATCAGAGCTGAGGTTGGCTTGGACATGGTGTGACTGGTGAGATCGTTTCAGAGCTTCACTACCTGTGAAGCAGTGTGCTTCTCAAACCCTAAGGCCTTGATCTCGCCTGTGACATGCTGCCAATGCGCCACATGCTGAGCAGTTGTATGGCTGTATCCCGGATCTCATGGTGGTGAATGGCCACGTATTCCATGAGGATCTGGAGTTCTTCATCATGGAAGTTATTCTTCCTCATCGTGCCAGTGTCCTGTGCTGTATCATGGGGTTGGGGCAGCTGTTTCCACAGCATGCCCATGACCACTTGGGGCTGGGGCAGTTGCTTCCACAGCACGCCCCTGACCCCGGCCCTGTCTGCCCCGTTTCTCTGGGGTCCTTTACACTCATGTTCCTGGTGTAACAGAAATATGGAAGACACACTGAGTAATTGTCCTGAGCAATATGAGTGAGGGGGCAGTCTACGTGATGGAAGACATAGTTCTGTGGTCCAGTAAGGCTCTAATGTACTGCAGGTGTGGATAGTATGGTACATGTAATGCACAGGCAACCCAAAAAAATGTGTATGCACTATCGGCGTAGCTTCCAAAATAAGAAAAACGTGGTACATGATACGCGGTGGCACCCAGCAACACAGAAAATGTATATGCCAACCCCAGAAATCTACCAGAAAAGTAGGAATAGAGGTACATGCTACATAGGGGCATCCAGAGTTAAAACAAGGGCGTATGAACCTCACTGTTAGACTCGCAAAAATCAAAAGTAAATGCGCGTATGCATGGAGGCAAAGCCCCCACCAAAATAAGAAGTAGGTAGGGTCCCTGAAGTGAACAGAATGCATGGCACCCAGAAAACACCTGTACTCCACTCGTCCATCTCCTCTCCTTCGCACGCATGTCCAGAGTTGCTTTTACACGTACTTGTGTATTTCCAAATATGGTATGCTCAATGCCTACATGCAGCATGTGTCATGAAAGTTACGCTCTGAGGGCCTTTCCTGTGGTTTCAGCTGTCCATGCTTTTCTCTGTTTTTACGCGCAAAGTCCCTTCTCTCTGTTTCCAGCTGCCTTCAGTGCGAGACTCGGAAGCCCATGCTCCTGCTGCTGTGCCATTTACCTGCCTCCTCCTGCCCTGTGTTGCCTCCAGATTTGCCATTTGCTGCTGCCTGTACAGTGTGTGTGCCTGCTGCCCACTTGCACTGCAGTTGGAGTACCTGATGTCCAGGCATTGCCTATGCTCCTGTCTCTGCCGTTTGACCACCTCAGCTGCTTTGTTGGACTCCCACCGTGTCATACCACCACCATTGATCCACACCTCAGCTCCAGGACCACCTTGTCCACCCACACCTGCTTCGGAGGTTGCCATGTCAGCACCATCATCCTCTGACCACAGTGGCAACTCCATGGCAGTGAGACAGAGAGCTGTCAACTTTAGCGCCAGGGAAGTTGACATCCTGGTGGAGAAGGTCCTGGAGCATTATGATGCCATCTTCAACCCTGTGATGCAATACGGCAAGGAAGGTCATTAGCAGATCTGGGACGGGATCATGGATGCCATAAATGCAGAGGGGGTGGCAGTTTGCACCTTCAAGATGGCCCATAAGTGCTGGGAGGATCTGAAATCCAGGTCCAATGGCAAGGCCATGTGATTCTTCAAGGCCGGTGCTACCATAGAGAGGCACTGTGCACACAGGTGCAGACTGTCGGGTAACAACATGCGGATCCTGGAGTGGTTATACCCAGCACTGCATTCCAAGGTCTGTGAGTTACATCAACATCTGGAGTCGAATGGTGAATAGCCATGTGGTGCACTGCTCCACCGTGCATGTGTGTTGTGCTTGTACAAGCATGTTGGCAGTGACCCCATTAGGATTGAAGCAAGTATTTTACAGAGATGGATGTCTGCATTCAAGCCCCAGACATTGCTGTCCATGTTTGCATTCAGACATCTTTGGATTTTAAATGTGCTCTTACTTGCATGGTGTGTTGTAGTGCTGGCTTGCAGTCCGTGCACATGCAATGTTACTTGTGTCTGAGACATGTCAGGATGGCAAGTGTGCCCGTTGAGGTAGTGTTGCTCTCATTATGTGAATGTGCCAAAATGGGAATCACATCACTCATGCCTGAGTGTAACGCATGCATTTGGATGTCTGGCTTAGTCATGTTGAGGCAGTGCAAGTCCTGGGACTCTGATGTTATTGGTCATGGCACTGCTTGGGCCCTCTGAGTTACATGTGTGGCATGACATGTGTATGTGCTTCGTGCCATGGCATGCTCACATGTGCATGTGCAATTGATGCATGTGTCTACAGCATACACAATTGATTGGTTGTGACAGTGGCCTGTAGTTTGATGTGTTTTTGTGGATTGATGGCCAGGTAGGTGTCTGCATAGATGTGGAATGCATGTGCATGTTTGTGGGTGTGGAGGTTGATGGTTGTCCCTTGACTACTCATGTTCCTGTGAATGTTGGTGATGCCACGCTGGCTTTGGTGCAGTACACTGATGTTTCTGTTCTGTGTCTCCTTTTCCACAGTTGCATCTGATGAAGAGGGAGGAATCAGTGCTGTGGAGCATGGATGCAGGCAGATGCACAAGCCAAAGCCACGCACCCATGAAATCTGATCTTCGGGGAGCATTGTAGCTGTGGCAGCATAGATGACATCAAGCATGACTGCTGGGGTAAGTCCAAGAAGGTGAAGGTGGGAGTGGACTCCTCAGCAGCAGTTGGGCCAGGTGATGCAACACAGAGCCCATACATGGCATAAAACGCCCTGGAGTCATCCATGTTTATGGAAGGGGAGGTGGTGGAGGTGGCTTTTGCAGCCCAACCCATGCGGAGAGGTGGGGGTGTTGAGGTGGGCGTGCTTACTGCAGTCCTGTCCCAGGGGCATGAGGCTGTGCAGGCCACCGTGGAGGTGCCTGTGCAAAATCCAGTCCATGGGGCATCGAATGGAGCAGTGTGCACCTGCCAGGATGCCTCCACCCAGACCCAGTCACACTTGTCGGCTGCTGGGTCCACCCAGACAGACACCCCCTTGCCATCAGGTGTGTCCATCTGGGATTATGAGCTGCCCTTGATGGCCGGGTTGACGAGGCAGACAGGTGTAATTTGTGATGATTGGAGGGCTCTTCATAGTCTGTTTGCCCATCATTACAGTGAGCTATACCACCTTGTGTCCTGGCATGCAGCATGCATGTTCTGAACTGCACCCCATTGGCTGTTCACTGCAACATACCACCTGGGCCCCCTGTGCACCTGTCCCACCCACAACACCCTGTCTGATGGAGCTCTCATCCCTGCACGAGGTGGGTGTCCCAGGCACAGAAGCTAAGGTGCTCACCGTGCCTACCCATGCTTCGACAGGGTCACAGGCAATGGAGGCACAGCACGCACTTATGAGCAGTGCAGGTGCCGTACACCCCTCATCATCAGCTCGGAGGGCATACCAATGTAGCAGGCATTGAGCCCAGAAGCAGTAGGTGGCAATTGGTTGCAGGGCAGACCAGCCAAAGGAAGCAGGTGGGAACTGTGAGGCGGGAGGTACATGTGGACATGAGGCATAGAATGCCTTCCATGTTCCAGCAGTATGAAGGGCAGACCGTGGCAGAGAGGCAGCGGGCATGGGAAGCAAGAGTACTGATGACCAGGGCTGGGATTGCGTTGCATTGGGCAAGGAGGTGGGCTGCCATCCTGGAGGCCACTTGCAGGGAAGCGCGAGTGATAGAGACACAGATGCTGGACGGCGTGCAGATAACAATGAAGGCCCACCCGAGGGGGGGGAGTTGGATCCATCCCTGGTGGAAAGGCTGAGTGAGATTGGAGAGGAGGACTAGGCCGCTGCCTTTGTACATCGTTATTTAGGCATAGGTTTCCCTTTTTTAATTTATTGTTTGCCCTGGACTTTTCAGACTTTCCTTCCCATTTTTTCATGTATATAGTTATTTAGGCAGAGGGTTTTTATTTAATTTCATATTTTCCACGCTGGACTGCTATGACCTTCATTCCCCATTTTAATTGTACATATTTATATTCAATACATCTTTTATTTGGTTACATTCCACGCTTCATGCAGTTAATTTGTGTGTTGGGAGCTTTGATAGTTCACTTTTCAGCCATTGCATCTCTCCATTCCAAGTCATGTGTCTTGTGGTGTGCATGCTTGTGTGTTGTTGTTGCTGTGATGGTTGTGGCTGGAAGGATGCACATTGGCCTGACATGTGGGGGTGGATCCATCAGACGACTGGGTCTGCACTGTATGTTTTCATTTGGATTTACCTGTGCAGCATCACTGTGTGTTTGGCATCAGTGGGGTTGGAGTGGAGGGAGGTGTACTCACTGTGGGGGTGTTCCATGGTCACGTTAATGGCACATGTGTTTGTCATGTTAAACCTATGTCATGCAGACATGCCCACCAGCATGCGCAGTCACACATTGCCTTCTCTCAAGAGTTGCTCCACCTCGGACACTGGAATGCAGTAGTGAGCCTTGTTTGTTCTTATGGAGTGGCAGCACAGATCTCCATTCTCTGTGACTGCCTTCCCATCACCCATGCATGGTGCTGTCATGTTATTGTTACCTGACAGGTATTTTTCCACCTATTCCACCCAGGAACACTGATGCTCAGGCTGTGATGCCCCTTGCCATTGTTTGCAGATATTGCACATTTTTTGTATGGTTATTTCTGTTGTGGGCACACATTCAGTTAGTGTGCCGTGATGCCTTGGAAATGTGACATGGCCAACATGCACATGCCACTTGGCATTGCATTCACTTGTCACATGTGTATGGGGTGGGCTGATTAAGGTCTGGAAGGGAGTGTCAGCAGATGCTGAAGTCCTGGATGGATCTCTCGTGCTTCCTGTTGATCGTTTTTGCGGTGGACATGTTGGTGTTCCACTTCAGGGTGCTGGCAGACCCTGGAGGTTCACGTGAGCTGCAGACATGCATTACACTGGTATTGTGGGAGACTGTAAGGGGGCTGCGTGGGGGGGTGTCACAGGTGAGTGGGGCTGGTGGGTGGTGTCCAGATTTGAGGGGTCTGGTGTGTGGTGTCCAGACTGGAGGGGCTGCCTGAAGGGGTTTCTCAGGTGAGGGGTGTTAGTGGGTGGTGTCCAGAATGGAGGATGCTGCCTGGGGGGGTCACAGGTGAGGCGCTCTGGTGGGTGGTATCCAGACTGGAGGGGGATCCCTGGGGCAGTCACCAGTGAGAGGGGCTGGTGGGTGGTGTCCAGACTGGAGGGGGCTGGTGAGTGGTGTCCAGACTGGAGCGGCTGTGTCACGTGTGAGGGGGGCAGGTGTCCATACAGAATGGGCTCCCTAGGAGAGTGCCACAGGTGAGGGGGGATGGTGGGTGGTATCCAGACTGAAGGAGGCTGCCTGGGTGGGTGTCACAGGTGAGGGGGGCTGGTGGGTGGTGTCCAGACTGGAGGGGGCTGCCTGGGGGGTGTCACAGGTGAGGGGGGCAGGTGGATGCTGTCCAGACTGGATGGGGCTGCCTGGACGGGTGTCCCAGCTGAGGGGCTGGTGGGTGGTTTACAGGCTGGTGGGGGCTGCCTGGGGGATGTCACAGGTGAGGGGGGCTGGTGGGTGGTGTCCAGACTGGAAGGGGCTGACTCGGGAGGTGTTACAGTTGAGGGGGGCTGGTGGGTGGTGGCCAGACTGGAGGGGGCTGCCTGGGGGGGTAGCACATGTGAGGGGGACTGGTGGGTGGTGTCCAGTCTGGAGGGGTTGGTGGGTGGTGTCCAGTTAGAGTGGTTGATGTGCAGTAGGGTGGTATGCAGCCAGAATGGGTGGCAAGGGTGTAGAGGGGCTGTATGGAGGGCATCACAGGTGAGGGGGTGGTTGGTGGTCTTGAGGCTGGAGGGGTCTGACTGGGGTGGGGGGTGTCACAGGTGAGGGGGGTTTGTGGGTGGTGTCCAGACTGGAGGGCACTGCCTGGGAGGGTGTCACAGGTGAGGGGTGCTTGTGTGTGGTGTCCAGACTGGTGGGGGCTGCTGTAACGCTCACCTGACTCCCACTGAGGCGCTGGCCTGGTTTGGATTGCTCTGGCCTCTTCTAGGGTGATGCCAGGACTCGGAAGATGGAATGGACTGGACCCCCAAATCTGGCTTGTCTGGCTCATAGAAATATCCTTCTGTGTGTGAAAAGGGAGTATTAACAATCTGCAGGATAATGCGTAGGCCTCCCACTCCCCTTCTCACCCTCCACAAAACCCTTCTGCGATTCCCCATGAAGTCTCACCTTCGGGTCTGAAAGGACGAGCTCTCCATGCTGCTTCTGATGCAGGGGCGCGTTGTTATCCAGTTACTTCACTGGATCTCGGATTGGTGAGAGTTCAAGTTCGCTTGACTTTTCCGGTAAGGTATCGTAAGAATTCTGTTTCAAGCTCAAGCTTTAAATAACCATTGTCTGTTTTCTCTATTTCAGGTGATGAATGAAGATTCCGAGTTAGGGAATGGAACCGTCGAAGGAAAATTCTGGTGAGTTTTTGATGAGTGGTTCCTCTAGTGTTCTTGCATTAATGCACTAATGCTTGTGTCTTTTTCCCCTTAGGGGCCGGGGTTCGGAAATGCCGAAGATACGGCGCCGACCCGAAGTGAGAAGAGATGCCCCAATAAATATCAGGTAAGTCTTTGATGAGCGTTCCGCTAATGTCCTTGCATTCGCTCACTAATGCTAATGTATTTTTCCCCTTAGGGGCCGGGGTTCGGAAATGCCGAAGAAACAGCGCCGACCCGAAGTGAAGAGGGATTGACCCAACAGGTAAGTCTTATGGTGGAAATTAAGCCTTTCTTATTCTCTTCCCTAGCTCACCTTTGTTCTTGTCTTTTTCTCCTTTAGGCGCTGAAATGCGGCGGAAGATTCAGATGGTCGCTGATGGGCAAGAAAGAAGGCGCCTAGTAAAGGTGAGTGGAATGCTGCGCTGCAGCGAGCTATGCGATGTGCTTTTAAAAATGAATGTCTTCCCTTTAGGATCGTCGGCGAGATGACTCTGGAATGCGGATTAAGCAGGTAATGTCTCTTCTTTCTCCTGTTCTCCTCTCTTCTCCCTTTACAGGTCTTCCAGGATGCTGTCGGGCGTGGCTGGAGTCCGGATGCCGGAGCAGACACGGTGAGCGTCCAGCTGCTAGGTGCAGAACAACGCGAAGCGTGAGTTGCTGCTTGGGCGTGGCTTAAATAGCCTTCAAAGTAGTTCCAGGTATGTATTCTTACCTCTAAGGTATGTATTCTTCCTCCGGCCACACCCGTGTGGTAAAGTAGTCCCATAGGTAAAATAGTCCCATTCAGGCCTTACAGGTGGCCTGGATGTTGCAGCACGGTCTGCATCAGGTAAGTTCACACCAAGCACTTCTTAACACAAAGTCATCCTTTATGAGCCTGGCGCCTATGGCGCCTGGACTGTTGTCCAACATGAGCCTGGCGCCAAAGGCGCCAGGACTGAGTCCAAAGGGCCCCTACCTGGGGCCGCTGGGACTTCCCTCGGGAACATGATGTCTGCCTCTGGGGTTGCTGGGCCCAGTCTGGCTCCTTGGGGGTAGGCATCATGACAGTACCCCCTCTCAAGGCCCCTCCCAAAGTTGTTCTCTCCGGAGGTTTCGGTTTGTTTGGGAATTTCCGGTGGAATTTCTGTATTAACCGAGGTGCATGTACCTGGTCGCTTGGTTCCCAAGACCTTTCCTGAGGCCCATATCCTTTCCAATCAATTAAAAGAGTTTTGACTTTGACACCTTGGAATCTAATATGTCTTTAACTTCGAATTCCAGCTCCCCATCTACTTGAATTGGTTCTGGTGGTTTAATTAGTCTGGTTCCAGGTTGTACTCGTTTCAACAGTGATACGTGAAAAACGGGATGGATTCGCATGTTAGCTGGTAGAACGAGTTTGAAGGCCACCGGGTTGATTATAGCTTTGATTGGGTAGGGCCCTACATATCTTGGATTGAAAGTTCGCAGTCCTTTGAGTGGTAAATGTCTAGTCGCTAGCCACACTTGGTCCCCTATTTGGTACGGAGGTGCTTCACTACGATGTAAATCAGCATTTTCTTTGTACTTTTTCTTGGCTTGCTGTAAATGAGTCGTTGCTTCTTTGAAGACTCGAGTTATCGTGGAATGCAAATGATCTACAGCGGGCATTTCAAGACTTTGAGGTTAGTCAAGGTCAGAGGTTCGGGGGTGATGGCCATATAAGGTATAAAAAGGGGTTTGTCCCGTTCCAGAATGTACAGAATTGTTATATGCATATTCTGCGATCCAAAGAATGTCTTTCCAATTACATTCAGATTGGTGCAACATACACCGAAGATACTGTTCAAGGGTCTGGTTTGTTCTCTCGGTTTGACCATCGGTCTGGGGGTGGTGACTAGTGGATAGTCGTACATCGATTTGTGCCAGTTGACAACACTTTCTCCAAAAATGGGAAATAAATTGGCTTCCTCAATCAGAGACCAGTATGGATGGAAAACCATGTAAACGAACGCCATTCTCAAGAAATTCTTTGGCCAGGATGGAGGTTGAAGGTAACCTCTTTAATGGGATAAAATGGGCCATTTTGGAGAAGAGGTCTACAATCACCAGGATAGTGTTGTATCCATAGCAAGGAGGCAGGTCTGTAATAAAGTCCAGCGACAAGGTGTGCCAAGGTGCCGGTGGGATGTCCAAGGGTTGTAAAAGGCCGGCTGGTCTTTTCTTTTGACCTTTATTTTGGGCGCAAACTCCGCAGGACATCACAAAGGATTTTATATCCTTTCGCCAGGAGGGCCACCAGAATTGCCTTTTGATCTTTTCTTCAGTTTTAGCAATACCAGGATGTCCTTCCATTAATGTATCATGATAATGGGCAATAACGAGTTCTTGCAATTCCTTATGAGGCAGAAATAATCGCCCTGGAAGTAGGGTAAATCATTATTGACGGAAAAGTGTGAACCCTTTTGACTCCATTCTTGCAAGGCTGTAGGGTCTAAAAGTTGTTTAACTCTAGCTTGAATGTCCTCAATAGTTTGTAAAGAGGTCAACCCCACAATTCTCTGTTCAGGTATAATCGGTACTGGTTCTAAGCTTGAATTTGTTTCTCCCATCCCAATCCGGGATAAAGCGTCCGCTTTGCCATTCTTGCAGCCAGGGCGGTATGTGATTACAAAATCAAACTCCGCAAAGAATAAAGCCCATCGGAGTTGACGTGATGATTGAGCTTTGGCCATTTTAAATATTGCAAATTTCTGTGATCTGTAATCACTGTGATGGTGTGTCTTGCGCCGAGAAGGTAATGACGCCAAGCCTTGAAGGCAGACTTAATAGCTAATAACTCCTTGTCGGTGATTGCATAATTAAGTTCAGGAGCCGAGAATTTTCTGGACCAAAAGGCTACAGGGTGCAATTGGTTAGTTACAGGATCCCTTTGAGACAGGACAGCTCCCATGGCTAAGCTGGTGCGTCGGTTTCGACAATGTAAGGGAGATCTGGGCGCGGATGTTTCAGTACAGGTGCAGAGGTGAATTTAGTTTTTAGTTCTTGAAAGGCCTGTTCTGCCTCATTAGTCCATTCGAAGCGTTTATTTTTCTGTAAGAGTGCAGTGATGGGTTGAACTGTTAGGCGGAAACCTGTGCAGTTCCCTCTGGGACCACTGCAAAAGATTTAGGACTACAGGTGTTTGGCAGTAAACCCACTTGGTAGCAGTCTGTACCACACAGATTCACTTGGTAGCTGTGGCTGAGCAGTCAGGCTTCCCTCAAGAAGAGTTAAGAAGTATGTGGAGTATACAAGATAGGGCAATTCTTCACAGCAAGACAAGCAAACACGCAACAAGGCATCAGTGTAAAGATATTAAGGTATTTATTTATAACGAAACATCTATCGAAAACACTATGGCACTAACACGGCAAACAAGTCAAATACAATTACTTTACGAAGGAGAAACGATCAATCCCCCTAACAATATTTCGACAAGTCTAGGTTCTACCAGCATCACTTATTTGCAGACAGAGTTGTATGCCTCAACCTAGATGGCATTCTAATATTATTTAGGACGGGAGAGAAAAATAAGCAGGTTACGAAATCAACACAGTTCAATACTTCACGGGAAAAATGCAAGGCAAGAAGAAAAGAACCACAATAAATCATAAAGTTCAGAGGCCAGGCCCACTCGGCGAGAGGCAAGGCGATATGTCCTAAAAAGTCTCTTAGTGGAAATGCGTTCGAGTCTTTGTAGCAAATTGTCATCGGCAGATTGAACCAGTTCAGAACAATACGTGAGAAAGCTTGGAGGCGACCCAACAGAAAGGAGAGGATTAAGACACCTCACTCGAACTGATCGAAAGGGAAGCCAGGCGGACACGGTACCTTGTTGTGGAGGGCAGCTCAGGCGGGGGCAGTTGTTCCTGGTGGTGGATGCATGTCGGGTCTTTGCCAAGAGTAGAGATGATCTCGTCGTCGAAGAAAAGTGAAGTCCGGTGCACCACCAGGGAAGAGACCAGCCGCAGAGTGCTCCGTAAGAAGGCACCACCTTTTGATCACGGTACAGGGGTAGTGGGTATCCGGTTGCCGAGGTGCTCTGCACGGGCAATTCGACCACTGCGTCCTGAGGCGAAGAAAAAGCCAAAGGGGACTGGTTGTTCCCACCAGTCAGGGGAAGAGACTCTCCGGCAGGGAGATCTCCTCTGTCGTCGGGAAGTGGTGAGTCGGTTCAGCAGGGCTCCACCGAAGGTGTCGTCGTTGCAGGTCGGCTCAGCTTTACCCTCGTCGGATTCTTAGGTCCTGTGGCGACTTCTGAACATCCAGTCCCAAAAGCCCTGCTTTTATGCAGAAAACCCCCATTCATTCAGCCTAGCTGTCAATCAACACATGCTAAGTGGTGAGCGGAGAGGCTCACCACTTGGGCCAATCACACCAGAGTGTGACCGGAGTTGGCAAGGCAACTCGGTCCAGGGTGCCTAAACCCCCTCCCACACCCCTGGGGTAACCCAGACAGAATGGCACCACTTTGCAGGGTCTCTGTACAGAGCCCACCAAAAGTGGAACAAAGGGCTTGACTTTTGGTTTAGGAGTCACAGAGACGAACACAGACGCCATTTCAAAAACCGAGTTCTGGCAGAAAATACCATCTGATAGACTTATTTAAGATAAGTAGACCGGTGGTATGTTAGAGATTAACGAGAAACAGTATCAATCTCTAACAATGGGAAGAATCCCATAGGGTTATATTCGGGGTCGAATATAACAAGTAGTTTCCACTGCCACCAGCCAAAACTCGACGAGGGGGGGTGGGACAGTGCCCCCTCGAATAACAGACCTAGGAGTAATCGAATTACCCCTACTAGTACGTCCACAATAGGATGGTTTGTACTAGTTCTGTTAGTAAATTTAGGTCTAGTAAAGCCAATGGTGACGTTACATGCCCGGGGAGACAGTAGTCAGTCCCTGGGTATGGAGTCTATGATGGAGGTCCGCTAGGACGCCCCAGTTTTACGGCACGTAGGGTGCGGTGTAACACACATAGCAAAACATGTGAGACCCTATTGAGTAAAAGACCCCATAGCCCATAGAACACATTGACATTCAAAGGAATTCCACACATTCATGTCCAAGAGTGGGAGAAAAAGAGTCTCACTCTTGGCAGGATGGAAAAAAACAAACTCCAGAAATCCAGCAAAGCTGCTGGGGGACTCACTAGGTTAGGAAATTCAGCCTAAACAGAGAATTCTCCCTAACATGAACCACCCGAGAAAATTCCGGGATAAATCTTCGATAAAAATTGGCAAAACCAAGCATGCTCTGAACACCCTTCACAGAGCTAGAAGATGGCCATTTGAGGATGGCGTCCACTTTTCGTGAGTCCATTCGGACTCCCTTTGGTGTCAGGATGAATCCAAGAAACTCGACTTCTGTGGCATGAAAAACACATTTTTTGAGTTTTGCAAACAGTTTGTGCTGGCGCAATTTCTCAAGAACTGCCTTGACATGTTTTCTGTGATCGGATTCCGAAGAGGAGTACACCAGAATGTCTTCGATATATACGATGACACAAACATCGATAAGTTCCCGAAGAACATCATTCATAAAGTATTGAAAGGCAGCAGGTGCGTTGCACAATCCGAAAGGCATCACCTGGTATTCGAAGAGTCCATATTTGGTGCGGAAAGCAGTCTTCCATTCGTCGCCTTCTTTTACACGCACCAGGTGATAAGCTCCCCGAAGATCTAACTTGGTGTATATACAAGCATCTTTTACCTGGTCGAGAAGTTCAGGGATCAGGGGCAGAGGATAACGATTCTTAATCGTTATTTGATTTAGGGCGCGGTAGTCAATACAAGTTCTAAGGTCGCCTTCTTTTTTCGGCACGAAGAACAGAGCTGAGGAAACAGGAGACTTTGACGGGCGAATAAAACCATTGGCAAGGTACTGATCTAAATACTGACGCAAATGAAGATTCTCAGGTTCAGTAAGGGCATAGATCCTACTACAAGGCAGTTGAGCATTGGGTACCAGATCGATTTGACAATCGTACGACCGGTGGGGAGGTAACTTGTTGGCCTGTTCTTTTTGGAAAACGTCTTGGAATTCTTGGTACTCAGGCGGTAGTTGTATTGTGGCGGAGGTTACTGTGGCCAGGCCCATGTTTGGATTTCTTGGATAGCAAGTTTGTGTACAATCAGGAAAGGTTATTCTCTTTGCTCGCCAGTCAATTCGAGGATTATGTGTTTCTAACCAAGGAATTCCTAGAATTACTTGAAACTGTAGGGCCTTGATTACGTCAAACACAATAGCTTCCCGATGTCCATCCTGACCCACTAGTGTCATTTCTGTAGTAGAATGTGTTACCGGCCCTGAGGCAATTTTGGTTCCATCAACTGTGGTAATGACATCCTTGTTGGTTTTTGTACGGAGAGGGAGATTAATCCTGGAGGCCAATTCACGATCAACATAGTTTCCGATAGCTCCACTGTCGATGTATGCCTTTATAGCATGCAACCGCCGAGGCTGTCTCGGATCCACAAGGACCATTGGCATGATGAAATGCGAGGTCAAAGAGTTTGTTTTCAAGCTTGGCAAGCGGACCTCTACGCTTGTCGGGCTTGGTCGTTTCCCGAATCACATTCCGTTAGATTGTTGTCAGTGTTTCCAACCACCTTCTTGGGTGGTTTCACCAGACAATCTCGTAAAAAGTGGCCAGAAGCCCCGTAATAAAGACATAATTGCTTCTGCCGCCTTCTTTCTCGTTCCTTCTGAGTTAACGGTCCTTTAACTCCACCGATTTGCATAGGTTCTGAAACGTCGGTACCCTTGGGGTTAGCTTGAGTTTTGATCAACACTCGGGTTTCAAACTTAGACCGATATGCTTTTCTATTCTGAAGTCTGTGATCAAGTTGGACCACTAAGTCTATGTATTCCGCGCAGGCTTGGGGCGGATTTATAATTTGAGCTAGAACGTCTTTAAGTTCTCTGCGCAGGCCTCGATGAAATAATGTGATCCTTTTATTTTCTGGCCACCCTGTTTCCTCAATCAACCTATTAAAGGTGGTGATGTAGGATAAGAGATCCTGGTTACCTTGTCGTAAGGATAGCAGTTCGTTGTCCAGGGCCTGTCCCTGGGAGTGTCGAGCGAATAATCTTTCCATGCTTGCCTGGAAGCCTTGAAAATCCTGGAGAATTGGGTCATCTTGACTTACCAAAGGAACTGACCAATCGGCAGCACAGCCGCTGAGATAAGATAATACAAAAGCTACCTTGGTTTGGTCATTAGGGAAGGCCCCATGTCTGCAAAGAAAGTGTAAGCGACATTGGTTCATGAAAACGGCATATTTCTTGGGGTCCCCAGCAAAACGTTCAGGCGGGGCCAGTGGCATATTTCCAGGTAGATTGATTTGTACCGGGTTATTCGAAACCACAGGAGTGGGATTACCCCCGGAACCAGGTAACGGAGTTTGTCCTGCCTGACCTTGCAACAGCTGTTTGGCCAGGTCATCAGTTCGTTCCTTGGATAGGATCAGTTCTCTCCTGAGAGCGTTAGTCTCCTGGCGGGCGGAATGTACTTCTGCCCGTAATTCCCCCAAAAGTTGGGCCAGCTGGTCTGTCTCGGAAGTATCCATAGCGCCCGGGTAGGAAATTGTAGGTAGGCTTCGCGTTCTGTAACGCTCACCTGACTCCCACGGAGGCGCTGGCCTGGTTTGGATTGCTGTGGCCTCTTCTAGGGTGATGCGCAGGACTCGGAAGATGGAATGGACCGGACCCCCAAATCTGGCTTGTCTGGCTCGTAGAAATATCCTTCTTTGTGTGAAAGGGGAGTATTAACAATCTGCGGGATAATGCGTAGGCCTCCCACTCCCCTTCTCACCCTCCATGAAACCCTTCTGCGATTCCCCGTGAAGTCTCACCTTAGGGTCTGAAAGGACGAGCTCTCCATCCTGCTTCTGATGCAGGGGCGCGTTGTTATCCAGTTACTTCACTGGATCTCGGATTGGTGAGAGTTCAAGTTCGCTTGACTTTTCCAGTAAGGTATCGTAAGAATTCTGTTTCAAGTTCAAGCTTTAAAAAACCATTGTCTTTTTTCTCTATTTCAGGTGCTGAATGAAGATTCCGAGTTAGGGAATGGAACCGTCGAAGGAAAATTCTGGTGAGTTTTTGATGAGTGGTTCCTCTAGTGTTCTTGCATTAATGCACTAATGCTTGTGTCTTTTTCCCCTTAGGGGCCGGGTTTGGAAATGCCGAAGATACGGCGCCGACCCGAAGTGAGAAGAGATGTCCCAATAAATATCAGGTAAGTCTTTGATGAGCGTTCCGCTAATGTCCTTGCATTCGCTCACTAATGCTAATGTCTTTTTCCCCTTAGGGGCCGGGGTTCGGAAATGCCGAAGAAACGGCGCCGACCCGAAGTGAAGAGGGATTGACCCAACAGGTAAGTCTTATGGTGGAAATTAAGCCTTTCTTATTCTCTTCCCTAGCTCACCTTTGTTCTTGTCTTTTTCTCCTTTAGGCGCTGAAATGCGGCGGAAGATCCAGATGGTCGCTGATGGGCAAGAAGGCACCTAGTAAAGGTGAGTGGAATGCTGCGCTGCAGCGAGCTATGCGATGTGCTTTTAAAAATGAATGCCTTCCCTTTAGGATCGTCGGCGAGATGACTCTGGAATGCGGATTAAGCAGGTAATGTCTCTTCTTTCTCCTGTTCTCCTCTCTTCTCCCTTTACAGGTGTTCCAGGATGCTGTCGGGCGTGGCTGGAGTCCGGATGCAGGAGCAGACACGGTGAGCGTCCAGCTGCTAGGTGCAGAACAACGCGAAGCGTGAGTTGCTGCTTGGGCGTGGCTTAAATAGCCTTCAAAGTAGTTCCAGGTATGTATTCTTCCTCTAAGGTATGTATTCTTCCTCCGGCCACACCCGTGTGGTAAAGAAGTCCCATAGGTAAAATAGACCCATTCAGGCCTCTAGGTGGCCTGGATGTTGCAGCACGGTCTGCATCAGGTAAGTTCACACCAAGCACTTCTTAACACAAAGTCATCCTTTATGAGCCTGGCGCCTATGGCGCCTGGACTGTTGTCCAACATGAGCCTGGCGCCAAAGGCGCCAGGACTGAGACCAAAGGCCTTTGGACTTCCCTCGGGAACATGATGTCTGCCTCTGGGGTTGCTGGGCCCGGTCTGGCTCCTTGGGGGTAGGCATCATGACAGCTGCCTGGGGGGGGGGTAGCACAGGTGAGGGGAGCTGGTGGGTGGTGTCTAGTCTGGAGGGGGCTGCTGGGTGGTGTTTGGGCCAGAATGGTTGATGTGAAATCGGGGGGTATGCAGCCAGAATGGGTGGCAAGGGTGTAGGGGGGGTGGACTCATGTTTTCAGAGGGGTGCAGCCTGGGCTTGCGACGGAGGGCCTGCATTTTTGCAGGGGTGCAGTTGGGATTGCAAGGTGAGTCACTCGATTTTGCTGGCGCGCTGTCTGGTCTTGCGACGGAGGGCCAGTGATTTCAGAGGGGTGCAGGGTGCAGTCTGGCCTTGCGGGGGAGGGTCCCCATTTTCGCAGGGGTGCAGCCAGGGCTTGTGAGGTGAGGAACGCAATTTCGGTGGGATGTAGTCTGTCCTTGAGAGGGAGGGGCCATGTTTTCACAGTAGTGCAGCCTAAGCTTGCGAGGTGAGGCACGCTATTTCGCTGGAGTGCAGTCTGGCCTTACGAGGGAGGCAGCCTGGGCTTGCGAGGGAGGGCCTGCATTTTCGCTGGTTTGCAGCCTGGGCTAGCAAAAGAGGCCCCCCGTCTTTGCAGGGGTGCAGCCTGGGCTTGCAAGGTAAGGTGCACAATTTCACTGGGGTGCAGTCTGGCCTTACGAGGGAGGTCCTGTGTTTTTGCAGGGGTGCAGCCTAGCCTTGTGAGGTCGGCTCACAATTTCGCTGGGGTGCAGTCTGCCCTTGAGAGGGAGGGCCCGTGTTTTTTTGCAGAGGTGCAGTCTGGGCTTGCGAGGTGAGTCACATGTTTTCGCAGGGGTGTGCCTGCCTTGTGAGGGAGGGCGCATGTTTTCGGAGGTGTGCAGCCGGGGGTTGTGAGACGAGGTGCGTGTTTTCACAGGGGTGCAGCCTGGCCTTGCGAGGGAGGGCATGAGTTTTCACAACGGTGCAGCCTGGGCTTGTGAGGAGAGGTGTGCAATTTAGCTGGGGTGCAGCCTGTGCTTCCTGTGGAGGGTGCGCCTTCTCACAGGGGTACTGGATGGTAGGTCAGGGGTGGACGCAGAGGCTTGCGCCTGGTTTGGCCTTTAGCTTACTTTTTGGTGTGTGTGGGGGCGTGTTGTGGGCATTCCTCACGCAGCTTGTTTTTACTTGAGCGACAGCTAGTAATACGCCTTTAAATCCATGAATACACAGAGAGTGCAATATTTTTTCTGTGCCACGGCTCGCACATGGTCCTTCTCAGCGTGCAGTCCTTGTGCCATTTCTGCTCCCGATTCCATGAATCGGTCCACCTGACCTGCACCAATGACCCCTTCCTAAACTTGAAATGTCTACTTTTCATAAATGTATGCCTTTCTGTCTTCCTATTCAGCTTTCCTACCCTCTTCTTCCATTCCGTCCAGGCATGTCCTGTTGGAAAAAAAAGAGAAAAATCGCCTACCTCTAGCAAAACTGATGGTAACCTTATATAAATATGTTTTTTTTTTAAATTCCCACTCATCCTGTTCTCAAAGCCTGAAAATTGTTGAATTCAGACAGCAATTTTCTTGTTTTGGCATTTTCTGAAAAAACATAAAATATGCCTTCTTTTTTGTTATTTTCTCTCACCCCCCATACATTAAACTATGACTGCCTACATGTGGGAAGAAAAGGAGCCAAGTTTGGCCGAGATATCTCATGTAACAAAAAAGTTGCATGGGATTGAATGGGATTCTGACACCGTCTCTAGTTAGCACCCAGAAACGCGGTCTAAGAAGAAACGCACAGGCTGGTACGGGCATGAACAAAAGCGCATTCACAATCCTGTAGAGATGGTTCCACCACTACAGGGATTGAGCTAGCATGGTGCCAGAGAGAGAAGATCGCAAACTTGCCACGCTCTTCTCCAACCTCTACCTTTTCAGATCATAAATGGAGGATTCTGGCTTCCAGTGAGACTGTCAAATTTGAATCAAAGGCTGGAAAAGCACATTAGGCAATAGCAAAATTCTCAATGCACAGCTGTAATCAGTGTGCATAAAGTGTTTCTGTGAACAAGAGAAGGTTAGTGCTGAAGTAGACGGAATAGCTTCATTAGGAGAGAAGGCAACTTCGGTCATTTTTTCACCTTTATAAAAATACTCTACATTTTTCTAGGAGTGTGGGTGTGGTTACAGGGATGTTTCGTGCTGCACTATAGAAGAGTTGGTTAATGAGGACTAGGCATCTTGTTTACATCCGGCACGTCTATTTCTGTTCGCAATTACATGTTGTTTCCCTCGTAGTGTCCTGGTGTCTCTACTACATAACCATGGAATAGAGGTACATCATTACAAGGGAGATTGCATATTACCTTGTTCTACCAGCCTTTATATTCATGAGGCTTGTAATGTATGTACTTGTATTTATTCATTTATTGTTGGTTTTTAAGTCTCCAGATGTGAACACAGTCCTTCGTAGTGTCCCAAGTCGAAGGAGGGAAAAAGGCAGGGTTAGGAGAAGATGTGGGGGTCTGAAATTGCGAGCACTTTCAAATCTTTAGGAACAGTTAAGTGCCAGGGAAGTGGGAAGGGAGGAATTGTTGTCCAATCAAGTAAGGTAACAATGATCACTGGGAAGTGCCTGGAAGTGCTGTTCACTTCGCCTGATCGCCTCTCCCTCTGGACCTTGCAGTCAGCAGTTTTGAAGAAAGGACCCGTGGTGTGGCTCTGGACACTATCACAGACGTTGCCTTTGTGGCTTTCATATACTTAGTATACTTAATTTACTTGCTAACCTCTGCTTGAGGCTAATTTATAATTTTTTTACAATTATAGGCTCGGTTTCCCTGGCTCCTCCTTCTTACCTAGAGAGCACTACTTATACAGGCGTGCATGCGCACCTGCAGGTGCTCACTGGGAAGTGTCTGCAAGTACTGTTCGCTGTTCATGTTGCGTGGTGAGTTGCTGAGTGACCAACTGTGTCATGGCGTGTGTAGTGTGTATATCTCCTCCATGTGTTTGATGTTTTTTATGTGCCCTTAACATTTGTGTATGCAGTTTGTTTAATGTGTGCTAAATATCAGATCTGCTGGGTGAAGTTACTGTACATATTTGTGAAAACTGTGAAAGCGGCAGTGCTGCCTGTCAGCCATCTTTCACCCTGATACTGTCTTCCGTATCAGCAATTCTCTTAAATTTAACGACTTAGATTTAACATTGGGCAATACAGGCAAACACTGTTCTATAGCCCATCCCTATTGCTGGTTTCTGTGTTAGTGACTGTGGTTTCTGAGTTCAATGTTGTCAATTGAGTTCAGTTAGTCTGGCTGTTCATGATTCTATGATTCTGTGTTTAGTCGCGGTCATCCTCGTTAATGGCCTGAGTACGTAACTCCTGTGACCATGAGCGTAAGCAATTCCACAGCTGAAACATTCACTGAAATTCCTATACCTATATTAACCACTGAAGAAAGCCCTCATAAACTATTATATATCTCCCCCAAGACAATTTTTAAACTGATCTCTGGAGGGAAACCTAACCAATTGACAGCATATTTTCTGAAAGTACAGTCTAAAGTACAGCCCTTAAAGAAAATTCATGAGGAACTAGCCGTTAAGGAAATTGTTGCTGAACTAAGTGAGGCACTGAGTTGTGTCGGTTTAAAATTAATCGAAGGAGTTATGCTAACTCCTATAAATGCATACATGATCTGTGTGGAGAGAGTCACTGAACCTAGACAAATACCCAAGTTTTCTGATGCGGCTATTGGTATTGATCTGCCAGAGTCAGATCTCAGTGTTGAGGTAATACCAGAGTTGATGCTGAATGCCCCGCTAGAAGCGCAAGGATATGTTATGGCTATGGTACATAATAGTGTGAATGCCAGCAGCTCTATTTCTCAGAATCTGATGACTGATATTCATCTGGTATGTGATGATTTAGAAGTTGAATACATGGGTAAGACCAAGGAGATTTCCTTTTCACCCAGTCATATAGATAAAGACCCACAATCATTCTTTGAAACCCCCCCCTGTGTGTGGGTTCAACGTCAGATATGACGTATCAAGAACCAAAATCTGATTGACAGCACAGTGGGCACACATTGGCTAGCATGATGACGGGCATTGGTGCGAGTTGTGGGGAGATGACTAAGGTTGTTAATGGTCCTAGTGAGACTGATAATGTAAGCTTGCATGAAGTTAGCACCAATAGTATGACTTTGAGTGCAATGTTTGACACCTTTGAGAACCTATTAACCATCCTAGTTGCAAAATGCGAGCAATTCGAGAAGCTATATGGGACCATGAGCATGCCATACCTAATTCGACTCCTGAAGTGAGTGTAAGTATTGGTGAATGCAAAGTCAAAGGCAAAAACGCCTTCATGCTAAAACGAAAAGAAACTCCCACCTGTCATTCTTTATGTATAATAGCCATGTTAATCTACGCAAGAACTGGTGTGTAGTGATGGACACAGTAGGTCCTTCCATTGTATCGGCTATTGATGGTGTCTGCCCCTCTATCTGCTGTGGTTCCCCCTCCGCCATTTGAGTCCATCCCTTCAACACAGGAAATGCCAGTGATTGAGAAAGATCAGAGTCTTGCTCACCGTATTGTGTGTTGTGAGCAGTCTACCGAACAAGGAAGCTCTCTGTCCTGTAAAGGTTTTTTTTCTGTCTCCAGTATTGATGCTGCACATCTCACAAAGGCACAGACACAAAGCACACTACCAGAAATGTGGTCTGTTAATCCTGGCAATTAACCAGCCACCTTCCCTACAAAGGTTAGTACAGATGACACTGGCCTTATTAGGGCTTTGCAACTCCAGTCAGTTTCATCTGTTACTAATATGCCACCTCTTAATAGATCAGCGGTCCTATGTATACTTCACACTGTGGTTGCTCTTCGAGTAATCACATCAGAAGACATTAGGATTGTTGATCAAATAGAACATATTGGTGAGTTTGTATCCGATGTATGGCTCAAATCTGTAGCAACCCTTGACTACATTCTTCACTATGAGGAAGTACTATTTTGACTAGACTATACCTGCAAGCCTGTGTGGATCCCGGTGACAAAGTCTCGGGTCGACCCTGTAAGATGTACACAAGATAACAATCGGCCATGTCCAAGTGGGTAGAGCATCGGTGTTAACACAATCCAAGAGAGATCTGCTGAGATTTCTCAACAAGATAGTGTGCCTAGTAGTCAGCCTGTGTCCATTAAAGTGGTCTCTATGCGGAAGGTGGATAACAAGATAGTTCATTGTACTGTTGTTGACTCTATCAATGGCTATTGGCAGTGGATGCCTGTAGCTTTTAAACAAAACTTCACATCAGTGTGTCGATTATGTCAGCCTATTATATTCCTAGAAAATACAGGGGTTCACAGACATATTCAGCGAGGAATGTCTAGTTGCCCAATTTGATATCTTTATGATTATAGCTCTTCAGGAAACTTGGCTTGCTAATATTGTACACGTTGACGGTCATAGTACCGTACAGCAGCTGGCAAACAAAGGTAAAAGAGGGAGGCCGAAGGGTGGACTCCTGACCTCTGTTAAATTACCATGGTTACTAACAGCATTAAAGGAGTCCACTCATAATACTCAGGCAGTTAAGATATCTTATCAACAGCGTGTTATTATATTCATAAATATCTACAACCCTGTGTGGTTACAATGGAAAATGTAAAAATTGTAACCAAAATTCTTAATACCTACTCCCACCAGTATCCCATATGGATGGTAGGAGATTTGAACACCAAAATGGCAAATCTCTATCTGATCCAACCATAGGGAGGTTGACTAAATCTGCTCCTGCTAGTACCCTTCATTCCAATCGGCAAGGGAAACTCTGGGTGAAAATCATAGATGAATCTGGGCTCATAAGATAAAATGGTGGTTGCCCTGGTGATGCTGAGATGGCCATTACATGGGTAAATGGGAGATCGGCTAAGGCAATTGACTATGTGTTTACTAATAATAAAGGCATCCAACTTACAGTAGACATGGCAATTGTCCCACGTAACGAGAGTGACCATTTTCCTCAATGTGTCCTCTTAATTCCCCTTGAGGCATATATTGTACCAACTGTATACAATTTAAATGGACAGATCTACCTTAATGAAGCTCAAAACCAGATACATTGGCATAGCAAGAATTTAAATGTGGCCAACTGTGCAGTTGTAAACATAGTCCCTGACTACATTTTTCAATGTGAGAATAGTAGCAATAATTCTGCAGCTGGAATAATCCCTTGGTTTGTGGATATGATGGCTACCATAGGTACCCATACCCATGCCAATAAATCCTATACATCTCCCTTTGAAAGATCTAATAAGGCTATGCATAAAAGACACTATTGCGATAAGAAAATAACTGAGGAAAAAAAACAGCTATGCAGAGATATAGCGGTGGTGATCTACCCTTCACTTGGGAGTAGAGATTCTAGTGTGGTGGTTACATATATTAGATCTCTTAAAAATGTCTATCGTAGGTGGCTGAGAGATTACAAAATGAGCTTGAAAATAGAATGTTGGAAGGAGATAGCCACCCTTGCCCCCTATCAGAACAATATAGCTATATGGGAGGTAACCCGAGGTGAAAGAAAACGGGATTTGTATGTTAATTGTATCTCTGAAGAACAGTGGATAGATCATATAAACTTATCTTTGGGGTCTAAAGTTGAAAATGACACCATGTGACTTTGTCCAGTAACTACATGGTCTTATAAAGCGACTGTGCTCGATATTGTAGTGATTATCGAGCAGCTGAATCAGTCACGAGCAGCTGGGCCCAATGGTGTCTGTATTAATTTACTGAAACTCTCTCCTGACATCTGGGCTCATGCCCTCTATATCCTATTCAAATAAATTGGGCTTACATGAAAGATGCCAGACATCTGCTCGATGTCTACAAAAAGGGTTCTTGGGATAACCCAGCCAACTACCGTATGCTAGCTATGCTAGATATAACATCTAAGATTTTTGCTAGGGTATTGTTGGCAATGGATTGATTTTAACAATATTCTTTCACCTCGTCCAACTGGATTCAGGCCCAAAGCTAATCCTATGCACAATGTCCTAATATTAACTTCCACAGTAGTATATGCTTGGAAGAGGGGCGAGTCTAACGTATATTGCGCATATATAGATTTTAGCACTGCATTTGATTCTGTCTTCGAAATAAGCTATTGCGGAAATTAAGCGTATGGAAGATTTCACAAGGTCTATTAAAGATGCTCAAAGTTTTCTATATACAGATACACGGTTCGCATCCACCTAGATGGAAATGGCAAACGCTATTTCACTATCCCTACTTGCCGCGGAGTGAAAGAGGGTTGCATCGTGGCGGCGACCCTGTTCAATTTATACTTAGCAGACATGCCATTGCATTTTATGAACCTGGCCACGTGTCCAGTAAAAGATGTGTCTGCGTCTGTTAGCTGGCCGCCTATGTGGATGACCTGTTGTTTTTAGACCAGACTCCTAGAGGCCTACAAGTTATGTTAAATGCATTGGCAGATTGCTCTCAAAAGAATGGCTGGAAAGTAAATATTTACAAAAGTAAGACCATGGTATTTTCTGTGGGAAAAGCTAAAAATACAATATGTGTGGACTTTTGAAAATATTAGACTTGAGCAGGTCAAGTATATAAATACTTGGGTGTGTTCGTGGATGAAAATCTAAAATGGAATACGCACTGGATAGCAACTAAAGACAAATGCATAACATCGCCTAATGCAATTAGTGTCTTCATTGGGAAACATGTTGGATTCTAGGCACACTCCTTCCTGCTGTTGTATGCAGCAAAAATATTACCAATGTTTTTGTATGGCATTGAGATTTGGGGGCATAATTACTCTCATACTCTCAAAACGTTTTAATCATTGATCCTTAGAAAACTGTTAATAATACTGCACAATGGGCCTCATTACAATACCGGTGGTAGCTGTACCGGTATAATAGGCACAGCTGCCGCCGGTATAATTTTTTTCTGGTGCCCAGGAATGGGCAATTACTGGGTCATTATGGCCCCGCCGGACCCGGTAATTGCCCATTCCTGGGCGCCGGAAAAAAATGCTCCACATTCCCATTCAAGCCCCATAGGTCTCAATGAGAATGGGGAGGCCGGATGCACCGGCACCATTAAGAATGGTGCCGGTGCATCCCACATGGTATGCTCACGGGTGCCGATCCGCCCGCCAGGTCAGACCTGGTGGGCAAAAAGGCACCCACGAGCAGAATTCAGAGTTTGCCTGTATGGTAACAACGGTACCAGCAAGTTTACCTGTACTGTTGTTACTGTACCAGCAAACTTGGAATGAGGCCCAATGTATCAGTTGAATTTATCTACTTTGAATTTGAACTCAAAGGTATTGTGATTGAGTGCATACGTAGAAAGGGTAATGTGTTTTGTAAATCTAAAGTTGTTAGATTACATGACTATTATTGTACCTGCACGCCTATCTGAAGATCGATCAGTACAACACCATTAGTACAATAGGTAAAACATTAGCTTATATGACAAGTGGATCAGTAGGGTTTGAGTGTTTGTCTTTACCTGGATGTAACTACCAGCTTAAATTTTGGTTGAAAAAGAAATTGTTAGTGTTCAGGCATGAGTGTCATCTTGTTGAATTGGATTCTAAGAGTAACAGTGGGCAGTTTTGCCACTATAGTATGGCACATACATAATTGCCTAAAAATATAATGGCATATCCGCACCCTCAGATCTTGAAAAGTTATCTGAAGTTGAAGTTCAACCATTGTGAAACACTAGAGATACAAGTAGCGAGACTTGGGATAAGTCGTCCAGAGAGAATGTGCCGCCTATGTAAGTGCCTTGTGTTGGGTCCCCTAGAACATCTATTTGCATATTGTGACAGTCTAATTATGATTTGTACTAGCTTCCTGAAATCATTTAACAACTCCTTTGATCCCAGTGATGTAACATCGATATGGTGGAAATATATGGAAGGAGATTATATTAAGTTTATGTTTTCTATGGTTACCTTTTATCAGAAAATTTTAGAAATGTTTTACTGTATATATTAGGATGTTTTAACTTCGTGCAAATGTGTTTTTATTGAAATTGTGATTTTGAGCATTGTGTCAATCATATGATGTACGGACACAGGATGTTTTATGGATGTGCTGTCTATGTATGTATTATTGTTGTATATACAAAGCCAAGAGGCTTTAAGTATATTATGAATAAAATAAAAATGAAAGAAATAACAAGTGCAGGTAAGTGCAGCAATTTGACAAAAAGACGAGATACCTGAACAAAATGTAGATTCTAAGCATCTATATAGCCAGAGAACTACATCAACATCATGAGTCAAATGAGATATTAAACAGGAATGTCTTCAACAGTGTCCTGGACTAAGATGGTTATCCAGTGGTATCAAGGAAATGAGAAGGATACACAAGCAAGGCCTACTATTTCTTTTCCTAGATGTAGTTACTTGGTGGCAGATTTGTGGTAGAGTGCATACTTAATCGTTATTGTATGCAGCTGTGCAAAATAATGGATGTATTTTACCGCCAAGAATCAGGATGAGGAAAAACGAGCAGCCATTATTGCCCCACAAGCAGGACCATGCTACAGCTATTAGCACCCATCAGACCCTCCCACACCCAGCAACCCATTAGCGACTTCCTTTGTACCCCTAGGTTTCCCTGACATCCTTTCACCCAATGGATCTTTCCAACATCATCTATTCTTTCCAAACAGCATCCGTCTTACACCTGTAAGACTATAGCTCCACAAGCTTTTATATCTATCATGTTTTAACACCATACCCATTCTTCAACCTGGCCTTGCTGCTTAACTTGACCATGCAAATTACACCAAACCCCCTATCTGGAAAATACCACAACTCACTACTCTAGGAGATTTGGGTGGTGCAAATGTTCAGGTGGTGCAAGTTTGCACCACCTACATCTCCTACACTACCCAAACAAGCCTAGATATTCAACTCAACCTTTCTCTTTCCCTATCATGCTTCATATCTCCTACTTCATCCCAACTTTTCCCCTGCATATCCATTCACTTTCCCATCCATACGCATTACCTTAACTCTAGGCCACACACTTGCACATAGATTGAGCACCTTAATGATTCTGATGATTCCCACACTGCAGCGTTCCTTGTCACGCTTCAAAAGCCTCCACTATGGCACCATACATCTCAAACACGGTGCGGACAGCAGGCTGCATTGGAATACGTCTTTATTCCATGGCATACAACATATGAATACTGTTCCTGCCCTTCCACCCACCCCACTCACCGTACCTTTAGGCTCCCTTCCAATATCACACAATCATACACATGACGAGAACACTAAAACCTGCCCCTCTTTTAAACACAAAGTTGAACTTTACTCCATCTCTTTGACCAGTCTCTTTGGTTTGCTCCTGGATCGCTGTGGCTGACCTCTGGCAGCCTCTTGAGCTCCCTCTGTTCTGGGCTGTTCAGAAGGACACCAAAACTCACCATCACACTCTTCTCCATCACCTTCATAAGGTTCCTCTCATTCCCTTGTTTTGGTGTCACCTCTCCATGCTTCCCTCTCCAGCATCCCTGGACTTTTCCGATCTTGCGAGGAGTTCCATCCTGTTTATGTGCAACTGAGAGTCCAGGGACACTTTGACTTGGGTGAGAGTCAGCAGCGTACAGCTAAATGCTACAGTGTGTTTGTGAGTGTGGGGTAGCCATACAACATGGTATCCCCTTCTTGTAGGTTTGCATCCTTTGCTCTCCATCTGGTGTCAGAATAGTGTTTCATTTCGGCTTTGACAAAAGCATCTTGCTCTCTCACCTCCAAATCTTCAGGGTGCCTTTCCTCAGGTGGGCTGATGTGTGATAATCAGGTTCTGACATTGTGCCCGAACATGACCTCTGATAGAGTCTTCCCTGTGGTGCTATGTGGAGTATTTCTGTAGTATCTCAAGAGTTGGTAGAGTTTCTTCTCCACAGGATCAACTGTGAGATGGGCAATCAGGACAGTGGTCTTGACATTTCTCATGAAGCGTTCTACTGTCCCATTGGCTTGGGGCTACAACAGTGTTATCCTGCAATGTCTGAAACCCATATACTCTGCAAAAGTCTTGTCCCATGAATGGGTGGCCATTGTCAGATTTCACTACTTATCGCATCCAATATGATGTGAACATCCTATCCAGGACAGGGATGATGTGATAGGCATTGTGTAGGCCACTATCGGTATGTCTGGATAACAAGCAGTACTCGTCCATGGCCATGAGCATGTGCTTGTTCCCTGCAATGGGTCCCAAAAAATAAATGGCCATGATGTCCAAGGCATGCTCAGGCAGCTCCATCATTTGTAGGGGCTCAGGTCTGGGGTGTGGGTTGAGGACGGTGCATGTAGGGCAGTCTTTGAGCAGTGCTTCCACTTGACCATCCAGCTGAGGGAACCAAATCTTTTGTCGCAGTATTCTCTTTGTGGACACTATGCCCTTGTGTCCCTCATGGGCCAGTTCTAGCTTCCTCCTCCTTAGACTCCTGGGGATTAATACTTGTGTTCCCTTAAACGGTAGGCCTTCTTCAGCCCACTTTAGTTCTTCCATCATTAGGAGCAAACCCTGAATGTCTCTCTGTGTCTCAGTGCAGGTATCTCCCCCCACTTGTCCCGCTTGCTTCCATCTCCCTGACTGTAGGCATTGTAGTATGATTTGAATAGCTGGGTCATTTTCTGACTCCTGAACAATCTGTGTGACATCTACCCCTTCTGGGGTGGCCAGTTGGACTACGTAGTGAATGTACTGGTCCGCAATCATGGACCCTGTTCCTGCCGACGTGATTGGGTGACAGGACTGGCAATCTGCAGGGTTTTCTTCCTTGCTTGGTCTATGAACAATACAGAATTGATAGTCTTGGAGTCGAGGCCCCATCTAGCAATTCGAGGAGGCATCTTGACATTTGGTTTTCCAAATATAAATAGTAAAACTGTAAATGGTTTCTCACATAAGAATAAATGAAAATGTTGACAGGCCCACAAACCCGCCAACCCCTCCTTCTCGGCCTGTGAGGATGCCTGTTCAATGGGAGATATGCTCCTACTGGAGTATGATACAATGTGCCTTTTGTCCAGTGACTATCAGTCTATTTCAGCCAAAATGGCCTCCAAACTCACAAGCCTCAAGCCCACTGTGAGCTCCGTCTCCCAGGCCACGCTGAACTATGCCATGTTGTCTGCAGAAGTAATGCACACCTGAATGTTCTTGAAAGTATATTAGCATACTTCGGACCATGTGAATCGTACCTGAGACTTGGTGAGCGTGCAGAGGGGTTCACTCACTGACAAAAGGTTTTATATGTATCTAGTACAGTAGCTGGTGAGCCCCAAAAACGAGTGTAGATCAAATACATTTGTGGGTGGTTTGGCCTTGGTAAGGGCTGCTACTTTCTCTGGGTCTGGTTTCATTCCTTGTGCAGAGAATATGTGTCCAAAAAACTGTAAGGTCCCTTTCTGGGATTCACACTTCTTCTTGTTTAATGTGAGATTAGCTGTCTCTAGTACCATACACAACTGGGACGGGGTGTTATCGTGCTCATTGTGATAATTTCCAAACACCATTATGTCATTGCTGTAGTTCAGACAATTAGGGATGTGTTTGAAGACAGTGTACATTTCTGATTAAAACATCTCAGCACCAGAAGACATCAGGGCCTCATCACGAGTTGGGTGGTATCTGACTGGTATCCTGCCCAACTTTTTTGCGTTAGCGCCCACCCGTCTGGCGGTATTGCTACCAGATCCCGGGTCGGGCGCTACATGTTATTTCCGATTCCCCATTGGGTCCAGTGGTAATTACACCACAAATCAGCATTGTTTTGGCATATTTCCCCCCAGCTCTGAGCTGGGGGTAAACACACTAGACTCATGATCCTTATTGCAGCAGTAACCCTGTTAGAGCCACATTTAAGGGCTACCTCCCTACTCGTGAAGAGGCCCTTAATCTTTTGTATCTGAACAATCATAAATGCGTAATGAATGTTGTTATATATGTGGATGCTTCACTCAACTCTAATTGTTTGCACCCCTTGTTGAGGTCCACCTTGGAAAGAAATTGCACACCGTTCAGCAGGTGGATCATGTCTCTAATTTTTGGGACTTAATGTCTCTACTTCAGGATTGATTTATTGTTTCTGTGCATGTCAATTACAAATTCCAATGTCATCAGACCCTTTCTGGGGTATGGGACCATGGGCGAGACCCATGGGGTGGGCCTGGTCGCCGGCTCAATAGTGTCCTGTTCCTGCAGCTTATGTAATTCATCCTCCACCTGCCTTTGGATGTTTATGGGGATGCACCTGTAGTGTTGAGCTATGGGGCGCACCTCAGGGATGATGTTTAGACTTATTTGTCTATTCTTTAACATGCCAAGCCCCTTGAGTAGCTTGGGAAAAAACGGTTCCATTTTGTCGGTTGCATCACTGTACTTGTGCACCATGAGGCAATATAGTATGTAGATAAGTCACATGTCTAAGGCAGCTCTGAAACTTAAGATGGATCCACTTTCTGTGGCAGCCTCAAGCACATGCATGGACAGCATATTGGGCAGCATATTGGACATCACTCTACACTTGCATTCTGCCAGGAAATATCCTTTGCATGGGAGGGGCGTTCTGGATCCATAGTGGGGTATATGTTCACCTCTGCAGGTGTCAGTCTCGTGGCTCTCAGGATTTGGCTATATATTTACTCGCTAATGATGTTTACGGTCGCTCCCATGTCAATCAGGAATTCTGTCGACTGTCCTTGTATCTGAAGCAACAATATGGAGCTGTGTTCTTTGGCCGGTTCCATGTCATTTAATCGCGGGATGTTTTTTTTGCGGGCTTTTTTACCGCAGATTTTTTAATGAAAAATCTCATCAAATGTTTTATTTTTTTATTTTTTTATATTTCCCTCCCCAACCCCCAATCCCCTTTATTTTTTTATATATCCCCTAACACCCACACCCAATATATATATTTCTAACCCCCCCAAAAAATTCTATGAGTTTTTTGGCAAAATAATCGTGGTAAAAACCCCTGCGAAAAAACATCCCACAATGAAAGGACATCATACCCTTTGGCCGTAGGGTTTCCCAGGGCATATAGGTACCCTTCATTGTTTGGTTCTTCCTGGACGGGATGTCTGGGTCTTTGCTTTCTCCTGGCCTCATTAGCTGAGGAATAGCTGTAACCCCTCCGAGGAGGATTGTTCCATCAGGCATTTCACCTATCGCCTGGGGCCTTGAGCTGGAGGCGCGACAAGTGCGTCCTTTCAAGTATCGGTTTGTCAGGCGCTCAACTTTCCTTCCCTCGTTCTTTGTGGCATTGGCGCCAGGGTTCATATGGTGTGGACACCCCCATGGGGAGTGTGGCTGATCTGTCTTTTGGTCTGGATGACCCCACTTATGTGTTCTCTCCTCTTGTCTGACTGCGGGACATGCAACACACCGCTTTGAATTGGTTCTCTCTACCACATGGTGAGCATTGTTCACCAAGTGCAGGGCACACACCTTTGTGTGAAAACTCATAACCGCATCTGTAGGTCGCTGTTTGGTTGGTGTGTCCCGAAAGTGGTCACCTTGTGGATGGTTTCAGATGCCAGAGCCGATACCTTGATGTTTCCCATGGCTTCCACCTGTAGCTCATGAGCGGAATCGTTCAGGGCCGGCTTCAAAATCTCATCAAGTGACTGTTGCTCCTGCAGGTGGCACTTTCAAAACACAGGGGATTTGCATCCTGTATTGACTTGTGATCTTAGGGCTTCTACATTGAAATAATTGTTGAAGGCACAGTGCTTCACCCGCAAGTGCAGTCGCATCACAAAGGCGTCCATCAACTCCCCTTTATTTTGTTTAGTGGTGGGGAACACATGGCGCTCGTAGTCCACGTTGGTGTGTGGAGTGAAGTACTCAGTGAGTGTGTCACTGTGGTCTGTGTAGAAGTCTGTGATGTCAGCTGGAAACTCATCCACAATGTCCCTCACATTAGGGACAACATGCTGTGCTTCTTTTTGTCATCCAGTGGGCCAATGGCTCTGATGTATACATTAAAGTCTCTTTCCCACCTCTTCCATGTGGGCCCCGGTCTGCTGGTCTCCATGATGTTGACATGGCCTGACAATTGCATGACTAGGTTGTCTTGAAGCCTGGATGGTAGGGCCCCTTGTGGATTAGGTGGGGGGCTGTTGCAGGCCCATCAATTTTGTCTGGGGCGGACATGGTGTATTTGTTGATTGTTACAAAACAGCGACCAATGCCCAGACTAGTTTCCCTGTGGCAACTGCACTGCCACGATATCCTGGGTTTGGAGGTCACAAGGTCCCCACCATGGTATTCAGGTTGCAGTGCTTATGGTCCTGTAGTTTTCTGTGCTGTACACTGGTGGTATGTTGGGGTCACCCAGGAGGCAGCGAGGCTTCACCGTAAACCAGTATATTCCCTATACCCTTTCTTGAGTAGGGGTATTGCAGCTTGATGTTCCCAGCATGAGGGGGGTGTATGCCCAGTTTGTCACATTTTACATATCTCTCACTCACTCTCCCCCTCCACAGTGATAGCCGCTGCAGTGAACATGGAATTGTCCTCCTTTATTTTTCTCTCTTTCTCCTTTCTCAATCCGTTTTGGAAATAAGGCCAACAGTCTTCATATAGCCTACCCACACAGCTCCTTGCACTTGCACTGACAGGCCCTCTGTGGGAAATCATACTATGGGAGGCAGCCATGGCCTGCACTGCACGCACACATGTGCCCCTGTTAAATCAGCTGATCCCACTCTCTGAGTCAGCAGGGCTTCGATATGAATACGCTCACCAGTGCCTTCTCCAGTGCACACGAAGACACTCAACCACAGACACTCATACCAACAGGCAGGTAGGTTCTCCTCTTCATTGCTAATGTATAATTCCTTGTCACACTTCAACATCTCAAACACGGTGCTGACACCAGGCTGCATTGAACACGCCTTTATTCCACGACATACAATGTATGAACAATGCTCCTCCTCTTCCACCCACTTCCCATTGAAAAACACCTTGTAAATCAGGACCTAAGTATGGAAGCAAGCATAGCACAGTCATCAGAAACGAGGCAGTCACCATTGCACAGAATACAATCACCAAATGAACAGGGTATTCAACTCTGTTCAGAGAAAAACGTAGGATATGCCAACCATTCTTACTCAGATTTCATCATAACAGTAAGATTTCCTAAATGGAAGGACTGCTTTGAGTATTGGTGGGCTTAAATGCATGACAGTCATTGGGCCTCATTACGATTTTGGCGGTAAGGCTAGTGCAACCAGCGCCGTTGTTACCATGCCGCCACGAGTTCTGCTTGCGGGTGCTGCTCTGCATGCCTGTTCAGGCCAGTCGTGCAGAGCGGCACCCGCAAGCAGGACAGGATGGTAGCAATGGTACCGTTACGAACGGTACCGCTGCTACCATCCTTCCCATTCCCATTGAGCCCTATGGGGGCTCAAATGGGAATGGGGACGTACCGCCTCTGGGTCCCGCGCAAGGGGAATTACCGGGCCCGCCGAGGTCGGAATGGCCCGGTAATTCCCCTTTCGCGGGACCCAGAGCCGGACCCGAGTTTGGGGTAGCCATGCCAGTATAAACGGCATGGCTACCTCCAACCTCATAATGAGGCCCATTATCTTTTAAACGTGATTTCCAGAAGGCATCTCTGTCAGCGCGACCGGATCCACTCTATGAAAAATGTATATGAGCGTGGGTATCACCCAGTATCTGCAGTCGAATTCCTTGCAAATTCATTCTGACTCAATCAATGTGCAAATAGTCTTATTGAATATTCTAAAAGGGGTTCATTCTCAGAATCAGACCTGCGTGCCGTTCAGCAGTACAATAATATGGTAACATTGTTCCTTCCACCTACGGTGCATAACTGAGGTCTACCCCTTGCTGTGGCTTTGTTTGAACTGTCTAATGTGCTTCCAGTGAAAGATTTACATTTCAAAGCTGTTTTCCCAGAGTAGTTATTTTTTTATTTCTTTATTCTAGTGGTATTGTACATTCTGCGGCCTCTGAATTTCACAAACATCCCCCTGTTGTATGGTGAGATGGTACTATAATTCATGCTCAAAGGAGACTTATCTATTAAGAAATGGACAGAACAACCTATAAGACGTAGGTCGCACTGCGACAGATTTGGGCACGTAAGCACAGGGTTGAAGGGGGCTACCCTGATGAAGGCAAGTCCCTGTTTACGCTCATGCCAGAAAGAATACAACCCTCTAGGTAAAAAGGGCAAGAGATTGCTTGCAAGGATAACAAGGTTTAATTGTACAGAATACAAAGGTATCAGCAAATAACTGGGCTGCTCGAGAACTTTCTGGTCAAACTTAGTACAAGCAGAAGCTTAAAAGGCAGTATATTGTCATTGCTAGACAGTAAAAACTAGTGTTGCTGGTTGTTGAGACTCTATACATGGGCCTGCTCCATAGGGGATGCCAGACTAAGATTGGTTCTCTTTTCCGCCGTCTGTCTGTTCCCACGTGGGTCAACTGGACTCATCTCTACATGGAGTGAAGGTCGGGTTCCTCGTAAATTACAGTTTCAAGACTGCTTTGATAGGCTAAGACTACTCCTACATCATTGTGTCATGCACCTGGGAGGCACAGGGACTGGTGCCAGGGAGAAGGGAGGGAGGAAGACAAACAGTCACGCTGACCCACACATTCTGTGCTTTGTTGATATTGCATCCCTCACACCGAAGGCTTCCACCCTTGTTTTGATCTATAAATTATCCCTCCCAGTACCTCATGTTACAAATGATGTAGTTATGTGGAGAGGTGAAACTGCCATAAATGCTCATATCTTTTATGGCCATTGGTTTTATGGCAGGGGCTGGGGTCACTCACCATCATGGAACGCAGGTTTTATTGGACCAGGTCAGTGGTGTGGGCCATTGCTCTGGGTAGGCTGGGTGGGGGTTAGAGGTCTGCTTCTAGTTTGGCTGTGATGAATGGGCACTGAAAGGAAACTGGTGTTGTCTCACAGGCTTGCAGGGAGCATTCCCCTCAGTGATACTATGTAATTGCAACAGTGAAGGGACAAGGGAATGCTTCCGTGAGAACTGACCAACAAGGCTCATCCCGTCTTAGTGTTTCAGGGCCAATTCAGACTTTTACATTGAGCTAAAGATGAACTGCCCGGCGTGGCAGGGCTAAGCTTCTACCATGACTAGAATATGGTGCTTCTTTCAATGTGTGCACTGAATCTATGCATCTAATATTCCTGCTTAGATTATATTTGTGCCAAGTTTCTTCAAACGGTTCCTTCCCCCATAGCATGCTATACGGCTACTTATGGGATTCACCTCACTCTAAAGCACCTAGAGGTGTGGGATAGACTAATTGCCATCCCAACACTGTCCCACCCCCTAGGCACTTTAGAGTAAGGCTGGCTGCCTTCAAAGCACTATGATGGGCCAGGAGGGAAGGGGGAACGATTGTAGTGCAGTAAATCCACCTTCCCATATACCTCTTGTGGTTCTTCGGATACAGTAACTTTGTTCCCTCAGGTGCATGAATACTGACCTTTACATAGTCTTTGATTTCTTCATCTGTCAGCTCTTTAGGTTTGAATCCTGATTAGACATTAATCACAATCTTCATTCCTCCTGCTTTCCTTGCAGTCTTCTTACATTGTGTGATTATTATCCTGATCACACATAACCCAAACATGATCATCACCAACAGGGCTCCCAGGGACTTGAACATGTTCACCATCCATTGTGGAACCCATGAGAAGATTGACACAAACCAGCTTTCATCAGCAATGTCTTCCACTTTGTCTTCCATCTTGATGTGTAGGGTTGTCAGCATCGTTATGGCCTCTCTCAAGGTGCCATTCTCATCGTCATGAGAAGGTAGGAATGTGCAACATAATTCTCCGATTTTGCCACACACACATCCATCAATAGCTGTAATCATATCTAAGACATATCTGTTCTGAAGAGTCATCAAGCATATGGCTCTTAGCTCCTCCTTGATAGCATTGAATCCCTTTATGGTGGTGTTCATCGTCTGCAGTAGCTCCCATCTGGTTATCTGTAACCACTTGGCATTTGCCATCGTCTGGATCCCAGGCATAAAGATAACAGTAAAAACTGAAGCAGTCTTGCTGAACAATCTGTGTTCATACAGAATAGCATCAAATGTCTCTATTGATTTGACTGAGGAATAGTTTTCTCTCTTCATTCGATCAAGGAGTTCAGCAGATCTCTTCTTCCTTAGGCAAGCATCTGCTTTCGGAAACTCCCCAATGTTCAGGTCACTCTTTGGGATCACAAATGCTGAAAAATGCACAATCACGATAGACCAAAGTCCTCCCAAATCTCTAGACAGCTTCATGTATGCTCTTGATCCGCAGGCCCAGTAGTGATCCATTATCACCCCTGTCCTATCTTTCATTCCTGGCACATCGAAAATCTGAATGCGCTGTTAATTCTCTCCATCTTTTCTCATGCCATTGTTTCTGAAGCATAGCTCTGCACTAGCCAAAGGCACTTTCTGCAATGGGCCACCTTTGTCTTTGACCCACACCAGAAGCTTTGCAAACCTCGGCCAGAGAGGTTTGCATCCATTTTCCACTTGTTCGATAACTGGCTTATGATGACCAGTTACTACCACAGCTCTGCATACAACTATGCCTTTTTGCCAGCCATCTGGAGAGAATACTGTTCCCCATATTCGCATTTGGTCTCTTTCTTTGCAGGTTCGAACTTCTTCATCAGCTTTTCCTTGGCAGTTGAGCTTCCTGTTTATTTCCCATCTGATTCCAGCTCCATTCATGTCAGGCTGTTCATATCTTATCACACGATCTCTGGTGTGTGCTCTTTCTCTTGTCTTCAAATCTTGGACATAATCATCTTCTTCTGGGGCTGGCCATTCTGTCACCCATACCAAGGATGCTGTTCGACCCTGGAATTGACCTCTTGTATGACAGAGTACAAGGATACTCAGCCATTTAGCTGTTTCGACATCTATCTGGATAGATATGAATATTTTAGACATTCCCATAGCATAAGGCAAGCAAGCACATACATAGCAATCCTCCTTAGAAGTATTTTTCACACTTTCATGAGCTGATACAACATGTTAGTCCCCAAATGTGCTCTACTGTTTAAATAATCATTTAATTCATAATCACCGTTCCTTGCATTTCTTTAGTTTTCTTTCTTGCTAGATGAACTTGTATAAGCAACTCATGAAATACATAAGTATACATTCTTCCTACTGGAGGAATCATAGGGACACTTGACAGAGAAATTGGAGCCTTCGTATGGGCTACTGGTGTAAGGACAATCAGATACGGCCTTGGCCTTTTTACAGTGTCTAGTTCTGCAGAGGTAACTGGAGTCGGAAGGATTTTTTTTTTTTAATCTTTTTTTTTTCAATAATGGTACAAACTTAATATCATTTTCAAAACAATTACATAATCGCAATTAACTCCTCCCTTTCCTCCCTCCCAACTAGTCCAACAACATACAGTTCTGTACTGCGATCTATGTGCGCCAAGGTTTATCGTGGGCTGTCCAAGTCCTCATTGGAGGAGCTGTCCTCCTTTGTGTAAAACAGGGTCACTGTGAGGGCCACCCATTGTAATAGATCGTCGGAGATGTCTAGCTTTTGTTGTCATTGTGCCAACTCCCAAGCCCCCGTTTTGGCTGTTGAGCATCTTCGGAGGTCCTCCCACCACATTGCTACACTAGGGGCTCTGGGACATTTCCAAGCCATGGCGATTCGTCTTTTTGCTAAAATGTACATTAGGTCCTTAAGTCTATTTAGAGGCTTGTTCTTTTTGCCTTTAGGGTATAAGCCCAGGTTGCAAGCTTTAGGTGTCTGTACGTCCAATGTGATGTCTGCCTCGGCCACCCTTGCTTTGATTTGTGTCCAGAAGGCTTGTATTGCCGGGCATCCCCAGAACATATGAGTCATTCCAGCGCGGGTTCCTGGCATTTGGGGCACATCGCGGCACCCGCTCTGCTGAATCTGGAGATGATGTCTGGAGTGAGGTATGCCCTAGTGATGATATAGAATTGTATGAGCTGCAATCGGGCATTTCTAGATACTTTTTTGTGGTTGTGTGTTATAACCTCCCACTCTTTGTCTTCGAACTGCGTGCCAAGTTCTAGCTCCCATTTTTCCTTGCTCTTGAGGTCTTGCTGTGTGGTGCAGTTCAGCAGTGTTTCGTAGAGCCTCGAGGTTTTGTGCCCTCCCTCTGCAGCGCTCAACAAGTTCTCGATGACCTTGTCATGATTGCAGCTAACGGGATCAGCGGGGAGTAAGGGTCGACTAGTTTGGCAGTTTTGCAGGCACCCTTCCATATCTGGGTTCCTAGGCGAATTAAGTATGAGTCTTGTTGTTTTGCATCTGGCTCAGTCCAGAGCAGGTCCCTAAGTAGCTTTAGGGAGTCTACCGGCTGTAGAAGGTGAGTGTCATTTGAGGTGTCATCAGCCATCCATTGGATTACGTGCTTCAATTGGCCTGCCAAATAGTAAAGTTCGAAATTGGGGACCTTGACGCCACCTTTGTCATACGGTCTCTGCGTTGTTTCTAGGGTAACACTGTGTCTTCCTTCATGTCATAGGAATTTCCTGCAGAGTTTATTTAGGTCTTTAAAAAATTGCTGCGGGATGTTGTACGGGACATTGGAGAAGAAATATAGAGTCGAGGTAATGCTACCATTTTAAGAAGCCCTGCTCTGCCTACCACCGAAAGCGGTAGTTTGCTCCAAAAGTCTATTGATTTAACCAGGCCCTCCTTTGCCCTTACTGTATTCAGCGTGTGTTCAGTTTTGGGGTACCGGTGAATCATATTGCCCAGGTATTTAAAGGAGGTGGGTTCCCATTTGAGGGCTAGAGTTGGGAGGTGTTCCTCTCTAGTCATACTTAGGGGAGCTAGGGGGTACAGGCATGAATTATCCTGGTTGATTTGGATCCCGGTGCATCTATGAAACCCCTCCAATGTCTCTAGTATGTCAGGTAGTATGTGTTCAGGGTCTTTTAGGTAAAGGAGCATGTCATCAGCATACATAGAGACAAAGTGGGTCACCCTGTCTTTTATTATGCCCCATCTCCATACTCTTGCCTGAGATATGCCGCCACTGGTTCAATAGCTAAAATGTATAGCATGGGGGAAAGGGGGCATCCTTGTCGAGTTCCACGGGAGAGGCTCCATTTGTCAGAGAAGGCGTTATTAGTATGCACTCTGGCAGTGCGGTGTGTGTAGGTGAGTTTGACCCATTTCAAGAAGGCTGGCCTTATCCCCATTTTAGCCAAAGTGGCATGGAGCCATTTCCATCGGACCAAATCAAATGCTTTGGAGGCGTCTAAGGACTGCGCATTTTTCCGGTTTGCTGTCAGTGCTATATATGACATGGTGCAGTTTACGTACGTTTTCTGTGATGGAACGGCCCTGCACATACTGTGTCTGGTCATGATGAATCAGGAGCGGGATGGCTTCCCGTAGCCTCCTTGCCAGTAGCGCCGTCAGTATCTTGTTATCCACATTGAGCATGACAAGGGCCTGTATGAGCCACATTCTGAACTGTCTTTTTTGGGTTTTAACAAGGGGATGATGAAAGCCTCTCTCATGGTATCGGGGAGGCGGCCAACCTCGTATGCCTCACTGTACACTTGGGATAGTAGTGGGGCTAGTATATCTTCATAGGTCTTATGGAACTCACCTGGGAGTCCGTCTGGTCCTGGTGCTTTCCCAGAAGGTAACAATCTAATATTGGCCTTGACCTCATCAGGGGTGATGGGGCCATCCAGGGTCTCGGCTATGTGTTCATCTAGGTGTGGTAGCTTGATGATGTCAAGGACATCCTCAATTTCAGTGTCCGTGGGTGGTGAGGAGTCAGAGTAGAGGGCCTGGTAGTACTCTTTGAATGCTAGGTTTATCCCAGTTTGTGTGTGGGTGTTCAGGCCATCTGTGCCCCGGATTAGGCTAATGGGTTTTCTGGGGATTTCACGCTTATAGAGCCACGGTAGCAATTTCCCCGGTTTGTCGCCTAGAGCATGATTCCTTTCAGTATATTTTGCGTAGTTTAGCTTCCCCAGTGTCTCCCAATGTGTTAGGCAAGCTTGCTTGAGTTGGATTGTTTTCTTCATATGGGCCAGGTCTGGGGACACTATTGATTCCAATTCTTCCAGCTCTTCCTCAGTACACGCTAGCAGGTATGTGGTGAATCTTTGGGCCCCTCCAGCGGCAGCGATCATTTCTCCCCTTATCAGCACCTTGTATGCCTCCCATGCCGTGCCTATGTGTTGGACACTTTCTTTATTACTCTGTCAATAGTCTGACGTGCCTTGCCTGATTTGTACACAGAAGGCTTTGTCCAACAATGCCTCACACCTGAGTCTCCATGTTGGAACAGGGGGCCTTGGTGTGATTAATGTCCAAGTGGTTATCAGGGGGGAGTGGTTTGACAGCACCCTGGCAAGGTATTGTGTATCTTCGAACAGGACTAGGTGTTCCTCACTTACGAATAAACAATCAATTCTGGTGTGTACGGCATGCAGAGGTGAGTAAAAGGAATAAACTCTGTTTTCAAGGTGCTGTTCTCTCCATAGGTCTTTCAGGGCAAATTGTTGCGTGAGGGCATTTAGTATTTTGGCGGGTGGGGAAGGACAGACATGTTTGCTGTCCGATCTATCCACTCAAGGATCCAGGGTGCAGTTGTGGTCACCCCCCCAAATTATTATGCCATTTCTACTTGGGCTCAGACGGGTGTACAACGAGCGGAAGAAGACTGTAGCGTCGTGGTTAGGAGCATAGGTGCTAATCAGGCAAAGGTCCCTCCACTCAATGGTGCCTTGTATCAAGGCCATTCTGCCTTCATTGTCTGTTTTGGTGTGAATCAGATTGATGGGGATAGAAGGTGCAATCCAAATTAAGACTCCCCTTGAGTATGTGGAGTACGTGGAACCTATTAAGGTTGCCCTCCAGACTTTGGCTAGCGCTGATAATTTAGGTGTGTTCAAGTGAGTCTATTGCAGCAGGGCGACTTCCGACTTTGTGGCGTTTCATGAAAGAGTGGATACGTACGATGCTGCTTGACATAGCTGTTTAAGCCCCTGACGTTCCAGGACATAATTCTGATTTTGTCAGCCATGATCTAAGTGTGGTTGTAGGCTTGTGGGTGGTCCACGAGGTGACCCAGTCATTTGGTCGAGGCCTTGGATGGACTTGGTCTGCCCCGCAACAATTTTGCAGTAGATGGTCTTGGTCCATTTCGGAATGCAACTTTAACTGGGTTCATGTCTTGGGGTTCCCTTCCTGATGAACAATAAACTTTAACTTACCCCTTAACAAAACAAGTCTAGCGAGGTTTCCCCCGTTCTGACTGCTCCGTTTCTGCTCCATTTGACCTGGGTCTCTTGGTGCCCTAAGGGCGGGTAAACTACCCAAACTATTCCTGGGAGCAGGAGTAGATCTGCTTCAGATGGTACCAATTATGAAGTTGTTCGTGTCTGGTGTGGCTCCAGTTATGTCGAGGTTGCCGCATTCCATAGGGTAGTTTGGCGTATCTGGTGAGCGCTGCCTGGGGATTGCAGGGGTGGTCACTCCTGGTGCTGTTTGCCGTGGTTTGCGCTGTTACAGTTCAAGGTCAGGGACCTGCTCCCTGTCCATGCATTCGCCGACTTCGGCAGGCGTGTCAAATAAGTGGGCTCTGTTGTTATGCAGGACTTTTAGTCTAGCTGGGTATAGAAGCATGTAGCGCAGGCCTGCGTTTTTCAATCTGGCTTTGGTGTGGGTTAATTGGGCCATGCTCCTTTGGCCTTGTAGGGTGTAATCTGGATAAATGGCGACCTTCGCAGAGCCTCTTTGTATGCAGCTGCCCGATCTTGAGAAGGCTAAAATAGTTTTTCTGTCTTTATAATTGAGCACTTTTGCTATTATTGGTCTGGATGGGTTCCCTGGGGGCGGCCGCTTGGCAAGGGATCGGTGGCCTCTCTCTATAGGGGAGCCTTGCGATAGTTTCCCGGCTCCGATTTCTTGTATTAGGAGGTCTTCAACGTAGTTTGTGGGGTCGTTGCCTTGGATACCCTCGGTAAGGCCTATGATTCTAATGTTATTTCTACGGGCCCGCCCTTCTGCCTTGTCAGCTCTATCTTCTAGGTTCTTCACCTTCTGTGCTAGGGTGTCCACTTCTTTCAGAAGCTGGGTTTTTGACTCAGTGTTGTCCCTCACTTGGGTTTCCAAAGCCTCTGTTCTACTGGCAATGGAGCGCACATCTTGCCGCAGTAGGTTTAAGTCAATTGCGACAGCATCTATTTTGTTTTCCATTGTTTTCTGGAGTGTCATGATGGCCTCCAGGAGCTGCGAGTTTGCCGGTTCAGGGGTCTCTGTGTTTGATGTCTCCCCATTGGCGGTACCAGCGTCTGGTCTGAGCGACCCGGTGGCCACAAAGGTCTCCATGGTGGTTTGTTTGTGTTTGCTTCGTGCCCCCTTTGTGGTCATCGCTCTTAGGGCAGGTGTGCCCGCCAGGTCTTTTGTAGGCTTTCCTGTGGCAGTTGAAGCGGTTTGCATTGTGGTGGCATGGTTTTTTTGTGCTGCCTGGGGCCTATCTGGCTCAATTATGTCACGTGCTTCTTTCTTAGGCAAGCATGGGGTGAATTGGAAGGTTCAGTGAGGTGTTTTGAGGTTAATGTGCCCCTGTGTTATACTGGGCTCGGGGAACAAGCTCCTCTTGACTTGTTTGATGGGAAGCTCCTGTGTTGATCTCACCAGTCCGCGAGGAGGGATGGGGGAGCACACTGATTCAAGGCTCTCACTTTGCTGCTGTCTGGCAGGATGCTGGCTTTTCCTCCAGGCCACGTGGTACCCCTGCGTGCTGCCCTGCACAGGGTGCGGTATATGGCTGCGGGCTGAATATGTCTATAAGCAGGGTCTTCCGCAGGGGTGATGCCTCTTATGTGCTGCGTGGGGGCCGCGATGACCGCCCGGCCCTTCACCCCCAGCTACTCCCCCTTGACCTCCAGTCGCTCCGTGGGGCTTATTGGACTGTTAGCCTGGGGTCTATGGCTCGCAGGTTCTGTTTAGCAGGGTGCTAATGCCTTCCAGGGCCCTCTTTGGTGGCCGCAATGAGTCCCCGTGGGCCTAGCAGTGCCGCCGTATGTTGCCTGGCGCTGGGTGCGGCGTGCAGCCACTGGTCGTTTGTGTCGCACAATTGGGGGTTCCGAGGGATCAATGCCCCTTATACATTACACTGGGACAGTGGTGTCCCCAGTGCCCCCTCCCTCCGACTCCTTACCACTTGTCTTCATGCTGCCCAGCAGGGCTTCTCAATGCCCCTGCTTGGGGTCTTGGCCACTCCAATACTGACACGCAGGGTGTATGCGTCCGTCAATTGTGGGTATCCATGGGGGCAGCACCGTTTATATGTCTCACGGGGCGGTGATGGTCACAGGGTCCCTTGCAGCTCTTCCCTTCCTCTTGTATCCTGGTCACACTGCGGGACTTGTCGGATCACCAGCCCGGGGTTTCGGCCTGCGTCTGGGGTGCTGTGTGGTCACGGTGATCCAGGCTCGCTCTGGGCTCCTCCCTCCTTACCCCTCGGGTCGCTCAGCACATGCCTCACACCGCTCCTGCTCCGCACGGTCCGCGGCCGCTGAAGCAGGCATCCGCCCTGGCCCCACCCACCAGCGACAGCGCGGGGCAAAGGGGAGAAGGTCCGGACCGTCGCTTGGTAGGGTCACCCCCTCCTTGATAGTAACACAGGGCACTCGATCTCCACAGCGGGTGTTGGGAACTCTCGGGTCCCGGCGGGCTCACGTCGTCACGCTCTAAGCCGCAGGTTCCAATGAAGAGACGGATCATCTGGTGTCCGCCATTTCCCTGGTCTCTGCGTTTTCCTTTCCACAGTGCGGTGTCTCAGCGGTGGATCGTAGCCGTTCCAAACTTCAGTCACGGGTGCCCTAGGCGTTCGTTTGCAATTATGGCGACTTTCACTCGTTTTTATAGTTTAAAGCTTAAGTTAGCAACAGATCAATTGGCATATCGAGAGGAGCAGCTTGAGACACGACTTCACTACATGGCGGTTAGCCATGCCACGAGTCGGAAGGAATAACGGCACTCCTTCCCTTTTGGGACCATCAAAGTAAACAGTGTGGATCAATAGAAACAGAACAATTATAATAGATGGTGAACAGGCATACATTATGCACCAATACATTAGGCTCCACCATCGGTGTCTCTCCACACGTCGTTGACTCTGTTCACTTTCTGGGATTATAATATGTTCAATAGACCACATTTTTGCCTGTAATTACTTTTTAAATAAGGACACATTATTTTTAAACAGACAATCTAGTTAAATGCTCAGGCAATTGTCTGATTTGCTCTATAATCTCCACAAGTAACCGACTGATTGCAGGGCGAATTATAGGATCTTGTAGAAACTCATAAGTGTTATGATATGATATGATATGGCATTTGTAACGCGCCTATACACAAGTGTTTCAAGGCGTGACAAGGCAGGGGGGGGGACACAGGGAGACAGACAACGATTCTACTAGGCCAGATGTCATTCAGATTACGCAAGTGCAAGGGTAGAGGGGAAAGGGAGAAGTGCATGGGGGAAAGGGAGCGGGGAAAGTGCAGTACAGGGTTAATAGCATACAGGAAAAATAACAAGGGCCAGCTAGTGGCAAGTGCGAGTAAGTGCAGACAAGTGCTGGGAAGGGGGGCTGTAGGGATACAGACACAGTCCCGTAGTGCACGGGGTGCAAGGGAGGCAGTGCAGGGGAGAGTGGCTGGGCCAAGGACCGAGAACGGTGAGTGGCCCAGTTGCAGATTCAGTGCAGTTTCAGTAACTTTAGCAGGTGAGAGGGGGAGAGAAAGCAGAGGCGAAGAGGAAGGTTTTAAGGTGCTTCCGGAACCGGAGATGGTTCTCCTCAAGTTTCAGGGAGGCAGGAAAGCTGTTCCAGAGGGAGGCCCCTGCAGAGGAGAGAGATCTGCCATCAACTCGTTGTTTGGAGAAGCGACTGACCCTGAGGGAGTTGGAGGCGGATGAGCGAAGCGCTCGAGCAGGAAGATATTTAGGAGAGAGAGTTGAAGGTATTTTGGCCCATGGCCCCAGAAGGCCTTGTGGACAATGCAGAGCGTTTTGAACTTTATGCTTGCAGTCACTGGGAGCCAGTGTAGTGATTTCAGTCCTGGAGAGATACTGTCCCTGGGCTTGAGGCCAAGGACAAGTCTCGCAGTCCTGTTCTGGATGAGTTGCAAAGGGCGGAGAGTAGAGGTAGGCAGATTTAGTTAGAGGCTGTTACAGTAGTCCAGCTTCGAGAGAACCAGGGCTCTAGAGACAGTGAGCTTCTGGGGGAAGGAGAGGAAAGGAAGAATACTTCTGAGGAGGTGTAGCTGGTAGTGTGACTTCTTAGAGACGTGGGATATGTGAGGAGAGAAGGAGAGTGTGGAAGTCGAAGATGACCCCAAGGTTTTTTGCCTTGCAGGTAGGAGCAGGAAGAGGGCCAAGAGAGGCCGTCCAGAGAGCTGCAGGGAAGGAGGGAGTGGGTGTGCCGGTGAGTAGAATCTCAGTCTTACTGGCATTAAGGCAGAGGTCATTGGCGGCACACCATTCCTGGATAGCGGAAAGACAGTCAGGGATGAGGGAAGGAGAAGAGGAGGCCGAGGGTAGCCTGAAAATGAGCTGGGTATCATCCGCATAGCACTGAAAGTTGGGGCAGAGAACGGAGATGTGGTGGGCGAGAAATGTCAGATACTGGTTGAAAAGCAAGGGGGAGAGGTTAGATCACTGGGGGATACCACAGGTAGAGAAAAAGATGTCAGAAAGGAAGGATCCCAGTTAGACCTGGGAGGGTCGATTGGAGAGGAAAGAGGTCAGCCACGCCAGACCCTGACCAGTGATACCCAGGTTATCACGGAGACGGTTGAGCAGGGTGGTATGGTTGACAGTATCAAAGGCAGAAGAGAGATCAAGCAAAATGAGAACACATGGCATGCTAGAATCAAGGTTCGAGAGCAGGTCCTCACGGATGTTCAGGAGAGCAGTTTCCGTGCTTCTGGCAGCTCTGAAGCCAGACTGATGGTCATGAAGACTGCCAACAGATTCAGAATGGAGATTAAGCTGGAAGATGGCCAATTTCTCCTGGAGCTTGCCCAGGAAGGGAGTGATAGAGATTGGGCGATAGTTAGCTGGGTCGGAAGAGGGTTTCTTAAGAAGGGGGTGCACAAGGGAGTGCTTGAGAGGGGATGGGAAGACTCCAGAGGCGAAAGAGTGATTGCAGAAATCAGCAAGGGCAGGGGCCAAGGAGTAAATGTGGTCCTTGATAGTTTTGGAGGAGCAGGGGTGGACCTGTTTTGACGAGACTTTCATAGATCGGACTTGTCTCGAAACCTCGTCAGCAGAAAAAAGGGGAAGGCAGAGAAGGGGAGAGGGGGGGTGGCTACAGAAAGGCCAGAGGGAGAGCAGGGAATAGAGGGGGGGTGATAGGAGGAGAGTGAGGACAGGATGTCCTGCGTTTTAGAAATGAAGTGAGAAGCCAATGCTGTGCAGAGGGCCTGGGAGGGGACAGGAGAAGTACAGACTGAAGCAGGGTTGGTCAGCTCCTTGCAGATTTTAAAGAGTTCGGCCAAATTGTTCGATGCCGCAGAGATGCGGCCTTGGATGAGGGCTCTCTTCTTGGAGAAAATGGAGAGCCGGTATTGCCTTTGGAGCAGGTGACAGGCCAGTTTGTCAGAGGATGAACATGAAGCAAGCCATTTCCTCTCTGCCACCCTGCACTTGCGTTTAAGGGTGGTGAGATCTGAATCACACCAGGAGTTACAGTTGGCTTTGGGCTTCAGGTGGATTCTCATGACAGGGGCAAGGATATCAAGAGTATCAGATATCGCAGAGTGGAGAGGGCTGTGTCAGGATGGGAGTCAGCCGAAGGGAGAGGAGGGGGCGAGAAGGCGGCAGCGAAAGCCTCAACTGACACGCGCTTCATGGGTCGGATGACCGAGAAGGTAGGTGGCAGTGAAGATTGTGGCTTTGCCTGTGGGGTAGGGAGGGTGAGGTGGGAGGATAGGAGAAAGTGATCACTCCAAGAGAGAGGAGTGGAGAGAGGGACAGAGAGGGGAAGGTCAGAGGAGATCAGAGCATCAAGAGTGTGCCCTGCTGAATGAGTCGGCCCAGACGGGAGGTTAGAGAGTGAGAGAGAGTTGCAGAGGTCCCGAAAGAGTCCAGAGAGGGAACAGGAGGCATCCAGGTGGATGTTGAAGTCTCCAAGATGGAGGAGTTGAGTGGTTGAGGACAGGAGTGAGGAGGAGAGGTCCGCCCACTCAGATAGGAGAAAGTGATCACTCCAAGAGAGAGGAGTGGAGAGAGGGATTGTGTTGGGGTTGCACCAGACAGTGTTGGGGTTGCGCCAGACAAGCTTAGGATGAACTTGAAGTATATAGTAATAAATGTAATAAATAAGTAAAAGATCATGACAAGTAGTATATGGGCATCGTCATTAGACAGGACCATGGGTGCGTCCAAAGAAAAACTCAGTGAGAAACGAGTCGGTTGAACTTCTCCCTTTTCCAGTCAACAAAAAGGAAATCTAAATCGGGCATTTTCCATTTACTTCAGCGCTCAACATTTCAATGTCAACAACCTCCTGGGGCTCAAGAACAGTAACTTTCTCACTTCCTGCTATAATATTTATAAGGAGTGTTTCAGAGGAGCCACAGTCCAAATGCTGGATAGTCTTTGCGTCCTTCTTCCTTGTCATCGATCGAGTCTGCACATGCTGAACTTCTTCTTCTTGACTTGCTTCCAAATGGGTTGGGGGTATGTTGGCCTCTACAGCATAGACTTTCACATCTCCTAAGTGAATCCATGCTTGCCTCCTTGCCTGGACTTTAACTGCTGAGGGAGTAATGCCTTCACAACAAAAGGTAGACCAAATCTGGGTTTGTGCCACTTCCTTGTGAAGTTCCTTTATAGAACTGTGTCTCCGGCAAATAATTTCAGAACACATAGCGTTTTAGGTCTGGTTGCTGTATTTTCTTCATCTGTGTACTGAGACCGACACACCTTCCGCTTGAGTTGATCTGAAATGACAGAGATACTAGTGGTCATACATGTTAAGTATGTGCGCAGCTCATTTCCTAACAATTCTGCAGTTGTTGGGCATCACTCCTAGTCCTCGATAGAGGAGTCAGAGGTGTACTTATCTGCCTTCCTGTAACTAGTTTGTTGGGTCTGAGGTGGTGGTCAGAGCACGGCCGATTTCTCAATACATATAATGCAAGGGGCAGGCAATGCATCCACCCCTTCTTCAGTGTTAATTTCACTTTTGCTATACTTTCCTTGAGAAGAGTGTTGAGTCTCTCATATATCCTGTTCGCTTTCAGGTGATAAGCAGAAGAAAGCTTATGTTAATACTTAGAAATAAGCTAATATGTTTGAATACCTCATTCACAAATTGAGGTTCATTGTCTGATCTCAGCACCTCACATACTCCCCATCTAGGAAATACTTCTCAAACTAAAAACTTCAAAGCGCAAGTGGCATCAGAATGTGTGCATGGACCGGCCTCAATCCATCTAGAGAAGGGGCACACTACCACAATCATATACCTATATCCATTACAAACCTGCAGGATGTCAACATAGTCAATATTCAAATGCTGAAGAGGACAGTGTGGTTGAGGAATTAATCCTCTGACTGTTCGCAGCATCTGCCAGGCAGTAAACATTTGATGTATGATGCAATTCATTACATAAAAAGCAAAGTGTTCTTAGAGGTTCAGTACAAACCAGTCCTCCGCAATGGTTGCTGTGAGGATCTCCATAATAACATGCGCAGGGTAATGTAGCTGTTCTGATGCCACCATTAACAAGGCTACAGGCATTACCAGTTTACCAGTGCTGTCTTTTTGCCATAGTGCTTCGGAAGGGGATAAAGCACACCCCCTCCCTGTGGACAGTTCTTTTGCTTCTTGCGGAGCTCCACCTTGAATTTCCATCAACTGTGTTCTTGACAAATGATTAAACCTTTTATCTACAACCATTCTTAGAACCATTTTTTCCTTCACGTCAGGAGTATCAAAACTAGAAATATCAGATGAATATGCAACCCTTTTGGCGTCTTTGTCTGCGGCTTGATTTCCGTGTGAAATAAAGTCAGTTCACTTAGTATGTGCTGCACACTTAACTATTGTGATGGCTACTGGGAGTTGTAGTGCTTTAATAAGCCTGTCCAATAATGTGGCGTGTTTGGACTGGAGTACCATCCGCTCAGAGGTAGCCCTTCCTTGTCCAGTGTGCTATTCCTGTGTGATTCTCGAGGACAACAATACGCGCCACCAGTTCTGCAGCTTGTCCTGAAAAATGAGACAGAAGTCTCGCTCTTGCTACTACTTCAAATTCCCTGTTTGCTATGTGCCTTACCACAGCTGAACCTGAATGTCTGTCTCCATTAGTTTGATCAATCTTCGAAGACCCATCAATAAAGAGAACCTCCCCAGCTGCTAAAGCATTCTCCTTTACCCTCGGGATCTCGTCATAGAACTCCTCATAATTTGAGCAATCATGCACTTGTTCATCCGCTGCCAGTTGTTTGGCTACAAACGTGGCAGGATTCACCATTTTACACCTCACTATCTTGATCGCTGGATTCGATATAACCACCTCATAAGTGGAAGCTCTTTGAAACATCAGTGTACCCTCAGGTTTCTCCAAAACAGCAAACAAAACATGCTCAACAAATAAAGTCATGGAGCACCCCATCACTATGCTTGCAGACTTCTCGATAGCGAACGCAGCTGCTGCCAATGATTATTTGCAAGGGAAGTGAACCCTCATAACTCGGTCTAAAATCCCTCTATGATATGCCAAGTTTTTACACCCCAATGTGGTTCTCTGTGTGAGCACTGCTGTCATAACTGTTCCATTCATGTGCAAAAATAAAAAATAACTCCTCAGAATAATTGGGAATTCCTAGAACTGGAGATCTGCAAATTGCTTTTTTTATTCATCAAACCCTTCCTCCATCTACTCAGTCCATTCAATGTTTTCCTTACTCACATGTGCTTTCTTCAGAGCCTGCAAAAGGGGTCTTGTATATGGACTATAATCAAATACCCATGCTCTGACATAATTACACAGTCCCAAAAACTGCTGCATTTGCTTTATTGTGTGCGGTTTTGATGTTTTAATGATTGCCTCAGCTCTTTCAGGTGTAACTTTCTTTCCTTCATCTGAAATTAACTGACCTATGTAAAATACCTCTTCTTGACAATACTGCTATTTCTCCTTATCTACTTTATATCCTTTGTCTGCCAGAATAATCATAAGCTGTATCGAGTTTTGTCTGCACTCTTCTTCTGTTGTGCTAGAGACTAAAATATTGTCTATGTATTGCAGCACATAACCTGGCAAATCAATATTGCTTAGGTCCATCTGCAGGACCCTATTAAAGATTGATGGAGACTCACAGTAATCCTGGGGCAAACGTGTGCTTTTCAGCTTAGTCTGATAACAAGTAAATGATGTAACATCTTGGGTATCTTTATGCTATGGGATTGAGAATTTCTTTTTTTAAGGCAATCACTGTAAAATATTGTGCTTCTTGGGGATTACTACATAAAATCTTTGCAGAATTCGGAACTAGAGGAAACTCTGCCTCTACAATTTGGTCAATCGGCCTCATTTCCTGGATTAAACGCCATGACGCACCCTTTCATTTCATAATCGGATACATTGCGGTATTACATGGTGACTCTGACCTCACCAAGATGCCTTGTTCCATCATGGCAGATATAGTCTAAAAAAATGCCCTCATATGCCTCTCAAGACATAGGGTACTGTCTAGTTAGGGGTAAAATTGCTCCTGGTTTCAACTTATTCTTGACTTTACCCACCACTTTCAACAGGCCTACATCATAGGGGCCAATAATCCATAAAGAAGTTGGTACTTTTTCATGTCTTCACCAAAAAAATGCTGGACGCTGCCGCACTATCATCATCTGTTGTGGGATCTCTCTTCTTTCTATCCTGATCCACTAAGTAATGCTTATTTTGAAGACCACCTTGTCATCTGACCGGTCGTCTTTAAACATATCCTTGTCAGTGACATCTGTCAATCTGTACCCTTACCCAATGGCAATCACTGTTCTCCATGGCCTGCCCTTGTCATCAAATCCTTCGAGCATGGCCAATTCTCATTGCACTATGGCTGCCCGTAATTCCAGGGGGAAAAGCTGTCCCCCTTCTTCGTACATAGGTATCTGTGGCCTAAACAAAAATTCATCAGGGATTCTCATAATCTTGCCCACTAAAACGGGTAGCCACATTAACAAAATGCATACGACTTAGTGAAAACCTTCTGGCTCTAACGGTGTTCCTCGCAGAGCTATTTGTCCTGTAAATGCCATGATACAATCACCCACATTTAAATGATGTATTCCTGGCATGGAACACACTATACCTTTGTCAGTGAAGGAGAGCGTCATATTTAGCTTTGTCATTAAATGTCAGCCCAGAACAATAACTGGTGTCTGTTTTGAATACAACAATGTGACAGGCATATAACACTCTCCTATAGAGAAGGGTCATTTCTCAGTGAAAGGAACTGTACTTGTAGCTCCAGAGAACCCTTGAGCATTCATGGCATTTCCTGATAACGAAAATGTTCCCTCTCGTATACATGAGCGAGTTGTCCCTGTGTCTATTTGGCGTCACCTATAGTACTGAACACATGAAGTCACCTGTGAAAGGATTCCCTCCCACGAAAGTGACCCCCCTTCTCTATGAGTCAATAACTGTTCTGTGTTTGCACTCTGCTGTATCTGCATGGGTGAGTGCCGTGACTGCCCTTGTGGCGGATTCAATGGTGCTTGCAAAGCCTGTTGTGTTTGCAGCACTTGTGCTTGATACACTGTCTGATCTTCGGTGAGCCCATCCGTACTTTGTGGGCTATATGCTGGAGGATAAGCTTTCCCCCCTCTTGGGAATTGCCCATTCTGTACATACTCTTGGCTTCCACATGTTTGTGCAATGTGCCCTGTCATTCCACATGTCCAACACACTGTAGGGAATCTCCCAATCTGCCCTCCCTGCATGCCTTGATTATCATTCTGCATGTTCTGAAAACCACCTTGGTTATTCTGGAAGCTTCCCTGATTATTCTGAAAGACTCCCCTTCATCTGAAAACTGTTCCCCTGCTTCTTGGCATGAATCTCGGTCCTGGTAGGATAGCTGAGCGCAATGTGCTCGCCTTGGAAACAAGAGGACACGGGTTCGATCCCTGGGTCCGCACTTAGAAACCGCTGGGTATTAAGCACGTTATAAATATGCACTAAGACATATTCCTGTAACAGCACCTCGAAGCCCCCGGGCTGTGTGAGAGCTTTACAAATGCAAATAAATGAAATAAATAACTGAATCTGTTCCCTCCTTGGTCCGACTGCCATTGATTATTTACCTGGGGCACCCCCACTACTTTCTGTGTCCCCACCCCCTCTCCACTGGTCAACACTGTCCCTTCGATAGCATATTTAAACCGTTTTTTTCTGTAGTAGCTTAGCTTCCTTAAGCTTCCTAACATCTTCCCTTTTTCTATTTTTCTCCTGCAACAATCAGCAATGTTGCGCAATGGTCAGCTATATTTCTGGCCAGGGCTTTGCTTCCATGCCCACCAGCTTCTTGAGTTGTATCTGTACCTGTTCTGGCAATCCCTGACACAAAATATGATAGAATACAGGATTGATTTCCCCCAAGGCTCTCGACTTTCCAAAGACCACTTTTCCTGAAAACTCTGAATGTAAGCAAATGGATCTTTGTCTTCCTTTCATTCCATAATTGCACCCATATCTGACATATCAGGATATTGTACTGTAAGCGCTTTCCAGACTGCTGTTCTGCAATTATTAAACAGCGCTCCATCATGCACTGTGTTCTGTGCTGTGATACTTGAGTATCCTGCTCCTGTCCAAATGTTGTCAGCCCTTTCCCCAAGGATAACTGCTAGAAGACCCTTACCATCCTGTATAACTAAAGTATTTCCTCCTGTCATTTTTTCCGATTAATAGATCCATTTCCCCGCCCCCGCTGTTAAGCTGGGCAATTTGCATCTTAAGTTGTCCTGATCCATCTGGGCTCCTAGAGATATCAAAGGAATCCCGGTTGACAAGGGCAAACATCCGTTTGAAGTGAGAACTCTATCTAGATCCGGGGGTGGATAGATAATAATTTAAAATGAGATAGAGCTATGAGTAACAGGTTATACTTTCTAAGGTAGCAATTAGCAATTAACCTTCATAAAAACCAACAGCAATGTTATTAGGTGTAAACAATTGTTAAAACAAGTATTAAATCACTTGACATTCAATTGCACCGGTATGCTATTAACAAGGTAAAAGGAAATCATATAGGAATACATCAAAAGCAATGAATGAGTCTTATTACAGAAAGGAAATAGGTGTTGCAAAGCATGTCTTCATTGCATACAATCATCAATTAGTTGACATATATAGTAAATTTCCATCTTTGTTAAGATCCAGAGAGTAAAAGTCTTGACATGTTTCTGTTCTAAAGAATTGAATAATGAACATTCATCAGGAGGGTATGAGTGTAACTGATTCCTATTCAGCAAATCCGACTGGAGGGGAGGTTAAAAAGAAGTACAACCTGTGGGGTTAAAATAAACAAAGGGTAAGCTAAGAATAGCTAGATTTCCTTCTGACAGTTCAATAATAGAACTTAGAACCAAAAACATTTGGTTAGATTACCTTAGTCGGTTCTGGTGGGGGCAAGCAACTTCATAAGTTAGGTCGTCGGGAACTTACAGGTAGACCCTCTTTGCCCAACTGCAAGAAAAGCAACACTTGGCTTTTCAAAAAGGCATGAGTAGTGCAATCACACTCTACCAAACAGAAGTGGGGGGGTACAATAGACAGAGTAAACGGCAGGAGAGAGACCCACCTGTATAGATAAGGGTTCAGATTCCAAGTTCGAAGTAGTGTAGGCACTTGTAACTTGCCCCAAGCGAGGGTACGTAACGCAATGGGAGGAGGTGCACTTTCCTTGAGCTAATATAAATAGTCAAATAGCTTCATAGAGCAAGTAGCGGATTCATGGAGCTAACCTGCAACAGTAAATCCATCTAGGGCCATGGGATATACTGTGGTCTGTCCCCTCCTTTTTCTAACTAGGGGAATTGCGAAATCCCAAAAACACCACTGGCTCCCAGCGTCTGCCTCTCCATAGTAGGGACAATAGTTCCTGATCGCCTTCTTCTAGGTAATGACTCCAGTCTGCTCACTATGAGATCGCCTTGTAAGTTGCTCTGGGTATGCTACAGGCTCTGGCATCCTTTATTTAGGTTGGTCTAAGTCTGACCACCTTACTTCCTTGTCTGCCTGGAAACATCCCTCTGAACCACATGCACTAGTCTCCTCCTCACGGAAGGTTTCCCTGTCTTTGGGCCTCATTACACGGAAGGCGGTAAGAGTTAACGGTCACCGGTAATGATACCGGTGCCCGTTAATCCTTACCACCTTACTAAGAGGTCCCTTTGCGGCTAGGTACTTTAACGCCTGCTGTTTAGCAGGCGTTAAAAACCAACCCGCAAAGGGACCAGGGTGCTAATTACGGTACTGCAATTTGCGGCACCGTAATTAGCGCCTTCCGCATTCCCATAGAGCCCTATGGGGCAAAAATGGGAATGGGGAAGAACAATGGGGGAAGGGGGAATTACCGCCCCGCTAACCTTGGAATAGGGCGGTAATTCCCCTTTCCACCAAGGCGGTGCTGGTATTTTAGTGGCATGGACCAAGGTGCTAATAGCACGTTGGTCCTCCGCCTACCGTGTAATGAGGCCCTTTGTCTGACAAATCTTGTCCCTAACTAGTATGGCTATCATCTTCCTCATCTCTGTTTAGAGTCAGCCTGTCCAAAGACAAGGCTCTGTGTTCGAGAGTAAACAAGCTTCCCTACTTGCCTCACAACTGGGCAATTTCAGATCGATCATCTTTCCCTCTGTTTTTCGATTCACTTTTTGTCCTCAGCTCCTGATAAGCCTTCTCGATTCAGTATTCAATACTTCCTATCTCTAAATTCTCTTCTAGGTTTACCCTAGAGGTTCCTGGCATCGCTTCTTGCAATAGAAGAAACCCCTCTACTTCTTCCCATAATACTACTGAACTTGGTTTGTGTTAGGCAAGATTGCGTGCAGTATCCTTTGGAAGACTACAGCAACCATAGCCTCCTGGAATTCAACCTTTGGAATAGGTCTGTCCTACACAGGGTGGTAGTATTGGTGAGCAGCCTGACTTATCTCAAGTGAGCAGTAGGGTTGCAACAAAGACTTTCACAGTGACAGTTATTCACACTTGCACTCAAGGATTCTTGATTAAACAATCATTAATGTATGTAACAGTCAGTTATATAAGCTTTCTTCAGAAGGGAGCAAAACATTTAACAATTATAATACACTTCAACACACACTATGTTTTTCTAAATCAGATGATACCCATTGGGGATGGCAAACATGCACTTCCTACACCCTCAGGTGACTTAAATAGCTAGGACACTGTGGACATTGATTTATCACTGGTACTTTCAGAGCATTACTGAGTTTGGGTGCAAAGTGTTAGATAGGGGGATAAAGTAAAGGTTAACAAATAATTCATAAACTGGTAAGTACTTTTTAAACCTTCCAATGCAAAGTTAATTGACCCTTTCCTGGGGGAAAGGCAAAAGCACAAAGTCAGAGTTAGAAGAGTCTCTCAGGGAGCCAGGACAGTCAATGTTAGTTGAACAAAGTCTAGAGGAGCTGAAGATCTTCTTTGCAGGTAAGTAACCGTCTTGCACAATGTTTTCAAATGTTTTTGTATAAATAACATTCACTTGAAGGGCCACAAGCTGGGAGGCTTGTGAGCGCCAAAGCTGCAAGCAATTCTGCAATGGCAACCAAGACAAGTCTCAATTGAGAACAAGTAAGGCTACCCAACAAGAGGTAAGTCATCTTAGGTTTACAGTACCTATTGTTAGCAGAAATGGTTCCAGCTGTTTTATGTTCCTGTTCAGCTCTGAAGATCATGTTGTTCCTGGGCCTCAGTCATGGGGAAAAGAGGGAGGACGTCTGGGAACTCCTGCACTGCAACCAGAAGGTTGTTGGCAGCAATGGGCAAACTTCAATTCAGCAGCACTTCACGGTTTCAGCTCTTCGTGTCTATAGCAAATACAACACTGTGGTTCGCGGATACTACTTCAGACTTTGCTTGCATTTGGGGTCCAGCACTCAGTTGACGTGGCTCAGGCGTGGTCAGTCTTGCTTCATGGAAGTCTGGAGGATCTTCCTGGCACTCAGGTCCAACTTAAAAGCAATGCACTCGATCTGGTGTTCCTCTCCCTGGCACTTAGGTTCCTGCAGCAGCAGCAGTGGAAGTACAGCCAGCTTCAAGAGGATGTCAAGGGGAGTTCACTTTGGGGTTGATTGGTCCCACCAACCCAAGGGGAGAAGTCGTCCTTGCAGGGCTTCTCTAGTTGAAACAAATTTGGTGCTTCAGCACAGCAGCAGGGCATCACCGGGCAAACCAACGGTCCAGGAGTTGCAGCAGGCCTCTCTTTCAAGTTCCTCTTTGGATCCCTTCATCCAGTGGTCGACTCTGCCTTCCAAGCCAAAAAGCTTTGCCTTTCATGCAGGTTTCTCCCATTCATTCCAACCTAGCTGTCAATCACACAGCAGGGTGGCTGTCCTCCAAGGACAGCCAGCCAGATAATCGCCTTTGGGTGCATTCCTGTAAGCAAGACGATTAAGCATAGGGAGTTTTGGGCACCTCCCTCACTTCTTGCCCCTGACAGACATACTGGAGCCAGAGCCGGGATTCACTTGTGAATCCTACCAAAGGCAAAATGAACAAAGGGACCAAACCTGATTTGGCGCACAGAGTAAATCTCAAGAAGGACCTTTCCAACAAGAAATGGTGAAAAAAGAAGACCAGGGCATTTTTGACAAAATGGGCACGCATGGGTTCCTTACTGCAGCTGCGGACGCAGCTTGCTGTAAAAACACACAATGGTAATAAAAAGCAAACCACTGCCACCAGCCGTTAATTGTAGAAAGGGTAACATAAAAATGTTACATGAGAACCTAGACAAAGGGGTTACTACGTAACCCCTCCAGCACCCTAAGGTAAGATAGTGTGTGCTGGTCTAGAAAGTTACAAAATGTAAGCAAAGTCAATTTTACTTCACTGCTCTTGGAAACAGTAGTTTCGCCAATAGAAGATATTTAAACCTTTGGGAAATCTAAGAGACTTCCCTATGCCACTGCCCTCAAGGTGCTATGTGTGTCAATGTAAAGATGATGCCTATGGAGTTTGTCAGACTCCAAAGTCAAAAGAAACACAGAGCCCAAATCACAGAAAAATACATGAGATGGTGGTAAAAAGGTCTCACTCTATCCAGGTAAGAAATTAAAGGTCCTAATGTCCAGCAAAAGAGTTGAGGGACTCTATGGTAGTAGGGAATTAGCCTATTTCTGTGAATTCTCCCTGACAGTTCCATTAGCTCTTTCTCGATGTGATCAATGTTGGGTGCCCTCTGTCTTCTCTTTCATTCTATTTCTTCATCAAATTCCCTTTGTTTCCTTGCTTCCTCTCTAACCCTTTCTTCTTCCTGTTTTTTTGCTTCTCTTCTTTCATTTGCCCTACGCTCCTCTTCGTCTCTCCATCTTTGCATTCTTTTATCCCTTAATTGCTGTTCTTCCTCCTCTTCTCTCTTCTTTTCTAGCCTAACTCTTTCTTCGATTGCTCTTTGTCTATTGTCATATCTTCTTTACTCTTCTGCTCTTTCTTGCTTTCTTAACTGTTCTTCCCGATACATCAGTTCTTGTCTTTGTCTACTCTTTCTTTTACACTCATCTTCTTTCTATCACTTCTCTCGTTCCCTGTCTTTTTTATCTTGCTCATCATGATCTCCCCCTGGCCTTACTTCCTCAATGCTCTTTCCATCAAGTTTGAGCAGTATCTGACCACTCATCCATTCGTTCTGTATGAGTGCTATCTCATCAGCTTTGTCTTTTTCTCCTTTCCATCTCTTAATTTCCCGTTCTATATCTAGAATTATCTAGGGTTACACTCAGCCATTCACTTTTCTCTTTGTCCCGTGGGACTTTAGAGATCACATCCTTTTCTGGAGTTCTTTCTGGGCTCTCGTCACTGCTATACGCAGGCAACGCATGTATCAGTTTACTATATCCTGTCGCTGCTTTAAACTCCCTTAACGGATACAATTCTTCATCTTTTGTACTATCACCATTTACTTCAGGTGTGATGGGGGAGCAGAAGCCTCAACAAGCCCATCTTTACATTGGTTACGCATCCAGTCTTCAGGAGGCAGGTCTTACTATTCCTTCTGATACGCCTTCCAAAGCTCAAGGCTAGCTAACCTTTTCTCCAATTTCTTTCACGTGTACGCAGCGTGCAATTATGTGGTCATATGTTGCAAAACAGTTTTTGACAGTGATCCCTCTTTTGGCCATGGCATGAACATTTGATCTGCCATGCCCTTAACCCATTCTTTACTGTATTGCTTAAGCTTGGGTTTGTGTTTTTGCATCTGTTTGCATAGGTGCATGAGTGAGTAACATTCCCATTGTGACAAGTCTCAATCGACTGTCGATACTTACCGTTATTTTACACAGATATACTTCTCAGTAAAACAATGAAATATGAGTGCACCAATCGTCCCCGCTCCAAAACTTTATGTGTCATTTTACTTCAATCCATAAAAAATGTACTCTCAACCACAATCAATCATTTGTCGCTCTTTGACATTTCATTGTTTCCTCTATACATAAATACACACAATACACAAACGGACAAGCTGGCCAGCCCCAACATATATTTCTTCTCAGCGCCCCTCACAGCTATTCTTGCCCCTAAATATTACTCCGATAGGAGTGTAAGTTATTTCCTTTAGCAAACCTTGTTCGCTTGCCGCCTATTTATACACTTGGATTTTGAAATTGCTTCTTTTAAACATTTCTTGAATGTAGGATTATGGGCTTCATCTGTGATGCTCTTCTACATGTATATGTATACCTTTGTGACGCTCTTTGTCGTTAACCAAAACCCCACCAACCCTCTGTTACTTTCTTCCCATGATCACTTTCCCCAATGAATGCTCATTCATTTTTTGCCACCTTTCTCAATCTACTCACCATTCGCTTTTCAGCTCCTGACCCTCGGGATCGTCTCCTCTTCAACTGGCCGCCGTCACCTTCCATCCACTCAGCTCCCTCTAGAAACCAGGAGGGGATTTTGTGAAAGAGGGACCCGTCCCACCTATCTCTTTATGTCTTGCAAGAACTGTTTCAGCCGCTATTCAGAGGAAGTCTTTTGGTCCTCCAGCTAAATGGCAGAGGACGTCTGATATTCAGAGACCCTTAAAAGCCTAGTGGTTAGATGGATCTTTAGCCATCCTCTGCTACCACATGAACCATGGGACCTAGGGCCCTTTAAGACAAGGTAGCAATACTTAGAGATGGATTGGGGATGCAGAACGTACTCATACATCAATAATCAAAACGACTCAGGAAGTTGGCAAAACATAGTACTGTTTTATTCAAAATTATCTAAAACAGGGAGTTGCAACGGACATCAACAGACGTTCACTTGATTTATCTCAACGTGTTACATGAAAAAACACACATTTATAGAAAGAATTCCTCATCATTGACGTCACACTACGTGGCAAACTAAGAAAACCTACTTGGGGATGTGATAGGTTTAACATGAACATCTAGGTATACATTCCATACTGAGGGGGGTTGTGATTGCATCTCTAAGATCAGGTGAACAACTATGACTTGGCCTTGTAGACGCTCACTGTGTCTGAGAATAAAAGGGAGTGTGGCATTGTCTTATCTTCTGGTTTCGGTGTAGGTCGACCCAAAGTCTATTTGGATCTGATCATTTGACTGGAGACCACGTTTTGAAGCTCTTTGTTGCATATACTACTATCTAAATGGCAACCATGGCTGCTGCTGCTGGCTCCTGAGCACCACCCCCAGCACCATCACCATCACCACCACCACGTTTTGGAGGGCCTGGGAAGGGGAACAGGCCTGGTAATGTAGAGGGGGATCAAGAAGAGGAAGAGGATGAGGTAGTGGAAGTCCCCACTACCAGCTGCCAATGTGAGTCTTGTGTGTGGAGGCTCTTTACCACCATTGAGAAGATAGCCAAGGTGCATGCCTCCAAGGTTCGTTGCACTGATGATATTCAGTCACGGCAAGCCTGGGCTGTACAGCTACAGGACCACTTCCTTGTGGCGACACCTGAGGTCAAACCACAAGGCAGCAACTTGGAGGGTCGTCCCCTTTGAAGGCGGTAGTAGGTTGACTTTCTCTATCACATCCTCCGAATCTCCTCCTGTCACCACAAGAGACACTCCTGTGGGGCATCAGATCCCTGAGATTTTAATGGTCACTGTACTTTGTAAATACTGCAACGTGGTACTCTGCAGGGTGCAGCAGGGTGGAGCAATTCTGGAGTGCTTTTGAGGCTACGGTCTGGGAGCACGAGGGACACTGCCCCCTACCTCCACGAGGCCCACCCAACAACTTCCTCTCTCCACCTGACTCTTCTTCCATGTGTTTGGTGCCCCTTCTCTACCCTCCCTTCCCTTCCTTGTTTGTCGTGCACAAAAACACCCCAAAAATTATAAAAAAAACAAAACACAAAAAAAGGCTCTTTTCAGAGCCACTTTTCACAGTTCAAAAATAGAAATACCAAAAAATAGATGCAGGCCTCTGCGAAGTCCACGGACAGTGCAGTAGTCAGCGGACTTCCAAAAAATATAGGGGGTGGCATCATCAAAAACATTTTACTCTTTTGTGGGAGACAGTAGTGGCTCTGAAAAGAGCTGTTGTGTTGTTTTTTTTATTTTTGGAAGGTTTGAAGTGGGCAACACCTACTGCAAAAATGATTGCTATAGTTGCAAAAAGGGATGCAAAGCATTTGGGATATTTCACATAAAAAAGCTGATTGCCAGCATCATTAAGATGGACTCCATCTCTGTGAAAAATATTGGTGCAACAAAATGAAATGTTTTAGTTTTGGACGAACATCTCTCTAAAATGCGCAAACAGCCATGTTGACATTGCGCCTTGTTTCTTCATTTGCAGACCAAATGAAGTAGAGTGCCGCCACATCTGTCTCTGGGCAATGGAAAATTACTCTGGAGTTTGGAAACATGTCGATGACTTTCCCAAGTGCCTCCTTCATCGCAAACTACAGTGAGATTCCAGTAACATGCCCTAAACTGTTCCCTCCATAATAAACAATAATAATGGCTGGATGATGGTGCGTCACCCAAGTGGCACAAATGGAAACAATGTCCGACCACTACATGCCGTGCACACCATACCAGTGCACATCGACATGATGAAATACAAGATGTGCGGCCACTCCACAGTGCTCTGCATACAATGTATTCATGAGACCCCCAACATCCAAACACTCTTCCTCCTGAAATACACAGCATTAGCCATAGCCATCTGCATTCCTCTCACCAAACAGACCATCTGCCACACTCTCTCCTTGCACACCACAACCATAAAACCTTATTGCTCAATCCCCTGGCCTCCACAGTCCCATTTCCATGCCTGCCATCCTCAAAAGCCCCGGATGAGGCACGTGTGATCTGCAGACTTCCATGGTGTCCCCAGATAAATTGGCCAATTCAAGGGGGTGGGGAGAGAAATTGAACCCAGGGAAGGAGATTTGCTCTGTAGTGGTAGTCTCTGAGGGTCTACAAAATACATGAATATGTGAAATTGTGTAGAATACAACATTATGAAGTACCTTGCCTAACATATTGTGCTGTTTTTTTCCACAGACAAAAAAACAAAGATTTCTCCTGCATTTCCACATGCAGCAAACAGAATGAGTGCCTGCAATGGCATAATATTCAAAAGTGCTACCCCCCCCTTCATTGGTATTCTGTCACTGTGTTTCAAAAAGTATGCAGTGGCTGTATTGTATGTATAATGAGTATACGCATATTAGTATCATGCTTCTTGCTAATGGACAAATTGCATTTCTATTCACATATTTGTGCAATGTTTATGCCAGTGGGCATTTTCTTGGGCTACTTCAATATGTGCAGATGGTGTTTAAATTCGGAAGGTAAGTGTCAATTGTTGTTTGTGGGTTGTGGCTACTAGCCTACGGCCTCCGGTCAGGCACCCAAGAGTCTAGAGGCTGGCCACAAGCACTGCAGCATAATACAGCCATGCACCCAAGAATCTGACCAGTGGCCACATCCCACACACACATAAGCCAACCGTCCGAGGCCCTGTCCACTTCTGTACACATACTATTACAGTACTTGCAGCCAGTGGCCAGACTTTTGGGTGCATGGCCTACGGCCCCCTGACCCTTGTTGTGCAGACTATGACCACAATGATGACATCACAGATCACATCACTGATGACATCACTAATTACATTACATTACAACAGGCATTAATCATGGCCTTCATCCATGGTCAATTTGCATGGCCAAATATATTTTAACACATGAATGGGTACTAGTCATGGCCTTCAGCTATGGACATTGGTCACAACCTTCATCCATGTGCACTAACAGGCTATACCCTAGATTTTGTCCTTTAGCAGTGTGTACAGCGTTCAACCGAATTCAGCACTAGCCATGGACTTTAGCACAATACTGGCCACTGGCCACAATCTTTGGCTGTGCCCATTATATATTCTAACATATAAATGGGCTACTATCCATGGCCTTTGACCTTGAAGAGTTTGTACATCTTTTGGCCATGTCCACTGTATATTTTAAGATAATAAAATGCAATAAGCAATGACCTTCAACCATGCCCACTGTGTATTACACAACAATAACCAGCCACTAGCTATAGCTATTAACCATGCTCACTGTATATTATATACACTAACCAGCCACAATCCATGGTCTTCAACACAATACTAGCCAGTGGCCACAGCCTTTGACTGTGCTGACTGTATATTCTGACATATTAATGGGCACTAGCTATGGCCCTTAGCCATGGCCACTGACTACAGCTTTCAACATTACCCACTGTATATTTTAAAACAGTGGTGGACCACTAGTCGTGGATTTTAACCATGCACGTTGGTAATTTTGTACACTAACCAACCACTAGCTAAACCTTTTGGTGCTGGCCATTGACTTCAGTCTTTGTCATGGCCAAGTCCACGGCCTAAATTGTTATGAAGGAAAGTTTTTATAAGCTGACTTATAAATGATGTTATGTCTAATTCCATTATTGATGTAATCAGTTATATACAATGCTATTAGTGTTGTCACCAGTGATGGCATCAGCGATGTGATTTGTAATGTCATCATTGTTCTCATACAACATGTAATTAGTGATGTCATCAGTGTTGTGATCTGTGATGTCATCATTGCGGTCATAGTCTGTGCAACAAGGGGTGCAAAGTTAAGGTGGCTTTAGCTGAATTTGCAAGGTATTGTTGCATTAAGCTCTCACCTTAATGTCCTTGCAACTAAAGTTGTTTTGCTGAATTTCAAGGGTTTTGTTACAATGTATTGCTCACATAAACCTTCCTGAAACTCAATTTTTTCCTTGAATTTCAAGGGTTTTGTTATTCAATACATAATTAACATTAAAGATACAGACAATTTGGCTAATCAAAACAATGTATCATGTCTAGAAATTAAAATAAAAAGCAATTCCGCAACCACATTCCCCCTAAATAAACCTGTTGTTACAAAAAATGTGTTTGCATATGTCCTTAACTTTTTAAAGTATTTACATGTATATGTACTGTTCATAAATAGTTATTAAAGTGTTAGGGTAACTGTGTATAAAGACTACACTCAATATATCTTAAAATGAATATGTACAAGACTACTGCCCCTATATATGTAAATATATATATATATATATATATATATATATATATATATATATATATATTTTTTTTTTTTTTTTTTTTAAAGGGTTTTATAGCTACTAAGGATGCATGCGCAGCTGCATTCAGAAATGACTGGGGGGTTACCCACATATGCGATTTGTGCCAATAGACAATGACATCCTTCAATGCGGCTATGTATCTTCGTGCCTAATATGCCAGCCAATCATATCACGCGCTGTGGATCGGTGCCTGCACGTGACTTTTATGCATATCAATGAATGATCCAATCAAATGTTGGGATCTTTTCAAACAAATACGCCCATGCCATCTGACGTAATCCATGCATGCAAAATGAGCCAGGCGCGTTATTTTTTATTGGGTCCGGAAATGGAGAAAGCACGGTACATTGTGAAGAACTGTATATGTGTCTTTTTACAACTTATCCCATTGTCGTACTGTAGAAATGGGAATCTATTGTTTCACAGCATGAGCAGTTTCCCCCACAAATAGCGTTCTTGTTGCTATTACTGCAGTTCTGTATTCTGCATGCTCTACACACATTGCCTTGCTGCCCTTTTTGGAAGTATAGGAATAATGTTTGTGCTTGCTGTTGCGCACTTGCGCTCTTGAAAACGCACTGCAACACACAACCATCTGTTTCAACAGCCACCCATTTCTACATGTTTGCGCTGCAGTGCTTTCCACAGTATCACAGTTGCTTCCATTTAGCACACAATTGTGTAGAGGGTATACGATGCGCGTCGCACTGCCTCCCTTCATTGCCACTTACATTGTGACACTCTACCAGGAGCTTTATATCGTAATCAGCCACAAAAAAATTGCAAAAGGGCCATCATGGTGTAGCTGCGGTACTACAAACATAGCATCATTTATAAATACACTATGCTAAAACAACGTTCTCCTTACAGTGCCCTACTAATAACCTATGAAATTCACTAACAAAAACGTTGTTAAAGGGATGTTATGGTTAAGTTGCACTAGCAAAAACCTATGAAATTCAATGGAACAACGTTGTTACAGGGACGTTATAGTTACAGGTAAAAAGATTTGTGATGACATCTTAGATGTCATGGGTGTTAGCCCTGGAAGTTCACACGGATTGCACAGGTTATGGTTGCTTAGCTTACCATAACTGTCGAATTTCGGGGGGTTTCCTCAAATTGTGAGCACAGACAGCTGACAAAAGATATATATATATACAGCTGTCTGTGCTCACAAGTTGAGGTATTCTCAAAAGAGTGATAAAATGAGAGGGCTATTTAGTTTACTGACAACCTATGGACGGTATAGCTAACCTAGTCCCGCTGTATTCAACCTTCCTTTCAAGTACTAGAACTGCGATATGAGTACAGGTGATAAAACTGTGGGTATGGCCTGACTATATAAAAGATAGATCGCAAACTCAGATATTTATTTTCATCCCAAATGTAGGGTTCTCTTGCTCGAAGAGCTTATCCACTTTTACTGCCATCCTAAAGGCTGCAAGCAGAGCCATGTGACTCTTTACTGCCTCAATAAAGACAAATGTCTTAACAAAATGGCATTCCCTTTTATTCCTTCTTCTGCATACTTTAATGATATTTGGGTTGCCAAGGTGCTTGCATAATGTATATCTGCAGTAATTGTGCCATTTATTCTGAGATACATGTGGCGCAGAGCACGCTGCTGAATGTATTATGGATATGCTGCAACCCAGCGAGTTGATTGTTGTGAGGGCAGGCTCTGTCATCTTGTTCTCTGCATAACTACAGATATTTCAGGTGCCATGCAGAGTGTGGGACTGTGGCGGCGTGGCCATGTGTAGGCTTATTTGCAGCATTCAGACACAGGGATCTACTTTGAGTGTTATAAAAGGCTGCTGTGCATCAGGAAAGCTGTAGATTTTTCTTATAAACTGATTGAACGTAATTTATCTTTCACAGCCTGATAAGGTTATCTTAGCTGGTAAGGTAGCTCAGTAGGTTTGGCACCTGAAGCTCATATCTGTGAGCAATATGCAATTCATGTGGTTGAACATGGTCAAGTAAACACAGTTGTTCATCATTCATTGGTTTATAAAATAAGAACTATATGTTTGGGTTTCAGTAACCTCCTTGATGTAAGCTCCAAAAGGGTTCACAGAACTCTTCTGATAAGGCTGTTGTGCAATGATTATCAGGCAACACACAGCCTGTGCTACTTTTGTATTGTATTACAAGTTGCACGAGTCACAACCTGCACCTTAGTGGGCACTTTTCACTAAGCCGCAACCAGCAATATTTATAGATGTTGCCATCTTGGTCAAACCACAAGTGCACAGGTTGGCAGGCAAAATGAGGTAAATGTCCTTCAGAGTGATCTAGAAAAAGACAATGAGCATCATTCCGAGTTTGGTAGTGCATTATATTAGAGGTGCATTATATTAGAGGTGAATCCTTCACTTTACCTCTAACCTCGGAATTTGTAGTGCAGTAAAAAAATGGGCCAGTAATTCTGTTAATGCCACTTTACTGTTCCACCAAATTCCGAGGTTAGAGGTAAAGGGCCTCATTACACGGAAGGCTATTAGCGCCATGGTTCATGCCGGTAAAATACCGCAACCGCCTTGGTGGAAAGGGGAATTACCGCCCCATTCCAAGGTTGGCAGAGGGGTTAATTCCCCCTTCCACCATTGCCCTTCCCCATTCACATTTTTGCCCCATAGGGCTCTATGCGAATGGGGAAGGCGCTAATTGCGGTACTGTAATTAGCTCCACTGGTCCCTTTGCGGGTTGGTTTTTAACGCCTGCAAAAAGCTGGCGTTAAATTCCCCAACCCATGAAGGGACCTCATAGTAAGGTGGTAAGGATTTACCGGTACCGGTAAACCCTTACCGCCTACCGTGTAATGAGGCCCAAAGTGTAGTATTCACCTCTAATATAATGCCGAAGGTAAATCCTCCACTTTAGCTCCAAGAGTAGGCAGGTGTCATCGCTCACGGTAAATCCACCCAAACTTCCAATGGAGTCCTATGGAATCTCAAAAATGGGTAGTTACAGCGCCATGCCACGGCTTGTAATTTCGTTGTAAATCCACAGGACCGAGTGGCAGTAGCGGTAAATGAGTTTAACAGTAAAACAGCGAATGTACTACCTATTTACTGACAAAAATGAGGCCCAATTGCCTTCAGTCGCTAACGTTCACTCATTCATCAGCCCCATACTATCCCATACTTGTGGTACTTTTGGCACAAGTACTGGCTTGAGCGTATATATATATATTTATATATATATATATATATATATATATATATATATATTCAGTGAAAAACCCCTTGAAATTCACCAGTTATGGTAAGCTAAGCAACCATAACTCGCGCCACCACCGTGTATTACTAAGACTAACACCCAGAATATCAAAGATGGCATCACAAATGTCACAAAGTTTTTTTACTCAATTTCATAGGTTTTTAGTAGCGCAACTTAACCATAACGTCCCTTTATCAAAGTTTTTTTTACTGAATATACATATACATACTATGAATTTGATAGATGTTTACTAGGATTCCCATACTTTATATACATGTAACATGCTGAACCCCATGCTAGTGATTTTGATGTCTGCGGACTGTGCGTATCTTTGCGGATGAACGCGGACAACATCAACAGTACCCAAAAACTCAGGGGGTATCTTAGATTGTTCTATCATGCCATATAAACACTGAACAAGTTAAAAAAAGCAACACATAAACACATTATATGTAACAATAAATAAGAAGTGCAACCTATATATGTAACATCAACCGTCCATTTAAATACCATGTGTACTAAAATGGAATATACCAAAACAAAAAAGATATGCTTCCAGCATAATTACCTCACAGAAACTGCACAGCTAGGAGCAACAGCAGACCTACACAACAGTAAGAACACAACTTACCAAAAACTAGTAAGTAAACTTCATTTTTCATATGTATTTCTAAACTTTCTATATTTGGTACACTAAAAGTAATATTTTTTTTTTTACACAGAACTGTCCAGTACTTTGGAATGCCTTGAAGAAAATGTTCCACGTGAGGAAATGTCTGAAGACAGTGATACTAATGGTAGACACTTCTCTATATAAGAAAATTAATAATCATTACTTTATGTGTACTTAACATATATTTTTTTTAACAGACCATACAACCATTGAAAATAATACAGCAAACAAGACATTAGAAAATGCTGTACAGCGCATGGAACAAAAAATGGATATGCGTATGGAACATGTCAATCTTTTGATACATTTTGTAGAGGACCACATAAAAGAAAAAAACTAAATATCATTGTCCCACATGCACCTGTTCCCCCTCTCCATGTCCCAGTCAACAATCCCCAAACCCTCACCACCAGGAAAAACGTTATGATGAGATTTGCATCCCTTCATCCCCTCACATCGTTCCTCTCCAAACCCCTAATTCCCCTGTATTTGTCAGTTTCTGAATCCCCCTCTCTTTCATAAATGTTATATTTGTATATCAGAATAAAATATTATATGTGTTGTTACTTCATTCCTTTGTCTTATTTTTTTTAAAAGGCAGTTGGGGTGTCCGCAGACAGCGCGGGTGTCCGGAATGTCCGCAATTAACCAGAATGGGGGTGTCCTGAGGACACTATACCTGCCGGTACTGTCCGCAAGCAAGATGGAATTGTCCTTAGAACACACTCGGTGTCCGGAATGTCCATAATTAACCAAAATGGAGGTGTTCTAAGAACACTATACCTGTCCATACTGTTCGCAAGCAAGATGGAACTGTTCTTAGAACAAACTCGGTGTCCGGAATATCCACAATTAACTATAATGGAGGTGTCCTAAGGACACCATACCTGTCCGTACTCTCCATAGAACATCTATGCACATGCGCACCACACACCGTAAGTCGCACTTTTAATTAGTTTTAGGACCCGAACACTGTCCGTAGAACACCTGCACGCATGCGCAGGACCGGTCATACACATTTGGTGTCCTCTGGACACCCATCCCATTCGCGGACGTGTTTGCGACGTTATCATGTGACCGCACCCACGCTGAGCATGTGTCCTGATTTGCGGACACTGTCCGGGTCCCTGAACATTTAAAAAGTACTTTTTTAGGCAATCCAAAGTATTTTACAGCAGGAATTCACCATTGCACATATCCCAGACAATGACTCTGGCTTTCTAAATATTTTTTGGAACTTTTTGAGCCTTTTTTGGGTGTTCGATCTGCACACATGCACCCCTATAAATGGCCACATCCCAGAGCTCATCTTCATTCTGTCTTTCTACTATTGAAGATTGACCTGCTTTTGCTGCCTTTGCTGTTGCTGTTGCATCATGAAACCTGATGGCTTCTATGGCTGTTGTTCTTCCAGATGGGGCTGCTTCTGCCTCAGCACCACCCCCACCCCTTCCACCACCAACACCTCCCCAAGGGCCTGCAGAGGGGAACAGGCATGAGGATGTAGAGGAGGAGGATGAAGAGGATGAAGAGGATGAGTTAGTGGGAGTCCCTACTACCAGCACTCGCCGTGAGTCTTGGGTGTGGCGGTTGTTCACCATTCATGGTGATGTATCAAAAGCACATGCAAACAAGGTCACCTGCAACCAGTGCAAAATGGTGCTGAGTCGTGGGAGGCCTGGTTCGTACAGCTTTGGTACGACATCCATGAAGCAACACCTAACGTTCCACGGTGGGGCCATTCACAAGGTTGTACCTTGTGATAAATGTAGTAGGTTGAGTTCCTCTACAACATCCTCCGTTTCCAGTCCTCTCACCACGAGAGACACTCCTGTGGGACAGCGCATTCCTCCAGCTACCTCACAGCCATCCATGATGCTGTTGACCTTTACCTTTCGAGGGTCACAATATTGTGTATGTACTGCAACGCAGTACTCTGCAGGGGGAGAGTCTTCGGAGTGCTTTTGAGGCAGTGGTCACGGTGCATGAGAAGGTCTGCCCACCACCTAAATAAGGCCCACCCTACATCTTCCTCTCTCCAGCTGCCCTTTCTTATCCCCGTGGTTGTTGTCCCTTCCTTACCCTCCTTTCTGCTCCTTTCCTTGTGTGTCATGTGTAAAAAAACAAAAGAATATATAAAACAACAAAAACCAAAGAAAAAGGCTCTTTTCAGAGCAGCCATTCATAGTTTAAAAAAAAAAAGTGTCAAATAAATGGATCAGGTCCCTGTGCATTTTTTTTAGAAGTCCACGGACAGTTCACAGACATCTAAAATGTTGGGCTGCTGCCCTATCAAAACCATTTCACTTTTCTCTGGGAGGAAGAGGTGGCTCTGAAAAGAGCCTTTTGGTGGTGTTTGTTTGTGATTGAAAAACTTCAAATGGTCAACACCTACTGCAAAATGGATGGCTGTAATTCCAAAAAAGGTTGCAATGCATTTTGTAAATTTCTCTGAAAAATCTGATTGCCAGCATGAGTAAGATGAACTCCATCTCTCCAAATGTATGTGTTACGAAACATAATATTTCAGTGTGAAAGGAGGACATGCCAACATCTCTTAAGCACAAACAGCCTTATTGACATTGTGCCTTGCTTTCTCCATTTGTGGACCAAATGAAGAAGAACGCAGCCACATTTGTCGCAATACAAGAAAAAAATTACTTGAGAATTTGGAAACAAGTCCATGACCTTCCCAAGTCCTTCTTTCATTGCAAATTGCAAAGAAATTCCAGACACATGTCCTAAACTGTTCCCTCCACAATGATTTATAATTATGTCTGGATGATGCTGTGTCTCCAAAGTAGCACAGAGAGTTACCAAATCCAGCCACTTCATTCCATGCACTCCATCCTAATGCACTTCTAAATAAGGGAATCCAAGATCTGTAGCTAATCCACAGCGTTCTGCATGCACCTCCAAGAGTCTCCCAAAATCCAGATAATTATTTTTCTGACACACACAGCCATAACTATCTGTTCTTCTCTGAGAAAAAAAGGCTTTCTAACAAACTCTCTCCTTACACAAAACACCCAGTAAACTTTATTGACCAATCCCTTGCTCTACTCATTCTCATTTGCATGTCTTTCCACCCCAAAATCCCTGTATGTAATACGCGAAGTCCGCAGACTACCACCATGTCCACGGACATATCGGACATATCGAAAATCTGAGCATGGTGAATGTAAATTTAAATAGTGTGCCCCATTTCCCCTTTGAGGTTGGCTCTGAAAAGAGCCTTTTTTATTTTTTTTGCAGATACTTGACAGACACCTGTTATTTTGTATTTTTTTTTCTTAGTTAACTCCTAAAATCTTCACATAACCTTCTCCAAAGCAACCCTTACATTCCAGAACAGCATGGCATGCCCCATAAAAGATAAAGAAAAGCCATCTTCTTTAAAAAAAAACAGCATTTCTGGAATCAATATTCTCAAAATTACAGAAGAACATACCTGCTCTAAGCATGAATGCACACATGCCTCGGTTGATTGCACACCTAGCAATGTTTTGCTGAGGACAAAAAACAGAAGTATTGTCCCATATTGCCCTAGGTTCTAATCCAGAAAAAATATGTTTGGCATTTGGAAGGATGTTCATTACTGCTTCAACCCAGTGTTCCAAATCTGCCAACAAAGTAGGGGCACTGACATAGCCCAAATGGAAAGCACCACAGTGCAAAACTACTATATGGGAACTGTTCATCCTGCCCATATCTTCACAAACTTGTACAATTCACTGTACATTGCAATCAGGCACAGTGCTCTACACCACCTCCACTCCTTTAACATCAACATTGTTTGCCACATGCCTGCATTGTGCATACTGCTGTAAACCATGCACAAACACATCTCCAATCACCAACACCCTGACTTTCTCCACCTCTGCCATCTTCACTACACACAGCTTCTTTCAACACAAATCCACACTCTCAACACCTGATTGGCTAATCCCTACAGTCCCCTTTCCATGCTGGATTTGCTGGAAAACCGCGGATGTGGCATGTCTTGTCCGCAGAGAGCCACGGTGTCCGTGGACCGCGTAACTCTTGGACAGCCCTTCTACCCTTTCCACTTCACTCTCTGTGCCATTCCCTCATTGGATACAGCTAAGCAATAACACAACCATCCACCAATCACATCAAAGACCTCTACATCTAACTCCATCATGAGAGTTCAGCACTTCAGATATACTGTTGATCACTCTGAGTACAAGTCTCATTTCATTGGAAAGCACCTACTACAAAAACTACTGTGCAGGTCTCCAAGATTTCTACTTGCAGCTGCATGCTGCATGCATATCCACATGCATGAATACAAACCACAGGTATGCATATTGTATGCACAGTACAAGTACAACTCATATAAATGCATATAAACAAAGTAACTACCACTTAACCTGTATAACCTATCAAATGAACTTACTATTATTTGTCCTATCTGCTCTAATCAACTGTCACTTCCAAACCTATCTGCTATCTAAATTCTTTTTTTACACACACAACTATCTAAAAAAATTAAAATATTAAAAGATGGGAGAAATAACAGTATAATTGTAGAAAAACACTTAGTAGTGTATTATAAAATTACACACAGCCAGGATAAGTTCATGCATCTTTATACACTCACACAGATAGACACTATCATTGAAAAGCTCACAGCTAAAATAACACCACTCCCTGTACATCACATCCTTCTGCTTTATAACCCACACCTTCACAAACGCATACATTATATGCTTTTCTATAAAGTTTCTGCCATTTACCTTACAACAATTGCAAAACAAGTACATCATTATTTCTTCCATCTCCTAACATGTAATAACACAGCCCTAAGAAACCAAGTGAGTTTCATATACTTAGTATTCTACTCATTTGCAAAGCATGTTGAACTAACATATTGTAAGTAAAATATAAAGGCTGCACATAGTCAAAGGAAACTGTATGCACACACTATGTTCAGTTATCAAACAAGAATACTACTACAAAAACATAAAAATCAACGTCTAAATTAACACTAGTGCTATAAACACACAAAATTACTAACTTCTTTCTTTTACAATTGCAGTGAAGACCACTCTCCTGAAAAACAGCAGCATCTGAAGTACAAACAACAACTCAGAAGAAACCTGCTCATTCCAAACAATACAAGTAAGTACAATAGCACCATAATATTGTTACTGTTACTGAAACAAAGTGTGGGGTTGATTCATGGAATTTGTGCACCAAAAAACAGAGATTTGTGCACCATTCTGCTCACAAATCCCCATTTGTTAAACAGTGATTTGCAGGCACAATGCCACATAAATCCTCGTTTTTCGGTGCACAAATGACATAACTCAGCCCCTAGAATGTTAGTATTGCAGAACAAAGAACTGTTTTAATTCTATACAATTAGATTTACTATTAGTGCTTCTCCTCACGACTATCTTACTTTCTACTGTCATCTGAACCCAAGGATACTAACACACAAATCCAAGAATAGCTTTTCCAACTAGTTGTAGCTGTCCAATGCACAATGACACACCACCATATACATCCTTAAAATCCTACTCAAACACTCATGCAAAGAGCACACATACATTGCAGAACAACCCAACCCATACTTTCTTTTTCTTCAACAGACCCCAAGGAATGCCTTCCAAAAAGCAAGTCTGTAGAAAGCAACAAATAAGTAGAGCAAATGAAAATAAAAGCCTCCAAAATAAGAATCCATCTCTAGCCAAATTTGTACAAAAAGTTCAAACAAAAGATCTAATAGAGTCATTAAGCGAAACAAAACAAGCTTCCAGTACAAACACTTTCCCCCCTATTTCAAAATGTAAAACGAAACAAAAAGTTATTAACAAGAATTCAGCTACCACTACTGCTAACACTGCTCCTATACATCTTGATGTAGTGGCAAGTAACCATACCAAAAAAAGAAGTATTTTAGAAAAAATGTTCTGTCACAGAGTCCTTCAGAATCTTATATAAATACAGGAGAGAAATCACGCACAGCCCTTAAACCTACCGTAGAAAATTAATCTTAGAAGCTCTCATAGACATTGCAATCCTTCTCAAAAAGAAGTTATTTATTTTAGTGTTAAACAGAATGAAACCACTAAAAAAACTAACTACTAAATTACAAAAAAGATTTCTCAATAAACAGAATGTCAGCAAAAATAACTTCTTAAATATCTGTGGAGGTGAATGCAGTCACACCACGAGCACAGAACCATATTTCAATGAAGAAGCATACAAAGAAAAGCAAACAAACACAATTGCTATGCATAGCGAGGGTATGAAAAATGTAATAATACCATAATGCAACAACAAATACTGCTTACAAAAATATCCCCAAAAAATTCAGTATTAACTCTCTATTCGACTGAACCAGAATGTCCAGTATATAAATGGCCATGCACGTCAATGTGTAACATTGCCAAAAAATCTTTCAAATCTTTACATCAGTTCCTCAATCAGTATGTGAAGGCAAAGAAAAAATCAAAATTAAACTACTACAAAATATAGATACCTGTCCAGTGCGCAAATACACAGGACTACAAAGACATTCATTAGCCTGGATTTCAGTACCTATTTGCAAAAGCACCTTCCATCATATCAAAATGATATCAACACATCATTCAACTATAGGAAATCTAGTCTATAAACACTAATATACTAAAAGTCCTGCTTTAGCACTAGCCAATTTAAATAACAATCTTCTACATGGTACAGCCAAAGACCTACTCAGATAAATAGAGCATATCCAGAGAAAATATTTTGGAAGTGAAAGCAACTTACAAAATGCATTAACTTTAAGACACACTAGCAACAATTGTACAGATGGCAACCTTCTAATACACACATACAAAAAGAAATACTAAAATTTAAAAGTATATCCACTGAAGTACCAAACCATGTGTGTGTGTGTTGCAGCAGAACTTTTTATAAAAGTAACACAAAAACGGTAGACGCAACATACAAAATAGAAGACAACGAAGATTCCAAATGGTTTGAATTAGCTCTCTACCTTATAGCAGAAAACAAATACAAAATAACTGAACCCTTAATACTTTGCACTTACTGCACTATAAAACTTGACAAAAACCAAACTCCTTCACATGCTATCACAAATAACTTGGAATTATTCCCACTACGAAAACCCCTGAAACAACTCAATTTATATGAGAGCATCAAAATTCAAACAGTGCACCCATTTCAAGCAATATTACGCCTTCAACCAAAAACAGCAAAATTACCTCACTCTGAATTAGTGAAAGGCAAGTGGATTATTTAAAATTAGATCTGAATGAAAATGTGCGCACTTTGGGAGTGCAACGTCCAACAGAGCAATCTTTAATTATCTTAGTAAACGGTGTACCTACAAAAGACAAAAATAAATGGCAATAGACTTGCATAAAGTTAGACAAGCCTTGCAATATCTAAAAGACAATAATGAATACTACAAAGAAATGAATATTGAAGAAACCACAGAAATAATTCAAGGGTCATCAGAAACCGGCCAATTTCAACTCCTAGATCCTTCTACAGTATCCAATATTTTAGACCATTATACAATTCATCCATTAAACTCCAAAGACACCATAGATGATGGACTAGAAACGTACCAAATGTGACAAACCAAAGGATCATCAATCAGCATATGGTAAAAAAGTATAGAAGCACGTGCTTTTCCTCAACTCTTTCATACTGGGAAAGGAGGAAGGTACTATGATAGACCCATTCAGATAACAGCATCAGAATACTGCTCGTTACAAATGTATTCTGAAGATCCCAGGTTTAGACAAAATGTGGAATACATATTCGATCTACTCTTTGAAAGTGACCTTGCACCTCTATGCTACGGAGTTGCACACACATTGAAATCTGGTACCCACTTTCAAAATATGTCAGCTACGCAATTACTACAAAAAGTGCAAGAGAAAGATGAGGATTTACAAACAAGCATTACAAATCTGTTAGCAAACATGCGTGGTACGAAAGAGTACTGTTTCTGACGTCAAGGAGATGTACGTTGTATGATAAGAAACCTTGGCCCGCCCACTTGGGTTTTTACATTAAGTTGTGCAGAATATGCATGGGAAGATTTACATGATTTCTTACGCATATCAAACAAAAAAAAACAAACATAGATATACTAACACCTGGAGAACTTTGCTCTCTAGATCCTGTTAATGTTTCAATATATTTCCATCATTGCTACATTGCTATGCTGCACTTCATTTGTAATAAAACTGTTCCTCCCCTCGGAGAAGTGCAACGCTTCTTAGTGAGAAAAGAATACTAAGCCAGAGGAGCACCACATATTCACATGCTTTTATGGATTAAAGATGCTCCTAAATTTGGTCAAGACAGTGATGCCACTATTCTACAGTTTATCGAAAAATATGTCACTTGTGAAATTCCATCGGAAGCAACAAATAGTGATCTTCATGCACAAATTGTACAATTCCAAAAGACAGAAATGTGGGAAATATTGTTGTTGCAAATACAAAAACAAAGGGAAATACTACACCAAATGCTGCTTTGGTTTCCCTATACCAGTTACAGAAACAGGTAAAGTGAACAACTTCATGTCTTTAGTTAGACATAGTGTTAAAGGTAAATCACCTAAGAACACATATTACATAAAAAAAGAACAGAGGAAGCAAAATATATCAACGATTACAATGCAATCATTGCCCTCTTATGGAATGCAAACATAGATGTGCAGTACATTGCAGACAATTGCACTGCAGTTGCATGATATGTTACAGCCTACTTAACAAAAGCAGAAAAAACAGAGTTTGAAGACCTCTGGGATGACCTATCATCGGACAAAACACTGTCTCAGAAATTGTACAGCTTAGGCACAAAAATGCTCTCTCATAGAGAATGTAGCTGCTATGAAGCTGCAGATCGTTTAACCGGTACTGCTTTGTATGGAAAATCTGAAAATATAGTATGGCCAAGTCTTGGTCCTGCTAAATCTAGAAAAAGAGTTCGCAAATCATATGACGACATAGAAACAATAGCCAAAAATGATCCTAACAGCCAAGACATGTTGTAAAATAATTTACTAGACACATACTACCCAAACAGAAGTACCACTTTGGAAACCATGGGCCTCATTCTGAGATTGGAGGTAGTCATGGCGCTATTTGCGCCATGACTGCCTCCAATAATGGTACCAGCACTGGTCTCATTCAATGGGGACTTACCGGAGTAGTCCGACCTTTGCGAGACCGGTAAGTGCCCATTGAAAAAATCATTCCCCATTCCCATTTGATCCCCCAATGGGCTCAATGGGCATGGGGAAGTAGCTAATAACGGTACCGCAATTTGCGATACCGCTATTGGCTCTGATTTCCCTTAACGAGTCCCATCCACAATGCCTGGTCAGACCAGGCTTTAAAGGAGGGACCCGCTAAGGGAACTCGTAGTAGGGCGTAAGAGATTACTTGCACCGGTCTCCTTACCGGTGCCTGGTATCCCTTACCGCCCTACTCATAATGAGGCCCCATGTGTCTATAACACATAGCCCAAAACTTCACATACAAAAATAATATAAAACCTGATGAAAATAAAGGTAGATACAGAGTGACACATTGTGAAGGCAGCTTAGTGAAACTTACCAAATGAAGCTTATTTAATCATATCAAATGGTCATTAAAAACCCCTTAACATAAAGAACTATATTACATGTCCCTGCTACAACTTTTTAATCCATGGAGAAAAGAAGAAGAGTTACTAGATATCTATGACTCCTGTGAAGACGATTTCAAAGCAAACGAAAGCACTATAACCGATGTAAACTTTACACAGTACAAAACAATGTTCCACAATGAACAGCAACACGAAGAAGAACTCCAGGTCCAACAGATAAGAACACTCCCGACAGTAGTCAACCTTCTGTAATAGGAACACAAGAACCACTGAGACACCCAGTAATAGCAAATGAGGCAGAATTAGCTATGACAGAAGTAGAAAAAACCATGTCTCACTATGAAGAAGATACAGAAGACTTTACTGTACTGCAATCAAAACTGAAGAATGAGCAGCGTAGCATTTTTCAAGAAGTAACAAAAGAAATTGCACATGGTTTACAACATGAAAATAAAGAATGTACCTGCCAAAATTATATTATTATACTTCAGTTGTCAAGCTGGTTCAGGCAAAACATTCTTAATAAAAATCATCAGCAAGTTCCTTCAACAATTGACAAACAACAAACTGTCAAGAGCCAATGCCTTCACCACACCTCCACAGCAATGCAGTTTTCACTGCATCTCTCAGAGGGTGGTCACCTTTACAGAATGGTTGTGGAGCACATTCTACTCTGCATAGAGCACCAGAAGTACACTGACAGAAGTACACTGACCTGCATATATTTTTGGTTCCATGGGTGCGGTCATTATTAGAACATCCTACTGTTTTCAGTGTATAGCTGGAGATTGTACAGTGAAAGGTTTTGCAGTGTACTGTTAGTATAGAAGAGGGTAGGGGTGAAGTGAATCTTCTATGTGCTTGGATATTCTGGTTTCTGTAGCTTCCTGGGAGTAGGCCCAATTTTGTGAAGATTGTGTGGTTTGGTTTCCTGTGACATAATGCTTTTTGAATGGTAGTGGGTAGGGGTGGCGGAGGCAGTGATATGTTTGTGGAATCTGCTAACTGTTACATGTTTGCACGCATCGCTGTGTTATGGTACTGTGGTTGGGTAGAAGTGCTGCTGCCTATGTTAAGTTTGTGGATTGTGGTTATTTTGGCACACGCTTGCATGCATGGCTCCATTATGTTGTGATGGGTGTGGGCAAGCAGTAGACTCTTGTGTGAATGGTCAAAGGTGGGATGGGTGCCGGTCTGGATGATTTTGTATGCTGAGATGCAGTCAAAACTGCATTGCTGCAGTTGGTGTGGCCAAGGCCTAGACTATTGGGTGCATGGCCAAAGGCCGTAGGCCGTAGGATATGCACGCAAAAGCCACACCCAGAAAAAGCAGACACAAAGAGAAAGGCTTTGAGGTGCTTCTGGACCCGGCGTTGGTACTCCTCAAGTTTCAGGGAGGCTGATGCAGAGGGAGGCCCCAGCTGAAAAAAAAACATCTACCACCAACTGGTTGCTTGCAGAAGCGACTGATCCTGAGGGTGCTGGAGGTGAATGAGGGAGGAGCTCGAGCAGGGAGATATATAGGAAGTGGCAGTTGAAGTTATTGAGGTCCCCAAGCCCAGAAGGCCTTGTGCATAATGCAGTGAGTTTTCACCTTATTCCTCGCAGCCATTGGGAGCTATTGCAGACATTTCGGTGTAGGAGAGATACCATCCCTGGGCTTGAGGTCAAGGCCAAGTCATGTAGTCCTCTTCTAGCTGAGTTGCAGAGGGCAGAGAGTAGATTCGGACAGATTTAAAAAGAGCCTGTTTCAATAGTAAAAGCTAGACAGAAGCACAGCTATGCAGACAGTGACCTTTTGGGATCTTGCTTTAGGTTGGTAAAATAGATTCAGTGCTGCTTTTGGTGGCATATTTTTATGATTAATGTAGAAGATGAGTTAGTGGGGAAAACAATTAGTAGCATTGTAGGAAAGAAAGCAGACAATTGCTGTTTCGATATTACAATGTATGATATGGGTAAATGAAAATGTTGCAAGCCCATACCATTGAAGTGCCACTTGATGGTAGGGGATGGTAAAAAAACAGTATGATTTTAAAGATCGTAATGGACGCTCAATGCCAGATACCATGCGCAGAGGCACTTATAACACATTTGTAAACATACTGCAGAAAAAGTTTTCATACCTCCATTTTGTGGTGATGGGTGCTCATGTGGATGAATGTGGATGCACAAATCTAGCAATATTTTACTGAACTTTCTTCTGGACGTGCTTTCGAATGACAGGAAACTTGCAGGTTGAATTTGTAACGGTACATATGAAGTGTTGTGCAGAACTGCCAGTGTTAGATGCTAACGCCTTGGATGGCATTGGTGGATGCATGTGTGACTATTTACCTGTACCCAATGAGGTAGTGGTGGAGAAAAAATAGGGAAGAAGGACTGCTCCTGCTTTAGTGTGGTGCAGCCCGCGCGTTTCTTTGGGAAGCGCACGTGCCACATTCTGCACTTCTTTCCATGCTGGCCAATGGAAATGGGACTGTGGGGATTATCCAATCAGGTAATGTAGGTGTGGTTTACAGGAAGGGGCAGTCATACTATTGTATATTACTCTGCGTAGTGAGGTTGGCTGACATGGCGAAAGCATTGTTTTGACTTTGGGTGATGCGTTTGTGCTACATCTGCACAAGTATGCCCAGGAAAGACACTTTGATGGCAATTTCAGTTTGGAAGGAGTGGATGCATTGTGGTGCGCTATATATGACCGCAGTTTCGCCAATATGCATACACTTTGCAGGGACCTGGCCACTTTTGCTACTGCAGATGTTATCATCATGCACTACAGTGGTATGCATATGGGTTACGTGGCTTGTTTAGGTTTGTTCCGTCGACTGAAGAGGTTGCTGAATGTAGTGAAGAAGCTTTTTCCCACTGCCAAGCTGCTTTTCTCATACATAATACCAAGAAGATAATGGGACAATGCTCCTGGAAGTTGTTCCAAGACAGAGTTTGGAAGGTGTCTCATCAACAGAAGCATGTATACTTTTTTGTCCGCTCGTGGGATGTTCTTCTGCAACAATGACCTCATTAGTTGTGGAAATGCAGAGCTTTTCCAGGCAAATGGTATTTTGTTGCCGCCCATTGGTAATGCTGTTGTGTTTGCCTGTCTACAGGATGCGGTGAAGAGTTTACTGTAACATTGTGAGTACACAAAAACACAAATCATTTTTTTTTAAATGCTCTTTTAGAGCCACCCCCCAAAAACAAATTCTCCTACCCAGGGGTTGCAATTTAATCCCCCACACCCCACGCAGCACAAAATCCACATCCGCAGAGTGCAAGCTGAGGTATTGTGCAATACCGTTTGTGGGTGTGGTGTGTACGCAGTGGTCTGGTGTACAGAAACTGTTACTGTTACATGGAGAGCTCTTCAGTATGACTGATGGATGCGTGTGGAACATTCTAATAGCACCCAATGCCGGCGTGCTGGAAAGAAGGGAGTGGAAAGGGAAGAAGGAATGTTTCTGCTTTATTGGGGCATGGCCCTCGCTGTCCTTGGGGAAAGGCACGTGCCTCATAATACAGTTTTCAGCATGCTACCCGTGTGAATGGGACAGTGGGGACTATCGCAACTGAGGGTGTGGTTCACAGGAAGGCCCATTAATATCTTTTCTCCATTACTGTGCGTAGTTAGCTGGGCTGACATGGTTGCCATTACTTGCAAAGGCAGTGTAGCACAGCAGATTCGGTCCAACATCAATTACAGGTCAAACCTATGTGGCCTTCTACTCTGTTCTGAAAAGCTACACACAGATTGCGGAACAGCTCTGGGGTGCGCCCTTTTGTAGGGCTGCTGTGGAGACCTTGCACCTGGAAAACATGCCTACATTGTTCAAAAACATATATTCATGTGCAATGGGACATTGTGGTGTGTTTGTAAGCGTGTACTTTCCAAAAAATACTCAGTTCATTGCACAACACTTATTCCGCTGTCCGAGGGTCAGGATCAGGTCCCCAAAATAAGGACCCACGCGCAGCGTGGGTGCGGTCGCCTTGTCACGTCGTCACTGTTCTCTCTTGGGGCGGCTGTCCGCAGGACGGATTTTGGGTGGAATATGTTGTGCGCATGTGCATAGGTTTCCGATACACACCGTTTCCACTTCTGTACTGATTAATAGTGCAACAAAAAATACCACATATACACTCAACAACAATTTAATTATCAACGTTTACTTGCACACATTTATACACACCATTAGGAAAGGGAAGGGGTAGTTCAAGTGGATACTTATTGTGGGGAATTGGGGATTCGCACACGTTGTTTTTGAGGGGAGGAGGAGATGAGGGTATCATTGTAACATCTCCCATCACACAGATTTTGAGGGAATGGCGGGTTGTGACTTGGGGAAGGGGTACATGTGCAGGTCTGCCAGTGCTGTTTTATTTTGTCCATAATATACCCTGGTATGCAATCTTTTCAGGTGACACAATTGTTCCCCAGTTTTTTCACTTTGGCTTCCAGGCTGTCCATTTTGCTATTTACATTGTTTCTTTCCTTTCCTATGCCTGTATGCTGTTGTGGAAGGGGTTCCACTTGTGCTGCCTTGCTTTCCTTTCCAATATGTTCTCTTACAGAAAAGAAAATGTGTTAGGTGTAAATGAAGCAATATGTACTACATAAATTACATTTCACACTACTGTGCGTACCAATGGGGTTACTATCGTAAGTCACTGCGTAATGAGGGAAATGTCCTTCCACTCACTGTAAGGTGCTTGCCATTGCTACGTACAAAAAACAAAATGTTCTGGCTCTTTACCACTGTATACTGCACCACCTGTGCAATTATCAGACAAAATGTACTGTGCTTGCTATGTTGCAGCGATGTTCTGGTCTTAGTACATTCCCGTTCTTGCTCTGGCCGTTTGTTCTTTGTTCCCATGCACAGTAGCAGTGAGGTAAGATTGTTGAAGGGAAACGTCATTTCTGTTGTTGGTGTAATCTGTTATGGTGCAGTCCCTATGCCTATGTGCTGTTTGCTACATAAGTACACAGTTTGGATTCCTACTCTTTCTTACCTTGCAATGCATGTACATGCTGCTGCTGCGTCCATATGTTCCTTATGTTTGCTGAATGGTACCACTATGTACGAGAGGCACTGCCTTTCTACACAGTTTGGATGCCAACCAATGTCCACGACCAGACGCATACTCTGAGACTGCTGCATGCATTAACATAGTGCCCACAGATTTAGTATGTTGTACAGTACATCGTCAAAAAATAAGGGCATCCTGCTAAACACCCATGCAATTCACTGAATAAATATTGCTGAAGGAACATTATGTTTAAGTAGCACTAATAAAAACCTTTGAAATTCACTGACAAAAAACCTTGTTAAAGGGATGTTATGGTTAAGTTGCACTAGTACACAACTATGCAAATCACACACAAAAAACATTGTTAACGGGATGTTATGGGTAAGTTCAATTACTAAAACCTTATGCAATTCACTGAGAAAACACCTTCTTAAAGGGACACTATGTTTCAGTTGCCCTCATAAAAACCTATCAAATTCAGTACAACAAGTACTTGAAAGGAACATTACACATACTTTGCACTAATAACAACCTATCCATATTATGGTTACAATTAAAACCAAAAAACACCAGAAATTCGCCAGTTATGGTAAAATAAGAAACCATAACTCACGCCACCACTGTGCACTGCTAAGACTAACACCCATGGCATCAAAGATGACATCACAAATGTCATTGATGACATCCCCTTCCATGCACTTCTCCCTCTCCCCTCTAGCATGCACTTGCGCGTTCTCAATGTCACTGGGAATAGTAAGATCATTGTTTTTGTTTCTCCTCTGTTCCCCTTCCCTTGCCTTGTCGCACTCTGAAACACTTGTGTATGAGCGATAGAAATAAAATATCAATATCAATATCCAGCTTGTGTGCTTGAAGACAGCTACCGTAAAAGAAGAATTGCCAGTTTGCTAGCTTTGTGACCAGTCCCCGTGCAGTGCAGGAATCCCCCGACATCCTCCCTCTTGTCCCAACGACTGAGGCTCAGGAACAGCGAGATCTGCAGGAACTTCCAGGAACAGAAGTCTTCAGCTGCATCTTTTTCTTCAGTCTAAGGTACTGTGAAAACCTGACTGAGAGAATTTACCTCTTACTGCGAAAGTGCGTGGAACTTTGGCTATGTGCAGGCCTAGTTAGCTTGTGACCGGACATATGAACCTTCATCCATGAACTACTTCCGAGAACCACGGCAAAGACTTTTCTGTTTAAATACCAGAACCATTTCTACCTATACAGACACTGCCCATTGACTTTGGCCTACCTATTGGATTGAATCAACTCCTCTGGTGAATTCAAACTATTTGCACTGCTTAAGAGTAACTCTACTATTCGTTTCATTAACTTATGCCTTTTTGCTCCTACTTCAAATGCTCTGAATGCCATTTTGCTCCTCCTTCAAAGTAGTTTTAATGCCTCAGAACCTGATAGTGTAAAGTACTGTAGTATATCTGTGTGTGATATATATTGATTGACTCCTTTTAGTGAATGCTTTCTAACTGACTGTGTAATAAATTAATAAGTGTTTTACCAAGAAACCTTGAGTGTGTCTATTTGAATACTTGTAACAGTACCAAGAAGGAACCAATCAAATTAAAATGCATGATATCTTTTGCTTTCAAGAGACCTGGTTGCATACTCCGCCTATAGTTGAAGGCTATTCAAGCCATCTCAACCCAGCAATCAAAGGAAATACTGGTAGGCCAATGTCAGGCCTACTGGTTCTTATTAATAACCAATTTGACTTTGCAATAGTAAAAGAAATCATGCCAACCCCTTTAATCCACATTGTAGTAGGATCTATCAAAATTGCTGACCAACAAATAAGGAAAACACTCATAATTGTTAACCTTTATTGGAATCCCGCATCCGCTGCAAGCATGAATTTTCCGGACCAAATAGAAAAATGGTTAGTGCATTGTAAAGAAAAATGGGTGGACCCATGGTTTATTATTTGTGGTGATTTGAATTCGAAATGTTGGGATGAATCCACAGGCCTCTTAACAATTGATAGCTTCACTCTAACACCAGTGGAAAAGAGAGGTTACCAGTGGAACACTGTTATGAATACGCATAAACTGAATCTATTAAACAGCAATACCACTGGAGACATCCCATATCACCAGGAAACATAGCAATGGTGGCCACATCATAGATTACATTTACATTTCATCGGACTGATTATGGCAGAAAATAAAATGGTGGTAATACACATGAACAACAGTGATCATAATTTGCTTTCAGCCAAATTACTACCAATTCAAAATAATGCACAATTCACAAATATGAAGTTGATTGAAATCAATACGGGAAAAAACCGCAAAAAATTCCATCTAACAAACTTCCATCTTTGACTGAAAACACAACCACTCTTGTAAATTTTCTGTATTCTTCAAGAGAGACAGAACCTTTGAACTATCTCAGCTTATTCAAAACTTACGAGATAAAATCCAAATGTGCCTATTTGAACCCCAGTACACATCGGCACCCCTTTGACCATCAAATCATCCTTAAAAAAAAAAACACTGAGGAAAAGTCTAAACACCCTAAAGGGCGACAACTCTGCACTAGCCGTAACTAGAAGAAAATTCCTGCGTCAGCAATATCGGAATTGGCTAAAATGACATAAAGATACTGGATCGCAATGATGCAGAGAAAATGCTGTGCACAATACAGTCATCAAACACTGCAGAAATGTGGAAACAGTTAATTCAATTACAAACAGAACAAAACTCCCTGATAACAACGCCTATACACCCTGCAGCTTGGATCTCTCATTTCAAGGCTCTGTTCAATCATGAACAACTTTTGAAGTTGTCAAAATCCAATGCACATGGCCCTGATGGAATCAGCAATGCTGCCCTTAAAGAAAATTCTGAAGAATGGGAGAAACTTCTATCAATTCTGTTCGACTATATTACATCAACTCAAAAAATTCCTACCTCTTGGAAGGAAGCGATAATCGTACCCATTCACAAAAAGGGCAACTGACAGATTCCATCCATTTATCGCCCCATAGCGCTGCTAGATTCCATGGGCAAAGTATTCGGCACACTTGTACTTCGAGCTTTGCGAAATTGGGCAACTACATCAGGCCATGTCGACCCATGGCAATCAGGTTTTGTTCAAGGTATTGGGACATCCCTTAACATATTCATTCTAAATCTGTTGAAAAGCCGCACAGAGAGAAGAAAAGATCTGAAAATGTCATCGCTTTTGTTGACTTAACTCAAGCGTTTGATAGCATTTCACGCCAAAAGCTATGGACCAAACTAGAAAAATGGGGCTGTCCTGTTTCAATCATAGACCCCATTAAAGAATTTCACCATCATACTACTCTCCGTGTTCGGTTGAATAAAACTGGTCTATTAACCGAGCCAATTCCAACCAACAAAGGCGTCAAACAAGGCTGCCCGATGGCCTCTGAAATATTCAACCTTTTCATTTCTGACATGGATGCTGCAGCTAAAAACATCAGATGTTTTCCCCCTTCAATAGCAAACACCCAAGTCAGTCGCCTAGTATATGCTGATGATGTGGTCCTCATAGACCAAACTCCACTCGGTCTGCAAAGACAATTAAACACCCTACAACAGTATGTGGAAACCAATGGATTTACAATTAATCCACAAAAATCGGCCATACTACCTTTTGGTATTCAGAGGAGCCAGTTACGAACTAAAACAATGCACTGGTCTCTACTCGGAATAAAAGTCCCCGTAGTTCAATCCTTTAAATATCTAGGAGTTTGTGTTAACACAAGCAGAATCGATGCTGCGCAGCTCCAAACACTAAGAAAAAAAGTTCTGAACCTGACAGGTCTAGGCAAAATTATCGTGAAACGATACTGTGGCTTCAGTCTGATTCCAATTATTAAATTCTACAAAGCAAAGGTAATTCCGATCCTTACATATGGCGCCGAAACATCATTCAATTTTAAAGCCAAAAATTGGGCAGTTCTAGAAGGCCACTTTTGGAAAAACATACTTCGCCTTCCCAAAGGCACTCCAATACAGGCAATCCGCAGAGAGCTAGGCCTAACCTCCATACTAGCGATTGTCGAATGGAAGATGTTATCATTCTACAGAAAATGCATGGAGCTAAATCCTAAAGGCGGATTTAAGTGCCTAAAAAAAGCTTTCATGGAAGAATTTGATTCAACTCTGAGCGAGTGGCAAACAGAATGTTGACGTCTACTTGATGCTACGGGAGAACAAATGGATACTCTAATCAACAACCCGGACAAAGTAAAAAAAAACTGTACTCCTATGACTGGTTCAGAACCAAAAATGAATGGTTAAAATGCAAGACCTATGGGAAACCGTGGGAGGACAGCAAAAGACCAAATTCCTCACCAAGATATCTAAGACTGTTTCCGCACTGGTATTTCAGAGATCAATTTTTTAGATTCCGGCTCAATCTAATTAAAACACGAGAAACTGCCTGGCCACGAAACCACGATACCCCTCTGAATTGCAGACTTTGTCAAGACCCTGAGTCATCAGAGAATCTGTATCATCTATTTATGATTTGCACGGCTCTATCACCACAAAGAACCGCTCATATGATTCCCATCATTAACAAATACGGATACAAAGCAAGAGAACTATAGTGGAAAATGCTTCAATCGGGCGAGAAAACATCAGTATCTCTTGATGTAGTCAAATTCTCCATCACTATACAGAAGCAGCTATCCATGTGTGAAAAAATCGTGACAGGAAATTTGACATTTACTTAAAATCTAAGGAAAAGTTTCTAATCTGTTTTAACTTGATCAAAGGTTGTCAATTGTATAACCATATATCAATAAAAAGTAAAATAAATAAAAAAAAAATACTTGTAACTGTAGACCTCTGTGTTACCTCATTACAGGCTCACATTCCCTCTTGAGATAAACCTGACAGTTCAGCTCACTGCCAAAAACTGTGTGTTAAAGACATATACCAAAGGTTGGTTTTGCTTACACCTGTATTTGCTTGCACCTGTAGTCATAGTTGTGTGTAGCGGTCCCAGAGGGTACTGCATACAAACTTTGCCTAACAAACAGTGATAATGCAGCCAGCAAGTGGCAAGTGCTAGATTAGTCAGATAAGGTTTATCTGATTAGTGCAGAAGAAAAGAGGGAGGGGGGACTGTATGGGTACAGACAGTGCCATTTTAAGCACTTTTGGGGCCTGGGGCACATACACCTTTGGGGCCCCCCTCCATCGAACCAAAGGAATTCAGAGATCCAAAATATCTGGTTGTGTCCCCCTCATCGCGATTGCAACTCATAGTTTTGATATGTTTCCTCACAGCGATTAAAATAGCCAACAGTGCTCCCTTTCAGTCCCCTTACCCTCTCCATTCTTGCTGTAATAAGAATGATAAATAAGTGGCATTTCAAGGCCCACATCAGCGGTTCACGACATGGCTACTTGCATTCTAGCATAGGAACAGGAAATTCTTCATCACTACCAGCCATGTGGAAGGTACACCGGGGACAGCATAAAATCAGGACAAAGTCTGTATGTAAAAGGTGCTCGTAATCCAGAATAGAGAGACGACGCAGATTAGCTGCTTCACAGAATGCAAAAGTGCTCAACCATGGAATGAGGAGACCAATTATAAGCAAGAAAGGAGCTACACATACCATAGCATGCATAGTGGATGAAGATTAGAAGCTGCCAGGAATGTGTCCAAATCCAGACGAACTGAGATTAGAAGAGGGATATGGTTTTCAAGCATGGTTGCCATTAGAGAGCAAAGAAACAGGTGGCTGTGTTGTAAAATATATAAATGCTCATTGTTATCATAGAGGAAGCAACACTATAGCAAGTGAAACCATGAGTGAAGCTGCTTTGAAGATCGGACTCCGAGAACACAATCACTCTGAAGGGTGACAATTGTGAATGGTGTAGGGACTAGCAATTTGTTCAGATTAGGTAATGCAAGATTAAATGAGATGCCCAGGATTACACATTGTTTAAAAGGTGAGGCTGGGATTTGCACCATTTCTAGTACGTACCATAAACTAAAATGATCGCATGTTATAGATCTGACTGGGAAAGTGCACATATCACATAACCTGACAATTTTAAAAACAAAATGTCATAGAAGCATATTATGCAAAATGGGAATTATTCTAGCTTCATTGTCTCCATTATCAAGGGAAGTATCTAAGTACATATCTGTGTTTCTCTTTTGTATTTTAATCCTTTAAATTGGCCCAAAACACAGGCTTGTGAAATTGTTATTGAACAAAAACCTTTCAGTTGTACAAAAAAGCAAACCTTTTTTTGTGCCAAATGAGCAGACCTTAAACTATGTTTGCCAGAGGCATTCAATATCTGATGACTCCCTTCTGTCTAGGGCCCCTTCCACTGAAATGGCCTACATAAAAAGTCAGATCAGGTAATGAATGGGCTAAACAATACCCCCAGCATGTGAGAAGCCAACCTTTTCAAGGAAGACAGTATAGTAACGCCAGTGAAATTAGATGATTTGTCTAGGATTACTGCATTGTCTGCTGGCAAAGCCAGGATAGAAGCATGAACGCTTTGGTTCCACAGTCTTTAATTTGCATACCTAATCACCTCTCGGACTAACACTTTATAGTTTTCATTGGAGGTAGCTGCCTAGGTTTTACAAACCACCATCTGAAAAGTCAATTTCCAGACCTTCACCATACTGTCTCTATATTAGATTTTTATAGCAATCACTATCTGTTACAGGTACATTGCTGATAATAGCACCCGTTGTGCTACAAAACAAACTACACATACATGCAGATTTATCAACGTCAAGCATAGGAAAGGCTGATTTGGCATTGCTAGAATGTAGTATTATAATCTTGCATATGAACACAGATCGCTGCAATTTGTGCTTAACACATTGAGCTATCTTCTCAACCAGCATGGCAATCGCATTTATCAGTATGCATTTCAACTTTAGCTATTGCACATGATAAATATAACTCCCATAGAAAGGTGAGAATGATACAGGAATTGTTGTAGTGCACATGCAAACTATGTGTAGGACAGTGAGCACAGAAAGCGTTATAGGATGAATTGACCAGAGTAGAATGTATTTGTCAACAACAGACAGGCAATAGGTTCAGAGCCTCAGCAGCAGGCCATAAAATATCTTGACTTGTGTTATTTAAGTTTTGTAAACAATGGTATCTGACTTCTTTATATTAGGCAGCCTTGTGGGGCCCCCCTCCAAGGAGGGGGACCGGTGCAAGTGCCCCTTTTACCCTCCAATAAAGACGTCTCTGGCTACAGATACAGACCCCAGTGCAAAGGGGTGGCCTGGAGGCAGTGAAGGAAGGTAGCAGGGTGAGCAGGTACCTGGGCCCGAAGGACAGAGGGATGTCAGGTATACAGTGCCGATAGAGAAAACAGATCAGCAGGGGAGAAGAGGGGCAAAGGCAGAAGCAAAGCGGAAGGTTTTGAGGTGCTTCCGGAACCAGAGATGTTTCTCCTCAAATTTCAAGGTGCCCGGAAGGCTGTTCCAAAAGGTGGCCCGAGCCAAAGACCGAGATCTACCCCCAGCATGTTTCTTTGAAAAACTACTGACCCTGAGGGAGTTTGAAGTAGAGGATCAAAAGGCTCGAGAAGGGCAGTATTTACAGAGGGATAGTTGAAGGTATTTTGGACCCAGGCCCCAGAAAGCCTTGTGGACAATGCAGAGTGTTTTAAATGTAATCCTATTATCCACTGGGAGCCAAAGAAGGGATATCAGAGCTGGAGAGATACGATTCCAGGGATTAGTTGTAAAGAGCGGAGAGTGGAAGCAGGTAGATTTAGAAAGAGGCTGTTACAGTAATCCAACCTAGAGAGAACCAGAGCTTGGGAGACAGTGAATTTCTGAGGGAAGGAGAGGAAAGGTAGGGTCCCCCTTAGGAGGTGCAGTAAGAAGTTTGACGTTTTAGAGGCATCAGAGATATGAGAGGAGAAGGAAAGTGTGTTGTCAAAGATGACTCCAAGGTTCTTAGCCTCACAGGTAGGTGTAGGAGGAGGGCCAAGGGAGGCCGGCCAGAGAGGGAGGGGAAAGGTTGGTGAAGGTGTACCAATGAGGAGGATCTCAGTCTTATTGGCATTTAGACAAAGATTGTTGGCAGCACACCAATTTTGAATGGCAATTAGGCAAACCGAGATGAGTGAAGGAGAGGAGGTGGCTGAAGGAAGCCTGAAAATGAGTTGTCTGTCATCAGCATAGCACTGGAAGTTTGATCAGAAAATAGAAATGCAGTAGGCGAGAGTTGCCAGGTATTGATTGCAAAACCAGGGCGAGAGGTAGGAGCCCAGGGGAACACCACAGGTAGAGATAGAGATAGAAGATTGGAAGGACCCAAGTTGTACCTGGGATGGTCGTTCAGAAAGGAAAGAGGTCAGCCAGAGCCTGATCCGTGATGCCCAGGTTGTCACGGAGACGATTGTGCAGGGTGGTCTGGTTGACCGTGTCGAAAACAGAAGAGAGATCAAGTAGGATGAGGACGGAGGGAATGCTAAAATGAAGGTTGGAGAGCAGGTCTTCAGGGATGTTCAGGAGAGCAGTCCCATGCTTCTGGCACCTCTGAAACCAGATAGGTGGTCATGGAGAGGGTCAATGGAGTCAGAATGAAGGTTAAGTTGAGAAATGGCCAGCTTTTCCAGGAGCTTACCCAAAAAGGGAGTGATGGAGATTGAATTGGGTAATAGTTAGCCAGACAGGAGGGATCAGAAGTGGAGAGGATGCACAGGGGAGTGCTTAAGAGGGGAGGGGAAAGATCCAGAGGCAAAGGAGAGGTTGCAGAAATCAGCATGGGCCAGAGCGAGGTTATCAGTGTGGTCCTTAATTGTTTTAGAGGAACAGGGATGGACCTGTTTTGATGAGGCTTTCATAGATTGGACTTGTCTAGCGACCTCATCGGTGGAGAAAGGAGGAAAGGACGAGAAAGAGAGAGAGGGGATAGCTGAGGGAAGGTCAGCAAGCCGATAAAGAGAGGGAGAAGAGGGGCGGTGGAGGAGAGCGAGAACACGATATCCTGGGTTTTAGAATTAAAATGAGAGGCAAGGGCATTGAAAAGAGCCTGGGAGGCAAGAGGAGGGGTGGAGAGTGCAGCAGGGTTAGCCAGCTCCTTGCAGATTTTAAAGAGTTCGGCCGAGTTGCTTGATGCTGAAGAGACATGGGCTTGAATGTGGCCTCTCTTCTTGCTGCAGACAGTGAGTCGGTATCGCCTTTGGAGCAGGCAGCAGGCCAGTTTTTCAGAGGATGAGCAAGAAGCCCTCCATTTCCTCACGGCTGCCCTATACTTACGTGTAGCTAGGTCTGAGTCATGCCAGGAATTACACTTGTCTTTGGACTTCAGACAGATCCTCATGACTTGGCAAGAGCATCAAGAGTAGCAGAAATAGAGGAGTAGAATAGGGAGAGGGCTGTGTCAGGGTATGAGTCAGCCTAGGTTGGAGGGGGGTGGCAGCAAAAGCCTCGACTGACACACACTTCATGGGCCGGATGTCCTAGAAGGTGGGTGTCAATCTCGGGATAGATTTGGCTTGATGGGAGGAGAGGAGGCAGTAATCACTCCAGGAGAGAGCAGTGGTGAGGGGAGTAGAGAGAGGGAGGTCGGAGGAGATCAAGACATCAAGTGTGAGACTGGCAGAGTGAGTTGGGCCAGAGGGGAGGATAGAGTGAGTCACAGAGGTTGCAAAAGTGTGCAGATGCGGAGCAGGGATAATCAAGATGGATGTTGAGGTCACCAAGGAGGAGGAGTTGAGTGGTTGAGGCCAGAAGGGATTTTTGTATTTGTATTTTATTTATTTATACAGCGCAGCCAGGCCCGAGGGCAACCGGGCGCATATATTGACAGAGGGTGTATAATACAGTACAGGTTACATTTTAAAGTGGCAGGTTAGCGCAATATATACATGCAATAGGTTATACATAGTAAACAATGTAATGTGCAAGAGTATCTAACAGTTGCAGTATCGATGTACATATTTTACAATGTGCAGAGCACAATATTTACAAGTGGCAAGAAAACATACAGTCAGGGGCAGTTGAATAGCCGGGGGAGGGTCCTGAAATACATTTGGTCATTTAGTCAACATTGGTAGCTAGCCATAATTTGGTGCTTTGTTTGAAAAGATTAGGAGAATGTTCAGATCTAATAGGAAAGGGAATCGAATTCCATAGTTTGGAGGCAATTAAAGGGAAGCTGATTCCCCCAGCTTTCTGCAATTTGTATCTGGGGATGGTCAGATAGTGTGCTTGATCTGATCTAAGTAGTCGGGTAGGTGTGTAGTGCGAGAAGCGAGCAGAGAGATAGATTATTCAGACATTTATGTGTGAGGGTAAGAGATTTCAAAGCAATTCTTTGTCTCATTGATACCAGTGTAAGCTTCTCCTAGTCTCGGAGATGTGTGGACATCTGGAGATGTTGAGGGCAGCTCTGATTGCATTATATTGCTCTATAAATAAATAAATAAACAATACAATTTTGCGTAACCTGTAGCTTGTTCAGGTTACGTTGGCTAGTCCCAAGATATAGAGCATTACAGTAGTCCAGTTTGGACATAACCAATGTCCTGGCTAGGATAGTATAGTTCTGTGTGGTAAGGAAGGGGCGACATCCTGTAATAAGCTTACATGTGTAGGCGGATGCCGAGACAACTGAATTAGTTTGTCTATTAAGTGATAGGGTCAAGGTAAATTCCTAATGTTTTGGTATACGGAGAGACTTTAATAGTGTTACCATCAATGATGAAAGTCTTGAAGGCAGGGTTAAGTCTGTTCAGTCGTTGTTGGGAGCCCAGGATGAGGAGCTCTGTCTTATCGTCGTTAAGACAGAGCACATGGTGGGCCATCCAAGCTTGGATGACTTGATAAATATCATTCAAGGCTTTTGTATCCACTAGGTAGTCTCCTGTGATTGGGATGAGTATCTGGGTGTCATCAGCGTAGTTGGTGTAGGTAACACCCAGATAATCAAGAACATCAAACAGTGGTTTAGTGAAAATGTTATACAACGTTGGTGAAGTGCATGAGCCCTGGGGTACCCCGCATGGCACTAGAGTTGGTTCTGCAGAAGCGGTGGGTGAGAATACCCCCATCTGCCTGTTGTCCATGAAGGAACTGATCCATTTGGTAGCTTTTTCGGAGAAGTGGACAGCAGATTTCAGATGGCGACAGAGGATTTAATTGTTGACAAGAGCAAACACTGCCGATAGATCTAGGAGTAATAGTAGGGCTAATTTGCCATTATCTTATAGGTCCTCAAATGGGGTTTTCAGATCTAATAGTGCTGTTTCCGTCCCATGTTTGGAGAGGTCGGCCCACTCAGAGAGATAAGAGGTGATTTGACCAAGGGGCCGGTAGGGAGTAGCAACAGTAAGAGAGTGGCTAGGAGAGAGAGAGAGCCTGCAGATAAGGCATTCGAAAGAGGAGTAAGTCTGAGTGGGGATGAAAGAGGCAGGAATCCATTCAGGGAAGATCAGGGCTACACCCCCACCAGGCTGGTTGGATCTGAGGGTGGAAAGAATCTTGTAGCCGTCAGAGAGGAGAGTGTCAAAACTTGTGACAGAGCTGGCCGTGAACCAAGTCTTGGTTAGACAAGGACATTAAGGTCAAGTACATCTAGGAGGTGGCAGATGTCAGAGGAGTGTTTAACAGCCGAGCAAGAGTTGAGAGGGACCTTTCGGAGATGGTTAAAAATCAGAGGTAGGCCCTGCAGAGGTGTGGAGGGAGCTTGAGATGGGGCAGAGGAGGAAGGAAAGGAGGGCAAGGTAGCCAAGGGAGGAGAGTAGGGGACAGCTGGAGATGAGAGGAAGTTGATGAGGTGAGGGAACCGCCTGTACAGTTTTATCTATTTGTAACTTAGAAGGTGACCCTCAAAAGGGGGTGATGGAAAGAGGGTGTTGGAATAGGGGAGGAAAACACATAAGGATGAAACATCTAACGAACGGAATTAAAATAAATAGCAACATATATTTCTTTTGGGGGGGAAAAAGATGGGGTTAACTGCCCCTTAAAACGAAAAATAAGAATGAGAGGTAATAATCATGTGTTCAGTGATAAACTTGAGCCATTCCTCAAATGTAGCACCTCAATTGACTACCCATTCAAGACATCCTCTACAGATGACTTGCATCATGGAAAGACTGGAGTGGGTAAAGTCAGAGTCTGTGCAGTTGACATAACTGCTGAATTTGATGCGTCATTTGCAGTTTGTAATATTTTTGCACTCGGGAATGGAATTGCTGCAAGTGGTGCTAATGTCCGTCTAAGCAAAGAATGGAACCAATGCATTTTTCTTTTATAATGTTTGTGCTCTTTCCGATAGTCATTATCGTTGTTATCCTAATGGACTCACACTACATGATTAATCATAATAAATATTCCCAGGATTTGAGATGGAACATTAGAAGGCCCAAAGCATAGGGTTTTGTTGCAGAATGTGCAAAGTACTCCCTGTGTTTTTTAACTTTAAAGAAGCACTAAATGTCAGCAGTGGTTTTCATCCCAGTTGACTTCCTCCTTGGTAGTGATGGATTCGGATCCCAAATGATAAAAATAGCAACACAAAAAAGAAAATGGCGCTCATTCTGAGTTTGGAGGTAAGTAACATCCCTTACCGGCATGGCGCAAATAGCGTGTCCGTGCTGGCACCAGTCCGCTAATAGAGGACTATTACGACTTTGCGTGCACGAGCTTTGCGCCATGCCGGTAAGATACCTAGTCCAATGCGTCATTAGCAATGACCCTAAATAGTGATGACTGTAATTAGCGGACACCGCTATTTACGGTCACCGCTAATAAGCGGAACCGGAAATAGCGTCATTGCACAGGAACAGGAAGGAGCACTGCAGCCATCCTTAAAAACACAATCCATTGCCATCCTCATCACACAGGACCCCTGGGACACTGCTGATCGACTGAAAAGTACCTCCCACAAGACAAGAATGCCGAAAGCTCTGAAGAAGGGATCTGCCCGCCTCAGAAAGGAAAGATTTAATCAGGACGAGCTCCAAATGCTTGTGGACACTTTCCACAGGCATGCAGGCACAGTCTTCAGCAGCAACATGAGGAGAGAGGCAGTGCTGCATAAAAAAGAGATCTGGGCACTTGCTGGCCAGAAGGTTAGTGCAGTGGGCAACAAACGCCGCACAGTGAAAGACTGCGGTAAGCAGTGGGAACGATCTGTGCCTAAGGGTGCGCAACATATTATCGGTCAATCGCACCTAGGCCATGCAAACTGGAGGAGGACCTAGATCACCCATAAAGCTCACCCCGTGGGAGGACACATGTGCAAGCAAGATTGGGTCGGAATCCATTGAAGACATAGGCGAGATGGAGTTTGGCACCACAACATCTGCTGATGGAGGTGAGTGTCCAAAGTAAACACTGCTATGCCAAATCTGATGAAAGTCAATGCCAATGTCTGTCCAAAGAGTCACGCCATGGTCAGCCACACACGCACACTCCTTGTAAAGTAGGCCAAAGCAACTGAGACACATGCTGATGCCTGCTGCCAGTCAATGTCATACATGACACATACCACACAAAGTCGGAAATTCCACGAGGCACACAACGTGCATGGCCAAAATAGTAAGCATGTCAGAAAGCACTGTTCCTGGCCAACATGAGTGATGCCGACATATGGCTGCATTTACCACCCATGTCTGGAATGACATGCCCTTCCCAACACAAATGCCTAGTACCCACAATTGTGTGGCTGAGCAATTGTCCCAATGTATGTATGATGCCTATCAAAACATCACTCATGCCGTCCCTCTCTTCCACCCCCACAGGCAGTGAGCATGACAGAGAAGAGCAGGACACCACCTCTGCACAGGCCACACCCATTAAGAGGTCCCATGAGGACAGCAACCGTCCGTCAACCTCCAGGGGACAAGCCAGGGGGTGCCGTGTCCCAGCAACCAAGCCACCGCAGGTACACCTTGCACCTGTACCACCAAGGCCCGTGGAGGGCACAGCACAACCACCCCCTCCACCCAGTCTTCTGCCTGGAGACTCCTGTGAGACACCCCATTCGGAAGAGTCCAGTGTGGCTGGGGAGGTGGCAGCCACGGCACCCCTCACAGTGCATGACAGCCAGGAGGAGATCTGGGGCACCATGGAGGATGATACAATGGATGTGGTCCATACCCCAACCCAAATTGCATCCCCACAAGTGATACCGGGAACACCAACACCCCAGAGCAGTTTGCCCATGACCACACCCAGGGACATCTCAGTCCAGTATTTAGTGTTGGGGAGGATGAGCAGGCTAGGCATGACAGCCAGATTCCCAGCACAACCACAGGTGCAGCCACAGGGCCGCAGCAGGCTGACCTCCTCACTACACTCGTCCGTGAATTTGTACAGGACAACCGTCAGGCCAGAGAGGAGTGGCATACAGAGTTAGCAGCACTGGGCCGGTCCTTTACGGACAACACCAACCGCCTCTGTGATGAGGTCTTGGCCCTCCGGCAGGTGCTAGGGCGCATTGCTGATGCCTTGGTGGCAGGTCATCCCACCCCACAACCTCAGCAGGAGGCCACACCATCGTCCTGTAGTTCCACCCAAATGAGCGTGCTCCGCAGGTCAGTCCATGCACAGAGCCGACGGGACATGCTGCCCCTGGCTCTGGGAGTGCAGAGTGAATGTTATGGCAGCCTCATGTAGGCTTTGTGGACTTAATGTAACTTTTGTGGGGGAGTTGTGCGGGGAGGGGGTGAGGGTGTGTTGGGGAGTTGTGGGGGGAGGGGAAAGGGGGTAAGGGTGCTAGAGGGTCTTGTCACGTTCATATTGTTACATTCAATACACCGGTTGTTTGAAAAAGAAGACCTGAGTGGAGATTCATCAATGCGCATGTGTCATTTATTCATATACAGTGCATAGTGTACATGTACCCCCACACCCAGTGCCCTCTGTCCAACTATCATGTCACCCTCTGCTGACATGTGTGTCAGAAATATTGTGCAATCACTGACTGGCGCAGCGCACGTGCCTCCTGTGCATCGGCACCGTGATGATGTCCGGCCACATCTTCATCTCCCCCTTCATCTTCATCAGGTGGTAGCAGTTCAATGTCAGGGGGCAGGGGCACGTTCCGGCGGATGCACATATTGTGCAGCATTACACATGCCATGATGATCTCGGCCACCTTCCCATGCCTGTAGAGGAGTGCCCCACCCGACCGGCTGAGGCAGAGAAATTGTGCATTCAACAGGCCAAAGTCTGGTCGAAGACAACACGGGTACGGGTATGGGAACAATTGTAGTCCTCCTCGTGCCTGTTCTGTGGGTTTCAGACAGGGGTGAGGAGGCACGGCTTCAAGGGATAGCCACTATCACCTTTATGAGAGGAAAATGATGGTAAATGTCAGAGGGATCATGAAGGACAGCTGTACTAGTAACAAAGGCCTGCAGGTTATCGTTGCCCACATGCACATGTCCCTGGATGCATTGCCACCATTTTCTGTGCCTCCATGTGTCCTGTGCCATGGTCTGATAGTGTGGGTTGCATCTTCAAGATGATACATGGTGTGCACTGCCGTCTTGTTGCACATGCATGGTGTCTGCATACAGCTGTTTTAGTGTCAAAATAGTGAGGTGTTGTGTCCTGTGAGATTTTCTTAGAGGGAGCCTTGGCAGTAGTCTGTGCAATATTGGGCAATCAGCATTGGCATTCCCATGGTGACATGCAGCACTCTTGTGATTGTGCCGGCCCTGTGCCGGACAGTGGATTCCCTAGTAGGTTCAGTTTGATGCACCCCCGGGGATGCTTGTCCTGTGTGGTGATATGCTGGAGACAGCAACATGGTGCATATGCACTGTATCATGCAGGATGGCGTTACGGAGGGTGAGGGTCGCTGATGGGTGGTGCACTTGTCGTAGGATGTGGGGTGGTTTGTTGTTAGTCATGTCGTGGTAGGTGTGGACCTTACTTCATTCATGTGGGATTTGTGTGTCATGTACGGAATGTGATGGTTTGGGGCACCATGTTTGGTGATGTGCACATCGTGCAGTCACATCAACATTGGCAGCATGGTGGTGTGTGCATCTCTCCCACCTTTTCAACGCCATGTGCTAGTCCTGCTACTTACCAAGCAGCCTGGCACGTCGTCCAGCATGTCGCTCCATGAAGCGTGTTAGCGTGGAGTTCCGCAGGACCAAAGAGTCATGAGTCGATCCAGGATATCGGGCACAACAATGTGTAATGATCTTGTTGCCGTTGCATACCATCTGCACATTGATGGAGTGGTATTGCTTGCGGTTGCGGTACACCACCTCCATGGCATGCGGGACCACCAACTCCACGTGGGTGCAGCCAAGGGCACCCACAAAATTTGGCATGTCTGCCAGTGCATGGAAGGCAAATTTTGTACCAAATTTTTCCTGGGGAGTCCATGGTAGGGATATGTAGTCCCTTGTGTGCTTGAGGAGGGCATCCAGCACTTGGTTCAGTATCCGGGAAAGAAAGGGTTGAGATATGCCATGCATGTGCCCCACTGTGTGTTGGTAGGTGCCTGTTGCAAGGAAGTGGAGCACAGACACTACCTTCAGTAGAGGGGGGAATGACGGTGCGTATTTCACTGAGGCTCACTTTGTCGTTGTGTATCAGGTCCACTATGGTGGTGATGGTGTACCGGTCGCGATGGTACAGGGAGTGGATCTGCTCTGGGGTTAGTTTGAAAGGACTGGCTGTGATGCTAGGGATTGGGGGCTGCCGGCGTTGTAACGATGGCTGCACTGGTGGGGCATGCTCGACCTGTCTCATTCTACTCCTGCGTCTCCCCTGTGGTGGCGGCTGTTGTTGTTGTTGTTGATGTTGTGGCAATGCAAGCAAGTCCTCCAGCTCCAGTAATGCTACTACTATTGGGATCATCTTGGTGTGGGAGGGCGTGTGGTGTGTGGGTGTGCTCCTTTTGTACTGGGCCAGACTCCATAGCCTCCACCTGTGCTGTTTGTGTGCACCTGTGGCAGTTGGGAACACTGCTCAGGGCATTTAACGGTAGGTCGGCGATGCCGGTATTTACGGCATGCCGGTAAGCTTTTTTTGCGGCTTCATGAGGCCGTTATTTGCATCTCCGCATCACTTGGGATCTGCTCCAGTTTACGGTGTGTAGGTAATGGCGGCATGGTGGGTCACGTGCGTGCCCCCAGACCATTATTAACGGCTCCGTACTTTCCGATGCCGTTAACAGCGGTCTGGTAGGTCAGAATGTCCCGTGGCGGTAATCGATGCCGGTATTCCTTTACCGGCATCATTCTTTCCTGAGCACCAACCTCGGAATGAAATGCCTCAAAAAATGAAAAAAATAGACAAACTAAACAAATCACAAAATAAAGATAAATAATATTAGATGAAAAGTGGGTAAAAAGAATAAAATGTAAGGGGAATAGTGCCAAAAGTGATTGCAGTTACTGAAAAACCCTTTCATTAGCAAGCACAGAAATCAATGATAAATGTAAACTTCTTTGTTTTGTGGGTGTGGTGATTATTCGCACTAACAGACGTACGCGCCCGCTGATTGGACGTGTCATACACACAATTGTCACGATATGGCTGCGTCAATAGATCTGTACATGTGATTTCACTCTCCATAGACACAGCTGGACAATGCCCCAAAAAATGAAGCCCCGCCTCTCTGAACATCTCTACCATTTACAATAACTCTTCAAATAAAATGCTCCAGTGCTACCAGTTTTTGAAAACTCTGGCATTTGCTAGCAGCACCTTTAATGTATGGAGGTTGATTATGCACAACCACCGCTCAAAGATACAATGAAAATATGTTTGTTTATTTGTTTGTTTGTTGACCTCATAAAAGCCAAACTAGACTGCAGCCCAGTATGGGCCAGACCATCTCCTGCAATTTCCAATATGCATCATCCACATCATCACAGGAAACTCAAACCAAATGATTTATCATAATTGACATTTCCAAGCTTCCTATCCATTCCATGGTGGACATCTTCTTTTTATTACTTTTTTCAGTTGCGAAATGCCGGAGTGTCTTCAATAGAATAAAGGCACTATTAGTACTCTGGGATGAAGTGATGGAAACCTCTGACAGATGCATTGCATCAGAAAGAAAAGATCCTAGGAAGGCCTCTCGCTCATCCAAGTGCTACTTGTGGAGATAGGAGCACCACATCTGCAAACACTTCATGAAAAGCCTCCTGTCTGAACCACTATAGCATTTCTATCAACTCCTCAAAAGTGTTCTGGTGCTGCAGGTGTTTGAAAACTCCAGCTGTTGCTGGCAGCACCTTCAATGGTTGGAGGATGATTCTGCACAACCACTGCTCACAGATACAGTAAAGATATAACAATACATATAAGCCAAAAAAGGCTGCTGCCCACTATGGCCAGACCATCTTGTCCAATTTCCAATACATATCATCTATACCATCCCCAGAGACTTGTACCAGATAATTTATCATAATTCATGTATGCAAATTTTGTGCAGGAACATTAAAAAGCCACATCTTCATGTTTTCTAACGCAATGTGATTTTTACTGTCCATCATTTCTCTTAACATTTCCATCCTTTTTAATTGATTGTACCTCTTTTTCAACATTAATTATTAGTCATTTTAATTGTTTTAATTAATCCAGGATTAGTTTCATGAATAGTTGCGGTGGTGCTTCTTCTTTGATTCTTCGTCATACTACAATAACGTCTTCATGTGTTTGAAAATATTTCAAATATTGTGAAACAAATGTAGATATAATTTTTTTAATTTTTTTTTATTTGATATGGGTGAATTTAATCAACCTTTCATTTACAACAAGTCGAAATACAAAAAGAAATTCATAAAACAATTACAAGCTTATGTTAAAAATGTGATTACAATACAAATTCACTCCAATTGACTCATTCATTCGTTATTATCAAACTTACAGAATGATCTAGCAGTAATTAATCAATTGCACAAGGTATAATAGATTTCTCAAAATGTGTTGTTAAACAAGGCAAAGAAGTATCACTCATAACTTGTACAATACCAACCAAATATACCATTAAAAGAAAATTAATTAAAAACGATAATAAGCAGGTAGAGAGAGAACAACAGAAAACAGAAAACAATCATTAGCAAACACTAGCACGCTAATAGTTTTTTTTCAGTTTCACTTTCCCTGTTTTCAGTTTCAATTTCATCTGCCTCCAGATTTAGGCTGTGCAAAAAATTAACTGCTGCAATCTGTATAGCCATGTTATGGCTGCCCAACACTACCGCCCAGCATTCAATTTGTGATAAATTCCCCAAATATTCACAATGGGCCTCATTACGACCCTGGCGGAAAGTGACTGACCGGACCGCAACAGCGTAAATAGCGTTTCCGCCATTGCACGAAGGAGCAAAGTGCGGCCAATCACGACCCATCGGGCACGAGCATTACGCCATGGCGGAATCCGAAAGGCTGCGATGGCGGAAATGACCCCAAAACGGCCCTTACCGCCGCCGTACGCTGCACCAGGTGCAATACCGCCACCCATCTTAGCGGTCACCGTAATGAGCGGTCACCGTAACGAGCGTGCACCGCAAATTACGGCCACCGTAAATATACGGAAACGGAAGTAAAAGCATGTGGCCGGAACGGGAAACAGCACGCCGCACAACTATAAAATCCGAATCCCAACACAACCATAAAAAATCCGACCCTGACACACATCCCAACCCGTTAGCAACCCCAGTTAAAAAAATAAATATGGGAAAGGTAGCCAAGAAAGCGTGTGACCGCAAGCGGCAGGTACACTTCTCCCGAGAGGAACTGACCGTGCTCACCGAGACCCTCCAGGAAAATTCCGCCGTCGTCTTCTCCAGTCAAATGACCAGGACGGCCCTTGCCAACAAGAAGGCCATATGGGCCCTGGTGGCACAGCGCGTAAGTGCGGTGGGGACAACACCCCGCACGCCACAGCAATGTCGCAAGCGGTGGGACGACCTGCGGATCCGCGTACGCAGCATACTTTCTGCGAACAGGAACATCGCCACAGCTACCGGGGGGGGTTCAGAGTCGCCCATCAAGTTGACCCCCTGGGAGGAAATCTGCGCCTCCACCATAGGAATGGAGAGCATAGAGGGAGTCGGAGGGATGGAGAAAGGAGTGCCGACATCCGGAGAATCAGGTAGGTTGGCCAAGAGAAACAATGCGAAATCCACAAACCACGAACATGTGCAGTACCATGTGACCCCATAGTGCAATACATACTTTGCCCTGACAGCGCCCTCTAAAAGTCAGAATGAACAAACAAATCAATCAAGAAGCCATAAACAACCCCTACATGTGCAGCATGCACCCCCTAACTGCAGGCAGCCAAATGAATGCATCCTCAATCCACACGAAAATGAGACCACCTCCAAGGCCCAGTCCCAAATCAGCCTCATGTACCACCCCAATGCATTTGATACGTTGCCATTCCAAATCCGACAGACCCATAACTAACGCTCGCCCCTCTTTACTCCACCACAGGGTCCGATACCAATGACGAGCTGCAGGACACCCCTACCAGCACGCCTGCAAAGAGGGCCAGGACCAACGTCCCAAGAGCCTCCACCTCAGGTGCAAGGATCAAGACACGGCAGCAGCAGGAATCAAGTGGCAGCACACTGGAGGGGACTGCAACAGGCACCCCAGCAGCCAGCAAGTCCACAACCCCAGCACCACAGGTCCCCCCAAAGAACGTATCTGATGGCACTGCCTCTGGTGGTAGCAGCACCATAGGTGACACAGCTGTCATGCCAGCATGCTCCGACACGGAAAACAGTGCTGGCGACGTAGGTACCATCCATGACCTTTCCCAATCCCCCTGCATGTTCCATCCCCTACACCATGACGAAACCACGCAGGGGCACCCTGAAGACGACGACTGGCCAACCCCCACAAGTCCTGTGCCAAGGCAACATGTGTTGAGCAGCCCCCCTGTCACACCACCGCAAATGTCCATGGCCCAGCAGAGGCAACAGTCCCTCGACCTGCTGATCGAGCAACAGCAGGAAGCGTCCACGCTACTCAAGGACCATGCAAATGAATGCGGGGGTTCCAGGGCAGCCATGGAAACATCCACCGAGACACTCAGGGCACAAATAGAGAAAAGTAGTGAGAGCCTCAGGGGAGAGATGGAGAGAAGCACCGAGAGCCTGAGAGCACAAATGGAGAAAAGCACCGAGAGCCTGAGGGGGGAACTGCATGCGACGTCCAAAGACGTTTGTGCTGAACTTGCTGCTGTGCGCCGTGTGCTCTCGGAGCTCTCACAAACCCTCAGAGACATGCATGGACGCGAGCAGGCAGAGACATCATCCGTGGCAAGTTCCGTCCAGGGCAGCCCCCAACGCAGATCTGGCAGGAACCTGCGCTCCACGGGCAGGGGTGCCCCCGATACCCGTAGAGGGGGCTTGCAATAGCGTCTACCCACGGACAGCATGCATATTTGGACACTGGTGTTGGGGGGGGAGGTAGTAGGGTGGAGGGGGTGTGTTGGGCTTCACTGGGTGGCGGGTCCATAGGGTGTATAAATCTAATCACATTAACAATACAGCACCTCATTATCATCCAATGACATGTGTGGACATTGATATTTGCGTACGAGGCCTTCATAGGCGTACAGTCCACAATGTGCCTGTACTACACACACACAGTGCCACAGGTCCCCTTTCCGTGTAATAGGCACCATGCGTGGTTGCTAGAAGCATGCATCTATGATGCTCTGTCGGATTGCACGTACATCCTGTGCCTCATGGACTCCTTGAGGTGCCTCCACATCCCCACCCTCATCATCATCATCATCTTCAGGTGCATGCAGTACAGCGTCAGGGGGCATGGGCACATTCCTACGTATGCACATGTTGTGCAGCATGACACATGCCATGACCATCTTAGAAACCTTCTCATGGCTGTACATGAGTGCCCCGCCAGACCTGCTGAGGCTGCGGAAACGAGCCTTCAGTAGGCCGAATGCCTGTTCAATGACCACACGGGTACGTGAGTGGGCATGGTTGTAGTCCTCCTCATGCTCGTTCTGTGGGTTCCGGATTGGTGTAAGGAGCCATCTCTTCAGTGGATACCCGGCATCACCTGTATGAGACGAATAAAGGGTGTCAGTGGAATGATAGTGCTAAGTAGCCCCCCCCCCCCTGCAAGGTCATTGACGCATCAAATGGGCCACGATGTCATGCATGGAATGAGACTCACCGAGTAGCCAGGATCTGTGCCCTGCGTGTCGCTCCATGTAGCGTGGTATTCTTGTGTTCCTCAGGACCATAGAATCATGGGTAGATCCTGGAAATCTGGCACAACAATGCGTAAATATCTTGTTGGAGTCACACACCATTTGCACATTGATTGAATGAAATTGTTTCCGGTTGCGGTACTGGACCTCCATGGCATGTGGGACAACCAATTCAACATGGGTGCAGTCGATGGCACCAATGCAACCCGGGATGCCGCCAAGTGCATGGAATCCCACTTTAGCGTTGGTAATCTCCTGGTACGTGCGTGGTAGTGTGATGTGGTCGTCGGCGTGCTTCAGGAGGGCATCGTGCACTTGGAAGAGTGTCCGTGAGAACAGTGGCTGTGAAATGCCATGCAACTGTCCCACTGTGTGCTGGTAGGTGCCTGTGGCCAGGAAGTGGAGTGCAGACACCACCTTCAGTAGGGGTGGGATGGCGGTTGGGCTATCTATCATGCTCACGAGGTCAGCATGTGTCATGTCCACAATGGCGATTATGGTGTCCCGGTCCAAACGGTAGAGGGTGTGGATCTGCTCAGCAGTGAGGTTGAACGGATCGGCTCGGAGGCGTGGGATTGCGGGCCGCCTGCGTGGTGGTAGTGGCAGTGCTTGTGGGCCTTGCTGACCCTGCCTTGCCCTCCTCCTCCTCCTTCTCCTCCGTCTCCCCTGTGCGCCCGGTTGTTGTACCTGTTGTTGTTCGTCGTCTTCTTGTAGTTGTAGCACTTGCAGTGCTATCTGGTACCCCAGGCCCAACATCGCTAGTCCTGCCGGTAGCATTTTGGAGTGGGAGTGGTTGTGGGAGGGGTTTGGGTCTGCAATATATGTGCTGTCGGCCTGTATGGCCTCCACCTGTGCTGATTGAATGAATCTGTGGCAGATGCAATCCCTTCTGGCCGAGCACGTCCCGCACGTAAGGCTGCATTTGGCCGCATGGCATCTTGGGATTTGAATCATGTATCAAATCCCGATGGCAGTGTGATGTACTTTGACTGATCTTCATGCTATGCTCCCATTGTTACACATGCTATGATTGCAGCCGCTTACATACCTGTGAAGAGTCAGTGGTATGTAGGGCTCGATCGATGGCCGACCCTCATGCAGCACAGTAACGTACTTCACCGACGGGCGTGGCGTGCCATTTGTGATTGCAGCCAGTTAGCATCATGACACACAGCCGCACTACATTGATGTAATTGTGAATGCAAGCGTTCACAGAAGCCTTTTCGACGTAATGTTGCAAGTGAGGAATTCGAAGGCCAGCATTTTGGGTTTTGAAGTAGCGGCGAGGATACGCCCACAGGTCTGGCTGGAAATGTAACGTTCTATTGTAGAATGTCCTTGGGACATGGCCCATAACGAGCAGGCAATGAATGATATGAATTGAATGGGATGCGCAACAGCGTAGTGGACGATAAGGCAGGACGTTCCCAAATCCATCTTGCTTCACAACACTACAGATCCGGCCAGGGGCACAGTGGTTTTTGCGGACTGCATTACGCACAGACGCGATGGAAGTTTCACATATTATGTGAGTGAATATTCATGCGTTTTCATTGCGGGATGAGGGAATGATGTGTGGATGCATGGACTGATGATTCCGTTTAGGGTCTGCCATGTACATGGGTTTTTTGATTCACTCCCCTTCCCCTGCGTCATGTGATGCAAGGCTGCCATAGTGGGACATACGTCTATCTGCCCTTGTCGGATCCTCCCTGTCTCGACGCGCCTTCATACACTTGTGTCTAGGCACGTTACTAATCCCATGTCATGGGTTCTATCTTGACGGACGCATGCACAGTAACCGACGTTGACAATGGTGTATTTAGCTCGATTGGTTTCGTTATGATTCGATACTGATTTAGGGGTGTGTATATTCCTTTGGAGTGGGCTAGCATGCATATGGGTGTGGATTTGGTGTGTTGAATGAAGATTGAAATGCATCATGAGTCCCGTAATGCAATCGGTTGATTTGTGTTTCTTTTGGGTGACAGGTATCTCCTGCCCTATTGCAGATGCCATCTCTACGCCACTCCTCCAGATGGTTTTTACTCTCGACTCCTGCAGCTTCGGGTGAATCAGTGGAGCACCATTTCGATCATATGGGACGATCGCCAATGGGCCACATGCCCTTACGCTGTACTGGTGGCTAGGTGCAACATTTCGGCCTTTCAGCTCGACTAGTGCCTGCCTCATGGGACGGACCTGCGGTTCTTGACGCTTCCATGTTGCCTTTTGGAACGTTGATGTAGGCCCTGTGTGCCATGATGGTACAGGGCGTCACACAAGTGGAAGCCGGTCAATTATTGCAGATGCAGCCCTCGGTGATGATGGTTGTTTTGGTGGTATTTTGCAAATTGCTGTGGGGCCTTTGTCATTTGGATGTGCATTTAAATTGTATTCCGATATTTGTCGTGTTGCGTTGTTCTTTGCAGGTGATGTGGCGATTTTCGCTTTGTGGCGGTATGTATTGCGTGATGATCTGCATTGTGTTCCGGCTTCTGAGTTGAGTTGTGTGGTACAGTACTGGCCGCGTTTGCCTACGTAGCACAGTATGGTCACGGATAGGGGCTGCCATTGTGACTGTTTACATGATGTGCTGTTCAGGGGCGGGGGATTGGCTTTTGGCCGACTGGTGCCTGTCAGCCAGGTCGATTGGTGGAATGATGGGTTGTTCAGAATGTGGCTGGTCACAGGTGACTGTGTTTGCGTGCGTTTGTTGGAGGGGGACTGGGGTCATGTCCATTGGAATAGCTTCTGTATTGATGCCATCTGTGCCCTGCAGCTCCCATCGGCCCCTCTTGGGATGAGCCTGGCTGCTCAGTCACTCTGCCGACTTGTGTGGTACATGCTTCTGCTGATGGTTGGTTTGTTTACTGGCATGAGTACAGGGCTGGTGCAATCCCCCTCAGGATGCTGTTTTGGATGTTGCCTTGCGCTGGTGGCAAGCGATGGGGGACTACTGTTGTTTTGTGTCATGTGTTCTTGATTTTCATTTTGATGTATTGTAGCTTCACATGCCTGTGCTGCGTCAGTACGGCTATGGTGACATGCCGTACATGGATGCCCACTCACGGGGCGCTTTGAGCCCCTGCATGCTTTTCTACGTTGGCATGCATGGGTGAATTGTGGATTTCACTGGTTGCATAGTGTGAGTACATTGCGCCTGCCAGGAGTTGTGCAATGAGGCCAGGGAGTGGAGTACAGGCACTCAGTGGGCCATTTACGGTTGGTTCGCGTTGCCGTATTTCTCGCCATGGCGGAATGGTACTTTACGACGTGCTTGATGGCGTTCAGTACATGTCCGCTAGGGTCAGAATTCGCGTACCGTTGCGCCATGGCGGTGATTCCGGTTTTGCAAGGCGCGCGTGCGCGTACTTGGTGCAGTTAGCGTTGCCGTTCACTGCGGTGTCGCTAATGGCATCGTACTTTACGGTGACGGGTCATGATCGCAACGAGCGGTGTTCGATGGCGGTATTGCATTTCCGCCATCATTTTTCCATTTCCGCAAGGGTCGTAATGAGGCCCAATGTCTTGAAAAGGCAGTTTCACGTTTAGACCTAAGCATTGTACACTCCGTAATCAGATGAGTGAGTGTTTCGGGGATGGTGGTGATTTTACAAAAACGACAAAAATGTTGGTCTGGACTCACAATGCGTCGTCTTGTTTTTATGTCATTTGTGGTCCACAAGTTGAGACGGAGACGTAAAATGCCACTACGATATTTTGGAGTGGGACACCGTATCAGATAAGGGGGTAACAAGCCTGCCCTTTGTGGTGGAAAACTGGTCGAGTCACCGTCACGGAAGGTCAAACACTGTTCACAGGTGTTAATCCAATCCAGTTGATGTATCTTAAATTTTGCTTTGTCCGGAATGTTCAATAACAGATCAATCGTTATGTCAGCTTTGGCCAAGATGTGATAGGTTGTATCTAACCAATTGCTTACAAAAACATGTTCCAAACAATAGGTGATCCCCTGTGGGCAAGTGTGAGTGGGGGCAAAGTATGTAGAATTTACAAAAACCGACAAAGGGGTACTCACACTCGAGACAGTCCTAGATTCTGTCCGACATTCAAATTAAATATCCATAGTAATTTAAAGGCTGGTGTTTGCGAGGCAAATCACTGGGGATACACCAAGGGAGCAGTCTGAGAAGTGCTAACCATACATTTATTGTTGAAAGCATAGTTTTTTTGAGATTTTATACAATTTCTAAAGCAAAAAATAAGTAGAATAGAGCAATCGAAAAAAAATAAAGAAAAACAGAACATTCATCACAAATATATCAAGTGCAAAAGAAGGGATAACATATTAATCACATCAAGATAAAACAATTATTACAGGCTACCCATAGTTCCTGCAACATAAGGCCTACCAGGGTGTATAAAAAATTACCCTGGTAGGTATGTAAAAAGAATATTATTTTAGCTGAGTTTGTATATTTAATCTGCCAACGTGTGGGAAAGAATCAAAAGTTTGTTCCTAAAGGGAACAACATATATATAAATCATGTTTCGGCGTGCCAAACTGGCATCAGTAGTCAGAGCCTTCCTCAGGGCAGGATGGAGGTGAGTTGATAGTATCACCCTAGAGGGGGCAGAAAAAAGGTAATACTTAATTCATATAGACAGGCTGCTATACAGACAACTTCAGAGGGATATCATAATTCAAGTGTATGCTGTCATAAATATACAGACCACTCACCCAGTATAGATTAAAGAACGGAGTGCAGTCCGTAGAAGGCTACTTTTCCAAACCTATTGAACTTAGTACGCTGTGTAACAATGCAGCCAAGTAGAAAGAAAAAGGTAGAGCGCACCTGGGTCACGCTTCTGAAAATGCGGTGGAGAGAATACAGCCTTAGTGAGAGTATAATTTATAGAAAGAGCGAAAAGTCAGTGAAGGAGTTTGTCGGACGCCATCGGAGCATGTTGTGGTATTGCTCCTGATTATTTTATATGAAAGGTAGCGCTCCGAATCATGAATATAACTAAAGAACAAGCACTACAATAAGTAAAAGGAGTGCGAGGTGCCCAGACAGGGTCATAGAGTGAATGGTGAGGGATCCTATAGAGGAGCATAACGGGGAGACGGCATGCAAGTTTATTAAAGCATGGTATAAGTATACGGGTGCATGCAAGCCCATATGTGGATATGAGCATAGCATAGTGCTAATATCAAGGTTTAAAAGGATTTATGTTATTGTTATTTAACAGTAACAGGCCCGGTGGGGCAGAGACACACGTAAAAGGTACCTTAGTAGTGAAATGATCCGGGTAGAACTTGTCCGAAGAGTTAGGTGGAAAGGAAAACTCGTCCGTCTTCAGTAAATAAAGATGGAGTCAGTAGTCACCAAGGGTGCTATAATGAGCAAGCACATCTAACCTGGAAAGGCAAAAACACTGTATGAGCGCTTGTGCTGGACCTAGGCGGAAACACAGTAACAACTATGTGGAGAAGCCATATGAAGGAACCATGTTCGGGTCCTGTCTAATTTTAGTGTAGCTAATGTCATCTGCTAGAAGGTCATGAACCATTTTGAGGTATTGGGTTGAGGTCATCAATACGATCCCACCCCCCTTATCAGCTGGTTTTATGACCAATGACCGATTTTTGGATAATTCCATGATAGCATGGTGTTCTTCTCTAGAGATATTATGTTGATAGTTGGATTTTTCTCTCTTGAGATTGTGCAGATCTTTGAGCACACATTTCTCAAAGGTAATGTTTTCAGGCGGTACCTGATGGTCCTGCGGACAGAAGGTGGATGGCGCATGTAACCCTGAATCTGGTTCGACATACTCTTGTTCTTGGTCCTCAAAAAATGCTTTGAGACGCACGGTACGGAAAAACTTACGTACCTCCATTTCGGTCTTAAACCAGTCGGTTTGGTGGGTAGGTACATAAGACAAGCTTTTGGAGATAGCTGATGTTTGTGTTTTTGAAAGAGTGATGTATGCTCATATCCACATATGGGCTTGCATGCACCCGTATACTTATACCATGCTTTTATAAACCTGCATGCCGTCTCCCCGTTATGCTCCTCTATAGGATCCCTCACCATTCACTCTATGACCCTGTCTGAGCACCTCGCACTCCTTTTACTTATTGTAGTGCCTGTTCTTTAGTTATATTCATGATTCGGAGCGCTACCTTTCAGATAAAATAATCAGGAGCAATACCACAACATGCTCCGATGGCGTCCAACAAACTCCTTCACTGACTTTTCGCTCTTTCTATGAATTATACTCTCACTAAGGCTGTATTCTCTCCACAGCATTTTCAGAAGCGTGACCCAGGTGCGCTCTACCTTTTTCTTTCTACCTGGCTGCATTGTTACACAGCGTACGAAGAAATAGGTTTGTAAAAGTAGCCTTCTACGGACTGCACTCCGTTCTTTAATCTATACTGGGTGAGTGGTCCGTATATTTATGACAGCATGCACTTGTATTATGATATCCCTCTGAAGTTGTCTGTATAGCAGCCTGTCTATATGACTTAAGTATTCCCTTTTTTCTGCCCCCTCTAGGGTGATACTATCAACTCACCTCCATCCTGCCCTGAGGAAGGCTCTGACTACTGATGCCAGTTTGGCATGCCGAAACGTGATTTATATATATGTTGTTCCCTTTAGGAACAAACTTTTGATTCTTTACCACACGTTGGCAGATTAAATATACAAACTCAGCTAAAATAATATTCTTTTTACATACCTACCAGGGTCATTTTTTATACACCCTGATAGGCCTTATGTTGCAGGAACTATGGGTAGCCTGTAATAATTGTTTTATCTTGATGTGATTAATATGTTATCCCTTCTTTTGCACTTGATATATTTGTGATGAATGTTCTGTTTTTATTTATTTTTTCAATTGCTCTATTCTACTTATTTTTTGCTTTAGAAATTGTGTAAAATCTCAAAAAAACTATGCTTTCAACAATAAATGTATGGTTAGCACTTATCAGACTGCTCCCTTGGTGTATCCCCAGTGATTTGCCTCGCAAACACTAGCCTTTAAATTACTATGGATATTTAATTTGAATGTCGGACAGAATCTAGGACTGTCTCGAGTGTGAGTACCCCTTTGTCGGTTTTTGTAAATTCTACAAAAACATGTTTAGCAGAGAACAGATGTAGTGAAAGTTTTTTTAGTAGTACCTTCTCCTTTGATGATAGCAAACATTTCCTGAATAGGGCACACATGCGCCAGCTGTAATGGGCTTGGAGAGAAAGTAACCCGAGCTCATATCTCTGCCAAGCAGTAGGTGTACTTTGGGGCAGATGGAGCACAGAACGCCAGAATTTAGCTTCCCATTGGTTAAATTTAAATGAGGACTTAGTTTGCAATGACTCAAGCCCGTATAACAGTATCGGGACGATTTATTTGGTCCAAAAGTGCCAAGCTGGCAAGATTGAAAATTCGCCAAATTTATGCATGATGATGCGTGCTTGAGATATGGCTGAGGTTAGATTGGTCTCTATCTGTTCCAGCTGTCCTTGCCCTTTCCACTTGCAATCAAAAACCATTCCCAGATAGCAGTAGCTTGGTACCACTTGAATTGGGATGCAGCCGATGGTCCAAACAAAAGAGAGAGGCCCTTGTTTTCTCGGTGAGTATTGTACAATTTGTGTTTTGGAAGAATTCATTGATAATTCATTTAGCTTTACATACTCTTGAAAAGCATTAAGTAAGCGTTGTAGGCCAACTTGGTTTCTTGAGATAAGAACCAGATCATCAGCGTACATTAACGCTTGAATTGAACATTGTTTATTTTGGGGGAGTCTGAGATGATTTTTGCTAGGAAGTCTTTCACATCGTAAATATAGTAGTTAAAGACTGCAGAGGCCAAGGAGCACCCTTGCTTCAGACCTCGATAAGTGGGTATGTGTTCTGTTAGCAGTCCATCCACGCTAATTCTAATACGAACTGAGGTCTCATGGTGTAGTGCAAAGATAATGGGCCTCATTACGACCCAGGCGGTAAGTTACCGCCTGGGCCGTGACTTTACCACCATGGCGTAAACTACGTTTACGCCATGGTGGTTGGCGGACTTACCGCCCCATTCCGACCTTGGCGGGGCGGTAAGTCCCCAATCCCCATTTACCCTTCCCCATTCCCATTTTTGCCCCATAGGGCATAATGGGAGTGGGGAAGGCGTTAATTACGCCACCGTAAATTACGGTGGCGTAATTAACTCCATGGTCCCTTAGCGCCATGGATTTTAACACCTGCTAAAAGCAGGTGTTAAATCCGCCATGGCGCTAAGGGACCTCGTACTCAGGCGGTAAGGGTCGGCGCTGTTTACGCCGCCGTAAAACCCTTACCGCCTGAGTCGTAATGAGGCCCAATGTCATATAGGGTGGACGGACAGCTGTCTCTAAGTAGCTTTCCCAATAAGAGACGTCGACTAACAGAATCAAATGCAGCATTTAAATCTATAAACCCAAAAAAGACCTGCTGCTTGCTTTCCTGGCAATGAGCTTTAATGGCATTGAGGGTTAGGAGATTGATATTCGTTCCCATGCCTGCAATAAACCCTGTCTAGTTAGGGTCACGATGATCACTGATCCATGTCCAGCTATTAAATTCACGGAGTACTAGCCTGGTAAATATCTTGCCTGGAACATTTAACAACGGTATAGGGCAATAGTTAGCTGGAGCAGTTCGATCGCCTTTTTTGAAGATGGGAATGATAATAGAGGATTTCCATGAGGCAGGTATAATCCGTGTTTGGAGTATGTCTGTGAAAATTGTGAACAATATATTTGTCCAGGATTGCGGGTGTTTTAAACATCTGGTTGGATAGCCCGTCAGGGCCTTCCAATTGTGAAGAGCTGATTTTCTGTATAATATTGTGTATTGTTTCATGTTCTACGTCAACCTGCCAAGGTGATGTAGAGATTGGTCTATAGGGGCAACTGGCATATTGAGAGTCAGCATATAAGTTAGCGAAATGATTTGTCCATACTTGTTCAGATACACCGTTTAATTGGGCATCCACTTGGAGATGGCAGGTGTGATTGTTTAACAAGAACCACATGCCAGAGGAGTTTTTATTATGAATTGCGAGGGCCATGGCTTCACTGTCTTGTTGGAATATAATCGACTTTCTACCACAAAGCCAATTTTTATATTTGCATTTCGCAGTTTTCAGCTCTTGCCACTTGGAGGTTGACAAAGAAGTAAGTATCTGTCTCTTGAGCAACCTGAATTCAGCTCTTTTTTTTTGCAATAATAGAGTCAAAGGCATGTGGATGTCTAATGAGATTGCCTTTCGGAATTGTTATTGTTCGAACAAATGGATGTAGCAATTCAGTATACTGATTTCTATTTTGTACATTAAGATTGTCCTTAACTAGATGTTCAAACTGACTCAAGGTGCCATAATTCCACCTCAGGCGTGTACGGGAGGTGGTCACGCCTAAAGACACATGATAGTAAGCCCCATTTTGTTTCAACATTTGTGGCAATTTTAGCATAAGGATCAGTAAACTGTGGTCACTCATAGGTCACTTTGATGATTAAGGTTTCAATCCTTTGAAAACAGAGCAGTGTCAACGTATATGTAATCAATTATAGTGGTGAAGGGACCGCGGTGCCATGTATGATGGGGCAGCGTATCACCCGCCACTGCGCCATTTACCATATGGTAATTTCGATCATGCATGAGTGATTTCCACGTGGACACTGCTTGATTCTGGGGACCGTCTTTCCAACAATTTAGATTTAAGTTACCCAATATGATTGTGTGATTGATTGTACTATCCAATGAGATAAGATGAAACAATTTGTCTAGACCAGCAAAGAATGTATCATCTGCCATGCTAGCAATGTTTCTGTAAATATTGATTAATGCAAGTACTTGTCGGCCATGGAGGATTTTAACTAGCAGTAGATGTATTCCCACAGAGGCCCAAGGATCAATTGAGAAACCTGCATTGATATTTACTGCGATAAGGAGGCCGGATGAAGGTCGGCCTCCAGTCAAAATTGCAGGAATAAGTGACAGTTCATAATTGTCCCACACTGGAGATTTAATGAGCCATGTCTCCTGCAATGCTATAATGTGAAACGTTTCAGGTATCTCTCTGAATGCACTAAATAGATGATTATGCCCTCGGAAATTCCAGCTAACAATACTCACATTGTCAAACGACATGCATTGTGGAGATGCAGGTGGTAATGGTTATTGTTCAGACCTTTCAGTTGCCCAATTTTCAGTGGATTCACGCCTAGATCCTTGATAAATGTTAGGTGTGATGATGTTTGTTTTGGTTTTAGTTAGAGCATTGTGGGGTCCTCTGCTAGTAAAAAACCCATATTGAACAAAAGCATTCTGTTACGCCAAATTGAGTTCCAAACAACTCCTGATGGAATCCAGAGTCTCACCACAGAGAGCGGAGTGTCAGTTAGGAATTCAATCTGGTCTATGTCAAATGTAGATATGTTGGACAAATCATCAATTTCGCCAAATATATTGAGTACACTTTGACGATTGAGATCATAAACTGGGAAGTTGCCCTCTCTACATGTTAAGATCAGCCTGTGAAACTTAGCACGCTGTGGATGTAGGTGTTGTGAGGGCAATCGAATGTCATTTCTGTTAGGTGTCCATTTTGAGGGCGCCACTGTACCAGCTGTTTTAGTTTGCCAACCATTCCTTTGCCTCTGAGTTGGTCATAGTTCACCTAAGTTGACTTGATTAGAAGAACCAGCCTGATAATTTTCTCCTTGGATTACCGATTTTGACCAGGAAGAATAGGCAGCTACTTGCGAGACTTCCATGGCAAGATTAATGGATAAATATTCATCCACACTTTTTTACAGTTGTTCAGTTAGTTGCTGAGATAGGGTGGAATCTGGCAAACATGTTTGTTTCGGAAATGGTGCAAACAATACTGTTTTGTGTGGACCTTGGGGGCCACGTCCAACTGTGAGGGCACAAGTGGACCCAATGATTCAGAAACCACTTCCAATCGGCCATTAGACGTTGAAATTGGCTTATCGCATATGGAGATAGTGGGCACTTTCTGGGCATCACGAAGGGCATGAATCAACTGTGTTAATGGAGAATGTATTACAGCTGATCTTATGTTGGCATTTGTGTCTATACTTGGACAAGGGCCCAGGATAGTTGCATCAGCCGTTTTGGCTCGATTAATAGTGTTTAGACCAGACTCAGAAGGACGATATCCTTCAGCCAAAGTAATAGCAGTACTCAATGGTTTAAAAAGGAGATTAGAAGTGCTTTTGGCACTGTTATCTGAAGTTGGAGGTATTGCCTGGGTGGTAACTTCGACTGCTTTGGGATGATCAGGCATGTTTGGAGCTGGAACAGAAGGGTGATGCACCTTAGAGACAGCAGATGATTTACCAAGTGCTTTAAAAAAAGAGTTCAAAGTACTTTTAGAATTTTTAGTTCCAATCATGTTTTTGGTTTTCTTGATTGGGATGGTTGATTTTTTTGATGCTTTTATATTTAGGATTTTTGGATTTCAATTGTTGTAAATACTTTGACCATCCGGGCAAGCGGATTGCGCCTTGGGGATCTCTGCTTGACCAAGAGGCACTTTGACACTTGCAATAAAATTTCAGAACAGGCAAACCAATTTCCTCCTCATGAGGTGTCTCGAGAGGCACTTTGGCACTTGCAGTTGCATGAGGAACAGGCAAACCAATTTCCTCCTCGTGAGGTGTGTCAAGACCAATGATACCAGCAATTGGTGGAAGAGGGCAGGGGGCCAAAGCAGCCAGAGCCACCACCGGCACTGTTGTTACCAGGGGGTGTGCGGTAGTAGGATTTAAAGATCCTATATCCACATGCCTGGAGATCATTATGACAGACTCATTTGAGTCTTCCCTACTTGGGGGAGCTTTGATGAGCTGTTGCGCAGACAACCATTTCATGAATTCCTCAAATTGTAAGGTTTGTCGCATGACTTTAGAATCAAGAGATTCAAAAAGTTTCCACAAGCTAAACACAGCTGTATTAATTGCTGCAAGAGCAGGTTGTATCAATAGCAGAGATTGTGCACTTTTATTAATAGGGTATGCTGAGTTGGGACATGGGGTTGGTAGTGCAAAGGACTTAAGCATTGGTAAAGCATTTGCATGCGGTGCATCAGGGGACGCAGAGGTGGCACTAGATATAGATTGGATCCCCCGAGTAGAATTATCGGACACATGCGGGCTTGCATGAATTGAGAGTGTCATGGAGTCGGATAAAAGTTGGGGAAAAACTATTGGGGAAAAAGACAGCCTCGGGTTGTGGCCCCCTTGAAAAAATTTTGTGGATTCCATCATGGTCAGATCTGATATAGGCTGCGTGCTAATTGGCCTGTGAGGAGTGCGTTGTGCTTCATTGACTTTGCCAATGGTCAAGGGGGAAGGAGTGTGAGTCTCACTTGCTGGACACGAGACTGGAGACACAGGTAAGGAGATGTCTGATCTAGAGTTTGGAAAATGAAAATGAAATCTTGTTTGCATATCGCCAGACCGAGGTGTAATCGATGTGGCAGAAAAAAATGTTTGAGGACACAGAGCAGAATGACAATTGGAATGACAATTGGGGCTGGGAAGCAATTGCTAGTGGTAGAATGGGCAGCATACAAGTTGTTAATTTGTAGGTAGTATAGGAAGTCATTATGAGGGATCTTGAGATCACAAGGTTATGGCAAAGCACAGACAAATTAAATCAGGCTGACGTCCAAAAAAGGAATCAGCAAGGACAGAAAGAAAGTGGGAAGCGCTGATGTCGGTTATGCCGGGGATGGGGACGTCAAGAAAGTGGGAAGGAAAGAGGCGATAAGAAAAAGACACAGATCCACAGTAGTAAATCGAGAGGGCTAATCTGGATGTCAGAAGAGCGCTTCACCCAGGCGTTTGTGTACTTGTAAAGAGAAATTTGAAACATGAGAGGGAGAGGAAAAATATAAAATAAACAAAATTCACAAAAAAAAGAATAAAAATAATCCCAAACTTGGCCTTAGCTTAGCCGCGACTCCGTGACTACGCGGCTAAGCGGCAAAGCGGTACTTATCTCGAGTACTTTCCCGAGAAGCGCGCGCATGATACACATGTGTTTCAATTCAAATAGAAAATTCAATGGTAAAGCCAGAAAACAGGCCAATCCATAGCCACAGGGGGCGGGCAAATGTCAATCAAACTGGGAAAAGGAAAAAAAATATTGCAATCAGCCAAAATGTTCGAGCAAAAATGTTCGAGCGTTCCTTAGTAAGTGGTCAGGAAAGTCAGAGCCAATAGCCACACTCAGTCACCTGAAGCAGGCCACGTAGAACAGCAGGAATTCAGCAGACTTCAGCAGAACACAAACGCTCAATGAGGCAACAGAGAGAGCCGCGGCAAAGCGGTACTTATCTCGAGTACTTGCCAGAGATGCACGCGTGCGATGCGCGTGTGTTTCAATTCAAATAGACAATCCAATGGTAAAGCCAGAAAACAGGCCAATCCGTAGACACTGTGGGCGTGCAAATGTCAATCAAACTGAAGCAGGCCACGTAGAACAGCAGGACTTCTGCAGAACACCAACGCTCGATGAGGCAATAATACACTTTAAAAATAATTGTGTCTTTTGTGAATAATATTTCTTCCTTAAAATATAATTGTTAGTCTCATTTTACATATGCATAAAGAATGGACTTTCAAAATGCTGCATGTGGTGCATTTTGTTTTTTTTTTGTTCAGCAACTTCTTTTGTATTTATTTCATCTGTAGGATGATTGTCCTCCAGCCATTGCATGTACTTTTCTTATATAAATTTTCGTATTTATTGTTTACTGTCTATGTTGTGATATTTTTTTTTTTTAGAGATGTTTATATATGCCCATACAACTATAGATTATATTATATCATTCTATTAAGAATTGTTCTACATTGTAAATATTTATTACATGAGAGTGGCATGTAGTTTTAGGAGATTGTATTATTTTTAGGTTACATTTATTCTTGGATTAGGTATTTCAAACATGCAGCCCATTTTTGAAAGAGAGGATTTTTATTGTTCAGAACACTTACACATTGGCAGACGGAAAAACTGGAACATCTGGAGATGACACTATTGTCAAAGTCAACGGTTCACTAACTATTGGTGGCATTGCACTTGTGGAATCACCTAGCTGACGTGAAGCCAATTTCCATACACATAACACATGAGCCCCAAGCATTTTTTATTTTGGAGTGGTCATGAAATTTCCAATACACATCATCAACATCATCTCAGGAAATTTGCACCACATAATTTATCATAATTAATGTTCTCAAGCTTTAAAACAGAACATTAGAAGGGCCACATCTTGTGATTTCTTCCACAATGTACACTGGGCATCGTCCACCTCCATTTTAAAGCAATACTCGTTCACATTAAATATCTCCTACAGTATACACATATTTGTAAACTTAAGACTGCATACTACTGTTCATTGATTGGGGATCCAGATGGTATTATCATCAAACCTACTGCTGCCAATTTCATTAATGGACATGTTGACAAATGGCACACCAAACATTTCTCAACTAAAAAAGCAGACAAAAACGGCCACCCTTTACATAACAACCATTCAAATCATTGTAAAAAAAACATACAGGCATTACAGGTTAGTTTGACACATAATCTTCCTGTGTTAAATAGCAACCATTTAAAGAGTGAACACACTTTCTATCTCATACCTATTTCTATCTCATGGCAGAAATGATTCTCAGTTGCAAAATTCCGATCTATCTTCCCAGTAAAGACACTATTACTACTCCACTCTAATGGAACACAATCCTATCAACAATAACCCCACTGCCAGGGGGGCATTCATGTGTCACATAGTTCCCCGGCTTGTCACTCCAAAACTGGAATTAGAAATAGAAAAACAGTACATGAGAACAGATAGTCAAATGTTTATATTAACTTTCTGATTTATTGTTCATTGTATATGTCATGGGTAGCGAGCAATATCATGTCAAGTAGGTCAGATGCTGTTCAATTTTTTAACCTATCAGTGAATACATTTTTTGAGTGATGTTTATATATGCCAATACAACTATAGATTATATTATATCATTCTATTAAGACTTTTTCTACATAGTACATATTTATTACACAAGAGTGACGTGTACTTTTAGGAGATTGTACTATTTTAGGGTACCTTTATTCTTAGATTAGATATTTCAAACATGCAGCCCATTTTTGAAAGAGAGGATTTTTATTGTTCAGAACACTTAGACATTGGCACACGGAAACACAGGAACATTTGGAGTCGACACTTTTGTCAGAGTCAACAGTTCATTAACTATTGGTGGCATCGCACTGGGGACATCACCTACTCGACGTGCAGCCAATTTCATACACATAACACATGAGCCCCAAGCATTTTATTTTTTGTAGAGCTCATGCAATTTCCAATACGCATCCCCCGCATCATCTCAGGAAAATTGCACCACATCTTTTATCATAATTAATGTTTCCAGGCTTTAAAAAAGAACATTAGAAGGGCCACTCTTCAAATATATGAAAGACGTTTAGAGCTCCTTTGAAACACATATTTTTTGCAACACATACTTATGTCTGTTGTTATCAGCAGTGCATGCAGGGGATGGAATTCATCATTCAATTGCCTATGCCATACGGCTCCACCATGACCCCAGCTGAACCAAACAACCCTGTATCTACCCTGCATCCTAGTTCAGTGTCCACTTTACCACGATAATATAACCAATGGCAAGTCTCCAAATCCATGGAGCACAGGCATCGGCCATGCAGCATTCCCCAATAAGCAAATCAGAGTACACATTTACGTTTGGCGAGGGCCAGACCCACTACCCAGACACCTATTGTATACTAGTTTTTCTTCATAAATTCTTACATTTTGTAAAAATAAAAAACAGCACATATTTCCAAAAATATGCCTGCAGGTCCTTGCTAATGCTCGTCTCACAAGTTTGATGTAAACTAGTCCACCAATTTAGGCTGTAACCACAAGCAAAATATGTTTTCCCATTCAAACCTACAGCTTCGGCCATGCCACATGCCTCAATAAGCAATTACAGTACACATTTGTCCTTGCTGATGGCCATGCCCATTGACCAGTCACCAAAGTTATATCACTGTGTTTTGTACTTACTATTTATGCTTTAGAAAAAATAAAACATAACATATTTGCAAATCTATGCTTTCCAGTTCTTGCTGACCCTCCTTGTGCATATTTGCTGCAATCCCATCCAGTACTTCAACCTGTACCCACAAGCACATTTATTTTCCCTTTCAAACCTATCCCACTTTTCAAAAAACCTTACCACATAGCCGTACCCTGGTGCACATGGCGACTTTAACCCCGTTGGTCATCCCTCGTGGTCATGGTCTTTAGCCAGATTGTCCGGATCATGACCGTATGCCATGACCTGGACAATCTGGCCACTACCCGTGGCCACAGAATATACCTCAGTAACCAAAGGTATATCACTAGTTTGTGTACTTACATTATGACACACAAAATAAAACAGAGACACATTTGCAAAACCATTTGTTCAGGTCCTTGGCAATGCTCCTTACATGACTTTGCTGGAAATCCACCCATGATTTATTCTTTCAAAAGTGTCAAAATGTACGTACATACAATAGTCCTATAACTTAGCCCCCACTTGACAAAATCCATTCATACTTTGCACAAGCATTTAAGGTAGGGTCTATAATATTTCTTCTGTCCACATTCGTCAAATGGCAACAAAGTTATAAGCCAGCTAAAATTGTTGAGATCCCCCTGCTACTTCTTAACAAAATGCCAACAAACTGTGCAAACACATTTATATATAGATTTAAAATATTTTTTGCAAACTTTTCTGCAGATCATTCAAATGGCACCACATTTATAAGCCTTTACAATATGTTGCCCCCCCCTAATTGTGTTCCCTCCTGACAAAACAGCACCACTCTTTGCAAAAACGTTCAGAATCTGGACTAGAATAGAATTCCAGAATTTCATTCAGTTTCATTGAGAGGCACTAACATTATAAGCCATTCAAAAACTGCTTTTCACCAACCCTGTAATACACAAACAAGCATAGATGCCCACAGACATTTAAATGTTTCCGGAGATCACAGGACTGTCCCGAACTGTGTGCCCAGTAAACTGCCATTGACAACTGTCAGTATTTCTGTAGCAAATAACAGTACAGCAACAAGAACATTAAAACAAAAACAGTGTTTCCTATTTAAAACTGTTGCACATGTAAACTTCAAAAATTCCATCCCAACATTTTACAACCTCTAATTTGTGTACTAAAATAGCATTCCTTAACACATACTACATCTGCATGTATTGGCGCACTTCGCACTGAAAAACACATTCAATTTCTTATTTACATAATAGGAGTTTGCATAGCAATAAGCCCAAAGCCAACAAGGCATTCCTGTGTCAGATACTGCCCCAAAGTCGTTATTAAAGCCCTCACAGTAGTCAGAACCTATAACTAGAGGCACACTAAATATCAAAACACACCAGCATTTTTTTTTTGTAGACACATTTTATATCAACCCACAAATCACTTTAAGACACACCATACATGATTAAAAAAGCATTGTAGATACAATCACATTTCTACTGCTCTGTGATAAATCTTTGGAAAACAACAAGCATAATTCATGATTTTATATCAAGCACCTTACTAAAATTCAATTTGTTTCCTAATAAGTAACTTTCAATAATGATTCCCACCCATTTTCAACATATGCAGCATCACCACTTCATTGTTAACAAATACAGTAAAACAAAACAAAAAAAACACAGAGCCCGATTATCAACATATTATAAAATTGAACTTTCAGCAAAACAATGACCAACAACTGATTCATGCCAATCATATCTTATCACAGGTAATATGTACTGCACACTGTGAGTTCTGCAGTCAAAATGAGAAAAGTAGACATAATGGGGAGTTTCATACTTTCCAAATTCAAAACCACAAAAAGAGGACTATGTTATAAGAAAACAAATGCAATGGCTCACGTATCATAATGAAGTACACATTAACAACTTTAACGCTACCAAATTAGAAACAACAGAACAGATACAACCCTGCCCAGCATGAAAAGTAGCTGCGGATATTCAACAAAGCTACAAATCTGTACAGGTACATTTTTCTGAGAGCCCCAAATCAAACTAAATTGTCCTTGAAAGCCTTCAAATCAAATAACTGAACCACCAATTACATACAATAACACACACAAATAAAATTCTGTACTGTATCATCCACATAAAAGTATGATTATTGCACAGAAAAATTATATTTATAGAAACAACTTTAAATATACCTGTGGTTCCGGCCACAGCAAAAAAAAACACAGAATAATTTGGATGAGCCTATGCACGTGCTTTTCATAGATGTGGTTACACAAAAAGCCCCTCCTAGACAATTGCTTATAACCGCGGCTAATCGCAAAAACTACAGATTCAATATTGCATTTTCAATCCAGCAAACTCCAAAAACTGTCCCAAACATGCCTACCATAACACCTCCACTCCTCACAGTCCTCCTCCACTCCCCTAGTCTCTTACAATACCCCACGTATTCATAATAGATGCCACTCCATCCAACTCTTCAGATAGCCACGGCTATCAAACGTCCAGAAATGCACGAAGTGTCATTTGCCAAAATTTAGCCAGGGCTGTAGAAGGGGTGAAGGGGTTATCTACCCAAGAATAGCAATGCCGCGCTGTGGGTGGCTGCTATATAGCACCATCAACTAATTAGAAACTACAACACACACATGCATCATAGATACCCTGCTCATACAAACTACAGGAAATTCAAACTAAGAATAATTTTCCTGGAAAACAGAGAAAGACTGCAGATATCATGCTGACTTGAAAACTGTGTGGCTGATTGGAGAAAGTTGACTATTTTGGTTGCTGGCTTTTTGTGAGGAATTAAATATTAACATGGACCTACGTTTGAGAGATTTTACAATTAAATGGTCTGGTTTGAGGAGAATACATTGATTCCAAGTCTTTCCATAAGTGTTAAGTCTGAAAAGTAGAGGGCACCCAGACGTCGTACAAATTAATTGCGGAGGCAATTATTTGGAGAATGTATGAGGGGTGCCACTTACTTTAATGATGAAACAAGACATGGGAAAACTAATGGAACTATTTCCTCATACCATCTTTATCTTTTCCAACCTCACTCAGAGGCAAAAATGGAGATGGACCACCATATTTAATGGTCAAATTAAGAATTTCTAGAGAAATATTAATAAAGCAGTTTCAGCACTCATGACAGACCACAACCAATTATGGAATGCGAAAAACAACATACAGTTCTACATGTCAATTTCTGTAGACATGACGGAGTACACCTAACCGATGCAGGAAATGCAGTGTTCCTTCATAATATCAAAACAGTACTTCTAATGTGGTACAGTTCTACAATCAGTGTACGCCCAAAACTGCCCTTTTAAGGAATTCTTATCATATAAAAATAGACAAATACAATAAATAAGAACAAAACATTGTTTTTATTATAACTGCGGCGAGAGTTTATTGATGTTTATCATAACCGTAGTTACAAAAAGTTGACAAGGACTGACTTCAAGTTTTATGCTACAATCCAACTTAAATGATCAATACAGAACAACACTACTCATTTACTTATGTAAAGTAACTGAAATATAAGAAACCATAGAAAACTACATAACAATAAACTAGATAGGCAAACATTGCACACCCACACAACATAAGTAAGAATACACAACCTAAAATACATTGTATGGCGCATCTAGAACTAGACTACAATTGCTCTTTTTATATTAATTTTGTTAAAACTATTTTCTTCTATCTTTCTCCAAAGTCTTGCATGGTCAAAAGTCTGAAAACACACATCCAAAATAAATAAATCATCTCTGATACCTACCAGGTCACTGACCATGGTCAGTGATTTTTCGCCCCTGACATCATTATACCTAAACAAAGTACTTGAAAAAATATAAAACTCTAACACCCCAAACTAAATAGCCGCGGATACCAACCTACACATACCCTCGGCTATCTGTAGTCCATTGTAGCCTCGAATGTAGCCGTGAATATCCGAAAAACAGGTGAAAAAAATATGTTCCTGCCCCCAGCACCTCACCAAGTGCCCCCTCATCCGTGCCAGCTCCCCCCAATCCCCAGATCACCTCCTCACCTTCTCTGCCCTCTCCCTTTCACCCCAAAACACACTCTGCTTCTATGATGCAGTTTGCAATGAGATGAAGTCTATTTCCGTCTATATCCGAGGCTACGGAAAGCTTTGTGTTGCAACCTCAGTACCTGCAGCCCCTCCAACTCCGAATTTCACTCACTGCCCTCTAGCCATCCCCCCACCTGTAAAATGGCAGCATTTACACATTTTTTGACCTGAAAATAGCTTTTTATTGTGTTTTATTTTCCCATAAGCTCGGCTATAGACGCAAATATGTCTTGCATCGAGTGAAAAGCAAGATGGTGGTTGCTTCATTTCTGAAAACCATGATCCTGCAATTCACCATGGGAGATATAGCTATAATTACCTTCTCTGTCAAATCTGAAAATAATTATGGCACAAAAAAAGCCAAACCATGCATGGATCGCAAATCAACACTTCTTGCCCAAGTTATTCTGGACCTGGTCCAAATCTGTCCAGGGGTTTGGCTGTGGGCTTTGACAAAAATGTACCTTTTTTGTCTGAGGGAAAACGAATGGGAAGTAGGCTGCACTTTGGAATTTTTTAGTTTTTTGACAAATAATAACTTTTTTATTGTGTTAACAAATTTTTTACGAATCTGTGCAGTCTGTGAGGGGTTTGGGGGGGGGGGGGCTGCAGACATTTAATCAAATCAAAAGTTATTAAGAATCGAATTTTCAGGGGTCGACCACCGCACTATTATATATATATATTACATGGCCGCGGTAGCGGCCATGTAGTTATGGTTAAGTTGGTGTTTCCATAGGAAGAGCACTTTTTGGGCGGCTTATAACTTCGCTCCCCCTGGACGAATCCTCACCAAACTTTGCAAAAAAAGTATATGGCCCATTGTTTTGCAAAGTCTGGTGAGGATGCGTCCAGGGGGGGAAAAGTTATAGGGGGGGTCCCAAAACTTTTTTTTCCCATAGACTGAATGGGAAAAAACTTTGCGCACGGCTACCGCCCGAACCGCTGGACGGATTTACACCAAATTTGTGGCAGGAGCCGCGGCCTTGTCCCGAAAGCGTGCTTTTGCAAATTTGGTGTAAATCGTCCAGTAGTTTTTTTAAAAATGACCAAAATGTAAGGCAAAAAAATGAGTGATATCTGTGTTCGCTTCGCGGACGGACTTCCCTGTTCGCTCCGCGGACAGCACCCCGATTGGCCCAGTGGCTTGCGTCATGTCCGCAGACATGTGACATGTTCGCTGATTGGGTGGCGCGGTGAGTGAATGCGCGTCAGATTTTCTGTCGCGCCCGCCATCTTGCATTTGCGGACATCCGCGGACAACGTGGTGAAAGTTTGTTCAAAATGTGTATTTAGTAGAGTATGTTGGTGTGTAGAAGTCTTTGGGGAGGATGGGAGAGTATGAGATAGGTTCAAAGTTGTATTTTATTTATGTGCTAGACGCTTTTGTTGTGTTCGATTTGTCTGCGACAACACGGCTGTTCTGGAATGTTCGTAAATAAACAGAATGGATTCGGTGTCAACTTGAAAGTGTTCTAAGAACACTCGTGGGGTCTTGGAATGTTTGCAGGGGGTGTCCTGGAGACGTTGTCTGTATTGTTCGTTGGCAAGGTGAAAATGTTTTAAGAACAATCACGGTGTCCACAAATGTTCGTACATAAAGAAAATGGGGTTGTCCTGAGGATGCTGTTTGTAATGTCCTCTGGCAAGTTGAATGTGTCCTAGGACCTTCCCCCTGTCCGCGGACATAACAATGGTTGCAATGTTTGCATCTATGGGTGTGATATGCTGGGGTGGTTGTGGCCAGGGTATAGAATGTTGGGTGCAAGGCCATGTCCATGTTCAACATGTCCCGCAGGCAGCCCATCCACCATGGGCATGCCCCCCAGCCAAGCCACATGTCCCCTTGCACCCCCACCCCACAGCAGGCCCCCACTCATGTCCCCCTGCACCCCCACCCCCCAGCAGTGCAGGGGCAGCCTCCACCAGGCCCCCACCCATGTCTCCCACCACCCCCACCCCCCAGTCACCAGGAGCAGCCTCCACCAGGCCCCCACCCATGTCTCCCACCACCCCCACCCCCCAGCAGTGCAGGGGCAGCCTCCACCAGGCCCCCACCCATGTCTCCCACCACCCCCACCCCCCAGCAGTGCAGGGGCAGCCTCCACCAGGCCCCCACCCATGTCTCCCAGCACCCCCACCCCCCCAGTCACCAGGGGCAGCCTCCACCAGGCCCCCACCCATGTCTCCCAGCACCCCCACCCCCCAGCAGTGCAGGAGCAGCCTCCACCAGGCCCCCACCCATGTCTCCCACCACCCCCACCCCCCAGCACTGTGGGGCACCTGCCAGCAGACCCACACCCATGTCCAACCCATGTCTCCCAGCACCCCCACCCCCCAGCAGTGCAGGGGCAGCCTCCACCAGGCCCCACCCATGTCTCCCACCACCCCCACCCCCCAGTCACCAGGGGCAGCCTCCACCAGGCCCCCACCCATGTCTCCCACCACCCCCACCCCCCAGCAGTGCAGGGGCAGCCTCCACCAGGCCCCCACCCATGTCTCCCACCACCCCACCCCCCAGCAGTGCAGGGGCAGCCTCCACCAGGCCCCCACCCATGTCCAACCCATGTCTCCCAGCACCCCCACCCCCCAGCAGTGCAGGGGCAGCCTCCACCAGGCCCCCACCCATGTCTCCCACCACCCCCACCCCCCCAGTCACCAGGGGCAGCCTCCACCAGGCCCCCACCCATGTCTCCCACCACCCCCACCCCCCAGCAGTGCAGGGGCAGCCTCCACCAGGCCCCCACACATGTCCAACCCATGTCTCCCAGCACCCCCACCCCCCAGCAGTGCAGAGGCAGCCTCCACCAGGCCCCCACCCATGTCTCCCACCACCCCCACCCCACAGCACTGTGGGGCACCTGCCAGCAGGCCCCCACCCATGTCCAACCCATGTCTCCCAGCACCCCCACCCCCCAGCAGTGCAGGGGCAGCCTCCACCAGGCCCCCACCCATGTCTCCCACCACCCCCACCCCCCAGCACTGTGGGGCACCTGCCAGCAGGCCCCCACCCATGTCCAACCCATGTCTCCCAGCACCCCCACCCCCCAGCAGTGCAGGGGCAGCCTCCACCAGGCCCCCACCCATGTCTCCCACCAACCCCACCCCCCAGTCACCAGGGGCAGCCTCCAACATGTCCAACTCATGTTCCCCACCCAACATGTCATCACAATCCAGAACCCTGGTCTCTATGGTCAGCCCCCAAATGCAAAACACCCACCCGAGTATTGCATCCACCCACTCATAATTTGCAATTACATCACAGAACACCAATTGCAAGTTCCGAAACAAACACATGTCCCTCACATACACCCAATGGGTGTCAGTGAATCTCAAAACACATAACATGAAATGCATGAAAACAATGAGATACCACACATTGAAGTTCAACAAAAAAAATAATGTATTAAAGGAAACATGAATAGAATCAAAAATGAAGAAACAGAAACGTGAATGTAAAAAAATGAAAAGAAGCATGTCCGTTCAAAATTTAAAAAAAAAAATATATTGAAATCCAAAGTAATGTTGTACAAAGTCAATGTCCACAAAATCCAATGGGAAATAAAAATAAAAGCCATTGATCCATGGAGAATGTTAAAAAAGAAAGTATGTACAAGTCTACAGCTATGTACAATGCAAGAAGCCAGGGTCCATTATCCCAACAAAATAAAGGAAACCTATCTAACTACACTAACTAATAAAAAAAATATATACACAAATGTGGCCAATGTCCAAAAGGTCCAAATGAAACAAAAACAAAAATGAAACCTAACACTACCTACATAACTATGTACAAGGGCAGCGGGCTAGTTCCACGGCTCACTTCTGGATGTGCCGGGCCAGGGCATCATCGAACTCCTCCTCAATGTCCCGGAGGCGGTCCTCCTCCATGGCCCCGAGGGTCCGCAGGGCCGTCGACGTGTCCACCTCCAAACCCCTGCGGATTGCCTCGAGGCACTCGGCCCGCCTCAGGGCCCTCTGCATGGAGTTCTCCGCCCTGACCATTGAGAGCCGTGCCTCTTCCGCCCGCTGCCGCTCCGCATCTATGGCGTGGCCCAACCGCTGCCACACGGAAGACACTTTTTGTCCTGGGTCCTCCTGCCCTCCGGCCGATGCCTGCCCCTCCGATGTCGAAGGCCCCGAGCCTTCATGGCTCCCACCATGGTGCTGCTGCTGCTGTGCCTCTGCCCCTGCACTGCCTCCTGCTGCCTGCACATCCTCCGCCGGCTGGGGTGCAGTCGTTGACGTGGCCACCCCTGCTGGACGTCCGACTCCCGACTGTGGCAGGGATGCCTCCTCCACCAGCCTGGCCGCACCGTCAGAGGCAGCTCCACAGGGCACCCAGGTGACTGATGGGTGGGAAGATGGCACAGAGTACGACTGGCGCGTAGGCGGTCCAGCTGAGGAGGGGGTCGTGGCAAGCCCCATCAGACGGAGGAATCCGGCCTGGGTGACCTGTCCCAGCAGGCTGACGTGGTCAACGAGCCATTCGAGATGACGTGCAGTCTCTTCATGAAAAGACTGCAGGTCACCTCGCATGGCCCGTTGACGCAACGCCACACCAGCCAGGACAGGCTCAACCCTGGCCTGGATAGCCACGTCCGCAGGCAGAGGAAGGCCAGTTGACGTCAGCTCATCCCCTGCCTGAAAACTGGTCTGGACATAGGCATCCCTGCTGGTGCAAGATGATGCAGGGACAGGATCAGGGACAGGATTGCACACAGGCACCTCCGCGGCAGCCTGTGCTGCCTCCTGTCCCTGGTCCTGCACTGCACCACTAGCACCAGTGGGATCCCCACCCCCAGACCCCGTCTCTGGTGCTTGCACGGCCTCCTCCTCCACCAAACCCCCCACCAACCTGGATGACTCTGTGCCATCTTCCCCCGTTGGGCCCTGTGGGGTCCCAGCTGCCCCTTCTGCTGCCGAGGAGTCCAACTGCAACCTCCGCCTCTTGGACCTCCCCCCGGCAGCTGCGGCCTGGGACGCGGCACCGGACTCCTCACTCCCCGACGAGATCACAACATGGGAGGGGAGCCGGGCCTTGCGTCTCCGGCTGGCGGTGGGATCCCCGCTGCTGTGCTCCACAGCACCTTCTCCGCCCTCTTCATCAGTTGACGCTGCAGACAGGGAGAAACAAAACACACACATCAGGGCAATGTACAATGGACACATACACACATGACAGTTGTACATGAGTGGCATTGGCAAACCTCAGACATGTCATCACGATCCCCAACACACATCTCATTACAACTCGCACACACGAGCCATACCACAGCCATATCGCAACTGCCAACACCATCCATACACATACAACAGCATGAGCAGCCAAAGGTGAGCCAGACATCACATGCAACACAGGAAGTGCACCACACATGTACACACACCACCACACTTGCATGCATGTGTACACCTCTGGCAAGTGTCGCAGTGTTCAGACGGGCATCCATGTCACATCTGCCCATCAGGCTTCCACATACCGCTGTCACATGCATCCATGTTGCATCACTGTTGCACCCTTGTCAAATACACACACATGCACATGTACACAGCGCTGATACATGCAGCTGAAAACAACATACATGCGTGACATCACGGACATGTCTACTCACATACACATTCATACAAACTTGTGTGCCCACACAACTGCATTTGGCATGCAAGCCCACACACACAGGCACCATCCATGTCTCACACATTACAGCCCTCGCATGTGTCAGCCTCACGGACCTGTACACCCCCACCCATACTCGACCCCATACAAACAGATGTGCAACCTGCACACTACTGAACAATGACCACACGCACTGCTCACAATCATGATGCATGTACACTCACCGCTCGACTCCAGACGGGTCTGCCTCTCAAGGACCTGGACGTGGAGCGCTGGGGATATGTGTTCCAGGACCCTCATCTGTTCCTCCGACAAGTGGCCCCGGCGCCCCTTGGCATCCGCTGCCTTCAAGAGGCGCCGGGCCTTGTTCAGGGTCCTGGACCTGAAGTCCTCCCAGCGCTTCTTGACATGTTGTAAGTCGCGGACTGCCACCCCCTCCGCGTTGATGGCAGTCACGATGTCAGTCCAGATCCGAGTCCGTCCTTCCTTGTCGGCGCGGGAACTTCCGAAGAGGGCATCATACTGCCCCAGGACTTGCTCCACCAGGACACCAACTTCGGTGGCACTGAAGCTGGTGCCCCTCTGCCTCTCTGGCGGGGGTTGTCAGTGGTCACAGATGGAGTTTGCCCCGACATGACAACCCCAGAGGCAGGAGTGGGTGGGCAACTGGGTCCTGGGGCTGGGCTGTGGAGCGATGGAATCCCAGTCGGGAGTCTTTGGTTCCAGCAGGGGTGGTCACACCAACAGCACCCCTGGCTGATGTGCAGGCAGAAAATGGCAGGGCACGTGGGCAGCAGGCAGTCAGGCAGCAGCAGATGGCAGGTGGGAGCATGCTCGGGGCTCTGGGGGGCAGTAGTTCGGCCTTCTGGGCAGGAGCGTGGTCTTCCGTGTGCTTACGCGTGGCCAGCTTGATACGGAGTGATTTGGCACGTGAAAATTCTGCACGTCAGCGTGTAATTCGAGGAAAGGCCCTTAGCGCGTAAGCGCGTCTGCACGCATACGCATTTTCATTGGACCAAAGGCCCTCAGCGTGTGAGCGCGTCTGTGACGTGACGTGCGAGGGAGTAACCCTCATTGCACGTGATGACAGAACACACGTGGATTTCAACCAATCTCGTGTGAAAGTTCACGGCACCCCGGAACACACGTACCCAGGCCAATGGCGTCACGTACCCAGGCCAATGGCGTGTGGAACTACCCGCGCACCCCGAAACACACGTACCCAGGCCAATGGCGTGTGGAACTACCCGCGCACCCCGAAACACACGTACCCAGGCCAATGGCGTGTGGAACTACCCGCGCACCCCGAAACACACGTACCCAGGCCAATGACGTGTGGAACTACCCGCGCACCCCGAAACACACGTACCCAGGCCAATCGCGTGTACGCTCGCTCCCCTCCGATCACACGGGATGACACCCGAATACGGGAAACCAACGAGTCCGCCCACACGGAGGCGTCCCGCGCCCGCGCACAGCATAAAAGTGTGCGCAAACAACAAACGCGTATATACAGCGACGATGAATGCCCCATTTGTTGCTGCACTGATTGTGGGACACCGCAGGAGGAGGAGAATAGCCAGGGCACGCATTTTTGCACCACGGACAAGCCTTTTTGGGATGCCTGACGTCCAGGTCTACGGCAGGTATAGGTTTCCACCCCATATCATCCTAGACCTGGTCAGGGAGTGGGAAGATGACCTCACATCCCCCACCCTTTGCTCCCAAGCATTGAGCCCCTTGGAGAAGCTGCTCAATGTCTTGCATTTTTTGGCCACTGGGTCGTTTCAGCGGACCACTGCCATAGTGGGGGGGGTCTCACAGGCCACGCAGTCACGCTGCCTACACCAGGTACTGGCAATCATGACAGCGCGCCCCTCAGTCCGCAGGCACATATACATGCCCAGAACACCCGCAGAAAGGCAGGCCGTTGTCCTGGATTTTTTCAGGGTGGCACACTTCCCCAAAGTGCTCGGTGCCATAGATTGCACCCATGTGGCCCTACGTCCACCTAGGGCCACTGAGCACATCTACCGAAACCGCAAGCACTGGCATTCCATCAATGTACAGGTGGTATGCGATGCAAAGGGAATCATCACCTCTGTCTATGCAAACTACCTTGGCTCCACCCATGACAGTTTCATATACAGAATGTCCGCCCTGAGCCGGGCCCTGGAAGCTGGGCAGCATGGCGACACATGGCTCCTAGGTCAGTACAAATGCCCTTGCACATGCATGCAAGTCACACACAGACAAATATCCCAACCCTAATAATCTCAATTATTATCACCTCCCCAGGGGACAGTGCCTACCCTCTGAGCAACCACATGATGACGCCAATCCGGAACCCCACCACACCACCCCAGGTAAGATACAACGCCGCCCATATTGCAACCAGGGGCATAGTGGAGCGCACATTCGGAGTGCTCAAGTCACGTTTCCGCTCCCTTGACCGCTCTGGTGGGCAACTACTCTATGCACCACCAGTAGTGTGCAGGATCATTGTGGCAGCATGTGTCCTGCAAAATGTTGCAACACGGCAGGGCGTCCCGGTGGACTTGGTGGTGCCTCCACATCCCCAACCACAGGCACAGGCGCTGCCCATGGGAGGGGACAGGGCACGTGGCGAGGAAGCCCGGACCCAGCTTGTGGCCACATTTTTCACCTAAACTCCCACCCCTGCGGAGTGCACACAGGCCTGGCACATACCAGGTGACAATCGATGATGACAAAGTGACAGTCAACTGTCACAACCCTACCACCCTGAGATAGTTGCCATGGAAGTGCCACATCGTCTGCATCCCTAGCTACTTAAACACAAGCTATCCTGTGCAACCAAAATGCACACATATGACATGTGACATGACATGGGCCATACACAAGTATTCCAAGGCGCAATGAGGCAGGGGGGGGAACAAGGGAACACAGAGAACGGTACTACTAGGCCAGGTGTCATTGAGATTGTGCAAGTGCAGGGGTAGGGGGAAGGGAAAAGTGCAAGGGGAAGGGTGGGGGGGAGTCCAGTACAGGGGAAGTAGGCCAAAAGAATAATACATAGGTCGCCTGGTGGCAACTGCAAAGATAAGTGCAGACAAGTGCTGGGAAGGGAGGGCTGTAGGGATAGAGAGACAGTACTGCAGTGCAGGGGTTGCCGGGGTGGCAGTGCAAGTGGACAGTGGCTGGGCCAGGGACCGAGGTTGGTGAGAGTGTCCCAGTAGCAGCTCCTGTGCAGTTCCAGTGAAGAATTCTGCAAGGGAGAGGCAGAGAGTAAGCAGAAGCAAAGAGGAAGGTCTTGAGGTGCTTCCAGAACTGGAGATGGTTCCCCTCAAGTTCAAGTCAGGCAGGAAGTCTGTTCCAGGGGGAGGGCCCTGCTGCGGAGAGAAACCTACCCCCAGCTAGTTGCTCTGAGAAGCGGATGACCTGGACATGCAAGGTGTGCATCACACACACCTGCAAAACAGGCCATGGCCATCACTGTCATGTCACTCAAACCCTCCCAAACATCAACATGACATGGCAAGCAATACCCATACACTGACGCAGTAACAATAAGGTACACATTGCCATGTCCTAAATGTACAGTGGCATCGGACAATGATGCCTGACCCGGAATCAGATGAAATGACAGACCAACAAAATGTCCCACCCAAAATAAGTCGTTTCCAAATGCATTGCAACAGTCGTAGACGTAACATCACAATGAATGCCTGTCTATATGCACATTATGCATTGCAAAATCAACACTGCAGCTCATGTGTGCAGTGTCCCACTCCTGCATCACACTGCTCAGCGCACAGCACAGTGAACAGCCATTGCGTGTGATGCACACCCTGAGCATCACATCTAAGTGACAGACTACATCAAACATCAAATTTGGCATGTACTGGAACCATAATCGGTCACAGAACATGTGCTGCCGGGACACAGTGGGCACCAGAAGGCAAACAGTGTACACGTGGATATGCAAGGGTGGGAGTACATGGAGTGCATCCGAGTGCAAGTGTGTGGTTCTGCAGGGACATGCACTCCACATATGCATGTGCACTCAAGTGACCATCAGTGTTCCCTACACATCACGTGTGAACATCCACCATGTGTACACCCCAGCATGTCAAACCACAACTATCCCCTCGCACCTGAAAGGAAAACACAACACATGAACAGGCATTGATCAGCAGAACACAACATGTACATAGGACAACAACATTACAATGTCAGAGTTCCCATCACACTGCAGGGCAATGCAACTATCAACAACAACCCCCCCCTCCCGCGCAAATGACCATGACCCGCTGAACAACTGCACCTGGGTCATGGAGCCTCCAACCCTCATTTCCACCTGGCCACAGGATCACCTTTACCCTTCGTGTCCATCTCCCACCTTGTGTGTAAAAAGATGCCTGAACCCTCAGAATCCACACTCATTTCCAAAATCACAAAATCCAAGGCATGAAAACGAACCCAAACACCCTCCAGTAGATGACTTGACGTAGCAGTACCTCACAAACGCCAAGTACTACCACAATGATGCAACAACCAAGGTAGCACAGCAGAACAATGTCACGACAGGATGTGAGACATGTGTGGTACATGACATAGGATGATGCACCATGAATGGATGTGTACTGTCACAGGTCCCCTGTACAGGCGCGGCAGTCTCATGAAACAACCACCCACACCATGTCCCGGGTGCCTGCAAGGTCAAACTCACACAGGCCCCTGAGATCATGGTGGGGAATGAGGTTCAGGGATATGCAGTCGGGACAGGTGTAGACACACTGGATGACTGGAATGAGTGGCAGGTGAGGGGAGGAGGAATGACACATGAAACTAGGGAATGCACGAAAATGTACAACCTGCATGAACACATACACAATCCAAACAAACTTGGACATCATTGTCATGGCCTTCTGTAGTCCAGGCTCAGGAGTGGTACGAACCAACCACCCCCTCTAGGGTTTTGGCGCCTGCAAGTTCGGGGCTTACACAGGCATCCGCAACCCCAGTGGGGAAAGAGGGTCAGGGAACGTTGCTTGGATAGGCACGGGAAGCAGGAACACCTGGTAGAGGGTACAGGTTTCATAATTGCATAGGATCACGGGTGATTAGGGAAAAAAACATACCAAATAGGACCACACATACATCCGTGCATCAGTACACTCCCCAGCAAGCCTATGCAGGGCAGTTTGTACGGAAAACAACAAGACACTTAGCTCTGATTTTGAGTGCTGGCCTCCTGCCTGCGCACTCTCAGGGCCGGTTACAGGAGCACTGCAATGCTGCAAAGAGAGACACAGTCAACAACCTGTATGTGCCAATTACACGAAAACACAACACAAAACATGCCCCATAGCAACAAACTACTCTACAAACAGACAATCAGTGCTCGATGCTTCGTACCCATTTATAACATCACCCCTGTGACGGGTCATACACAGTCAATGCAGTAAGTCAGGCGCTGGTGGGTGCGTGGCAAATGGAACACCAATGTGTCACAATTCACACAACATGCAATGTTCCCTGGGTAAGCAGACAGACCCATATGGCAAGCCATGACTACAGAGCAAGTTGCGTACCACCATGACCAAAACATAGTTGGCAGTGCATTTATCATGAAGTACGTGGAATAGACATGCACTGCACCCAAGTATGTCCCTTGCTGTATGTCCCTGTGAGGCTACATGGTTGATACAAGTGCCTCAATGAACCTTGGTGTACCGCAGGGTATGTGCCACTGCCCCTGCATGTGTCCCAGACAACCCTACTATCAACAGCCATCAGTCCACAAACACATCTGAGCTGCATTGTGTGCTTCAACACCAATATTCGTCTAAGCTCACCATCAGTGCTGTGACTAAGCCTGCATGTGCAACTCGCCTGGTGCAAGCTTTGCTGTGTCGTGGCCCCCCTGTGATGCTCACCTTGCCTGGAGTTCCTTGGAACATGTCAGCAGTTCTAGGATGTGGGTCTGCAATCACTGTGGCTCTGCTCGTGCACACATGTGCATGTGGGCACCAACAAACGGGTCAGGAATTCCGTCGTCCAATGGGCCATGTCTGCTGGCAAAGGTGCTCTGGTGCCTCATCCCCCTGCAGAAAGTGCATGAAACAAATGATTAATGCATCAAAGTGATCTGTGTGTGTCTCATCAGGCATCTCATTACTTGACCATGTCAGAGAGTCACATCACAAATCACACCATCAGTCCGTCTTTGACTTCCAAAGTGTGGAACACTATCTACAGCATGAATTGCAACAGGCACGTGTACAGGAAAGATATGAGACATAATACACAATGCATAGCAATCAATGTCCACATTAATCATGACACACCCCATCTAGCAAAAGCTGAACAGTGGACAATTACACCTAAATCATCCCCACTAGGGGTGTCAACACAAGTCACAAAGCACCAGACATGCCACAGATATGACAGTCCAAAGCCCTTGTGTAAAATTCTGTAACACCGAACCATCCTTGCGAGCCCATGGATAAGGGAGGCAGGAGTGGCATATGTGAGTCAAGGAACCCAAGCAGCAAACACATACACAAGACAACCATGAAGGGCCCAGCTGGAACAGACAGTGGATGCCTTCAAAAACCACAAGGCACCGGACTGTCACATGAAAGCACAATAGACTACAAATTTTAAACTAACTCAACTATTAACTAATTACACTAACTATGGAAAACCTACATTACCTATTTAAACTAACTATCAAACAGAAACTTAACTAACTAAACTAAAAGAAAAATCAAAAATGGCCACATACGACCCGGGGGGGAGGGGCACCCAGGAGGGGGGAGGTACAGGGTGCTGCTCAACATCCACATGCGATGATCCTGAGCCAAAAAAAATACCTCCATGGGCTCAACGCCTGCACAGCACGACCTATGTGGGAGATAGATGGTCGTCCGAGTCTGGCTCATCCTGGAAAGGAGGACGTGGCACAGTAGCCTGGCCACACCTAGCCGCAGCTTGCCCCTCGTCGGCAGCAAGTCTGCCGGACAGGTGAGCCTGGTTCTGTGTGGCGATGTTACATAGGTCTGCATGCAGAACCTCACGTGATACACGTGCTTCCTCTTGCAAGGTAGCACGTGTAACACGGAGTTCCTCCTGCAAGGCCTGGCTGGACAACCGCTGCACCTCCCGGCAAGCCTGTAGCTCAGCCGAGATGGTGCGCTCAAGCTGTGCAAACCTCTCCTCTGCCTGCTGCCTCTGGGACATCATAAGGACACCCAGAGTGGATCTGAGGGAGGCATACTCCTCCCTCAGGGCATCCATGTGCGCCTCTGCGTGAGCAGCAATTGCTTGACGCAGAGACGACATTTCAGCCTGGCGTGCCCTGTCTGAGGCCGCCATGCCCAGCCTGAGCGAGCGGGCCGTGGACCGTGCCGCCTGCTGCTGGAGAAGCACCTGCCTAGCAGGGGGGAGCACAGATCGGGCCACACGCTCCATGCTGTCAGCGATGTTCTCCATTGCTGCCCCCTGCCGTTTGGAATTGGCAGTCATGTCTTGCTCCCACTCAGTATACAGCGGTTGCGCGCGGCGACCGCGTTGCCGGGCTTGACCCCTGGGGGACCCAAGGACCGGAGGTCCTCGCTGTGTTGGCACCGCCTGCGGCTGCACGACTACATGCCCCCGTTGACGTGATGTCCCAGGCACATCAGTGACTGGTGTGGAGGGTGACCCTGCGTCCCGATCCACCACGGGCGGAGGAACCAAGACTGTCTGATCCCTCAGTGCAGGTGTCGCAGACAGAGGAGTGTCCACATCAGAATCACTCACCCCTGACACATGGACTTGATGCTCATCCAACTCAACATGGACGTCAGAGTCGTCATCAAGGCTGGACTCATAGGCAGCCAGAGACAGGATGGACTGCAGCACTTGGGGGTTTTCGTGGCCTACCACCCCACGACCCCCACTAGTGCCGGGTTGATGTGGTCTTACCAACCCTGTGTCTGGCATGACAACACCATCCTCTGCATCCATTGCGTCATCACCTGAAAAATAGAGAGGAAAAGGTCACTACACATGTCAGAAGCACACAACACACACACACACCCACAGCAAAGGCATCCGGCAGACATGTGACACACAACATATGACCTGGCATGCATGCTGGGTCTACTTTGAATAGCCACTGTGATCAGAGCTGTTGAAAGGTGGCAGTTTGCATGGAAGTGGGTCTATGCAGTGCTGAAAATGTGTACGCCACTCACTACCTACATGTACAAGCACTCCATGGTGTGTGCCAGGAAATGTGAAGGCAGTGCAATGTCAAATTCAGACATCACGTGCATTGTGTATTCAATGTGTACCATGTCTAGCAGCCAAGCACCCCTCCACCCCAGTACCAAAGCAGGGATGCCTAGCATGGTATCAAAAGGCTGCCCATACACCTGTGTATTGACAAGCAGTGTTGACTGGCATCAACAGCTTAATGTGAATCAAATTACAACACTGCTAATGATGCTGGGACAGTGGGCAGGACACATGATGGAAGATCCGGAGGCCAGCCACGTGTGAAGAAGACACCACAAGAGTTGGACAGAGTCATTGCCCATTGAACAGGCTGAGGCCTGTGAGCCACACAGATTGTCATTGCCTAAACATGTGTGCAACGCAGGACTGAGCCACAGTTGACATGGGGAGGCCGATAATATGGCAGGCAATGTATGTAACCAAGGACTCATATTACAGTGATCATCCAGTCAAGGACACATAGGGGCATGCGTGCAATGCACATGGAGCATGAATGGGCACTCATGTCCCTGCGGGACATCTGACCCATGCACAGTACAAGTGGGATACCCTGCATCGAGTACTAAGGCTGTACCACACGGCATATGTCTGGCAGTTTCTAAGCTGGAAGTTAGCATCTACACAGGACACATGAACAAGAAACTACACATTGGCAAGAATGTAGCAGACCAGTGCAAAGGTGGAACTGGGGTGCAGAGTGGCGGAGGAGGGGCAGGGGAGCATGCCCACATGGAGTCCCGCATGCAGGCAGAGGAGACATGCATGACGGCAGCATTGCATTACTTACACATCAGAACCATGTACATGTCACATGTAGCAGCAATCATGCACAACACATCCCACAAGTGAAACACACACGTCCTCAACAACTACGCATCAACACTCACTGGACTGGGCATCAAAGTCCAGCATCTCTCCCACACCTTCGACCAATTCTGGTGGTATGAACTCCGCAACGAGAGCCTCATGTGGAGTGAGTTCTTCCTCCTCTGGTGCAGGCCCACCGCCAGTCACCAGAGTCAAGTTGTAATTTGAGGCACGCTTAGCCTTAGTGCTGCGCTTGATGTCATTCCAGCGCTTTTTGCACTCCTGCGCCGTGCGCACCTCATGGGCGAATGAACTGACATGTTCCGCAACATGCTTCCAGTGGGTGTCACGTTGGGCAGCCGTAGTCTGACTATTGGCACCCACTAGCATGTCATGGCTGTGTCCCCGCACGTAGCCCACGAGGAAGTCCAGTTCCTGCTTACAGAAAGGCTTCTTCCTCGACGTGCAGGAGGTCGTGGCTGTGTGTGGGGTCCCAGCCTGTGCTGCAGGTGCAACCTTCCTCCTCTTGGACTGTGGCGCAGACCCTGGCTGGCTAATGCCGCCCTGACCAGTATGGCCAGTGGGTTCGGTGGATTGAGCCGAGGGAGTGGCAGGTGGAGGGATGACCAAAGGCCTGACTTGTGTCAGTGGCAGCTGGGTGCCCACTAATGGACCCTGCGCAGCAACATCAGCTGTGGCAGGGTCATTGACCGCAACGGTCCTGGTTGGCAGACTCACAACCGGGGTGCTGTTGGGTGCACCTGCCCCTGCACTTGCCAACAACCGGCTGTTCGGGGCAGCAGATGACATGACTGCCCCAGGGACACGTGTCTTGGTCTGAGCAGCCCGGCGTGCCCCTATGGTTTCCCCCCTGGCCTGTTGGAGATCTACCACGGGCTCTTCAAGTGCCAACGCAGCCTGTGCTGGCAGACCCTGAGCCTGGGTGGCGGTGTCCACAGCTGCACCTGCAGCTACCGCTACCCTTGGGCCCGTGGCAGTCGATGGAACGGACTGCTGGGTCATACGGGTGCCAGTTCCAGATGCAGGAGCTGCATCCCCCGGAACCACAGGGGGTGGCGGCATGGCTGCACCAACACATGGCACAACATTGTGCTCAAGTGGCGCACCCCTGCCTCTTCCCCCTCTGTGGCTGCCCTGGACACCCTGGAGTCCCCCTACTCCCTGGTCACCACGGCCACGTCCCCGACCACGCCCGCCACGAGGAGTACGCCCAGCTGAGGCGCCCCTCACCTTTGGTGGCCTCCCAACCATGGCACAGATGTAATAGTGCTGGCACAGATGGAGTGGTGCCAATGGGAGGTGTACACCACAATTGACCTGGGCAATTGGGGTGAAGGGGGTGGGAAGCAAGATGTTAACAGCCCCCCTGCACCTGCAAGGCTGTATGTGACCCCGGTGATGTGGTGACGGGTCACGCAACGCTCAGGCACCCCAAAACTGCAGTAAAACCGTGCACGCAACCCTGCAGCCTACGTGCGTGTATTTGACCTCCCGCAGTACGCGGTGGCACCCAGTAACACGAATAACGCGTACGCGTGGGACACGCAGGCTACGATGACATCGAAAATGGGTGCAATACACAGGGGCACCCGCAGTGGGAAAAGGAGCGTTTGCGACTCACCGTCTGACTAGCGCGATGCAGAAAAACACGCGTAGCCAATACCCCCGCCAAAAGAAGAGATACGTCCTTGAGAGCTGTGAAGTAGATGGCGCGCGAAACAACTGGAAGCAGCAACACACGTCGGTCTCCACGGAAGGCACGTACAGCGAACTGCTGGGCCCGCTCACCTTTAACCCGTGCTGAGGGAAACGCACGCGCGCGTCACGTCACATGCGGACGTGCAGTTTTTCATGCGCGATTACGCGCATTACACGCGGACGTGCAGTTTTTCACGCGCGATTACGCGCATTACACGCGGACGTGCAGTTTTCCACACGCGATTAGCCTGGGTACGTGTTTTTCCAGGTGTGCGGGTAGTTCCACACGCGATTAGCCTGGGTACGTGTGTTCCGGGGCGGCGTGAACTTTCACACGCGATTGGTTGAAATCCACGTGTGTTCTGTCATCACGTGCAATGAGGGATACACCCTCGCACGACACGTCACAGACGCGCTCACGCGCTGAGGGCCTTTGGTCCAATGAAAATGCGTATGCGTGCAGACGCACTTACGCGCTACGGGCCTTTCCTCGAATTACACGCTGACGTGCAGATTTTTCACGTGCCAAATCACTCCGTATCAAGCTGGCCACGCGAATACACACGGAAGACCACGCTCCTGCCCAGAAGGCCGAATCACTGCCCCCCAGTGCCCCGAGCAGCCTCCCACGTGCCATCTGCTGCTGCCTGCCTGCCTGCCTGCCTGCTGCCACCGTGCCCTGCCATTTGGTGCCTGCACATCAGCCATCTGCAGGGGTCCAGTTGCTGTGTCGACCTTTGCTGGAACAGTAGACTCCCGACTGGGATACCATCGCTCCACAGCCCAGCCCCAGGACCCAGTTGCCCACCCACGCCTGCCTCGGGGGTCGCCATGTCGGGGCAAGCACCATCTGAGACCAGTGGCGACCCCCAGCCAGAGAGGCAGAGGGCCACCAGCTTCAGTGAGAAGGAAGTTGGTGTCCTGGTGGAGCATGTCCTGGGGCATTATGATGCCCTCTTCGGAAGACCACGCGCCAACAAGGAAGGACGGGAGAGGGTCTGGGACGATGTAGTGGTTGCCATCAACACGGAGGGGGTGGCAACCCGCGACATCAAGCACATCAAGAAGCGCTGGGAGGAATTGAGGTCCAGGACCCTCAATAAGGCCCGGCGCCTCTCGGAGGGGGGCCGGGCACGCCTGAGTGACATCCAGATGAGGGTCCTGGAACGCGTAGACCCAGCGCTCCACGCCCAGATCCTTCGGAGGCAGACCCATCTGGAGTTGGCCGGTAAGTGGCCAAGCATTACTGTGTGAGACAGGGCATGTTGCAGTGTGCTGGTTGTCTGATACCTGCCTGTATGTGTGACATAGGCCATGTACGTATGTGTGTGTGCAGGGACATCATGGTCAGGCATGTGAGTACAGTGATGTGTGAACCACATGGTTGGTGCATGTGTTCTATTGCAACATGGGGGGCTCTGTGCGGAATGGACACATGGAAGCATGGCAGTCTCTGTTCCTGGACATGGGTGGGGTTGAGGGATGGGTGCTGGTCCCATGTACACGTATGGTGCCCATGTGTGTGTGTCTGAACTGCGTGTCTGTGACTTGTAACTGCCATGGATGCATGACACATGTCTGTGACAATGTTCAGATTCACTGATGCAGCCTAGTCATTCTTGTATCCACTGCGTCTGTGGTGTACGAGGCCAGATGGATGGAACTACGGTGAGGTGTGTGCATGTGATGGCAAGACCCATGATGCATGTGAGTTTAAAACCAACATTGTATGAATCATGAGTCCCTTGGTCATGTATGCCAATGTCCATGGCATGCGCCATGCCTGTTACTGTATGTGTTTTGCCTGCACTGACCCATGTGTTGTGGAGGGACATGATGGAAGTGATGTATGACAGTGCCACTCATCTGCTGTTGCTTCCTGTCTAGTAGACCATTGTACAGTACCCGGATGCTTGTGTTCTATGTCTCCCTCTACACAGTGGCAAGTGAAGAAGAGGGCGGAGAAGGCGCTGTGGAGCAGAGCGGCGGGGATGCCACCACGGCTGCAGCGGAAGGGGTGGGTGAGCCCCCACAGGGGCTTGCACCGGCGGAAGACGGCGTGGAGACATCCAGGTTGGTGGTTTCCACAGAGGGGGAGGAGGCCGCTACTGAGCCACACATGGGGCCTGGTGGGGGCATCCCCGCTGGTGCAAGTGGTGCAGTCCAGGGCCAGGGGCAGGAGGCAGCACAGGTCGCCGTGGAGGTGCCTATGCATGTCACTGTCCCTGACACTGTGACTGCACCACCATGCACCAGCAGGGATGCCCCATCCCAGGCCCGTCCGCAGGTAGGGGAGATGTCCATGTCATCTGACACTCCTGTACCTGCGGACGAGGGGACCCCTGGCCGTGTGGAGAGGGTCCTGATTGGTGTCGCGTTGCGCACGGCTGGCATTCGTGATGAGGTGCATGCTTCCCGGGAGGAGCATGCACATCATCACGAAGAGCACCGTGCGTACGTGAACCATTTGGGAGCCGCCATGGTCGGGGGTTTCCTACATGTGTGTGGCCTTCTGGCGACCCTCTCCTCCTCTGTGGAGGCTATGCGCCAGTCGTGCTCCATGCCGTCTTCCGGCCCAGATGCCACCAGGCCCCCTGTGGACCTGCCCCGACCAACGCAGCCAGCTCGGTGGGGACCCCATCCCTGCCACAGTCGGGAGTCGAAGGTCCAGCAGGGGTGGACACACCAGCAACTGTACCCCTGCAGATGGAGGATGTGCCGGCATCATCTGGCAGGGCACGTGCACGACGGCATCGGTGGATTCCATCAGCCTGGATGCCGTCGTGCTGGCAGAGGCAGTGGCGTCGGAGGCAGCAGCAGGCTCGACGTGGGAGGCATCATGGCTCGGGGCCATCAAGATCAGAGGGGCAGGCATCGGCCGGAGGGCAGGAGAACCCTGGGATGGCAGTGTCTTCCGTGTGGGAGCAGTTGGTCCAGCGGATAGGTGCGGAGCGGCAGCGGGCAGAAGAGGAGCGGCTCACCATGGTCAGGGCGGAGTTCTCCATGCGTCGGGCGTTGAGGCGGGCTGAGTGCCTCGAGGAAGCTCGCAGGGAGTTTGAGGTGGACACGGGGTTGTCCCTGCGAGACCTCGGGGCCAGGATAGAGTCCCGCCTCCGGGACATCGACATGGAGTTCGAGGATGCCCTGGCCGGCAACATCACAGAGTGAGCCGCAGGACTTGCCCGCTGCCATTGTATATAGTTCTTTAGTTAGTTAGTGTTAGGTTTCCTTTATTTTTTAAGTTTTTTTTGGACCGCTCGGACAATGGCCACTTTTCTGTATATATTTTTATTATTAGTTAGTAGTAGTAGGTTTAATTTATGGTGTTGGGCTCATGGACCCTGTTTGATGTTTGGAAAACATTTGTTGGATTTATATTTGTGTTCACCATGAGGCAATGGTTTTTCCTTATTTTTCCCCCCATTATTTTGCTTTGGACTACATTGGTTTTGGATTCCTTTGTTTTTTGATTTTTTCTATTAGTTCTCGGACATGGACCATTTGTTTTGTCATCCCCATTGTTGTGTGTTTTATTTCTTTACTTCATTTTCATCTTTAACACATATATTTATTACTTACATTTGTGGTATTTTCTCATTGGTTTCATGCATGTCATGATATGGGTTTTGACATTCACTTGCACCCATTGAGTATGTGTGTGTGAGGGACATGTGTTCATTTACATACTTGCCATTGGGGTTGTATCATGTAATTGCATCTACTATGTGGGTGGATGCAATCCTTGGCTGGGTGTTTGTGCTGGGTATGCTGCCCATTACTGCCATGATTGCGTTTCGTCAGGACCTGGGGGCAGGGGGACATGAGTGGGGGCCTGCTGGGGGGTGGGGGTGCAAGGGGACATGGTTGGGGGCCTGCTGGCAGGTGCCCCACAGTGCTGGGGGGTGGGGGTGCAAGGGGACATGAGTGGGACATGGTTGGGGGCCTGCTGGCAGGTGTCCCACAGTGCTGGGGGGTGGGGGTGCAGGGGGACATGAGTGGGGGCCTGCTGGGGGGTGGGGGTGCCAGGGGACATGGTTGGGGGCCTGCTGGCAGGTGCCCCACAGTGCTGGGGGGTGGGGGTGCAGGGGGACATGAGTGGGGGCCTGCTGGGAGGTGGGGGTGCAAGGGGACATGGTTGGGGGCCTGCTGGGGGGTGCCCCACAGTGCTGGGGGGTGGGGATGCAAGGGGACATGAGTGGGACATGGTTGGGGGCCTGCTGGCAGGTGCCCCACAGTGCTGGGGGTGGGGGTGCAAGGGGGACATGAGTGGGGGCCTGCTGGGGGGTGGGGGTGCAAGGGGACATGGTTGGGGGCCTGCTGGCAGGTGCCCCACAGTGCTGGGGGGTGGGGGTGCAAGGGGACATGAGTGGGACATGGTTGGGGGCCTGCTGGCAGGTGCCCCACAGTGCTGGGGGGTGGGGGTGCAGGGGGACATGAGTGGGGGCCTGCTGGGGGGTGGGGGTGCAAGGGGACATGGTTGGGGGCCTGATGGCAGGTGCCCCACAGTGCTGGGGGGTGGGGGTGCAAGGGGACATGAGTGGGACATGGTTGGGGGCCTGCTGGCAGGTGCCCCACAGTGCTGGGGGGTGGGGGTGCAGGGGGACATGAGTGGGGGCCTGCTGGGGGGTGGGGTTGCAAGGGGACATGAGTGGGACATGGTTGGGGGCCTGCTGGCAGGTGCCCCACAGTGCTGGGGGGTGGGGGTGCAAGGGGACATGAGTGGGGGCCTGCTGGGGGGTGGGGGTGCAAGGGGACATGAGTGGGACATGGTTGGGGCCTGCTGGCAGGTGCCCCACAGTGCTGGGGGGTGGGGGTGCAGGGGGACATGAGTGGGGGCCTGCAGGGGGGTGGGGGTGCAAGGGGACATGAGTGGGGGCCTGCTGGGGGGTGGGGGTGCAAGGGGACATGAGTGGGACATGGTTGGGGGCCTGCTGGCAGGTGCCCCACAGTGCTGGGGGGTGGGGGTGCAAGGGGACATGAGTGGGGGCCTGCTGGGGGGTGGGGGTGCAAGGGGACATGGTTGCGGGCCTGCTGGCAGGTGCCCCACAGTGCTGGGGGGTGGGGGTGCAAGGGGACATGAGTGGGACATGGTTGGGGGCCTGCTGGCAGGTGCCCCACAGTGCTGGGGGGTGGGGGTGCAGGGGGACATGAGTGGGGGCCTGCTGGGGGGTGGGGGTGCAAGGGGACATGAGTGGGACATGGTTGGGGGCCTGCTGGCAGATGCCCCACAGTGTGGGGGGGGTGGGGGTGCAAGGGGACATGAGTGGGGGCCTGCTGGGGGGTGGGGGTGCAAGGGGACATGAGTGGGACATGGTTGGGGGCCTGCGGGCAGGTGCCCCACAGTGCTGGGGGTGGGGGTGCAGGGGGACATGAGTGGGGGCCTGCAGGGGGGTGGGGGTGCAAGGGGACATGAGTGGGGGCCTGCTGGGGGGTGGGGGTGCAAGGGGACATGAGTGGGACATGGTTGGGGGCCTGCTGGCAGGTGCCCCACAGTGCTGGGGGGTGGGGGTGCAAGGGGACATGAGTGGGGGCCTGCTGGGGGGTGGGGGTGCAAGGGGACATGAGTGGGACATGGTTGGGGGCCTGCTGGCAGGTGCCCCACAGTGCTGGGGGGTGGGGGTGCAGGGGGACATGAGTGGGGGCCTGCAGGGGGGTGGGGGTGCAAGGGGACATGAGTGGGGGCCTGCTGGGGGGTGGGGGTGCAAGGGGACATGAGTGGGACATGGTTGGGGGCCTGCTGGCAGGTGCCCCACAGTGCTGGGGGGTGGGGGTGCAAGGGGACATGTGGCTTGGCTGGGGGGCATGCCCATGGTGGATGGTGCTGCCTGCGGGACATGACCAGGGGTGCAGGGTAGTCCCCTGTGTTGTGGGCTGCCTGCAGAGGTCGTGGAGGGGGTAGAGGGGAGACCTGGGAGGACCCACACTGGCAATTCACCTCTTCAACTTCCCGAACACCCACGTAATACACTGCCCCACTCGCACAGGCCCAATCGCGTGTAGATTTTCTCGCGCACCCCTGAAATCCACGTACCCAGGCCAATCGCGTGTAGATTTTCTCGCGCACCCCTGTAATACACGTACCCAGGCCAATCACATGTAGAATTTCTCGCGCACCCCTGGAATCCACGTACCCAGGCCAATCGCGTGTAGATTTTCTCGCGCACCCCTGTAATACACGTACCCAGGCCAATCACGTGTAGAATTTCTCGCGCACCCCTGAAATCCACGTACCCCGCTCAATCGCGTATTTAACTTCCCGCGCGCCACTTTTTTGATGCGCTGGGACTCTACCGCCTGCCTTCGTGTGGCGGCCGTGTTTCAGCTTGTGCGTGTCTTTGGCTGTGCGTGGCTTTGCCCTATTCGATTCCATGAATACGTGTGGTTCGAGTGCGTGTGGGCGTTCCGTCTGCTTCCCTGCAGTACATCCCCAGTTACGCCCTTATTTTCGCGTGTTGTTCCATGTCCCGCCCACTTTCTGGTGTGTGCGCTGAGGTTGTGCGCTTTCACTGTGCGCGTCGCGCACGCCTTTCGCGATGTTGCAGTGACTTGTGCGCCATGCACGAGTTTGGCGCACATCCCGCGGTGAACACGCGCAGGGACTTCCATGAATCGCACGCTGTTTTTTTCCGCTTGCGCATGCTTGCGCATGCTTGCGCGAAGATTTTCGGCGCACGTTTGTTCCATGAATCGGCCCCTAAATGTGTTGTCAGGATTGTTTGCTGCATTTCTGTGAAGTACTAACATTTGCAAACGCAATGGGTCTGTAATGTGTAAGTAAATGTTGTCAACAATTGGTGGTAATTGAAATAGAAAATTCATTGCTACATTTGCGTAGCAACTTACACCAACTATATTTGAGAATTTAAATGGTCCACGTAGTTCTGTATCTAACTGCTTTTTTGGGAGTTTGTCTTCCTTCTTTAAAGAAGTACCTGGTGTACTTTCCCTAATTGATTATTTTTTGCTTGTGGTACTTGATGAAGTTTTAGTTTCTTTTAGATTTGCAGTGCCATCCTGTTGCATTTCTGTTTGATTTAATTTTCTTTTAGAAAATGTTCAGTTTTGTGGAACAGGATATGTTTGTAGATGGGGGGTGTATAGTGAACGAAATCTATTGTATTCTAAAATGCAAGGAATATCAGCGTTTACTTTACTTGCATCAAAGTTTATTAGAAATAGACCGTCAATTGTACGTAGGCGTGACAGTGCTACGTAGCTCATGCCTTCTTTAAAGACTGTGTTACCAATGTCTATCATTGCTTTGTCTAGAGTAACACCTTGTGATTTATGAATGGTGACTGCGTATGCAAGAGTTAGAGAAAATTGTTCTCTGTGTACATACATGTCTTTGAAGAGAAGGAATCGAGCTGTTGAGCGTCCTATTCTTTGTACTTCTGAAAGTTTGTCAAAGAGAATATTGACAAACTGAATTTTGTTGTCACGTGGGTATGTTTGAAAGCCAACAACTGTACCCAGTGCTCCATTAACTAGTCCTTGGTCCACGTCAAGGTTATGTTTAAGCATTACTCTGCAATTTAAGGATAATTTTAAATCTTTTCCAAGCCTGCTGTGTTTGAGATTGATTTTTCTAAACTATTTAGTCTTGCTGTGGCTTGGTCACACATGGGTAGTGTCATTCCATGTACATCTAGTTTGTCGGTGGCGCTAATTTCCATAATTGGTTGCATTTCTTTACTTAACATTATTTCATTGAATTTGAAACAGCTTGCAAGAGTTGCCATTAAGGCCATACAATTGACATTTGTGTGGGCTAATTGTTCCATAACATCTGTAGCACATGCATTATCAGCATAAAGTGCATGAATGTGCCGGGTTTTCAATATTGTTTCTGCTTCTCTAGAAAGTATACCAACTCTGATACGTTTTAAGAAGTTGGCATAAGTGAGATCTGCAGATTGCCGCATGTTTTCTGTTAATTCTCTGTATTGGAAATGTTGCCAAAGGTTGACATTTCCAATGCTGCAACAGTTTTATGGCAGAGTTTGTGTCCTAATGTTTTAAAAATAGGCTCACCTTTTAAAGGTGTCAATTGAAGAAGATCTCCGAAAACAATGATGTGTTTTTCTGCAAATAGCTCTTCATAGTTTGTTTTGAGTACTTCTTGTAATCTGAGGTGAATCAAAGCCAACATTAGGTTGGACACCATGCTCACTTCATCTATTAGTAGCATTTTCATTTGTTTCAATACTCTGTGTACTTCCATTGCAGCTTCTGCAGAAAGTTTGTAATAATCTAACTTGTTTTGGTGTTCTACTGGCAGGAGTAGTAATCGGTGTAAAGTGACACCACCTATGTTGTAGGCATCTAAACCTGTGGGGGCAGGGACAACAGCTGACAGTTTGTTGCTTGTCAATTGTTGAAGGAACTTACTGATGATTTTGATTAGGAATGTTTTGCCAGAACCAGCTTCACCACTGACATACAATATTATAGGTTTGTAATTTTGGCAGGTGCATTCTTTGTTTTCATGTTGCACACCATGTGCAATTTCTATTGTTATTTCTTGAAAAATGCTACGTTGCTCTTTGTTTAGTTTTGATTGTAGTGTAGTTAAGTCTTCTTTATCTTCATTGTGACACATGGTGTTTTCTACTTCTATCATAGCTAATTCTGCCTCATTTGTTATTAGTGGTTCTCCCAGTGGTTCTTGACTTCCTGTGACAGAAGGTTGACTACTGTCAGGAGTGTCCTTATCTAGTTGGGCCTGGAGTTCCTCTTCGTGTTGCTGTTCATTGTGCAACATTGTTTTGTACAGTGGAAAGTTTACATCAGTTATACTGCTTTCATTGGCTTTGAAAGCGTCTTCATATGAGTCATAGGTATCTAGTATTTCTTCTTCTTTTCTCCATGGTTTGAAGAGTTGTAGCAGGGACATGTAATATATTTCTTTATGTTGAGGAGTCTTTAATGACAATTTGATATGATTAATTAAATTTGGTTTGGTGAGTTTTACTAAGCTGCCATCACAGTTTGTCACTTTGTATTTACAGTTTTGCTCATCAGGTTTTATATTATTTTTGTATGTGTAGTTTTGGGCTATGTGGTATAGACACATGGTTTCCAAAGTGGTACTCCTGTTTGGGCAGTATGTGTCCAATAAATTGTTTTTTTAAAATGTCTTGGTGGTTGGGATCATGTTTGGCTATTGTTTCTATATCTTCGTATGATTTTAGAACTCTGTTTCTAGATTTAGCTGAACCAAGAATTAGCCATACTATATTTGCAGTTTTACCATACAATACAGTACCAGTTAATCGATCAGCTGCTTCATAGGATCCACATTCTCTATTCAACAGCATTTTTATGCCCAAGCTGTATAATTATTGAGACACTGTTTTATCTGATGACAGGTCATTCCAGAGGTCATGGAGCTTTGTCTTTTCTGATTTGGTTAAGTATGCTGTGACATATCGTGCAACTGCAGTAGAATTGTCTGCAATGTACTGCACATCTATGTTTGCATTCCACAAGTGGGCAATGATTGCATTGTAATCATTGATATATTTTTCTTCTTCTTTTCTTTTTATGCAATATGTATTTTTAGGTGACTTCCCTTTAACACTATGTCTAACTGAAGACATGAGGTTGTTCACTTGACCTGTATTTGTAACTGGTCTAGGGCAACCAAATCGGCATTTGGTGTAGTATTTCCCTTTGTTTTTGTATTTGTGACGACAATATTTGCCACATTTGTGTCTTTGGAATTGTAAGATTTTTGCATGAAGATCACTATTTGTGGATTCTGATGGAATTTCACAAGTGACATATTTTTCAATAAACTGTAAAACAGTGGCATCACTGTCTTGACCAAATTTAGGAGCATCTTTAATCAATAAAAGCATGTGGACATGTGGCGCTCCTCTGGCTTGGTATTCTTTTCTCCAAAAGAAGTGTTGCACTTCTCCAAGGGGAGGAACAGTTTTATTACAAATAAAATGTAGCATAGCAATGAAGCGATGTTGAAAATATCTAGAAACATCAACAGGATCCTGAGAACAAAGTTCTCCAGGTGTTAGTATATCTATGTTTGTTTTGTTTTCGTTTGATATGCGTAGGAAAGCATGTAAATCTTCCCATGCATATTCTGCGCAACTTAATGTAACAAACCAAGTGGGTGGCCAAGGTTTCTGATCATACAACGTACATCTCCATGGCGTCAAAACCAGTACTCTTTAGTACCTCGCATATTTGCTAATAGATTTGTAAGATTTGTCTGCAAACCCTTATCTTTTTGTTGAACTTTTTGTAATAATTGTGTGGCTGTCATATTTTGAAAGTGTGATCCTGATTTGAATATGTGTGTCACTCCGTAAAATAAAGTTGCTAGTTCACTTTCAAAGAGTAGGTGGAATATGTATTCCACATTTTGTCGAAATCTGGGATCTTCAGAATACATTCGTAATGAGCGATATACTGATGCTGATATTTGAACAGGTCTATCATCGTATCTTCCTCCTTTGCCAGTAGGAAAGAGTAGAGGAAAAGCACGTGCTTCTATACTTTTTTCCCATATGCTGATTGATGATCCTTTTGTTTGACGCATTTGGTACGTTTCCAGTGCATCTTCTATGGTGTCATTAGAGTGCAATGGGTGAATTGTATAATGTGTTTGCTATTGTAGCAGGATCTAGGAGCTCAAATTGACCAGTTTCTTGTGTTTCTTGAATTATTTCAGTTCTATCTTTCAAGTTTTCTTCAATAATAATTTCTTTGTAATATTCATTATTCTCTTTAAGATATTGGAAGGCTTGTCTAACTTTATATAAATCTACCAGCTGTTGCCATATTTTTTTGTCTTTTGTAGGTACTCCATTTACTAATATAATTAAAGATTGTTGCATTGGACGTTGCACTCCTAGAGTGTGCACATTTTCTTTTATATCTAATGGTAAATACACTACTTTTCCACGAATACCTTTCACTAATTCAGAGGCTTGTAATTTTGCTGTTTTTGGTTGAAGGCGTATTATTGCTTGAAATGGGTGTACTGTTTGAATTATGATGCTCTCATATAAATTAAGTTGTTGTAGAGGTTTTGGTACTTGGTATAATTCCAAATTATTTGTGATAGAACATGAAGGAGTTTGGTTGTTGTCAAGTTTTGTAGTGCAATAACTGCAAAGTATTAAGGGCTCAGTTATTTCATATTTCATATTTGTTTTCTGCTACAAGGTAGAGAGCTAATTCAAACCGTTTAGAATCTTCATTGTCTTCTATTTTGTATGATAGGTCCACAGTTTTTGTGTTACTTTTATAAAAAATTCTACGGCAACATACACATACATGGTTTGGTACTTCAGCTGATGTACTTTTAAATTTTAGTATTTCTTTTTTGTATGTGTTTAGCAAAAGGTTGCCATGTGTAGAATTGTTGCATAATTGGTTTAAAGCTATTTCATTCTGTCAATGGCTTTCACTTCCAAAATATTTTTTCTGGATATAGTGAATTTCTTCAAGTAGGTCTTTTGCTGTACCATGTAGAAGGATGTTATTTAACTTTGCTAGTGCTAAAGCAGGACTTTTAGCATAGTACAGTTTATAGACTAGATTTCTTATAGTTGAATGATGTGTTGATATCCTTTTGATATCATGGAAGTGGAAAATTAGATTTTCTGATTCAGTCGAATGGAGGGGTAAATCTAAGTTTTCAGGGCATATTTTTGTAAGGAGTACTTCTTGTTCCGTTATGGTATTATTAACTTTTTCATAACCTCGACCACTGCTATGTATGGCAATTGTATTTGTTTGCTTTTGTTTGTATGCTTCTTCATTAAAGTATGGTTCTGTGCTTGTAGTGTGACTCCATTCACCTCCACAGATATTTAAGAAGTTATTTCTGTTCACATTTCGTTTATTGAGAAATCTTTTTTGAAGTTTAGTTATTAGTTTTGTTAGTGGTTTAATTCTGTTTAACACAACAATAAATAAGTTTCTTTTGAGAAGAATTGAACTGTCTATCTATGCTTCTAAGATTACTTTCCTACGATAGGTTTGAAGTGTTGAACCTGGTTTCTCTCCTGTTTTTATCAGATTTTGAAGGACTTTGTGACGGAACATTTTGGCTAATATACTTTTCTTGGTATGCTTACTTTGTACTATATGAAGATTTATAGAAGACAATTTATTTGTAGTGATAGTTGATTTTCTGTTAATATATTTTTGGGTCGTTTTACTTTGTGATAGAGGAGGCAACGTTTTTGCACTAGAAACTTCTTCTGTTTCACAACATGACTGTATTAGCTGTTGTGTTTCAACGTTTTTTTTACAAATTCTGCTATAGATGGGTGTTTATGTTGGAGACTTTTCTTTTCATTTGATCTACTTCTGCGTCCCTTTCTACGGAGTTGCTTTTTGGTGGGCATTCTGTAGCGTCTGTTGAAAAAAATACAGAAGGTATGGGTTGGGGTTTTCTGCAATGCATGTGTGTTGTGTGCATGATTGTTTGAGTAAGATGATAAAGATGTATGTAATGGTGTGTGATTGTGAATTGGGAAGTTGAACTACCAGGGATGGGTATTCTTCAATTAATGTGTTACTAAACTGTGGAGAAGAATAAATAATATAGGTAAAGCTATACAATTAAAACAGTTGTTTGTTCTACAACATCTACATTCTAGCGGCTGAGTTGGGTAATTTGTGTGCCGAAAAATAGGAATTTGAGGCCCATTCTGACAGGAGATCACTGTTTAAGACAGGGGGGATTTTTGGTCAGAATGGTGCAGAATCTCTATTTTTAGGCACAGGAATACCATGAATGCACCGTACAGTGCGTGTGAGTTATAAATCAAATATTATGGTAACAACCTACTTACTTTTTTTTCAAAAATGAGTAGTTTGCTTCTTAGTTGTTCTTTGTAAATCAAAATCGGCTGCTTCTATTCAGGAGAATGGGCTTCACTGCAATTGTAAAAGAAAGAAATTAGTAATTTGGTTGCTATATAGCACTGTTTTAATTTTAGACATACATTTCTTTAAATTGAAATGCTCAGCGCCTTCCTGAAAACCATTAAAACTATATTATGACTAAGAGTAGGAAAGAAAATATCTTTACTATGGTTTGTGGAATTCATAATCTACCAACGTATACCACTATTCTTGTAACTAAGCTTTTCCACGTAATAGTGAGTCATTGTCATAGCCTGCTTTTGCACGTAACAGTGAGTGAATGTCATAGTCTGCTTGTCCTATATAAATGTATGTAAGTACTTATATAAACGAAAACAATTAAAACCAATTATGTGTTTGTACAAATATTATTGTTTGAGATTTGATCATAGAGTGTGTATGTTATTTTGTGTGATTATATGTCATGTATATATTTTATTTCGAAAAATGTTAGTTTAATAGTATTTGCATGTGTGTGTGTGTGTATGAAGAAATTAAACGATATAAAGGTTTGTAAGTGACAGGTCATTTTACGACAATGAAACAATGATCGTCCATTCATTTTTCAGATTATAGAAGGTAAAAGTCGGTTAGAAAATGTGTTCATGTACTGTGTAGAAAATATGCATACCTGTACTTTTTGTTCATGTATATGGATATGGACCAAGCTGCAAGTAGAAATATTGGAGATTTGTATAGTATTTCTCGTAGATCATGGTTGTCAATGGTATGAGACTTGTACTCCGAGAGATACACCGTACATTTGTAGTGCTGCTCTATGATGATGCAGTTACATGCAGAGTTATTGGATTTGATTGGTGGATGGTCATGTGATTGTTTAGCTACATCCAATGAGGGAATGGCACAGAGAGTGAAATCGAAATGGTAGAAGGGCTGTACATGTTACGATACGTTCGCGGACATGGCGGTAGTTCTAGGACACCGCATATTACATCTGGGGAATTTGGGGAGGGGAGGTATGGAAATGAGATTGGATGAAGCAAGGGATTGGTCAGTAAAGTTTAGTGAGTGTGTTGTGTTAGGAGAGGTTTTCTCAGATATTGTTTTTGCAGAGAGAAGAACAGATAGCTATGGCTGAGTGTTTCAAAACACAGATTGTATGGATTTTGGGAGACTCGTGGATTCATTGGTTGAAGGTGCATGCATAAAGCTGTGGAGTATCTATAGATCTTGGATTTCCACGTGTGGAAGTGCACTGGCATGGAGTGCGTGGAATGAAGTGGTTGGACTTGCTACCTCTCTGTGCAACTTTGAAGATAGAGGAACATCCAGACATAATTGTAATTCATTGTGGAGGGAACAGTTTAGGACATGTGTCTGGAATTTCTTTGCAATTTGCAATGAAAGAAGGACTTCAGAAGATAATGGATATGTTTCCAAACTCTAAAATAATTTTTTCACAGATTGCGCAGAGACAAGTGTGGCTTCGTTCTTTCACATGTGGTCCACAAATGGAGAAAGCAAGGCGTAATGTTAATAAGGCTGTTTGTGCCTTCCTAAGAAATTTTGGCATGTACTCTTTTAACAATGAAAATATTTTGTTTCGTAGTACATACATTTTTCGCAAAGATGGAGTCCATCTTAAATATGCTGGCAATCAGATTTTTCTGACAAATGTTCAAAATGCATTGCAACCTTTTTTAGAAATACAGCATTCGTTTCGATGTACGTCTTACGTAGTTAAAATGTTTTACATTCAAACACCTCCCAAAGGCTCTTTTCAGAGCCACCACTTACTGTTAGAGAAAAATGCATTGGTTTCAAGAGGGTAGCAATGCAATTGTTTTTCTGTCCGCGGACCGTCCTCGGACTTTCACAAAATGGAAATGGCTATGCTTTATGTATCTTCACTTCTATTTTTTAACTGTGAAAGGCGGCTCTGAAAAGAGCCTTATTTTTTTTTTGATTTTTGTTATTTTGTATTTTTTTTGTTCTTTTTTATACACGACACACTAGGAGAGGAGGGAAAGGAGGGTTAAGGGAGGGGGACACCAACCACAGGGATAAGAAAGGGCGAGCTGAGCGAGGAAGATGTAGAGTGGGTTTTATTTGGTTAGTGAGCAGGTCTTCTGGTGCTCTGAGACAATCGTCTCAAAAGCACTCCAAAGTCGTTCCCCCCTGCAGAGTACTGTGTCACAGTACACACATACAACTGCGACCCTCCAAAGGTAAGGGTCATCGGAATTCTGTATGGCCTGTGAGGCAGCATGAGGAAGGCACTTTCCCACAGAGGTGTTCCTTGTGGTGACAGGATCAGGAACGGAGGATGAAGTAGAGGCAATCAACCTACTACGCTTCTCGCAAGGTACAACCTTGCAAATGGCCCCAGTGTGGAATGAGGGCAGGTGTTGCTTCATGGTAGTGGTCCCAAAGCTATACGAACCATGCTTCCCGCGACTGAGTACCATTTTGCACTCATTACAGGTGACACGGTTCGCATGAGACTTAGGACCGTTTCCATGAACGGTAAACAATCGCCACACCCAAGATTCACGCCGAGGGCGGGTAGTAGGGATTTCCTCTACCTCATTCTCGTCATCCTCTTCTTCCTCCTCTGTATTCTCACTCCTGTTCCCCTCTTCAGACCCTTGTGGAAATGGTGGTGGTGGAGGGGTTGGGGGTGGTGCTGAGGCAGATGTAGCACCATGTGGTAATAGTCGAGCCATGGATGTCATAGGCTTGGAGATGGAAATTTCAAAATCTGCAAAGTATGCAGCAAAATGCAGTGTGCTCTGTGGAATAGTCAGAAACACAATGAGAATGCGCTCTAGGGCGTGGTCTTATATCGGGGTGCTTGTGCACGGGTTGCGGACATGCACGCCGTCCGCAAGACAGATCAAATATCAAAAAAGGTTCAAAAAGTCACAAAAACTATGTGGAAAGTTAGGATTAGTATGTGGGATTTGTGGTATGGTGATTTTTTAATGAGAAATATTGTGGATTACTTGGAAATGTACTTTTAAACTGGTCGGGGACACGAACAGTGTCCGCAATTAGAGCACGAGATGAGCGTGGGTGCGGTCACATGATTGTTTTGTGAGCATGTTCGCTAAGGTAGCGGTCGTCCGCAGGACACCCAATGTACGGACATTGTTTTGCGCATGCATGTTGATGTTCTGCGGACAGTGTTCGGGTCCTGAACTAATTAAAAGTGTGTCACATGTAAAACGAACAGTTACGGACAGCCGTTTGTTCTTAGCACAGTTTAATTTATTTGCTAACAATACGGACAAACAGCGTTTCAAGCACACCTCCATTTTCGTTTATTTACGAACAATTCAGGACACCACGAGTGTTCTTAGAACAGTTTCTGTTTGCTATCGAACACTACGAATAGGCATAGTGTTCTTAAGGACACCTCCATTTTCGTTTATTTACGAAAATTTCAGGACACTACGAGTGTTCTTAGAACATTTTCAACTTGCATGAGAACATTACGGACAGATGTAGTGTCCTCAGGACAGTCACATTTTTGTTTCTTTAATAACATATCCGAACAACCGCGGTGTCCGTGGACACCTAAATTGGTTATATCACAATGAACTAAAAGTAATTACAACACAATATCAGAAAAGTAACTTTATTTCATATATATATAGAATTATGACTGGGAAGGTGGGGCAGAAACGGAAACAAAAACAGGAGAATTAGGGATTTCTGGATAACTGGGATCAGGTGAAGAAGGGAAGGAAAGCTCATCGAAACGCTTTGGTCCATAGACAGGGTTTGGGGTTAACTGCGTGGGATAGGGTGAGGGGGGAAAAGTGCAGGTTGGACAATGGTGTTCTGTTGGGGGTTTCACATAATTTTCCACAAAGTTTTTTAAATCCATAAAATTTTGCATAAGGTCGTCCATTTTTTGATTAATCTGCTGTACAGTGATATCCTCTGATTGTTGTTGTGAGATGCTTGGAATTTTTGTATGGTCTGTAATAAAAAAAATGTATATGTTAAATGTATACAGAATAATATTTATTAATTGGTTTATATAGTAAAGTGTGTACCATTAGGTGGACTATCTTCTAACATTTCCTCTCATGGGAAATGCTCCTCTAGCCAGTCGAGAGTACTACACATTTCTGTGAGAAAACAAAAAAGTAATATGTTTTTATTATTTAATATGTCTGTGAGGTAATTATGGTGGAAGCCACTTTATCTTCTTTTGGTATATTCCATTTTAAAACATATTGTATTTACATGAATGGTTAGTGTGTTACATATATGGGTAACATTTTTTAAGTATTACTACATATACTTTGTATGTGTGCTGCTTTGTGAATTTGTTAAATGTTCCTATGTTATGATATAACTATTACACATACCCCCCAGAGTTTTTAGGTGGTGGTATGTTGTCCAAACATGTCTGCGGACCGTCAAATTCATTAGAAAGGCTTCAGTATGTTCCATATTATATGTACATAAAGTCAAAGTATTTATTGTTAAGTTGTGCTACTAAAAAACTATGAAATTCAATAAAAAAACTTTGTTAAAGGGACGTTATGGTTAAGTTGCGCTACTAAAAACCTATGAAATTCAGTGAAAAAACTTTGTTAAAGGGACGTTATGTTTCCAAGTAAAACCGAAAAACCCTTGAAATTTGCCAGTTATGGTAAGCTAAGCAACCATAACTCGTGCCACCACCATGCACTGCTAAGGCTAACACCCAGGACATCAAAGATGACATCACAAATGTCATTGATGACATCATTGATGACATCACATGTCTGGCTCACTATTTTTTCTTTTGCTGGCATATCTAGGCCACATGGTTTTCTTCAGTAACAGTCAGAAACTAAGAATTTTATTTTATTTGTAGACATATCCTTCTAGTAGGTTCTTACAGTAATTCCCTTAGAGTACAGTCACATCATATGAAACATATACTTATGGGAAAACACAAGCTTGAAAGACAGCAATCCTTTTTGTGCATAAAGATAATCACTATACTTATGAGCACTTTCTGATAGTTCTGTTTTTGTTTATGGCTGTACTTTCCCTGTATATGGTCATATTTGTATGCATTGTACTCACACTACTTTCCTTAGGGTCCAATCACATCAAGTGAAACATATACATAGGGTAAATAGCAGCTTTGAAACAGAGCAATCATTTATTTGCATGAAACTAATCAGTTAAGAGCTGAATTGTTTCTGCTACTACTTGTGCTTTTTTGCTAACTTCACTTTCCCTGTATATACCCATATTGGTATGTGTTCTTGTGTCTTTGTGTTTTGTCTATAGTAATGCAATTATGTAATACATGGGTTTTATTAGCTACTTATTACATATTTCACAGTACACAAAAATCTATTAGGAAAACAATTATCATTTCATTATTCAACATATTAACATTACTAATATCATACCTTCATCTTGTACGCTGCACACAATGTTATGTTTCTGTATGAGTAGCTTAGTATACTAGATAGAACCCCATAATAGGATGCTATTTATATCAATGCATCGTTCAATGCACTTATTAGGGTATATTTCTTGCAATGATTCTCGACACTTTTTTCGCAACATAATAAGAATCCCTTCTACACATATTTCATGAGAAGTACATACACATGTGATGTCATCAGTGATGTCATCAAAGACATTTGTGATGTCATCTTTGATGTCCTGGGTGTTAGTCTTAGCAGTGCATGGTGGTGGCGCGAGTTATTGTTGCTTAGCTTACCATAACTGGCGAATTTCAAGGGTTTTTCGGTTTTACTTGGAACCATAACATCCCTTTAACAAAGTTTTTTCACTGAATTTCATAGGTTTTTAGTAGCACAACTTAACCATAGTGTCCATTTAACAAAGTTTTTTTCACTGAATTTCATAGGTTTTTAGTAGCACAACTTAACCATAACATCCCTTTAACAAAGTTTTTTCACTGAATTTCATAGTTGTTTAGTAGCACAACTTAACAAAAATGACTTTGACTTTATATACATGTCATATGGAACTGACTAGATCTCTTCTTATGAACTTGATGTCCGCAAACGTATTTAATGTTCGCGGACATGTTTGGAGAACAGTACCACTACCTAAAAATTGTGGGGGGGGTGGGGGTGGGGGTATGTTTGATTGTTATATCATAATATAGGAACATTTAACAAATTCAAAAAGCAGCACACAAACACATTATATATAGTAATACATAAGAAATGTAACCCATATATGTAACACACTAACCATTCATTTAAATACAATATGTTCTGAAATGGAATATACCACAAGAAGATAAATTGTCTTCCAACATAATTACCTCACAGACACAACAGAACTGAGAAAAAGACCAGACCCACTGAATACATAGGACTTATCTTACCAGAAATAGTAAGTGTACTTCATTTTACTCATATATTTATAAACTTTCTGTATTAGATTAAAAAATATATTATCTTTTTTTTTTCTCACAGAAATGTCTAGTACTCTGGAATGGCTAGAGGACAATTTCCCACATGAAAAAATGTCACAAGATAGTGAAACTAATGGTAAACACTTTATAATATAAACCATGTATTTATTATGTTTTTATATACATTTAACATATATATTATTTTTTGTACAGAGCATACCAAAATAGAAAAAAACTTCAGAAAACCCTGTTATGGATAACAGTCTTCACAATATAGAAGAAAAAATGGATGTATTGTTGGCTAATTTTAATAATTTAAAAACTTTTGTAGAAAATCATTTCAAACCAAAAACCTCGTACCATTGCCCCACATGTACTTGTCCCTCCTCACCATATGCCAGTCAATTATCCCCAAACCCTCTCCATAATCCAAAATGTTTTAATGAGACTTCCATCATTATTAATATATGTTAAATAATGTTTAATTTTTATATTGTATTGTGAATAGTTTCTGTTTTTTTTAAAAAAAAACAATAAAAGTGTCCGCGGACAGTGCGAGTGTTCTGAAATGTTCGTACATAAACGAAAATGTAGGTGTCCTGAAGAACACCACACCTTTTGTACTGTTCGCTAGCAAGTTGAAACTTTTCTAAGAACACACGCGGTGTCCTGAATTTTTCGTAAACAAACAAAAATTAAAGTGTCCTAAAGAACACTATACCTGTCCGGTACTGTTCGCTAGCAAGTTCAAACTGTTCTAAGAACGCTATTGGTGTACTGAAATGTTCGTACGTAAACGAAAATGGAGGTGTCCTGAAGAACACTATACCTGTTCGTAGTGTTCGCTACCCAATTGAAACTGTTCTAAGAACACAATTGGTGTCCTGAAATGTTTGTACATAAACGAAATTACACGTGTCCTGAAGAACACTATATCTGTCATTCCTGTTCGCTACCAAGTTTAAACTGTTCTAAGAACACATGCGGTGTCCTGAAATGTTCGTTTCACGTGTGACGCACTTTTAATTACTTCAGAACCCGAACAGTGTCCGTAGGACATCAATGTGCATGCGCTAACCAATCTTCGTGCACTTGGTGTCCTGCGGACAGGCGCTTCCTTCGCGGACTAGTTCGCGAACGGATCATATGACCGCGCCCGCGCTCATCGTGTGTCCTGAAATGCGGAACTGTTCGTGTCCCCGAACAATTTAAAAGTACATTTTCAGTTAATCCATAATATTTTTCAATAAAATCTCACCATGGCACAAGTCCCACATAGCAATCTTGAGTTTCTATATAGCTTTTGAAACTTTCCGATCCTTTTTTTGTGTTCGATCTGTCCGCGGAGGGTGCGCATGTCCGCGAACCGTGCACAAACACCCCTATAAAAGACCACGCCCAAGAGCTTATTCCCATTATGTTTCTGGCTATTCTTCAGAACACAGTGATTTTTGCTGCCACCTGCAGACTACACCATCATCGAGATGGCATCCTTGGCTGCTGAACTGCCACTTGGTGCTGCACCTGCTTCAGCACCACCCCCACCCCCTCCACCACCACCACCTCCCCAAGGGCCTGAAGAGGGGAACAGGAGTGAGGATGCGGAGGAGGAAGAAGAGGATGATGAGAATGAGGTAGAGGAAAACCCTACTACCCGCACTAGGCGTGAGTCTTGGGTGTGGCGATTATTTACCATTCATGGTAATGTTCCTAAGGCTCGTGCGAACCGTGTTACCTGCAATGAGTGCAAAATGATACTCAGTCGCGGGAAGCACGGTAAGTACAGCTTTGGGACCACTACTATGAAGCGACACCTGAGGTCATTTCACACTGGGGCTATTCGCAGGGTTGTACCTTGCGAAGAACGTAGCAGGTTGATTTCCTCTACTTCATCATCTGTTTCTGATCCTGTCACCACAAGGACCACCTCTGTGGGACAGCGTCTTCCTCAAGCTGCCTCACAGGCAATACAGCATGCTGATGACCCTTACCTTTCGAGGGTCACAGTTGTATGTATGTACTGTGACACAGTACTCTGCAGGGGGAGCGACTTCGGAGTGCTTTTGAGACTATCGTCTCAGAGCACGAGAAGACCTGCTCACTACCCAAATAAAACTCACTCTACATCTTCCTCTCTCAGCTCGCCCTTTCTTATCCCTGTGGTTGGTGTCCCCCCCTTTACCCTCCTTTACCCTCCTCTCCTAGTGTGTGGTGTCTGAAAAACAAAAAAAAATTAAAAAATTAAAAAAAAAATAAGGCTCTTTTCAGAGCCGCCTTTCCCAGTTAAAAAATAGAAGTGAAAATAAATGAAGCAGGGCTCTTTGTATTTTTTAGAAGTCCGCGGACAGTTCGCGAACATTAAAAAAATTGGGTTGCTTCTCCATCACAAACATTGGGCCTCATTACGACCCTGGCGGTAAGGGGTCTACGCCAGCGTTAGCTGCGCCGACCCCTTACCGCCAATTACGACGTCCCCTAGCGCCATGGTGCTTTTAACACCTGCTTTTAGCAGGTGTTAAAATCCATGGCGCTAAGGGACCATGGAGTTAATTACGCCACCGTAATTTACGGTGGCGTAATTAACGCCTTCCCCACTCCCATTATGCCCTATGGGGCAAAAATGGGAATGGGGAAGGGTAAATGGGGATTGGGGACTTACCGCCCCGCCAAGGTCGGAATGGGGCGGTAAGTCCGCCAACCACCATGGCGTAAACGTAGTTTACGCCATGGTGGTAAAGTCACGGCCCAGGCGGTAACTTACCGCCTGGGTCGTAATGAGGCCCATTGTAATTTTCTCTGGAAAGAAGTGGTGGTTCTGAAAAGAGCCTTTGGGTGGTGTTTGTAAGTCAAAAATTGTAAATGCTTAACATCTACTTCAAAATCGTTGTTGTAATTCCAAAAAAGGTGGCAATGCATTTTGTACATTTCTCAGAAAAATCTGATTGCCAGCATAAGTAAGATGGACTCCATCTCTGCGAAAAATGTATGTACTACAAAACATAACATTTTCATTGTGAAAAGAAGACATGCCAAAATCTCTTAGAAAGGCACAAACAGCCTTATTAACATTGTGCCTTGCTTTTTCCATTTGTGGACCAAATGAAGAAGAACGAAGCCACATTTGTCTCTGCGCAATCCATGAAAATATCACTTGAGAATTAGGAAACATGTCCATAACCTTCCTAAGTCCTTCTTTCATAGCAAATTGCAAAAAAAAATCCAGTCACATGTCCTAAACTGTTCCCTCCACAATGAATTACAATTATGTCTGAATGTTGCTCTGTCTCCAAAGTAGCACAGAGAGGTAGCAAGTCCAACCACTTTATTCCACGTACTCCATGCCAGTGTACTTCCAAATGTGGGAATCCAAGATCGACAGCTACTCCACAGCTTTATGCATGCACCTTCAACCAATGTATCCACGAATCTCCTAAAATCCAAACAATCTGTTTTCTGAAACACACAGCCGTAGCTATCTTTTGTTCTCTCAGCAAATAGAGTATCTGAGAAAATCTCTCCTGGCACAACACACCCACCAAACTTTCCTGACCAATCCCTTTCAGTGCTTATTCTCATTTGCATGACTTCTGAACCCAAAAATCCCCGGATGTAACTCCCGATGTCCGCGAACTACCGCCATGCCCGCGGACATATCGTAACATGAACATCCCTTCTACCATTTCCACTACACTCTCTCTGCCATTCCCTCATTGGATGTACCTCAAAAATCACATGACCATGCACCAATCACATTCAAGACCTCTACATCTAACTGCATCATCATAGATCAGCACTGCAAATGTACTCTGAATCTCTCTGAGTACAAGTGTCATATCATTGGCAAGCAGCATCTACCAGAAATACTGTACAAGTCTTCAAGATTTCTACTTGCTGCTCCATGCATGTCCATATGCATGAACACAAACTTCAGGTACGCATATTTTCTGTATAGTAGATGAACACATTTTCAAACAGACTTTTACCTTGTAAAATCTGTAAAATGAATTTACTGTACTTTTTTCAATTTCCTAAAATCAACTATCACTTATAAACCTTTATACTATTTACTTTCTTTATACACACACACACTCAAATCATGTTAAACTAACATTTTTTAAATGAAATATATAGACTACATATATTCAAACAAAATTGCATGCAATCACAATCTATGTTTAAACCTTTATAAAAATACTTATACAATTTCATATTTTTTGTTTTTATTTATATATGTACTTAATTACTTTAAATTAGACATGACATTGAGGCGCTATTACCTCGAACAGTTTACTTACTGAAATAGTGGTATTCACTAATATATTATACATTTCACCAGACATAGTAAAGATATTTTATTTTGCTACAGTCAGTCATTCAATACAATTTGTTCATTAAGAACATATCATATGTACTGAACTGATGCAATGTATCTTATGTAAATAAATTAGTTTAATGGTTTTAAAGAAGGCACTGAGGATTTCAATTTAAAAAATCAATATCTAAATTAGAAACAGTGCTATATACAAACAAAGTTACACATTTGAAGCTTTTACAATTGCAGTGAAGACCAGTTTCCTGAAAAGAAGCAGCCAAATTCGAAGAAGAAAGAAAAACTAAGAAGTTACCTGTTAATTTAAAAAAAAAATAAGTAAAATATCACCATAATTTTTGTATTATTAATCAAATATACTATAACGTTAATATGAGCTATTTCGGTTTCTAAAAATAGAGATTTTGTACCATTTTGTCCAAAAATGTCCATGTCTTAAACAGCGATTTACAGCCAGAATGGCCCACAAATTTCTATTTTTGGACACACAAATTACCCAACTGAACAACAACAATTTTCATATTATAGAACAAACAACTGTTTTAATTGTATACATTAGATTTACTATTTGTACTTTTCCGCACCACTAGCTTACTTTTTTATTGTCATCTGAACCCCAGTTTAGTAACACATAAATTCAAGAATACCTATCCCTTCTAGTTTTAGTTCCCAATGCACAATCACACACCATTACATACATCTTTATCATCTTACTCAAACACTCATGCACACAGCACACATACATTCCAGAACACCCCAACCCATATCTTCTTTATTTTTTCAACAGACCCTAAAGAATGCCTACCAAAATCAAGTCCGTAGAAAGCAACGCAAAAGTAGAGCAAATGAAAATAAAGGTGTCCAACATAAGCATCCATCTCTAGCAGAATTTGTAAAAAAAAGTTGAAACAAAACAGCTAATACAATCATTTAGTGAAACACAAGAAGTTTCAAGTACAACCACTTTGCTTCCTCTATCAAAATGTAAAACAAAGCAAAAAGCAATTAACAGAAAATCAGCTATCAGTACAGATAAAACTACTTCTTCAAATTTTAATATAGTGCAAAGTGAGCATACCAAGAAAAGTATTTTAGCCAAAATGTACCGTCACAAGTCCTTCAAAATCTTATAAAAACAGGAGAGAAATCAGGTTCAAAGCTTAAAACCTATTGTAGGAAATTAATCTTAGAAGCATTGATGGACAGTGCAATTCTTCTCAAAAGAAATGTATTTATTGTACTGTTAAACAAAATGAAACCACTAAGAAAACTAATAACTAAATTACAAAAAAGACTTCTCAATAAGCGAAATATCAACAGAAAGAACTTCTTAAGTATCAGCGGAGGTGAATGGAATCACACTACAAGCACAGAACCATATTTTAATGAAGAAGCATACAAACAAAAGCAAACAAATGCAATTGCCATACATAGCAGTGGTTGAGGTTATGAAAAAGTGAATAATACCATAATGGAACAAGAAGTACGTCTTACAAAAATATGCCATGAAAGCTTAGAATTACCCCTCCATTCAACTGAATCAGAATGGCTAGTGTACAAATGGCCATGCACATCAATGTGTAACATTCCCAAACAATGTTTCAAATCTTTACGCCAATCCCTCAATAAATATGTAAAACGCAAAGACAAAATCAAAATTAAATTACTGCAAAATATAGATACCTGTCCAGTGCGCAAGTACACAGGACTACAAGGACATTCATTGGCCTGCATTACAGGACCTACTTGTAAAACCACTTTCCATGATATCAAAAGGATATCAACACATCATTCAACTATAAGAAATCTAGTCTATAAACTGTACTATGCTAAAAGTCCTGCTTTAGCACTAACAAAGTTAAATAACATCCTTCTACATGGTACAGCAAAAGACCTACTTGAAGAAATTCACTATACCCAGAAAAAATATTTTGGAAGTGAAAGCCATTTACAGAATGAAATAGCTTTAAACCAATTAAGCAACAATTCTACACATGGCAACCTTTTGCTAAACACATACAAAAAAGAAATTCTAAAATTTAAAAGTACATCAGCTGAAGTACCAAACCATGTATGTGTATGTTGCCGTAGAATTTTTTATAAAAGTAACACAAAAACTGTGGACCTATCATACAAAATCGAAGACAATGAAGATTCTAAACGGTTTGAATTAGCTCTCTACCTTCTAGAAGAAAACAAATATAAAATAACTGAGCCCTTAATACTTTGCAGTTATTGCACTACAAAACTTGACAACAACCAAACTCCTTCACGTTATATCACAAATAATTTGGAATTATACCCAGTACCAAAACCTCTACAACAACTTAATTTATACAAGAGCATCATAATTCAAACAGTACACCCATTTCAAGCAATAATACGCTTTCAACCAAAAACAGCAAAATTACCTCCCTCTGAATTAGTGAAAGGTATTCGTGGAAAAGTAGAGTATTTACCATTAGATATAAAAGAAAATGTGCACACTCTAGGAGTGCAATGTCCAATGCAACAATCTTTAATTATATTAGTAAATGGGGTACCTACAAAAGACAAAAAAATATGTCAACAGCTCGTAGATTTATATAAAGTTAGACAAGCCTTCCAATATCTTAAAGAGAATAATGAATATTACAAAGAAATTATTATTGAAGAAAACTTGAAAGATACAACTGAAATAATTCAAGAAACACAAGAAGCTGGTCAATTTGAGCTACTAGATCCTGCTACAATTTCAAATACTTTAGGCCATTATACAATTCATCCTTTGCACTGTAATGACACCATACAAGATGTACTGGAAACTTACCAAATGCGTCAAACAAAAGGATCGCCAATCAGTATATGGGAAAAAAGTATAGAAGCACGTGCTTTTCCTCTACTCTTTCCTACTGGCAAAGGAGGAAGGTATGATGATAGACCTATTCAAATATCAGCTTCAGAATACCGCTCATTACAGATGTATTCTGAAGATCCCAGATTTAGACAAAATGTGGAATACATATTCCACCTACTCTTTGAAAGTGAACTAGCAACTTTATGTTACGGAGTTGCACACATATTAAAATCAGGATCACACTTTCAAAATATGACAGCTACACAATTATTAGAGAAAGTGCAACAAAAGGATGAGGTTTTACAATCAAATATTACAAATCTATTAGCAAATATGCTCGGTACTAAAGAGTACTGGTTTCGACGTCATGTAGATGTACGTTGTATGATCAGAAACCTTGGCCCACCCACTTGGTTTGTTACATTAAGTTATGCAGAATATGCATGGGAAGATTTACATGATTTCCTACGCATATCAAATGAAAACAAAACAAACATAGATATTCTAACACCTGGAGAACTTTGTTCTTTGGATCCTGTTAATGTTTCAAGATATTTTCACCATCGCTTCATTGCTATGTAACATTTTATTTGTAATAAAATTGTTCCTCCCCTTGGAGAAGTGCAACACTTCTTTTGGAGAAAAGACTACCAAGCCAGAGCAGCACCACATATCCAAATGCTTTTATGGATTAAAGATGCTCCTAAATTTGGTCAAGACAGTGATGCCACTGTTTTACAGTTTATTGAAAAATATGTCACTTGTGAAATTCCATCAGAAGCCACAAATAGTGATCTTCATGCACAAATTTTACAATTTCAAAGACACAAATGTGGAAAATATTGTCGTCGCAAATACAAAAACAAAGGCAAATATTACACCAAATGCTGATTTTTTTTCCCTAGACCAGTTACAAATACAGGTCAAGTAAACAACCTCATGTCTTCAGTTAGACATAGTGTTAAAGGTAAGTCACCTAAAAATACATATTACATAAAAAGAAAAGAAGAAAAATATATCAATGATTATAATGCAATCTTTGCCCACTTATGGAATGCAAACATAGATGTGCAGTACATTGCAGACAATTCTACTGCAGTTGCACGATATGTCACAGCATACTTAACTAAAGCAGAAAAGACAGAGCTCCAGGACCTCTGGAATGACCTGTCATCAGATAAAACAGTATCTCAGAAATTATACAGCTTGGGCATAAAAATGCTCACCCATAGCGAATGTGGATCTTATGAAGCAGCTGATCGTTTAACTGGTACATCATTGTATGGTAAATCTGAAAATATAGTATGGCTAAGTCTTGGTCCAGCTAAATCTAGAAAAAGAGGTCTAAAATCATATGAAGATATAGAAACAATAGCCAAACATGATCCCAACAGCCAAGACATTTTAAAAAACAATTTATTGGACACATACTACCCAAACAGAAGTAATACTTTGGAAAACATGTGTCTATACCAAATAGCCCAAAACTACACATACAAAAATAATATGAAACCTGATGAAAAAAAAGGTAAATATAGAGTGACAGACTGTGAAGGCAGCTTAGTCAAACTCACTAAAGCAAATTTAATTAATCATATTAAATTGTCATTGAAGACTCCTCAACATAAAGAAGTATATTACATGTCCCTGCTACAACTCTTCAAACCATGGAGAAAAGAAGAACAATTACTATATAACTATGACTCATATGAGGATGCTTTCAAAGCAAATGAAAGCACTATAACTGATGTAAACTTTACACAGTACAAAACAATGTTGCACAATGAACAGCAACATGAAGAAGAACTCCAAGCCCAACTAGATAAGGATACTCCTGACAGTAGTCAACCTTCTGTAACAGGAAGCCAAGAACCACTGGGAGAACCACTAATAAAAAATTAGGCAGAATTAGCTATGATAGAAGTAGAAAACACCATGTGTCAGTATGAAGATAAGGAAGACTTAACTATACTACAATCAAAACTAAACAATGAGCAAAGTAGCATTTTTCAAGAAGTAACAAAACAAATTGCACATGGTGTAAAACATGAAAATAAAGAATGTTCCTGCCATAATTATAAACCTATACTACTGTACGTCAGTTGTGAAGCTGGTTCTGGCAAAACATTCCTAATCAAAATCATTAGTAAGTTCCTTCAACAATTGACAAACAACAAACTGTCAGCTGTTGTCACTGCCCCCACAGGTTTAGCTGCCTACAACATAGGTGGTGTTACATTACACCGATTACTACTATTACCAGTAGAACACCAGAACAAATTAGACTATTACAAACTTTCTGCAGAAGCTGTAATGGAATTACGCAGAGTATTGAAACAAATGAAAATGCTACTAATAGATGAAGTGAGCATGGTCTCCAACCTGATGTTAGCTTTGATTCATCTCAGATTACAAGAAGTACTCAAAACAGACTATGAAGAGCTCTTTGCAGGAAAACACATTATTGTTTTTGGAGATCTGCTTCAATTAACACCAGTAAAAGGTGAACCTATTTTTAAAACATTAGGGCACAAACTCTGCCGTAAAACTGTTGGCAGCATTGGAAATGTCAACCTTTAGCAACATTTCCAATACAGAGAATTAACAGAAAACATGCGCCAATCTGCAGATCTAACTTATGCCAACATTTTAAAAAGTTTGAGAGTTGGTAAACTTTCTAAAGAAGCAGAAGCAACATTGAAAACCCGGCACATTAATGCACTTTGTGGCGATAATGCATGTGCTACAGATGTTATGGAACAATTAGCCCACAAAAATGTCAATTGTATGGCCTTAATGCCAACTCTTGCAAGCTGTCTCAAATTCAATGAAATAATGTTAAGTAAAGAAATGCAACCAATAATGGAAATTAGCGCCACAGACAAACTAGATGTACATGGTATGACACTAAAAATCAATCTCAAACACAGCAGGCTTAGAAAAGATGTTAAAATTATCCTTAAATTGCAGAGTAATGCTTAAACGTAACCTTGACGTGGACCAAGGTCAAGTTAACGGAGCACTGGGTACAGTTGTTGGCTTGCAAACTTACACACGTGACATCAAAATTCAGTTTGTCAATATACTCTTTGACAAACGTTCAGAAGTAAAACGGATAGGCTGCTCAACAGCTAGATTCCTTCTCTTCAAAGATATGTATGTACGCAGAGAACAATTTTCTCTAACTCTTGCATACGCAGTCACGATTCATAAATCACAAGGTCTTACCCTAGACAAAGCAATGATAGATATTGGTAACACAGTCTTTAAAGAAGGCATGATCTACGTAGCACTATCACGCTTACGTACACTTGACGGTCTATTTCTAATCAACTTTGATGCAAGTAAAGTAAATGCTGATATTCCTTGCATTTTAGAATATAATAGACTTCACTCACTATACACTCCCCATCTAAACACATATTCTGTTCCACAAAAACTAAAACGTTGTAAAAGAAAACTAAATCAAACAGAAATGCAACAGGACATCACTGCAAATCCTCCAAAGAGAGTAAAAGAAACTAATACTTCATCAAGTACCACAAACAAAAAAGAATCAATTAGAGAAAGTAAACCAGGTACTTCTTTAAAGAAAGAAGACAAACTCCAAAAAAGCAGTTAGATACAGAACTACCTGGACCATTTAAATTCTCAAATATAGTTGGTGTAAGTTGCTATGCAAATGTAGCAATGAATATTCTATTTCAATTACCACCAATTGTTGACAACATTTACTTACACTTTAGAGACCCATTGTGTATGCAAATGTTAGTACATAGAAACGCAAAAAACAATCCTGACAACACATATAGTGTTTATGGAATAAGACAAGAATTGGACTACTGTGCTGGAATGGTGAAATTCACTATAAACTCACAGGAAGATCCACAAGAATGTTTAATGTACTTACTACAAGTACTGGAAAACAAAAACATGCCTATAAAGGAAATCTTCCAGATTTCATACATGTGGAAACATACATGCACTCTGTGCAACAATGTGACACAAGAAGAAACACAAGAAGAAATTCCCAATGAACGCTTCATATATATATCAATACCAAATTGTGAATCCATTCCATTTCCATTTCAGCAACTTGTACAAAATGCAAACCATGGTAGATTATGCTCTGCCTGCAATTCAGATAATATCGCTCCACGTTAGTAATACCAACACATAGTAAATACGTAATACTAATGCTTCTACGTTACAATGCAGATGGTACCAAAAACAACTGCAAGCTGACTGGATTCACACATAGTCAAATATCACTTGGTAAGAAAACCTTCACAACAATAGGTATAATCTACCACGCAGGAGCCACAACCAATTCAGGACACTACACTGAGTATACAAAAAAGAAATGTGGATGGTTTGAATGTAATGATAGTACCATTACTCTAAAGCAGAGATTACCAGCAAATCTTACAAACGCTTATTTGATGTTCTTAAAACCAAAATTTGATAAATAAACTGTATTTAAACCTTTAAGTAAATGTGTGTTAAAAAAATATAAACTGTTAGAATACTCCAAAAGCTATCTAACTGCTCAAAGATTCTACAACAACTAATCAGATAAATGAATACCACTAAATTATACCAAAAATACACAGTTAGAATACGCCAATTGGTATCTAACTGTCCCAAAATTTAACAATATCCAAATAGATAAATCAAAACCACTAAAATATATTAAAAAAATAGGGAGTTAGAAAAAATACGCCAATTGGTACCTAACTGCTCCAAAATTTTATAATATCAAAACAAATGAAGAATCTGTTACTGCTCCAAAAAGAATACAACAGAGCAAAGTATAAAGCGTTAGCCAGAAACAACAAGTGAACACTGCTACTTTGCTCATTGTTTAGTTTTGATTGTAGTATAGTTAAGTCTTCCTTATCTTCATACTGACACATGGTGTTTTCTACTTCTATCATAGCGAATTCTGCCTCATTTGTTATTAGTGGTTCTCCCAGTGGTTATTGGCTTCCTGTTACAGAAGGTTGACTACTGTCAGGAGTATCCTTATCTAGTTGGGCTTGGAGTCCTTCTTCATGTTGCTGTTCATTGTGCAACATTGTTTTGTACTGTGTAAAGTTTACATCAGTTATAGTGCTTTCATTTGCTTTGAAAGCATCCTCATATGAGTCATAGTTATCTAGTAATTGTTCTTCTTTTCTCCATGGTTTGAAGAGTTGTAGCAGGGACATGTAATATACTTCTTTATGTTGAGGAGTCTTCAATGACAATTTGATATGATTAATTAAATTTGGTTTAGTGAGTTTAACTAAGCTGCCTTCACAGTCTGTCACTCTATATTTACCTTTTTTTCATCAGGTTTCATATTAATTTTGTATGTGTAGTTTTGGGCTATTTGGTATAGACACATGTTTTCCAAAGTATTACTTCTGTTTGGGTAGTATGTGTCCAATAAATTGTTTTTTAAAATGTCTTGGCTGTTGGGATCATGTTTGGCTATTGTTTCTATATCTTTATATGATTTTAGAACTCTTTTTCTAGATTTAGCTGGACCAAGACTTAGCCATACTATATTTTCAGATTTACCATACAATGAAGTACCAGTTAAACAATCAGCTGCTTCATAAGATCCACATTCTCTATGGGTGAGCATTTTTATGCCCAAGCTGTATTATTTCTGAGATACTGTTTTATCTGATGACAGGTCATTCCAGAGGTCTTGGAGCTCTGTCTTTTCTGCTTTAGATAAGTATGCTGTGACATATCGTGCAACTGCAGTAGAATTGTCTGCAATGTACTGCACATCTATGTTTGCATTCCATAAGTGGGCAATGATTGCATTATAATCATTGATATATTTTTCTTCTTCTTTTCTTTTTATGTAATATGTATTTTTAGGTGATTTACCTTTAACACTATGTCTAACTGAAGACATGACATTGTTTACTTGAAGTGTATTTGTAACTGGTCTAGGGAAACCAAATCGGCATTTGGTGTAGTATTTGCCTTTGTTTTTGTATTTGCGACGACAATATTTTCCACATTTGTGTCTTTGAAATTGTAAAATTTGTGCATGAAGATCACTATTTGTGGCTTCTGATGGAATTTCAAAAGTGACATATTTTTCAATAAACTGTAAAACAGTGGCATCACTGTCTTGACCAAATTTAGCAGCATCTCTAATCCATAAAAGCATGCGGATATGTGGTGCTCCTCTGGCTTGGTATTCTTTTCTCCAAAAGAAGTGTTGCACTTCTCCAAGGGGAGGAACAGTTTTATTACAAATAAAATGTAGCATAGCAATGAAGCGATGGTGAAAATATCTTGAAACATTAACTTGATCCAAAGAACAAAGTTCTCCAGGTAGAATATCTATGTTTGTTTTGTTTTTATTTGATATGCATAGGCAAATCATGTAAATCTTCCCATGCATATTCTGCACAACTTAATGTAACAAACCAAGTGGGTGGGCCAAGGTTTCTGATCATACAACGTACATCTCCATGACGTTGAAACCAGTACTCTTTAGTACCACGCATATTTGCTAATAGATTTGTAATATTTGATCGTAAAACCTCATCTTTTTGTTGCACTTTCTCTAATAATTGTGTTGCTGTCATATTTTGAAAGTGTGATGTTGATTTTAATATGTGTGCAACTCCGTAACATAAAGTTGCTAGTTCACTTTCAAAGAGTAGGTGGAATATGTATTCCACATTTTGTCTAAATCTGGGATCTTCAGAATACATCCGTAATGAGCGGTATTCTGAAGCTAATATTTGAATAGGTCTATCAACATACCTTCCTCCTCTGCCAGTAGGAAAGAGTAGAGGACAAGCACATGCTTCTATACTTTTTTCCCATATACTGATTGGCGATCCTTTTGTTTGACGCATTTGGTAAGTTTCCAGTACATCTTGTACGGCGTCATTACAGTGCAAAGGATGAATTGTATAATGGTCTAAAGTATTTGATATTGTAGCATTATCTAGTAGCTCAAATTGACCAGCTTCTTGTGTTTCTTGAATTATTTCAGTTGTATCTTTCAAGTTCTCTTCAATATTAATTTCTTTGTAATATTCGTTACTCTCTTTAAGATATTGGAAGGCTTGTCTAACTTTATATAAATCTACCAGCTGTTGCCATATTCTTTTGGCTTTTGTAGATACTCCATTTACTAATATAATTAAAGATTGCTGCATTGGACATTGCACTCCTAGAGTATGCACATTTTCTTTTAGATTTAATGGTAAATAAACTACTTTTCCACTAATGCCTTTTACCAATTCAGAGGGAGGTAATTTTGCTGTTTTTGGTTGAAGGCGTATTATTGCTTGAAATGGGTGTACTGTTTGAATTATGATGCTCTCATATAAATTAAGTTGTTGTAGAGGTTTTGCTACTGGGTATAATTCCAGATTATTTGTGATAGAACGTGAAGGAGTTTGGTTGTTGTCGAGTTTTGTAGTGCAATAACTGCAAAGTATTAAGGGCTCAGTTATTTCATATTTGTTTTCTGCTAGAAGGTAGAGAGCTAATTCAAACCATTTAGAATCTTCATTGTCTTCTATTTTGTATGATAGGTCCACAGTTTTTGTGTTACTTTTATAAAAAAATTCTACAGCAACATACACATACGTGGTTTGGTACTTCAGTTGATGTACTTTTAAATTTTAGTATTTCTTTTTTGTATGTGTTTAGCAAAAGGTTGCCATGTGTAGAATTGTTGCTTAATTGGTTTAAAGCTATTTCATTCTGTAAATGGCTTTCACTTCCAAAATATTTTTTCTGGATATAGTGAATTTCTTCAAGTAGGTCTTTTGCTGTACCATGTAGAAGGATGTTATTCAACTTTGCTAGTGTTAAAGCAGGACTTTTAGCATAGTACAGTTTATAGACTAGATTTCTTATAGTTGAATGATGTGTTGATATCCTTTTGATATCATGGAAAGTGGTTTTACAAGTAGGTCCTGTAATGCAGGCCAATGAATGTCCTTGTAGTCCTGTGTACTTGCGCACTGGACAGGTATCTATATTTTGCAGTAATTTAATTTTGATTTTGTCTTTGCTTTTTACATATTTATTGAGGAATTGGCGTAAAGATTTGAAACATTGTTTGGGAATGTTACACATTGACCTGCATGGCCATTTGTACACTAGACATTCTGATTCAGTTGAATACAGGGTTAATTCTAAGTTTTCAGGGCATTTTTTGTAAGAAGTACTTCTTGTTCCATTATGGTATTATTCACTTTTTCATAACCTCGACCACTGCTATGTATGGTAATTGTATTTGTTTGCTTTTGTTTGTACGCTTCTTCATTAAAATATGGTTCTTTGCTTGTAGTGTGATTCCATTCACCTCTGCTGATACTTAAGAAGTTCTTTCAGTTGATATTTCGCTTATTGAGAAGTCTTTTTTGTAATTTAGTTATTAGTTTTGTTAGTGGTTTCATTTTGTTTAACAGTAAAATAAATACATTTCTTTTGAGAAGAATTGCACTGTCCATCAATGCTTCTAAGATTAATTTCCTACGATAGGTTTTAAGCTTTGAACCTGATTTCTCTCCTGATTTTATAAGATTTTGAAGGACTTTGTGACGGTATATTTTGGCTAAAATACTTTTCTTGGTATGCTTACTTTGCACTATATTAAAATTTGAAGAAGTAGTTTTATCTGTACTGATAGCTGATTTTCTGTCAATTGTTTTTTGGTTTCTTTTACATTTTGATAGAGGAAGCAAAGTTGTTGTACTTGAAACTTCTTGTGTTTCACTAAATGATTGTATTAGCTGTTTTGTTTCAACTTTTTTTTACAAATTCTGCTAGAGATGGATGCTTATGTTGGACACCTTTATTTTCATTTGCTCTACTTTTGCGTTGCTTTCTACGGACTTGACTTTTGGTAGGCATTCTTTAGGGTCTGTTGAAAAAAATAAAGAAGATATGGGTTGGGGTGTTCTGGAATGTATGTGTGCTGTGTGCATGAGTGTTTCAGTAAGATGATAAAGATGTATGTAATGGTGTGTGTTTTTGCATTGGGAACTAAAACTAGTAGGGATAGGTATTCTTGAATTTATGTGTTACTAAACTGGGGTTCAGATGACAAAAAAAAGTAAGCTAGTGGTGTGGAAAAGTCCAAATAGTAAATCTAATGTATACAATTAAAACAGTTGTTTGTTCTATAATATGAAAATTGTAGTTCTTCTGTTGGGTAATTTGTGTGTCCAAAAATAGAAATTTGTGGGCCATTCTGGCTGTAAATCGCTGTTTAAGACATGGACATTTTTGGACAAAATGGTACAAAATCTCTATTTTTAGAAACCGTAATAGCTTGTATTAAAGTTATAGTATATTTGATTAATAATACAAATATTATGGTGATATTTTACTTACTTTTTGTTTAAATTAATAGGTAACTTCTTAGTTTTTCTTTCTTCTTCGAATTCGGCTGCTTCTTTTCAAGAAACTGGTCTTCACTGCAATTGTAAAAGCTTCAAATTAGTAACTTTGTTTGTATATAGCACTGTTTTTAATTTAGATATTGATTTTTTTAATTGAAATCAATCCTCAGTGCCTTCTGTAAAACCATTAAACTAATTTATTTACATAAGATACATTGCATCAGTTCAGTACATATGATATGTTGTTCATGAACAAATTGTATTGAATGACTAACTGTAGCAAAAAAAAATATCTTTACTATGTCTTGTGAAATTTATAAGATATTAGTGAATACCACTATTTCTGTAAGTAAACTGTTCTAGGTAATATCGCCTCAATGTCATGTCTAATTTAAAGTAAGTAAATAAATAAATAAAAACAAAAAATATGAAATTGTATAAGTATTTTTATAAAGGTTTAAACATAGATTGTGTTTGCATGCAATTTTGTTTGAATGTATGTAGTCTATATATTTCATTTAAAAAATGTTAGTTTAACATGATTTGAGTGTGTGTGTATAAAGAAAGTAAATAGTATAAAGGTTTATAAATGATAGTTGATTTTAGGAAATTGAAAAAAGTACAGTAAATAGATTTTACAGATTTTACAAGGTAAAAGTCTGTTTGAAAATGTGTTCATCTACTATACAGAAAATATGCATACCTGAAGTTTGTGTTCATGCATATGTATATGCATGGAGCTGCAAGTAGAAATCTTTAAGACTTGTACAGTATTTCCGGTAGATGCTGCTTGCCAATGATATGACACTTGCACTCAGAGAGATTCAGAGTACATTTGCAGTGCTGATCTATGATGATGCAGTTAGATGTAGAGGTCTTGAATGTGATTGGTGCATGGTCATGTAATTTTTGAGGTACACCCAATGAGGGAATGGCAGAGAGAGTGTAGTGGAAATGGTAGAAGGGCTGTTCATGTTACGATATGTCCGCAGACATGGCGGTAGTTCGCGGACATCGGGAGTTACATCCGGGGATTTTTGGGTTCAGAAGTCATGCAAATGAGAATAAGCACTGAAAGGGATTGGTCAGGAAAGTTTGGTGGGTGTGTTGTGCCAGGAGAGATTTTCTCAGATACTCTTTTTGCTGAGAGAACAAAAGATAGCTATGGCTGTGTGTTTCAGAAAACAGATTGTTTGGATTTTAGGAGATTCGTGGATACATTGGTTGAAGGTGCATGCAGAAAGCTGTGGAGTAGCTGTCGATCTTGGATTCCCACATGTGGAAGTACACTGGCATGGAGTACGTGGAATGAAGTAGTTGGACTTGCTACCTCCTGTGCTACTTTGGAGACAGAGCAACATCCAGACATAATTGTAATTCATTGTGGAGGGAACAGTTTAGGACATGTGACTGGATTTTTTTGCAATTTGCTATTAAAGAAGGACTTAGGAAGGTTATGGACATGTTTCCTAATTCTAAAGTGATATTTTCATGGATTGCGCAGAGACAAATGTGGCTTCGTTCTTCTTCATTTGGTCCACAAATGGAAAAAGCAAGGCGCAATGTTAATAAGGCTGTTTGTGCCTTTCTAAGAGATTTTGGCATGTCTTCTTTTCACAATGAAAATATTATGTTTTGTAGTACATACATTTTTCGCAGAGATGGAGTCCATCTTACTTATGCTGGCAATCAGAATTTTCTGAGATATGTACAAAATGCATTGCAACCTTTTTTGGAATTACAACAACGATTTTGAAGTAGATGTTAAGCATTTACAATTTTTGACTTACAAACACCACCCAAAGGCGGTTTTCAGAGCCACCACTTCTTTCCAGAGACAATTACAATGTTTGTGATGGAGTAGCAACCCAATTTTTTTAATGTTCGCGAACTGCTCCAAAAAAAATACAACAAAGCAAAGTATAAAGCATTAGCCAGAAACAACAAGTGAACACTGAAAACAAACAAACAAATAAACTGTAGCATAACAGAAAAAGGTTTTTTTTTTAATTCTACATGGATTTTTTTTTCTCCCACAGACCCAATGATTTTAGCAACAAATACAGAAACTGAGCAAATTGCACAGTACTCTGATTTGTACTCTACTAAATATGAGGGTCGAAAAAAAAATAAAAGTATATTGCTTTTACAATGTAATAAGTCATTACAAAATACTAATACTAACATGCTATTTTCTTTTATCACAGAAATGAAGAAGAAAAACATGGACTCCCATTAATAGACCAAACAGTAAGTATACAATAATAGGGACAACCATAGCAGCATATCACATCCATAGTATCTAATACCTTTGTTCCTTATACATTTGTTTTTCACCCAAAGTTATAAGCAAATATGAATGTGATATGCTGCGGTGGTTGTTGCCAGGGCATACAGTCTTGGATGTCCGTATTGTTCTCTGTCAAGTTGAATGTGTTCTAAGAACACCCGCGGTGTCCTGAAATGTTCGCAAATAAACAAAATGGGGGTGTTCTGAAGACGCTTCTAAGAACACTCGCGCTGTCCGGGGAGTGTTCGTAGGGGGTGTCCTGAGGACGCTGTCCGTATTGTTCTCTGTCAAGTTGAATGTGTCCTAAGAACACTTGCGGTGTCCTGAAATGTTCGCAAATAAACAAGATGGTGGTGTTCTGAAGACGCTTCTAAGAACACTTGCGGTGTCCGGGGAGTGTTCGTAGGGGGTGTCCTGAGGACGCTGTCCGTATTGTTCTCTGTCAAGTTGAATGTGTCCTAAGAACACTTGCGGTGTCCTGAAATGTTCGCAAATAAACAAGATGGTGGTGTTCTGAAGAAGCTTCTAAGAACACTCCCGGTGTCCTGGAATGTTCGTAGAGGGTGTCCTGAGGACGCTGTCCGTATTGTTCTCTGTCAAGTTGAATGTGTCCTAGGAACACTCGCGGTGTCCTGAAATGTTCGCAAATAAACAAGATGGTGGTGTTCTGAAGACGCTTCTAAGAACACTCGCGGTGTACGGGGAGTGTTCGTAGGGGGTGTCCTGAGGACGTGGTCCGTATTGTTCTCTGTCAAGTTGAATGTGTTCTAAGAACACCCGCGGTGTCCTGAAATGTTTGCAAATAAACAAAATGGGGGTGTTCTGAAGACGTTTTTGAGAACACACCCGGTGTCCTGGAATGTACGTAGGGGGTGTCCTTAGGACGCTGGGGGTCATTACGACCCAGGCGGTAAATACGCCAACTTTACCACCATGGTGTAAACTATGTTTACACCATGGTGGATGGCGGATTTACCGCCCCATTCCAAGGTGAGTGGGGCGGTAAATTCCCATTTCCCATTTTACCCTTCCCCATTCCCATTTTTGCCCCATAGGGCATAATGGGAGTGGGGAAGGCGCTAATTACGCCACCGTAAATTACGGTGGCGTAATTAGCACCAAGGCGGTTTAGCACCATGGATTTTAATGGCTGCTAAAATCAGCCGTTAAAATCGGAATCAGGCATTAAGGGTTAACGACGGCGTTAACCCTTAACGTCGGAGTTGTAATGAGGCCCGCTGTCCGTATTGTTCGTTGTTAAGTTGAAAGTGTTCTAAGAACTATCGCGTTGTTCTGAAATGTTCGTAGGGGGTGTCCTGAAAACGGTGTCTGTATTGTTCCTGGCAAGTTCAAAGTGTTCTAAGAACACTCACATTGTTCGCGGACATTAAAAGTTTCCCATAGATCATAGTTGAAACACTTGACTCTATGGCTGTGATATGCTGCGGTGGTTGTTGCCAGGGCATAGAGTCTTGTCCATGTTTTTCTTCTTCATTTCTGTGATAAAAGAAAATAGCGTGTTAGTATTAGTATTTTGTAATGACTTACTACATTGTGTAAGCAATATACTTTTATTTTTTTTCGACCATTTGGTAAGTTTCCAGTACATCTTGTACGGCATCATTACAGTGCAAAGGATGAATTGTATAATGGTCTAAAGTATTTGATATTGTAGCAGGATCTAGTAGCTCAAATTGACCAGCTTCTTGTGTTTCTTGAATTATTTCAGCTGTATCTTTCAAGTTCTCTTCAATATTAATTTCTTTGTAATATTCATTATTCTCTTTAAGATATTGGAAGGCTTGTCTAACTTTATATAAATCTACCAGCTGTTGCCATATTTTTTTGTCTTTTGTAGGTACTCCATTTACTAATATAATTAAAGATTGCTGCATTGGACATTGCATTCCTAGAGTATGCACATTTTCTTTTAGATTTAATGGTAAATAAACTACTTTTCCACTAATGCCTTTTACCAATTCAGAGGGAGGTAATTTTGCTGTTGGCCATTTGGCCATGCACCCAAGACTCTATGCCCTGGCAACAACCACCGCAGCATATCACATTCATATTTGCTTATAACTTTGGGTGAAAAACAAATGTATAAGGAACAAAGGTATTAGATACTATGGATGTGATATGCTGCTATGGTTGTCCTTATTATTGTATACTTACTGTTTGGTCTAGTAATGGGAGTCCATGTTTTTCTTCTTCATTTCTGTGATAAAAGAAAATAGCGTGTTAGTATTAGTATTTTGTAATGACTTACTACATTGTGTAAGCAATATACTTTTATTTTTTTTCGACCATTTGGTAAGTTTCCAGTACATCTTGTACGGCATCATTACAGTGCAAAGGATGAATTGTATAATGGTCTAAAGTATTTGATATTGTATCAGGATCTAGTAGCTCAAATTGACCAGCTTCTTGTGTTTCTTGAATTATTTCAGCTGTATCTTTCAAGTTCTCTTCAATATTAATTTCTTTGTAATATTCATTATTCTCTTTAAGATATTGGAAGGCTTGTCTAACTTTATATAAATCTACCAGCTGTTGCCATATTTTTTTGTCTTTTGTAGGTACTCCATTTACTAATATAATTAAAGATTGCTGCATTGGACATTGCATTCCTAGAGTATGCACATTTTCTTTTAGATTTAATGGTAAATAAACTACTTTTCCACTAATGCCTTTTACCAATTCAGAGGGAGGTAATTTTGCTGTTTTTGGTTGAAGGCGTATTATTGCTTGAAATGGGTGTACTGTTTGAATTATGGGGTCTCTCATATAAATTAAGTTGTTGTAGAGGTTTTGCTACTGGGTATAATTCCAAATTATTTGTGATAGAACGTGAAGGAGTTTGGTTGTTGTCAAGTTTTGTAGTGCAATAACTGCAAAGTATTAAGGGCTCAGTTATTTCATATTTGTTTTCTTCTAGAAGGTAGAGAGCTAATTCAAACCATTTAGAATCTTCATTGTCTTCTATTTTGTATGATAGGTCCACAGTTTTTGTGTTACTTTTATAAAATATTCTACGGCAACATACACATACATGGTTTGGTACTTCAGTTGATGTACTTTTAAATTTTAGTATTTCTTTTTTGTATGTGTTTAGCAAAAGGTTGCCATGTGTAGAATTGTTGCTTAATTGGTTTAAAGCTATTTCATTCTGTAAATGGCTTTCACTTCCAAAATATTTTTTCTGTATATAGTGAATTTCTTCAAGTAGGTCTTTTGCTGTACCATGTAGAAGGATGTTATTCAACTTTGCTAGTGTTAAAGCAGGACTTTTAGCATAGTACAGTTTATAGACTAGATTTCTTATAGTTGAATGATGTGTTGATATCCTTTTGATATCATGGAAAGTGGTTTTACAAGTAGGTCCTGTAATGCAGGCCAATGAATGTCCTTGTAGTCCTGTGTACTTGCGCACTGGACAGGTATCTATATTTTGCAGTAATTTAATTTTGATTTTGTCTTTGCTTTTTACATATTTATTGAGGAATTGGCGTAAAGATTTGAAACATTGTTTGGGAATGTTACACATTGACGTGCATGGCCATTTGTACACTAGACATTCTGATTCAGTTGAATAGAGGGTTAATTCTAAGTTTTCAGGGCATTTTTTGTAAGAAGTAGTTCTTGTTCCATTATGGTATTATTCACTTTTTCATAACCTCGACCACTGCTATGTATCGCAATTGTATTTGTTTGCTTTTGTTTGTACGCTTCTTCATTAAAATATGGTTCTTTGCTTGTAGTGTGATTCCATTCGCCTCTGCTGATACTTAAGAAGTTCTTTCAGTTGATATTTCGCTTATTGAGAAGTCTTTTTTGTAATTTAGTTATTAGTTTTGTTAGTGGTTTCATTTTGTTTAACAGTAAAATAAATACATTTCTTTTGAGAAGAATTGCACTGTCCATCAATGCTTCTAAGATTAATTTCCTACGATAGGTTTTAAGCTTTGAACCTGATTTCTCTCCTGTTTTTATAAGATTTTGAAGGACTTTGTGACGGTATCTTTTGGCTAAAATACTTTTCTTGGTATGCTTACTTTGCACTATATTAAAATTTGAAGAAGTAGTTTTATCTGTACTGATAGCTGATTTTCTGTCAATTGTTTTTTGGTTTCTTTTACATTTCGATAGAGGAAGCAAAGTTGTTGTACTTGAAACTTCTTGTGTTTCACTAAATGATTGTATTAGCTGTTTTGTTTCAACTTTTTTTACAAATTCTGCTAGAGATGGATGCTTATGTTGGACACCTTTATTTTCATTTGCTCTACTTTTGCGTTGCTTTCTACGGACTTGACTTTTGGTAGGCATTCTTTAGGGTCTGTTGAAAAAAATAAAGAAGATATGGGTTGGGGTGTTCTGGAATGTATGTGTGCTATGTGCATGAGTGTTTGAGTAAGATGATAAAGATGTATGTAATGGTGTGTGATTTTGCATTGGGAACTAAAACTAGTAGGGATAGGTATTCTTGAATTTATGTGTTACTAAACTGGGGTTCAGATGACAAAAAAAAAGTAAGCTAGTGGTGTGGAAAAGTACAAATAGTAAACCGAATGTATACAATGAAAACAGTTGTTTGTTCTATAATATGAAAATTGTAGTGGTTCAGGTGGGTAATTTGTGTGTCCAAAAATAGAAATTTGTGGGCCATTCTGGCTGTAAATCGCTGTTTAAGACATGGAAATTTTTGGACAAAATGGTACAAAATCTCTATTTTTAGAAACCGTAATAGCTCGTATTAACGTTATAGTATATTTGATTAATAATACAAATATTATGGTGATATTTTACTTACTTTGTGTTTAAATTAACAGGTAACTTCTTAGTTTTTCTTTCTTCTTCGAAATCGACTGATTCTATTCAAGAAACTGGTCTTCACTGCAATTGTAAAAGCTTCAAATTAGTAACTTTGTTTGTATATAGCACTCTTTTTAATTTAGATATTGATTTTTTTAATTGAAATCCTCAGTGCCTTCTGTAAAACCATTAAACTAATTTATTTACATAAGATACATTGCATCAGTTCAGTACATATGATATGTTCTTAATGAACAAATTGTATTGAATGACTAACTAGCAAAAAAAATATCTTTACTATGTCTTGTGAAATTTATAAGATATTAGTGAATACCACTATTTCTGTAAGTAAACTGTTCTAGGTAATATCGCCTCAATGTCATGTCTAATTTAAAGTAATTAAGTAAATAAATAAATAAAAACAAAAAATATGAAATTGTATAAGTATTTTTATAAAGGTTTAAACATAGATTGTGTTTGCATGCAATTTTGTTTGAATGTATGTAGTCTATATATTTCATTTAAAAAATGTTAGTTTAACATGATTTGAGTGAGTGTGTATAAAGAAAGTAAATAGTATAAAGGTTTATAAGTGATAGTTGATTTTAGGAAATTGAAAAAAGTATAGTAAATTGATTTTACAGATTTTACAAGGTAAAAGTCTGTTTGAAAATGTGTTCATCTACTATACAGAAAATATGCATACCTGAAGTTTGTGTTCATGCATGTGGATATGCATGGAGCTGCAAGTAGAAATCTTGAAGACTTGTACAGTATTTCTGGTAGATGCTGCTTGCCAATGATATGACACTTGCACTCAGAGAGATTCAGAGTACATTTGCAGTGCTGATCTATGATGATGCAGTTAGATGTAGAGGTCTTGAATGTGATTGGTGCATGGTCATGTGATTTTTGAGGTACATCCAATGAGGGAATGGCAGAGAGAGTGTAGTGGAAATGGTAGAAGGGCTGTTCATGTTACGATATGTCCGCAGACATGGCGGTAGTTCGCGGACATCGGGAGTTACATCCGGGGATTTTTTTGGTTCAGAAGTCATGCAAAGGAGAATAAGCACTGAAAGGGATTGGTCAGGAAAGTTTGGTGGGTGTGTTGTAGCAGGAGAGATTTTCTCAGATACTCTTTTTGCTGAGAGAACAAAAGATAGCTATGGCTGTGTGTTTCAGAAAACAGATTGTTTGGATTTTAGGAGATTCGTGGATACATTGGCTGAAGGTGCATGCAGAAAGCTGTAGAGTAGCTGTCGTTCTTGGATTTCCACATGTGGAAGTACACTGGAATGGAGTACGTGGAATGAAGTGGTTGGACTTGCTATCTCTCTGTGCTACTTTGGAGACAGAGCAACATCCAGACATAATTGTAATTCATTGTGGAGGGAACAGTTTAGGACATGTGACTGGATTTTTTTGCAATTTGCTATGAAAGAAGGACTTAGGAAAGTTATGGACATGTTTCCTAATTCTCAAGTGATATTTTCATGGATTGCGCAGAGACAAATGTGGCTTCGTTCTTCTTCATTTGGTCCACAAATGGAAAAAGCAAGGTGCAATGTTAATAAGGCTGTTTGTGCCTTTCTAAGAGATTTTGGCATGTCTTCTTTTCACAATGAAAATATTATGTTTTGTAGTACATACATTTTTCGCAGAGATGGAGTCCATCTTACTTATGCTGTCAATCAGAATTTTCTGAGAAATGTACAAAATGCATTGCAACCTTTTTTGGAATTACAACGATTTTGAAGTAGATGTTAAGCATTTACAATTTTTGACTTACAAACACCACCCAAAGGCTCTTTTCAGAGCCACCACTTCTTTCCAGAGAAAATTACAATGTTTGTGATGGAGTAGCAACCCAATTTTTTTTAATGTTCACGAAACTGTCCGCGGACTTCTAAAAAATACAAAGAGCCCTGCTTCATTTATTTTCACTTCTATTTTTGTAATTTTGTATTTTTTTTGGTTTTTCAGACACGACACACTAGGAGAGGAGGGTAAAGGAGGGTAAAGGGGGGTGACACCAACCACAGGGATAAGAAAGGGCGAGCTGTGAGAGGAAGATGTAGAGTGGGTTTTATTTGGGTAGTGAGCAGGTCTTCTCGTGCTCTGAGACGATAGTCTCAAAAGCACTCCAAAGTCGTTCCCCCCTGCAGAGTACTGTGTCACAGTACATACATTCAACTGTGACCCTCGAAAGGTAAGGGTCATCAGCATGCTGTATGGCCTGTGAGGCAGCTTGAGGAAGACGCTGTACCACAGAGGTGGTCCTTGTGGTGACAGGATCAGAAACAGAGGATGAAGTAGAGGAAATCAACCTGCTACGTTCTTCGCAAGGTACAACCCTGCGAATAGCCCCAGAGTGAAATGACCTCAGGTGTCACTTCATAGTAGTGGCCCCAAAGCTGTACTTACCGTGCTTCCCGCGACTGAGTATCATTTTGCACTCATTGCAGGTAACATGGTTTGCACGAGCCTTAGGAACATTACCATGAATGGTAAATAACCGCCACACCCAAGACTCACGCCTAGTGCGGGTAGTAGGGATTTCCTCTACCTCATTCTCATCATCCTCTTCTTCCTCCTCCGCATCCTCACTCCTGTTCCCCTCTTCAGGCCCTTGGGGAGCTGGTGGTGGTGGAGGGGGTGGGGGTGGTGCTGAAGCAGGTGCAGCACCAAGTGGCAGTTCAGCAGCCAAGGATGCCATCTCGATGATGGTGTAGTCTGCAGGTGGCAGCAAAAATCACTGTGTTCTGAAGAATAGCCAGAAACACAATGGGAATAAGCTCTTGGGCGTGGTTTTATAGGGGTGCTTGTGCGCGATTCGTGGACATGCGCACTGTCCGCGGACAGATCGAACACAAAAAAAGGATCCGAAAGTTTCAAAAGGTATATAGAAACTCAAGATTGCTATGTGGGACTTGTGCCATGGTGAGATTTTATTGAAAATGTACTTTTAAATTGTTCGGGGACACGAACAGTGTCCGCATTTCAGGGCACACAATGAGCGTGGGCGTGGTCATATGATCCGTTCGCGAACCAGTCCGCGAAGGAAGCGCCTGTCCGCAGGACACCAAGTGCACGGAGATTGGTTAGCGCATGCGCATTGATGTCCTAAGGACACTGTTTGGGTTCTGAAGTAATTAAAAGTGCATCACACGTGATACGAACATTTCAGGACACCGCGTGTGTTCTTAGAACAGTTTATGATGTCATCTTTGATGTCCTGGGTGTTAGTCTTAGCAGTGCACGGTAGTGGCGCGAGTTATGGTTGCTTAGCTTACCATAACTGGCGAATTTCAAGGGTTTTCAAGGGTTTTTCGGTTTTACTTGGAACCATAACGTCCCTTTAACAACGTTTTTTTCACTGATATATATATATATATATGTGAACAAGCAGTAGAATTACTGCGAAATGCGTTGTGCTGTGTTTTTATCTCTGTCTACATGGGATAAATCTATTTTTGCATACAATCACAACGGTCGAGCGTTCTTTGCCGACCGGCTATTTTTGCCCAGTTCTGCTGCTCTGGGGAGTGCAATCCTTTCTGTGCTATCGTACGCGCTTTCAAATATATATCTATTTATATAGATATATATTTGTATGTATATATGCTTTGTTAGAAAGTATGATAGCTCAGCAAATGAAGTGCTCCATTAAATTGTGTCATAATGACACCTATAATGGCAGCACTACATGTGGGAGACATCCACCAAAAGTGTTGCATGAACATGTGATGTTATATATTATTATATGACGAACCTGGTCAAAAACTCAAACTGCAAGTATTTCTATGGGATCGAGCCATGGCTCAAATGTCAAGGTGATAAGAAACTGATGGAATAAATAGAAAAATAGCAATGGTTCGAGAGCAGAGTAGATTGGAGGCAATCCAAATCATTGTTTTTATTGTTATGATTATTTGTCTGATTATTATTTTTATTTTTATTTTTCGTATTGTTACAATATTTATTGGGTACAAACCTATTTTCGAGAAGCAACTGAACAATTTGCAAGCCGTATGGAGTCAAATGAGCTTGGTCTTCTTTGAGCTAGTAGTTTTAATTTCTCAATTTGGAATACAGCTTTTCAAATAGGCATATTGACTTGAATCAGCCTGATATTTTTGAATCGTAGGACTCTATTGATTCGAACCATGTTGGGTTGGCTGGTCCTGGTAAGAAAAAAAATCAACTGAAAAACAAACTTCCTGTGTCATGTTTTTGCCTTTGCCTTTGAGAGACAGTGAGAGAGAGGCAAAGACCAAGAGAGAGTGGGAGAGAGACAGAGATAGAGAAAGAGTGAGAGAGAGAAAGAGAAAGTCAATCAGACAGGTTCAGGGAGATGGACGTGGCCGTTCGGTGGGTGTATGTGTGTGTGTGCATTTGATTTGACAAATGGTGATAGGGCAAGGGACTGGGAGATGAGGTGGGGAAGAAGAAAGAATATGTTAAAAATTAAGAAAGAGGTGCTGCTCTCCTCCACTGTCCTAAGTCATCACAAACCTTGACAAACCAATGAGGAGAAGCTGTGTGCAAAAGGCACTGCCTAAAACTACTGAAGTACTGCAGCCTCCATAAAACACATCAGCACTACAGCAAGGTGAGAGCTGGAAGACAACAAACATTAAAGGAGGTTGGTCTGAATTGGGTTTCTGTCACTCTGGGGCACGGCAGTATTTCACAAGAGCCTCTCAACAAAAGGGCCACAAATGTAGTATGCAACGTTTATGGGGAGGCGGTAGGCATAGGAAAGGACTCCATTTCACAACTTCTAGTATGCTTAGGCACCTGGGAAGGAAACTTTGTATCTATTACTCTGCAGGTGGATTTGCAATCACACCTGCCACTTTCTTCCACAAAAAGAAGGGCCAGGGGATAGCAACACAGACGTCTCCCCCCTGAAGGACACAGGAACAACCTGCTTTCCTGGGATTCTTTCTCCCATATCTGAAGTAATTTCCATGCTTTAGTGGCATGGTCCTCATGTGAGAGAGGGGTGATGCCAGGGTAGAGCACCCCTCAACAATATTATGCTCATACATGATGAAGCCCTCTGTACTAGGCACAGTAATTCACTTTTGTTTTTTTTGTTTTTTGTCTTACTTTACATTGCCCAGTTTCATCCTTCCCCTAAAAAACAAAAAATACAAAATAAAATGGTGTTTTTATTACCCTTTTCACACGTGATCATTTGTTGATTAACAATTGCTGCCAATTGAAATAGAATATTTATTGCTACATTTGCGTAGCAATTTACACCATTTATATTTGAAAATTTGAATAGACCAGATAGTTCTGTGTGAAAGTCCTTTCTTCAGAGTGTCTGTTGCTTCTGATTGCCAGTCAGAGCCCCATGTTCTGGTTGAGCAATTTATTTAGGGATCCAATGACATATTTGGTATCAGCCTGGCTCATCCCTTGTAGCAAAGCTGCACCTCAACAAATTATGTGTCATCTCTTTTACAAAAGATGTGCCTTGAAAAATATAGCATTACTAGCTGGGTTATCCGGTGTTGCCCCTGTCCTGATCGAGTGGTGTCTCATGTGCCCTGGAGGATGTTGCTCTTGTCCTCATGTCAGCAAGTCTTGCTTCCGTTTGCTCTGGCATCTCATTTCCCCTGGAGAAAGTTGCTCTAGTCTTGTGGTCAGCAAGCTGCGCTGCTGTTTGTTGTTGGTGCTCAGAAGCTCATGACATTGATTTTCAGTTTGTGTCACATGGAGCTTTTCCAAGTGAAGTTTTTTTTTGTGTGGCATGTTTTTGTCACTGAATGGCTTGAGCACATTTCAGAAAATGTCCAAGAAAGAAACTGTAACCTTGCATTTCCCATATTTGGGGTTGCGTGATAAAACAAATGATTATGACTTTTTAATTTGCTTTAAAAATGCTTCAAATTATCACTTTCAAATAGTATACAGTAGTAATACATTTCGAAGGAATAACAAATACATTGAACATTTTGCTTAAGACACTTTTGAAAACGTTGCCTCCTTCTAGTATCTACTGTAGTGAATCGGGATGAGCATCAGTAAATGAGGGTTTCTTCAGAGTGGATTTTTTGCATCCAACATAGACTACAATCTTGTCCCAGACAAAAGAGGAATCAATGGAAAATATGGTAGCAGCGGGTTCAAAGGTGTGGATTTGCATAGCCGGACTAACATGCACACATACATAGATTCCGCTTTATATATAAAAATCCCTTCAATGAAAGGTGCACATTGAAAAATTGTTCACTGTCATCTCTTGTATGAAATCTGTTTCGAACTGGCTTGTCCATCAATACTGCGACTCTTTGATCCTTTTTGGCACCTGGAGGTTGGGTGAGCCTCAAAATGTCTCGACCTACAAAATGCACTCCATCTATCCTTTTTTCGGAGAAAATACACAGGAAATGCAGCCCAGAACACCTGTATGTTATTGTCAGGCAGTGAACTGAACAATCAGCCCAGTAAAGAAAAAGGTGGAAACATACACTTTTTTTCTGAGAGACTACACAAGAAATGCAGCAGAAACACCTCAATGTTATTGGCAAGAAAACACTTTTTAGGCCCACTGAAGTAAAAGGAGGAACAATGCACATATACATTTTTTCAGAGAGGCACCAGAAGATCTGAAGACAAGAACAGCTAAATTGTATTTCAAGCAGAGAAACATTCCTTGAGCCAAGTAAATAAATAAATAAATCATAATAAATCAAATAAATATCATTCAGGGAACCATACATTCAGCTCACTAAGAAATGGTGGAAAACATTCACATGTTTCTGAAAGACTATTAGGAAATATTTCTCTTGACCCCTTATCCTTTTGCTTTGTTCTAAAATGTTGAGCGGAAGTAAAGCCTTCAGTTGCACATCCACGGATATTTTGCTCATTTGCTGTGGGGAAACATATCAGTCCTTCAGACTATCAGTACTGGAAAACTATGTTTCCCTTTTAACTTGTACACTTTTGTAAATGTTTTAACATTGCTGAAAGCATCTTACAATGCAGTGCAATGGGGATATATTTGGATCACCCTAGCCTTTTACACTTCAGATTATTAGTTACTTGTGTATGTGCCTAAAGAGAAGCTGGTGGCAGGTATCCATTTTTTTTAAAATGTCTGTGTTATTTCTAGTGTACACATTCACGTTTACCATGTATGGCTACTAAATATTGCTAGGGCCCTAATATGGTCTTTCAATGAGATTATTGATTGTTATTTTGCCTCATTATTGTTTGTGCTTCTTCCTGCCTTGCCATGTCAGGACATCCAATATAAGGTCATACACTTGCCTGAGAAAACTGCATCTTTCATGGGCTAGTGGAGCCTTTGTGTGTGGCCCAGGAAGGGAGCGAGACTGTCTGGTCCCACTCCACATCTGTGGTGCCAGAAAATCTGAGTGTGGGGCATGAGTGAAATCAATAGTTGTCCCTGATTGGACAACTATTTGCTGTATGATTGGTGCATATCCTTACCATTGGTGGGGATGGACCTGCTTCTGGGCTGGTTTTTGGATAAGAAGAGGAATCCTACAGCCATTTCTTCAGGTCAGTGTTGGAGTCAAGCATCCCTTGTAGAACAGCCACCTGAAGATCCAAAGAAGACCACTGGAGAGGCCCGGCATCCATTCCTGCATCTGACACAGTGAAGCCATGTTGCACTACCTGATCTGTGAAGGCTCTCTGCAGTGCTTCAGCTCCAGGACAAACCGTTTGCAATGAGTTATTGAGGATGCAGCCATGTTGAGCCTTCAGAAGTGTCCCTGGACCACCCAGCGGACTGTGAAGATCTCCAGTGGTCTACCTCACTAGAAATGTTGCCATTCTGTATTTGTACCTATTACTGCATATAGCCTTGACAGTTATCCATTGCTACCTTGATTGGGTTTGCCTAACCTCTCAGAGTTCCCCGGTACACTATAACTAGGTTGGCCCCCTAAAATCTGTCACAAGGTCAGATTCTAGAAATCCATCTTAAAAGAGACCACCAACGTTTCCTAATTTTTTTCAAGCTGAAAACCGAACATCAAACCCACAAAGTAAAGGTGGAAACATCAAGTATTACTGAAGTATATGCAAAATGAATGTACTGAAATCAGAAAAAATGCTATAATGCTGCTGACAATACATTAAAGCAGAATATTAGAAATGTTCATCAACAACAACTGTCACCATGAAAAAGCAACCTGCTTAAAGCCCTTGGACTGACTTAAAAATGCACTAACTTTCCTTTTATAGCATCAGATATTTAAGTATAACCACCTCCCTTTGAGAATAAGCAACATGCTGTAAAGAGTGACAATGAGTAAACCATGCACTATTTGTTATCCCAATGTTTTTAAACAAAATCAAACCAAAATAAAAACTATTTCCCACTCACCCCACCATTGACTGTGACCCCACACCCCCCTCTGTAAGTGATCGCATCATGGATGCTAGCACCTCAAAAGGTAAAGGTGCATTAGCACATTCTCATAAAAATGCTAAACATTTTTTCTGAGAAAATGGAGAATTGTACAAACAGATGATGACATTATTTGGAATGAAGAATGATCAAAACAATATAGACTTTGTGAAATGAACATTCTCTCTTGAGTTTTCTATTAGCATGCTGGACTGGAAGGTCAATATCACAATGTGTGGTTCTCTTACAATGCAGCCATTTTTTTAAAATCAAATATTTTATTGATTTTTTTGCACACTTGAAAGTAAACATTACAACATCCTGGGGGGATTGCCGAAGGGTTCTCCAATCCCATCATTCAACATCAAACATACAATAAGTAAAACACGAAAGAGGTCACAATAGCAAAGATAAGTGACAGTGTTATATGTTGCCACAGTGTTCTTCTCTTACACAGTACTTTTCACTTACAGAAATCCCCAAGAAGTCCCAAAGGCAGCCTATAATTTAACGTGTGCTGACAATCAATCTCCTAAAGGGTTTGCTCAATAACTGAAACATGCATTTCCCCAGATTTCTCTGGGTGCTGATAATGGAAGTCACCATTTCAAAATATGAAGCGACTCCGTTAGTCCATGATATTGATGACTTGAGAAATGTGTAGTGGATAATCATGCAGACTACAAGGATCTGTGAAGGACAGAGCCCAACAACTACAAAAACAAAAACAAGAACACAAATCAAATGCCTGCTCCAGCCACCATTATGGTAGAAGAGGTGAGGAGAACATCTAAGTTGGACATAGAGACAAGAACAGGGGTAAATACATACTGTTCTGTTATTAAGGAACCTAACAGACAGAGAAGATCCTCTGTTCAATCCCTGTCGATTTGTCCTCCACATGGCGTGCAAAATGATCATATCAATTACCCTCAATCTCACCTTAGGCTCCAGGATTACAGATTCCACTTCCAAGGTGAGTGGAGATCCTGCACAATGTACAACAATAGTTCACAGAAGTACCAGGATTATTCCCCTAGAGTAGATGGTTACCATTCCGGAGAAAAATATATATGACCAGAGATGACCCCATAGTCCTGAGACTTGAGAAAGAGCCTCACAACTGGATTGACACGTCATACACTTAACAGTGAGCATTGGAAAATTCAAGAAATCCCCACAGTGTAATTCTGATTTTAAAACTCATAGAAACCCTGGACAGAAAGAATTGCCAGGCTAGGGTGTACAATGTCAAGAGGACAGCATTCCAATTCAAAATACATGTGGAGAAGAAGAAAGGGAAACGATATGCCAAAACCTTAGTGGAAGTTTCTTTTATCACACACGGAAATACCCCTGAGCTTGCTGATAAATTGGGATGATCAGATGGTGAATCCTCTATATTCCTTGCAATAAAAGCAGAGAAAATAAAAAAGTAAAGTTTAGTGAGGAGATATGTGCAACAATTACATTTGTAAAAGAAACAATCTCTTTGGCTATGAAACACAGTGTTGCTTCTTTCATAGAGCTAATGCCTTCCCCAAATGAACAGAGAATCTGAGTAGCAAAGAAGCCACTAGACATGTGACCCAAGATGAACAACATCCAAAAACATCCATATTGCACATGCCAAATGCAAAACTGAAGGTAATCCAACCCCCGGGCCATGAAGAGGGACCTCCCTCTCACATAGCCCGGAAGTTGGATTAAAGTTTTGAGGGATCCTTGCTTTACAGGGAACACTCAAAACAAAGTGACTAAAAGTAATAGGGAGGGAATATCAAGAACGAGATACCTCGTCCTTGGCACTTAAGGGGTTAAACAGCTACTTTTCTCAACAACCTTAGGCAGCAGACTACGGAATGATCACATTTTAAGACTGATAATGTGACCCGCATCCATAGCATCTGTCAACCTATTTTAAAATGTTTTACAGAGGTATCATACAAAACCAATTGTGCTAGAGGCTAATAATACATTGTAAAACACATTCTCTCCTGTGACTAGATATCTTCGAGTAAGAGTTAAAATTTGTTTTGCAGCCGGTGTGTTTTGTGGAGAACGCGAGTCAGGCCTTGCATCAAATTAACATGCAGCATTGCACAAACATATTTCTCGTTTGAAATGTGAGGATAGCAGAGTCATTCGCAACTATTCCCACAATCAGAGCATTAACATCTGAGGCTGGTGAAAAATATGTTCTGAACAATCAAAGATATGGTGTGCCTCATGGCATCTGTTTATACAAAACATAACATTACTGCTTTTACAGTAAACCGTTGCTAAACCGTTGTCGAGATAAGTCTGATTTCTTTTGCTCTCAGTGTGACTTAACACGCTGTGGCACATCAAGAGGCCTTTTCTCAAATTTTCCAGGAGAGTCTGGAGTGCAGAACATGTGCCTGTTGCTGTTCTCTGGTAGCGTTTTTTTGCTGTCTGACGACGCTGCTGCTGTATCTACGTGGCGGCACTTGGACACCGGTGCTCACTCTACACGAGTTTGCAAGATTCACTTACACTGGCGCCGATGTCACTATTTTTCTAGGTCGGTTTCTGCCGCTGGCACATTTGACTCCATTTAAAACATCTCGGTAGATAATCATACCATAGGATTGAGACACACTGTCCCTATTGCCAACTTGCATGTAATTTCTAGTACTGATAAAATTCTTGCAATAGAAATATCTGTGAATGTTGAGGGTAGTTTGTTCACGATATTGCTTATTAATATATATTTTTCCCCTGAAGTAGACCCCCTAGATGAAACGTTTGAGATAATTGATGGGATTCTTTCAACTTGGTTGATTACTAATGATCATGAATTTGCATGGACACGAGGTGACGTTAATGCAGCATTTAGAGACTACAATAACGGACCTAGTTATAGAAGTGTTAGATCTAAGAGTATTACGGAAAAATGCAGAGCCAATCAAAAAGGCAAGATGTCGATTGATACCCTTAGGTCCATAGGTGCTCGTTCATCCACTTTAGATTTCTTTTTACACCAACTAATGCTCTGAAAGAGCTTTGCAGTTAGAATCCCGGGATAATAACTTGAGTGACTATAATATTCTGATCCTAACTATGAGTATGCAAACTAAACATGAACATAGGATTGCCCCTTTTGACCCTGAAGTAAATCATGGGGGGTAATAGGATATGCTGGACATCTAAAGAATATCAGCAAAGCCACTAAATATATTAATGGTCTCATCCTAGAGGAAGTTGATTTGTGGAAGGGTTGGAATGTTGAAAACATTAATGCACATTTGGAAATACTAGCTCATGACACAGGGAAGTTAGGCCACTACCAACTTGTCACTAGAGACGGTACACATAAAAATGCCTTTGATATAGAAGTAGGAGATGCTAAGCGCCTTATGCAGTGTCAAATTAGGAAAACACAAATGAAATCAGTTTTTAATTGGCATTATGAAGCAAAAATTGGGAGACTAAAAAAAAGAGTACAGAAGTTGGTTAAGAAGGAGGCATCACTCTCTCCATAATGTGCAGTGGCAATTGATGTTCTTGTACTGTATAGTGGGAACAGTAGATCCATTTGGCAAATGTTGGCAAAGGCCAAAAGGGATTCTCAATGTACAATGGTGAACCTTATACCGGAGTGCAGTTGGAAATAATATATTCTGTGTACATTTGTGTCTATTGAAGTGTCAGCTGTTGAAAATAATTATGAGGGATGTTGGCTATTTTATCTCTTAGTGTTAGCAAAATATATATTTCTATTGTAAACATGAAAGGCTCAGGAGCACCCAGACCTAATGGTCTGTGCAATGCTGCACCTAAGGCTGACCTGAAGAAATGGGCTAAGGCATTGTATGTCTTATTTAGTAAAGTGTGCTCTGAAAAAATTGTCCCTACCACATGGCACTTGGCAATCCTCCTACCTATATACAAAAAGGGTGATAGAGTAAACCTGGCGAATTACAGACTTTTATCCTTGTCGGATATCGCTGGTAAATTGTTTACCACCTTTGTATTACAGGCACTGCAGTTATGGTTGGAAGTAAATTATATCTTGCATTACACTCAAACCGGTTTTCGACTTGGATCTGAGATCACTAATAACATCAGAGGTTGTTAGACGCATTGATCCACGAACCTGCAAAAAAGCAGAACCCAGCTTTGTACATAATTTGGGTGGACTTTAGTGCTGCTTTTGACTGGGTCAATCGGATCTACCTATGGGTGAAGCTGCGCTCATGGGATTGCCCAGAATGGTTATTGTCAGTCATTATCCATCTATACTCCAACAACAGCATTCAGGTGCGACTAGACAGTTCTGGTACGGTAACTGACCATATGGAAGGGAACAGAAGGGTTAGACAGGGTTTCATCCTGGCTGCTCTTCTGTTTAATCTATCTTTAGCTGATCTCCCGACAAATGTGTTGGCTGTTGACGGATGTTCAGTTAAGCTAGGACTCAAACACATTGCGAGCCTGCTTTATGCCAACGATCTTGTTCTGTTAGATCGCACAATAAGGGGAGCTAAATATAAATTTGAGGTCCTAATCGAGTTTTCAGAACAGAATGATCTGGTGATCAATCATGGTACTATCAGGAAGTAAGCTCGGTAGAGTACATTTACAGATCAAATCTCATAGAGTTGAGTATGTAGATAGGTACCTCTACCTAGGAGTTGTGTTGATGGCTGATGGGAGTATACAACCATTGTGGAGAGTAAGAAAAGGAAGGCAAGACATCTTACCTGTCTGATTGGCACATTTGCAAACCAGACAGCAGGATACTCGATTGAAGGTATCCTTCAGCTATATAAACAAAGCTTTATACGTGCCATACTGTATGGCCTTGGAGGATAAGCCTTGAAAGAACTTACAGGGCTTAATGTGTTGCAAGGTACCTTCTGGAGGAAGTTGCTGAACTTGTCTCCCTCCACTTCAATGGCCTACTTACACCTCGAATTAGGACTGGTTTCCCGCAAGAGTCAGGCATTTTAATACATAGGGGTTGCTTCTATTTTAATCTCACAGTTTCCCTCAATGTCCATTGTTACATTTTATGGGTACCAATCATGATTTGAGATCATTCAATAATTTTGTTTAACACAATAATGATTGTTTTATGGACATGAATTGGATTCCCGATTTCTCATGAGGTACAAAGTTTAACTTATTGAAGGCTATTTTAAAACGTAAACTTGAATAGTGGCACTGGATTAACAATTATTTGCATCTACAAACACTACATCATTTGAAACATATATTGAACATTAGTCACCAATACCCCGAAACACAACAGTACCTCTTGAAATGTCCATGCCCGGCTGTTTGTGAATTTGTGATGAAACTGCAAGTAAACCACCAACATTCCTCTCAAACAGAGTCTTTGTTGTGTTTGTAAGCTGCTGTCAAACATTGAGTCACCAAGACATGTTCTAACTTTATGTCCTAACATGGGAACAACATACATGAAAATCCTTGGTCGATTTGTGGGCTGTTATGGTGCCGTAAAAAGTGATGCATTGTCCAGCTTTTGTCTGAATACTGATCTACAACTGTCCTCATTGCATTTTAAAAGATCTGGGGTGACATATCAAAGACTTTCAATATCATGTGCAGTCATAATTGAGAAGATGTCCTGTATTGCTCTCTTAAACTTGAGCCAAGACAAAATGTCAAATGAAATTAAATGAAATTAAATTACCTATTAACTTGATATTTTAAGGATTTATGTATAGATTTTATGAATAGATGTTATGAATAGATGTTATCTTGTAGCATTGTCACTTAGGTACTTAACAATAGTTTTTAGGGTTATCGTGTGAATTTGTTTGTTTGTATGATCACCGTTATTAAGTGTGATATGGAATTATATGAGCTGAGATGACTGTGATATTTGATACAAGTAATGTTTGATGTTAATGTTTGATATTACTCTATATGATTTTGTGAGGGTTTGTAATGAATCAATACAAATAAATACATAATATGATAATAATAATATATACAATGTATACTACATGTATTTCAACGTCTGATGTTACTGCTTAATAACACAAACTCAAATGTATAGCTGGTGTTAAATTAGTGATTTCATTTAGTTATAAAACATATAGTGTTTATAGCAAACTGACATTTAAATAAATGTTTTCACTTTTCGTATGTTATTTGTATGTTGATAAATACGTCTAAGCAAAGATATAATAGATTGCATTCAAACTAAGCTTTAAGCAAAGAGTGACACCCTCATTAGATGCAACAACATTTCTACCCTAGAAATTACTGCTTTCATGAACGGTAGTAGGAAAATACCTAACAATGACCTAAAAGATATTTTCTGTGAATATTTAGAGACTCTGCCGAACGTAGCATTATTCAAGCTTCATCATTCAAAGCTTTCGTCTCACAAATCAGATGGGTTAAAAACAAGGCCAATAGGTTGGGTCAGACCCTTCAGCCCCCTTCTTCAAGCTTCCCACACTTAGAACACAAGGCAATGACATATTAAAACATGGTAAACAATGCAGTGACAAGTGAAATGTACCTCTTGAAGCACAACCATAGAAATAAACATTGATCTTAACATCAATGTTTTCTTCTTTTAAGCAAAGTCAAAATGCTATTTGTTTCTGAAAACATCCAGTAGCAAATCCTTCAGAGTCCTCTCTGACTGGCTCACTTTGCTGTTGCGCTTTCCCTTATTTGCACAAGAATATTGCCATACTACTGCTTAAAAATGTCACTGGCCAACACTAGGTTTTATTAAGCTTGCAGTGTGGCCTGCAAGAGGTGGGTGTGAATCACGTCATTCAACTTTCCAAATGAGTCTGAGGCCACTGACCTGATCACTTTTTTTTTCTTCTTCTTCAAGCGTGAATTCTAAGCAATCTATCCATGCAGCACAATGTGACAATGGGTCACTTAATTCCCACTGCCCTTGCCCAGCCTCCTTTTTCACAGCCCATTGATTTCTGAAAAATAGTCTGATTCAGGCTGGGGCTGCAGGGAGCACACAGCAGATTCAAAATATGGTTCATCCACAGAGATGAATATGATATCCAAAGATGGCAAAACAAATATTTGTATTGACTCATTAATAGGGGCACCTTTAACACATTAGAATTGCTCATCTGTTGATGAATGGTTAAATCCACCTGTCTGAGGCTCCTGTGTGAAGATTTGCTCTCTCGCAGCCTCTGAACAATGGGTCAAAGAGCATCAAAATTATATTGTATAAAAAATATTTATTGTAAGCTCCCCCTGTAAGGTATGCAGCATCCATAATTTAACACTTTCTATAATCACATTCCATAAGAGATTGTTGAGGTATGTTGTGAACAGTGTGTGTTCTTCAGCAATGGTAAAACATGTGGAACTAGGACTTTTTAACAACATGAACATATCAACCCTCAAATTTTTACATTCCCTTTGATATTTCATAGTGCAACACATGAAAAGTAAACAGACAGACAGAAGTTGGTCGATATCCTGGCGGTAAAGGCGCTGGGATACCGCCCAATGCAAATAGTATTACTGCAACTCTGTCCAGAGTTATTAGGCCTGGATCCCAAGTTGCGGCAATACAGTTGCTGCCCATTTTGTTATGAGTCCATAGGACTCAATGGGGTAGTATCTACGCAATTACGCAGTGTAAATTGTGCCACGTCAATTGCACCAAAAATGGGCGGAAAGTGGCCAGAAAGGGCCGGCAGCTGCCCGCACCGGAGGATCTTTTCAGCACCTTCCTGCACTGTTAATGGGCCGCAAGGGCCCTCGATCATGGCCATCTCGGTTGGAGGCCTCCTCAGGTGATTTTTTGACAGGCCACCTGATTAGCAGCCCACACTCTCTTCACCAGCAAGAACCCAGAGCTGGAAGGCAATCGCCAGCGCCCTCAAAGGGCCCCTTCAAAGTGTCATAACCTCCCCTGTCTGGTGTGTCCAGGCCTGGGAGGACCCAGAGGACACCCTGCGACAACCCTGATCTGACTATGTGCTGCATCTTTGTGTAAGCGCCCTGCTCCTTACACCTTGCTATGCTATTTCTCCACTGACTGCCTGTAGTATAACACTATCTCTAAGGTGTCACCTGGCCCTTTCATACAAAGCACCACTGGCTGAGACTTTTCCTGCACTCCTGACTCCACTGGCGTGCACAGCTTCTCCCCCCAAAATGTGTGCCTCCATAGCACTCCCCCTCATGTGGCATGGATCCAGAACTGGATTCACTTCCTCCTCTCCTCTACGGCGACCACCTGGGCAACACTATCCTTCATTGGATAACACCCAGTAATGATTCTCTCTTAACTCTTAACTCTTATGCTATTTTCAATTGCCACTACCATTGCCTTTATGTGCCTCTGCAACTGATCCTCTTATCCACCTACCCTTTTCATTATAAGACCACCCATGCACATGAGATCAAAGCAGCCTGATTACGAGTTCCCTTTGCGGGACCTGCTTTTAGCAGGCGTTAAAGTAGGGTGCCGCAAAGGGACCTTGGTGCTAAGTAAGGTGCCGCAATTTGCGGCACCGTACTTAGCGCCTTCCCCATTCCCATTTAGCCCTATGGGGCAAAAATGGGAATGGGGAAGGGCCCATGGTGAATGGGGAATTACCGTCCCGCCAACCTCGGAATGGGGCGGTAATTCCGCCATTCACCATGGCGGACCCCGGCATGGACCATGGTGCTAATAGCACCATGGTTTAGCGCCGGAGTCGTAATGAGGCCCTTTGTGTGTTGTGCTCTATCTATCTATCTATCTATCTATCTATCTATCTATCTATCTATCTATCTATCTATCTATCTATCTATCTATCTATCTATCTATCTATCTATCTATCTGTGTTGTCCATGATACATCTCCTTGCATGTCCAGTCAAATGCTGTCTTTTCACATGTGTGCTTGCTCTCCAATCTAGATGCTGTTAATGCGACCTGTTATATGTTATTGACTTTGAAATCAATATTTGAAGCCCTGTTTTACCTCCCAGTCCATACACCCGAATCTTGCTGACTTTAAATCTGTGCACAGACTGCTTCTCTGTGCTGTGTATGTTCTCTTCTGCATTTTAGTGTTTTACTTTAATGTCAAATCTAGGTGTGTTTTTGAACTAGTGCTGTTTATGTTCTCTTCTGCACGTTAGTATTTTACTTTGAAGTCAAATCTAAGTGTGCTTTTGAACTTGTGCTGTGTAAGTTCTCTTCTGCATTTTAGTGTTTTACTTTAAAGCTGTTCAAATCCTGCCTTGCTGCACCCCACCAATTGATTCAAATGGATTTCTCCATATCACCAACTCTACCAATCACGTTTGGATCCCCATAAGGAACCATTTTCTCTACTGTGATCTTCAACCTTTGCATGAAACCGTTCAGAATGCTCTTGCCTCCAGAAAACATCCACATCCACCAATAGACAGATGGCACACAGCTCTACCTCAACATAACTTCTGTCAAAGACATCCACAGGCTCAAGGCATACCTCACGTTGATTCAATCATAGATGTCCTGTGCTCACCTGAAGGCCACACCTTCCAAGACTGAATTCCTAGTGCTGACCAACAACACAGCAGACCCCGACATCCAGACCTGGTTCTCTGCCATGAACCTTAAGACCTTCATACCCTGCTTGTCAGTCCAGAAAAACTAAGCACCCCTTGAGGGTCCAGAAATGAATGATAATTGGTTGGCTGAAGACCAACCGACTCATTTACAGTGTAAGAATATACATTCATTAGTCATTAGTTATTACGTAGCTATTAGTTTAACTAGAGTGAAGCCATTTTAAGATCGCCAGAATCGCCATTTTGTTTTCTCTCTCTGCTCTCTCTAACGTTGCCACTTTGCCTCATGTAAAACTGCTTTGCTGTAGATATTGTTTCGCTTCAATGGTCCAAGGCTAAGAAACATGTTGAAACATTACACTGGAGAGCCAGACAGGAATGCCTGATTCCCTCCCTCACGTATCCTTGAAGACAGGGAGCAAGGCATATAATAATATATTATATATATATTATATAATATGACTCTTGAAGAAAAAGGAATTAAATTAATGACACTGCAAAATAGAATTGCCCTTGATATAATCTTAGTTGATCGCGGAAGTGTTTGCAAAATCGTGGGATCAGCGTGCTGCGTATTTGTAAGTGACTCCTCCCCCACGATTTTTGAGGCGATAAGAAAATTGCATGTGTTAAGTTCCGATCTTCATCCCCCTAACGGTGGTTGACAATTGAACATAAGCTCCTGGTTCTGGGAAGTGTTGCGATCCTGGGGATGGAAACTATTTGCAATCCTAGTAGCAATCCTAGGAATATTCATGACATGTTGTTGTTGCATACATTGTCTCCCCATAATATGTACTGAAATTAGCGAAGAGTGTGTACAAATGATGAAACAAAAGAACATTACTAAACTGAGCACTCGCCATAGTAACTAATCTGAAACCATTAAAGAATTCATGGCAATTGATATTATTAATAATAACGAGGAGACAACAAGTGTACATGAGTCCGAAGTTGAATCAGATTCCGAATCTAATCCAAATACTTGGTCGGAGGAGGATGCAATGTATGGATGAGACGTTTGGCTTACGGCCAAGAGCAGGGTTTGTCAGTCCAGAAAAACTAAGCACCCCTTGAGGGTCCAGAAATGATTGATAATTGGTTGGCCGAAGACCAACCGCCTCATTTACAGTGTAAGAATATATATTCATTAGTCATTAGTTATTACGTAACTATTAGTTTAACTAGAGTGAAGCCATTTTAAGATCGCCAGAATCGCCATTTTGTTTTCTCTCTCTGCTCTCCCTAACGTTGCCACTTTGCCTCATGTAAAACTGCTTTGCTGTAGATATTATTTTGCTTCAATGGTCCAAGGCTAAGAAACATGTTGAAACATTACACTGGAGAGCCAGACAGGATTGCCCGATTCCCTCCCTCACGTATCCTTGAAGACAGGGAGCAAGGCATATAATCAGTACACGAATGCCAGCGAGTCTCCTGAAAGAATAGCAATGTACGAAACTAGCATTTAAAGAGTGAATTATGATCTTCTTTACGGCCCCCCTTCCTGAGCCCAGTGAAGTCCCGGAGAGCGGGCTGACTTCTAGAGCGAGAATCGAAACTTAGAGATAGGGAGGCCTGGTATGTGCCAGTCTCCTACGCACACCTTGCCTATGAAAAACAGAAATGCTGTGTTCTCGCAAACAAAGAATGGTGTCTGTAAAAATGGAGATTGTAACCTGTTACTAAATATGGTGGTCTGAAGTGTCATATTTTACATGATGGTCAATCATCACCTCTAATTCAAAGGGAAATGAATTGGGGGCGGCATCAATTGTGTCATTGCTGATTGTAAGGTGCTCCTTTTGTATATATGTAACTGATGTACGACTCTTTTTTGCTTGCGTCCCCCGAGGTCTGTTAGACACACGTCGCGGGGCGTGGGACCACTTGGCCAATTGGGACTATTTGTATTGCAATAAACCCTAGATTTTGGGAACAGAACCTCATGTTTGGTGTATCTATTTGTGTGTGGTGACTGTGCCTTGTTTCCACATTCGAGGGTCCCTCAGGGGTCCCTTCATGCTGGACACCTGTGCCAAGTCCCTTGGGTTCGGCAGCGGGATACACAGCTCCTTCAAGGACAGAACAAGGAATACACACATGGCTTGGTTAAAACGTTCTCTTGTTTGGAAAATTAAGCCTTTAATATTCAAGTCTGCTGTTCAATTCTTGGTACTCTCCCACCTGGATGGAGGCAATGCCCTTTTGGAAGTTCTTTCAATGACCACTCTGTCACCTCTGAGATGTGTCCTACACTCTGAAGCTTGGCTCATCATAGGACTCATAAAAATGAAATACATCACCCTAACCCTCATAGAACTGCACTTGCTTCCTCTACAAGCATGTTTCATTTTCCAATCATGTTGCATCATCTTCAACGCTGAGACCCTGAAGCCCCCAAGGTACCTCACTTAGAAACTCAGTGCATTCAGAGGCCAGCGGTTCACACGTATTAAATACATGTTCAGACTTGAACTCTTCTGGTGTAGGAAGGAAAGAACCAGAATCAGTCTTTCTCTGTCTATGCCCTCACATTCTGGAACATCCTCCAAATCAACACCAGACTCGCCCCATGCATGTACATTTCAGGAAGGAAGGATTACAAGACCCTCCTGTTCAAGGAATGACTCTTCCCTAATACCTAGGAAAATGCACGCTCTACTGTCCACCTAACCTGATGCTGGGTGATCTTCTAGCCCTTTTTCCTGCTCTGGTTGCTTGTAGATTCCTTGCTGCCAAATTTCCTGCATCCCCATCCTATGCTTTAAGCACCCTGCTTGCTTGATTCTCTGCTTCCAGCACTGTGTCCTTCCCACATGACTTGTAAAGAACTCATGAAACTATGCCCACCCTCAATAAATACCCTAGTAATAATAATAATAATAATAATAATAATAATAATAATAATAATAATAATAATAAAGAACAAAGCTTTGGTTGGGCAAGTAAGTGGCAAGGAAGGGAAGAGTGTGGGGGATTTTTTGAGGGTGAAGAACACAGGGGTATTGGGAGGCAACAGGGGTTGTGTCCCTGTTGTCTCCCCACAATCAAGATGGTGGGACCTGGGGAAGGAAAACAAAAGAGGTGAACACTGGAGGGTTTAGAAATCATCATGACGGTGGTGGAAGTGGCACCCGTGAACAATGATGGAAATGCAGCTGCAGAGTCCTGTGAGGCATCTGTGCAGTCCAAGCAGCCTCAGAGCAGTCCAGCAAGGACCTGGTGGCTGCATCTCTTAACCTCTGTCTTCTTGGGCTGATGTGTGGCCTTCAAGCAGAATTGGGAAGGAGTTAAATGGATGTTGAAGGAACTGGAGCTGAAGAGGAAGTGGTCCCACTGAACAACTTCTGCCATGCAGTTATTGGTGACAAGGAATAGGGATGTGTGGCAGGTACCATCATGTGTTTTCTCACCCCTTACACATTGTTTTATTCCCCTAAAGTTAAGCAGGCCATTTATTTTTCCGTCCTGTCCTCCTTCTTGTTGGTGTTGAGTAGTGGAAAGAATTCTTAAGGCTTGGAGTGAATGTGGTAGTTTATCAACTGGACTGCTGATGTGCACTTTGCATTTAGAGGGATGCTAGTGTCCCTTGGTGGGGAACTTCTGTGATCACAGCTGGTGTACACCTAGTGGAGACTGGCCATGTCCCTCACTGCGGCATCGCAATATCAACATTAGCATTATTAGCAACAGTCTAGAGTGTCATTAGTGTGTAGATGACTAAATTGTGAGGATAGTGGTCTGTGGTTTCCAGTTTGTGACGCAGACTGCCATGATAATGGTCGGCAGCGCCTGAGGAGTCAGGTCTGGGTCATTGCAAGGGGGATGGAGAATGGCCTGGCTGCTCCGTGTTATGCTACTCCTTGCAGAGCGAATGGTTTGGATGGGAACGCATCTGTGGCTGAAAGAGTGATTTTGTTGTAATGGAGATGGGGATGGGGGTCCATTCCACAACACGTGTCAGTTTGTAAATAGCTACGTTTTAGGTCCTTTCCGAGTAAGAGGTAGTGTTCTTCGGATGTGTAGTGGAAGGGAGTACAAGATGGCAGTGTCTTGCATAGAGAAGGTGGATTCTCGCATTCTGGTGGTGTTGTGGGGGGAACTATGAGAAGGATTGCTGTTCCTAATTGGAGAGATCTGATCAGATGGTAGTGAGAGATCTTTTCCTGGAGGAACTATGGTCCAGTGATATGGAGGGTGTAATGTGTGTTGCAAATGTCTTTAAAGGTGGCGCAGAATCTGATAGGGAGCCAGTTTAGTGCTCTGAGGGTGGGGTGATATTTTCTCTGGGTGAGAGGGCAAGGAGGAGTCTAGCCGCAGAGTTTTGGATTTGTTGGAGCTTCCCTGGTCGATATGATATGATAGTTTATTTATAATCTGCTTAATATCCAGAGGTTTCAAAGAGCGGAACCGGGGATCAAACCTTTGGTGCTCCGCATCGTCTTGCTTCCCAGGCGAGCAAGTTGCTGCTGAGCTATCCTCCCGATGTGCTGGGACAGCTAGATAGAGGTAGATTGCATATTCTAAGCAGGAGAGAATAATCACAAGAGATGAAGAGTGTCTATGAGGGTTAAGATCGGTAAGGGAAGATTCTCCTTAGGATGCGTAAGCAGAAGTTGTCATGTCTGGACATGAAGTTGATGTGTTGGGAGAGGGACAGGTTCATGTCCATTGTGAATCCCTGCTTTTTTACAGAGGTGAAAGCTGCACGTGGGGCTAATAGGGAGTGTGGCCAGGGTATCAGTTAGGGAATGAGAGTGTTTTTGCCACATAGTAGTATTTGTTTTGCCAGGTTTGAGGAAAAGGTGGTTGGCTGTCACCCTGAGATTTATTGCAGAGAGGCAGGAGCAGTGGTTGGGTTGAGGGGATGATGGCATTTTGGGGATCTTAAAAATTAACTGGGTGCCATCTGCATAGATATAGTATAAAAGTGTGTGAGAGCTTATGAGTGCCTGCAGTGGGCTGTGGTAGAGATTGTAGCGAAGGTGTGACAGGGAGACTGTAAGAAGTGTAGCAAGGAAAGGATCTCCAGACGAGCCTGCGTGCCAGCTCAGTTCTAGGAATTTAAGGAAATCAGAGTGGGAGATGAGTGTGAATAAGGAGACGACTGGTTGAGTGGGCCAGGGATGGATAGGACAGGAAAAAGCGGGAAGTGGGGTGACCAAAAACTAGTTTGAAGAGGTGGCAGTGTCTCTCCATAGGGATGTTGCAAAAGGGGTCAGATAGTGTGTCACAGAAAACTTGGGAGTGGGTTGAATGAGGAGTTGACTAGCGCTGGGTCTTAAATTCAGAGATGATTGTGTTGAGGTTCCTGCTTGGGTTCTTGTAGTAGAAAATCTGTTTTCCATAGAAGGTGTTTTGTGCTTTTCTTATTTCGGTCCCGTAGGCCCTATTTAATCTTGCATGAGCAATTATGGTTTGAGGTGTGGGGCTTGTCCTCCATGTTCGCTCTAGGTGTTGCTTGTTGGTTTTGAGGTATTCATAGTATAGTCATCACGGATATGGTACAGCCTCACATGTATGGGTGCTGGCATTATATGACATGTGTAGTCTTTGTATACATGGTATAGCCATCATGTTTGATATGCTACATCACATGTCCAGTTAAAATGCCAAATACAGTCTCAAATGTGCCGGTATTGCCACTGAGTACCTATTATTTACTCATATGCCTGGAATAGTGACCATTGACCCAAACTAGAAAAACTTGCAATAAGGACTAAATAACTGCCTTCCTGCATCCAATAATAGCTCAGGTTTCACAAGTTCCTACCTTCTATCTCGACATATATGACAACGTGCAACAATTCCACCAAAAATGGCAGATATGAGCAATGCAAAACCCCTTTCCAGTGCATATACTTGCTTGACTATGTAAGCTATGGCCTCACAGGTGCTTCTCCTGAGCAATTATGCCCCTCTCAGATGTAACGACCTGCATAATTGTACGCACTTACCTGTGAAAAGGCATGAGTTTCTTGCGCAATTGATGCACTTTTGCCATGGCTCCCAACTTCGATATCCGTACTTCTTTTTAACAGCTTTGATAGTGAGGATGTTCACACAGCTGACCCTCGAACCCTACACTGTCAAGTGAATATACAGGAACAAGGGATAGCAAGGGATAGCAACAGCTGAAAATAGACACTACTCATCTTTAGTGAATTCAGTTTAGAACAATGTCCTTGAGGTCTCTGATCCAGGGGTAGGAAGGGTAGCTATATTATTATCAATTATTCAAAGGAGGTAGCAGAGGGTACCCCTGGCAATCCGGAATTACGTTAATTGGTAAAGGGCTCATTCTGGGACAAGAAAACTTTTGCTACATCCAAAATGGTGTATCGTGAAATAGACATTAAATAACCCTCAAAGTTGATGTCAGCAATATATCATGCAAAGGGCTTTTGTTTCACTAAAACGGTGATGCTGCTGAAAATACAAGATGCGCAACTCCAATATAAAAGATGTCTGAAACGATTTAGTGCTATTGAAGTGTTACCTTTTTCTCAGCATTTGAACCTTTTGTTCTCCAAATGTTCTCATATCTTGTGTTTAATTAGATGGCATCATTCACCCCAGATCTATGAATTTATTAAATTTTTTGTAATAACAGAATCGTAGACGCATGAAGGAAGAACACAGATTGAGAGAGAAGAACAACCATAACTAGGAATGTGAACAGTTGTTAAACTGTCTCTGCTAATCCTCTGACTGCAGATCTCATTATCCAGATCTCTGTAGTTCTACAGAGCCTCGTTAATATGGACTGCACCAGGCGGGGCACAGTCATTATTCACATTTAGAACTGCTTTAAACAGATTACTATTTATTTCCAGAAAAAGCTTTGTGTATTTTGCTTCCATTCATTTTAGACCACTTCCATCCACTTCCTCATTGCCTTCACATAAAACAATTGAAGTTAGACATGACCGTAAGATAACTGTCAGAGTAACAGTTATGAGGGAAAATACATTTGAGAACTAAAAATAGTTTATACAATGAATAAAATAAACTTTCTACTATGATCACTGTTAGGCAGAATCATATGCAGTACCCTTTGGGAACACTTCACACATTTAAGACTGCAAGTATAAGTAAAATGTCACCTTTGGTACAAGCCTGTACTACTCAGTAATGTGGTAGCAGTGGCTGAGCAGCCAGACTTATCTCAAGAGTAAAGTGAGCAGTACAACAGGTTACACAAAGGACCAACTAATACAGTGATTCAAACAAACACGTACTCAAGGTTTCTTGGTAAAAGAATATACATTTATTTACACAATCATTTGGAAAACATTCAACTAGTAATAGCAGCTCAATATCACAATGTAATATACTACAATACACAACCAATCAGTTTCTGAACAAGTTCAGCTCCCCTGAAGTGGGAGCATAACGGCACTTCCGTTACTTAAAAAAGGGGTAAAAAGACAAGGTTATAAGAATCAACAGCACAAATATTTTCATAGGCAGGGCAAAGGGGTCCGGTTCACTACAACTAGAAATTCAATTCAATAGGCATGTGCCAAAGTCAATGGTTCAGAATCTTGTATAGGATAGCACAGCTCCGGTCATAAACAGTTAAGTCTTTGCCACAGATCTTAGAACAATTTGGTCAGACGAAAAGTTAGATGTTGGTTTAGGGAAGGACAAGCCTTCAAAGTCAGGAAAGTTTCACAAACTTTCGTCGCGGCCGAACAGAGTTCTGCACTGCACTTGCACAGTACCTTGTAAGTGAAGAAAGCTGTAGCTGAGGCAGTTGTTCCTGGCAGTTCCTGCAGATCTCGCTGTTCCTGAGCTTCTGTCGCGGGGACAAGAAGGAGGACGTCGGAAGGTTCCTGCACTGCCCAGGGAAGATGCTACAAACTTGGCAATACGTCGTTTTAAGGTTTGAGTGCCTTAAAGACCACAAACTGGTATCCTTCCCACTGGCTATCTGGTTTTCAACCGCACTCTGGAGAAAATTCGACCAGCATGGGGATGGTGTCCAGGCGGCTTACGAGTTGGTTGTTCCCACCAAACTCAAGGGAAGAAGTTAACCTTCAAGGGCTTCTCTGTCGATGGAGTTTCAGGCAATTCAGACCTGCAGCAGGGCTTCACCGGTGGACCAGGATTTGCAGCAGTCGTCTTCCTTCAGCTCTTCTTTGGTTATTTCATTCCATTGGTCAACTCTGCTTTCCAAGTCCCAGAGACCTGCTTTTAACAGTTTTCACCCATTCATTCCAGCCTGGCTGTCACTCACACAGCAGGTTGGCTGTCCTTGCTGGACAGCTAGCTGGCCAATCACGCCAGAGTGCATTCAGGTCTCATAGGAGACTAAGCACAGGGAGTTTCAGGCACCTCCCTCACATCCTGTCCACCCCAGACACTCAGGCGCCAGAGGAGGGCTTGAGCACTGAAGCCCACCAAAGGCCAACGAACAAAGGGACCAAACCTGGTTTGGCGCACAGAGACAAACACAAGAAGGACCTTTCCAAAATAAATGGCGAAAAAAGTTGACCGGAGTGTTTAGACTATGGGGAAGCTATGGCAACCCCTCCAGCACTCTATTGGAAGGTAGTGTGTGCTGGGTCTGTACATATAAAAAGACTAGTAAAGTCAATTTAACTTTACATGCTCTTGGAGACAGTAGTCAGTCCCAGAGTAGGTATTTCAACCTTGGGGAGTCTGAAACCCCTGTGCCACTGCACTGAGGGTGCTGTGTGACACACAGAAAAAGATGATGCCCATGGAGTTGATTTAAAACTCCATATCCAAAGAACACAAAAGTAAAACACACATCAAAATACATGGAAGAGTGGGAAAAAAAGGCTCACGCTCTTCCCAGGTAAAAAAATCAAATCCTAGAAATCCAGCAAAGTTGCTGGGGGTCTCAAAAGGTAAGGGAAATTAGCACATTCTTGAGAATTCTCCCTAACAATCATCATTTCAATATTTTTTTTGCCGGCAATGACACATGATATGTGGTACTTAAGTAGCCAAACATTTCAGTATACCCTACAGAAGTACATGTGGCCCCCTTTCTACATCAATTACCTATTGATAGATGGGAACACCCTTTTGTGTTCTTATTCCCACCCCCTTTTGATATGGTTTTGATATACACTTGATATACAAAATATATCATCTTTGATATCAATTTTATATCAAAGTATATTTTTTATATAACGTGTTTTTAATTTTATATCAAAAAGTATATAAAGTGAATATGCAGTTCATATCAAAGAATAATATAAAGTGAATATAAATGTTATATCAAAATTATATAAAGTGAATTACAAGGCCTGCAGTAGCGGCCGTGTAGTTATGCTTAATTTGCTCAACTCATAGGAATAGCACCTTTTGGGCGGCTTATAACTTCGCTCTGCCTGGACGAATCCTTACCAAACCTTGCAAAAAAAGTATATGGCCCGGTCGGAATCTTTTGGCAAGTTTGGTGGGGTTTTGTCAAGGGGGGGATCCCAAATTTAATTTTTTTCCATAGGCATAATGGCAAAAAAGTTTGCTCACGCCTACAGCACAAAACGCTGGATGGATTTTCACGAAATGTGCCCCAGGAGCGGCGGCTTGGTCCCGAAAGCATGCTTTTGTAAATTTCGTGTACACTGTCCAGTAGTTTTTTTTTAAATTATCAAAAAGTAGGTCTAAAAGAAATTAGTGATATCTGGGTTCAGTCCGCACACAGCCATTCAATTGGCCTAGATGGTGCTGTGTTGTCCGTGGATATCGGAATCGCTCACTGATTGGATGGTTAAAAGTGTGAAGTGCATCAGATTTCTGGAAACGCCTGCCCTGTTGGATTTGAGGACAACAGCTGGTGTCTGCAGCCATCGCGGTAAAAACATATAAAAAAAATACAACATTGCACTTGTCCGCACACTGTCCATCCAGTTTTGCAGGTACGGTGCTGTGATGTTCGCGAACACATCAGATGTTCGGGGACATCTATGCCTATTTCTGCATTACAGGGTTGGTGAAAAGCAGTTTTTGGATTGCTTATAACGTTGGCGCCACTCAATGAAACTGCATGGAATTATGAAATGCTATTCTAGACTTGATCCAGAATGGTTTTCCAGTGGTGGGATTCTGTCAAGAGGAAGCAAAATTAGAGCAGGGTCCTTAAATATTGTAAAGGCTTATAACTGTGGTGACATTTGATGAATCTACACAAAAGTTTACAAAAACATTTTAGATCTAGATATACATATTTTGGCAAGTTTGGTGGGGTTTTGTAAGGGGGGATAATTAGAGGAGTGTCGCAACATTTTTAAATGGCTTACAACTTTTTTGCATTTTGACGAAAATGGACTAATGTTTTCAGAAAGATTAGAGACCCAACCTTCAATGTTTGTGTAAAGACTGAATGGATTTTGCCAAGTGGGGGCTAAGTTATATGACTATTGCATGTACATACCTATTGACACTTTTGAAAAAACGTATCATAATGTAGGCACACAAAATTGTGATATACCTTTGGTGACTGAGGTATAGCTTGTGGCTAGGGGCAGTGGCCAGATTGTCCGGGTCATGGTGTAAGGTCATGACCTGGACAATCTGGCTACTGGCCATGACCGCGAGGGATGGAAACTGGTGTTAAAGTGGCCATGTCCATTTGGGACCGGCTATGTGTTAAAGTTATTCGAAAGTAGGATAGGTTTGAAAGGGAAAAAAAATGTGCTTGTGGTAATATTGTAATAGGGTTCTGACTTCACCCTCTGCAGGCTGCTATGGAAAGGGAAGAGGGGCTTGGTTCATAGCCTTGCCTTCTCTTTCCATGGTGGCCATCTTGGAAAAGGATTTTCCTTCCTAAAGTGGGACACCGCAGACAAAATACAACTATTTTTTAGTTCTATTTTTTAACTGTGAAAGATGGTTCCTAAAGGACCCTTTCATTTGTTGTTTAAAAGAAAATGCTTGCAGGAGAGGTTAGAACACAAGGTGAGGAGGGAACTGCAGGAAGAGGTACCAAGCTCGAACATGGAGGGGCAGGTGGACAGGGGAAGAAGTTGTGCATATGAGACTTCTAAGGTAGTGGGCAGTGCTTCTCATGCTCCACACATGTCGAAAGTGCTTCCCACTGCATGGGTGGTGTGTTGCAACCACTCCTTTGCCTCTGGAGTCTTCCCATAACCTCTCAAGCACTCCTTTGTGCACCCCCTTCTTAAGAAACCCTCTTCCGACCCTTCCTGCCCAGCTAACTGTCGCCCAATCTCTATCACTCCCTTCCTGGGCAAGCTCCTGGAGAAACTGGCCATCTACCAGCTTAATCTCCATGCTGAATCTGTTGGTAGCCTTCATGACCATCAGTCTGGCTTCAGAGCCACCAGAAGCACGGAAACTGCTCTCTTGAACATCTGTGAGGATCTACTCTCGAACCTTGACTCTAACATTCCATGTGTTCTCATCTTGCTTGATCTCTCTTCTGCCTTTGATACTGTCAACCATACCATCCTGCTCTACCGTCTCAGCGATAATCTGGGTATCTCTGGACAGGCTCTGGCTTGGCTGACCTCTTTCCTCTCAAATCAACCCTCCCAGGTCCAACTGGGGTCTTTCCTCTCTGACATCTTTTTCTCTACCTGTGGTGTCCCCCAGGGTTCTAACCTCTCTCCCTGGCTGTTCAACCAGTATCTGGCACTTCTTGCCCACCGCATCGCTGCTCTCTGCCCCAACTTTCAGTGCTATGCTGATGATACCCAGCTCATTTTCGGGATACCCTCGGCCCCACCTCTGCTCCTTCCCTCATCTCTGATTGTCTTTCTGCTATCCAGGAATGGTGTGCCGCCAACAACCTCTGACTTAATGCCAGTAAGACTGAGATTCTACTCATCAGCACACCCACTCCCTCCTTCCCTGCAGCTCTCTGGCCGGCCTCTCTTGGCCCTCTTCCTGCTCCTACCTGCAAGGCAAAAAACCTCGGGGTCATCTTCGACTCCACACTCTCCTTCTCTCCTCACATTTCTGACGTTTCTAAGAAGTCACACTACCAGCTGCACCTCCTCAGAGGTATCCTTCCTTTCCTCTCCTTCCCCCAGAAGCTCACTGTCTCCAGAGCCCTGGTTCTCTCGAAGCTGGACTACTGTAACAGCCTCTATCTAAATCTGCCTGCCTCTACTCTCCGCCCGCTGCAACTCATCCAGAACAGGACTGCGAGACTTGTCCTTGGCCTCAAGCCCAGGGACCGTATCTCTCCAGGACTGAAATCACTACACTGGCTCCCTGTGGCTGCGAGGATTAAGTTCAAAACCCTCTGCATTGTCCACAAGGCCTTCTGGGGCTTTGGGCCAAAATACCTTCAACTCTCTCTTCCTAAATATCTTCCTTCTCGAGCTCTTCGCTCATCCGCCTCCAACTCCCTCAGGATCAGCTGCTTCTCCAAGCCTGCCTCTACTCTCCGCCCGCTGCAACTCATCCAGAACAGGACTGCGAGACTTGTCCTTGGCCTCAAGCCCAGGGACCGTATCTCTCCAGGACTGAAATCACTACACTGGCTCCCTGTGGCTGCGAGGATTAAGTTCAAAACCCTCTGCATTGTCCACAAGGCCTATTGGGGCTTTGGGCCAAAATACCTTCAACTCTCTCTTCCTAAATATCTTCCTTCTCGAGCTCTTCGCTCATCCGCCTCCAACTCCCTCAGGGTCAGCCGCTTCTCCAAGCAACGAGTTGGGGGTAGATCTCTCTCCGCAGCAGGGGCCTCCCTCTGGATCAGCCTTCCTGCCTCCCTGAAACTTGAGGAGAACCATCTCCGGTTCCGGAAGCACCTCAAAACCTTCCTCTTTGCTTCTGCTTTCTCTCCCCCTCTCCCCTGCTAAATCACTGAAACTGTACTGAATCAGCAACTGGGCCACTCACCAATCTCGGCCCTTGGCCCAGCCACTCTCCCCTTCACTGCCTCCCTGGCAACCCCTGCACTGCGGGACTGTCTCTGTATCCTTACAGTCCCCCTTCCCAGCACTTACCTGCACTTATCCTGCACTTGCCACCAGCTGGCCCTTATTATTTATCTTGTATTTTACTAAACACTTTGTACTGCACTTTCCCCTCTCCCTTTCCCCCTTGCACTTTTCCCGTCCCCCCTACCCATGCACTTGCACGATCTGAATGACACCTGGCCTAGTAGGATTGTTTGTCTGTCTCCCCTTGTTCCCCCCTCCCTGCCTCGTCGCGCCTTGAAACACTTGTGTATAGGCGCGTTACAAATGTCATATCATATCATATCATATATACAGAGGACTGCTGTCTTCCAAAGATATGGCTCAACAGCCTCTTTAATTGCTTATAAGGTAGCTGGTGGGATTTTGTGTCCCACATAAGTACGCTCTGTGGTTACAGTATTGGTTGAGGAAGATGATGTTGAGGAAAACAGCCTACTACTTGCTAAGAAAGGAACAATCTTTCTGAGACCATTGCAGTAGTTGGATTTAGTGTGGTGGCGCATGGAGGTGGTCCCGTAGGAGTAATGTCGAGGTAGTCTGCGACTGAGTACAAAGTTGCACTCAGTGCATTTCACTTTTGTAGCTTTAGTCTTTGGTACATTCCCAACAGTGGTAAAGAACTGCCACACCCATGATTCTCCGTGGGTGCAAGAGCTAGACACTTCCTATTTCTCATCTTCTTGGTCCTCTTCATTCTCTTTGGAAATACTGTGTTTTTTTTGTTGTGTGGGTCATCGAGCTGGTGGTGGTGGTGGCTCTTGGGGAGGAAAGATGGCATTACCTGATGCCATTTTTTAAGATAAATAGCAGTTTTACTACTATTCTTCCAAGTATGTGCTAATGGATAATGAGTAAGAATAGGTGTAGGAGCTGTGCAAAGGTACATTTTGAGCTTGAAAGTTCGTAGATCAGTAGCCCCCGAAGCAAGGACCCGAACGCGAAGTGGAAACGCGTTCATGGACACGTCATCATGCCGCGCGCACGCGCATGGTCGCGTGGCACTTTTTGGAAGGTCCACACAATGATGTCAGGCGTTTGCGAACATCGACGGAAGCAAAAACAGTGGAAAAACTATAGAAGTGTTAAAAATGATGCTAGAAGGTGGGACATGGCAGAGTTGTAAGGGGAAACATTTTAAATTGGACAAAAATGTTGCTATATTGGGGTAAATGTGATATTAGTAAGTTGTAAGAAAATAGCATGCACTGGTAACAAACCATGAATTTAACCTTTAACCTTTGTTAAAGTGATGTTATGGATTACTTGTACTCATAATAACCTATGAAATTCAATGAAAAAAACTGTGTTAAAGGCACAATTGTCTATGCATAAATCCAGTAAAGAGAGACACTTGGCAAATTGTATCAGAATGCGCAAACAAGCTACTAATAGAAAGTCAGCTATTCCCATCCAAATGCAGCCTGCTGTTCCTCGTAATTTGTCGTCTATACTACCTGAGCAAACATCATTAGCAAAGAAACCACTACTTCCTAAAAAACCCACTACTTCCTAAAAAGAAACAAACAAAGGGACAGAGTGCAACTGGCACTCTGGCCAGTTGGCTGCTGATCGATGACCCAGAGGTTAAGTCTCACAATGATGTACTCAAACTGTTTCAGTACCTGCAGAATTGGCATGTATATTGGCCAAGCATGCCCTTTTGGCCACTGGAGACACGTGTTAAACCGGGCCTGTGTTGTTGTGACCATCGGCGTGACCTCAATCTGCCCACCCCTACCCAATAGTAACGGATTAAAAACCATCTCTTTGGGTAGGGGACATCTGACATTTTCTGATGGTCACACAAACAGGTCCGATCTCCTCAATATCTGTAGTAGAGTACCAGCACTGGGTGGATTGACTTCTGTAGACTTTATAGCTTTGTGGAACCAGTGAAAACTTAACAGTGGCGGGCATCCATTTCACAAGCCCGCTGGGATAGGGCACAGGGTGTTTGCGTCCCGCAGGGGGACTTTGTTTGGCCCAGGAGGGCCTCCGCACTTTGGCCACGCCCCCTCCACTACAAACGCCTGGACTCTGAAGCCCACCGGGTGAAGCCCGTGGTGAAAGGGCGCGGGGTGTTTGCGTTCCGCAGGGGGACTTTGTTTGGCCCAGGAGGGCCTCCGCACTTTGGCCACGCCCCCTCGACTACAAACGCCTGGACTCCGAAGCCCGCTGGGTGAAGCCCGCAGGGAAAGGGCACGGGGTGTTTGCGTCCCACAGGGGGACTTTGTTTGGCCCAGGAGGGCCTCTGCACTCTGGCCACGCCCCCTCCACTACAAATGCCTGGACTCTGAAGCCCGCCGGGTGAAGCCCGCGGGGAAAGGGCGCGGGGTGTTTGCGTCCCACAGGGGGACTTTGTTTGGCCCAGGAGGGCCTCTGCACTTTGGCCATGCCCCCTCCACTACAAACGCCTGGACTCCAAAGCCCGCCGGGTGAAGCCCGTGGGGAAAGGGCGCGGGGTGTTTGCAAGGGTGTTCGCAGACCGCAGGGGGCAAGCGTTGCACTCTTTGTTTGCCTGCAGAGATGTCACACCAACATTGAACAGTGGGAGGTTGGAGTTTGAAGCCGCTGCTCACCGTATGGAAGCTGCTGCCGTATGCTGTCTGTAAAGGAGGTAAGCTAGGTGACCATTCCTTCCTGGCGCCTTTTCTGCCCTATTTTTGAGTCCATTCTCTGGGGCCTTATGCCGGACCACCCTGCTCAAGACACTGGGGGGACCCCAGCCCCTGTACCCCTTGTGTTTTTTGGACCTGAGCTCGGCCCGGGCCCCCCTCCCGGTGCCAAGAGGAAAATCAGACAGCTAAAGAGGAATCGGATAGCGGGTCCCTTAGCTGCCTTGACAACACATTGCGCACCAGGAACCACCCATGAGGTCACAGCACCCGTAAATTTTGGGGATACCCACTTCCTGCTCAATGAGATCCGTCAACTTCTGGATAGTCCAAGGGTAGAGCCCTCCCCCTTACCCGCGCGGAGTCTGGTTGTTTTACCCTCCGGGCCCCGGCTGGACACTCCCATTTCATCTGTTTTGGCTGCAGGGTTCAGATTGATACTAACTGCCCAAACTGCCCAAAGGAGCAATTACTCCTCAAGTTCCCACAATAGTTCGTGGAGCGATATACCTTAATTTCCAAGTTCAGGGGGTAGCCCCCCCTTTGGTGTGTCCCCATTTCGGTCGGTCGAGGTCATTAACCAAAACAAAACACCTGCTGTGAGTAACCATGAGCCCAACTTGACCTCTGACCGACCCACCGAGAAAGCGCCCTTGCATAGGGGGTGTGGGTGTACTGGCGGAACTGGCCATCATTAAGGATCTGTTATACACATTGCTAGAGGCCCAAAGGAAGGGAGATGGAATTGTTCAAGTGGAGGAGCCCTTGATCAGCACCCCAGCAGACGGAGGGCACACGTGCCCACTCCTGGAAAGTCCCTTGGATTGTCTACCTGTAGAGGTCCTCCTGGTTTTGACCACCCCCAAAGGGACTGCCGTTGACCAAATACAGACACAGGCCTCTGCCCCCATGGTCTCCGACTGCACCGAATCCAAAGCCCAGGGTCCATGGAAGCCGGGGGTTCAGCTCAAGTTGCAGGAAACCAGGAAAACCCAATCGTACAATAGTCTTTCTTCAGGGGGTGCCCAAACTGGCAGTAGACAAGCCAGAGCCAAGGGACGCTTTACTCAACAAATGCCTATTCTGGCTAAAAACCACTGGAGGCCGCCCGTTTGTACGTAGAGAGGCTTTGGCGGGGTGCAGCAGAATTACCAGCTTGGGCAAAAACTCACTGGACAGCATCAAATTGACTTTTTGGGACCATAGTATAGCACACAGGGTTTGGGGAGGTTGTGGACGGGCAGGCAAGTCATCGAAGAGTGGGATTTCAATCAGTATGCCCCCTTTTCTCAGCTCTGTCACCCCTGTTAGATCTGCCATAGTAAAGACTGGGGTCTTTCCTAGCAACAGCCCCCTTTCAGGTGCTAATTTGACTGCCTTAGGCCCCCGCCATGGGTGTTGGAGGAGGCAAGGGGATGGCAGGACCTGATTTTGGGCCCAAAGATCTGCTTAGGGTTTCCATTGAAGGGGGTGGATTGTTCGTACTGCCCTGTAGTTTTCTCGGCTGCTGATTCTATGCAACTCTGTATCAGAACCGTATTCTTATTTTTAGAAATGTTTTCGTAGGATGCACTTTGATGGTCATTTTTGGCCGAATGAAGTTGTTTGACTGACTGAAAACTTAATGGTGGCAATTATGTCTGTGTGCATTGCTCTACTACTACTGAGGTGACCTTTCTTATATGTAATCATCAGACAACTATTGAGAATGTAGGAAATGTTGTTGACTCTCCTTCCCATCTCCCCATACACCTAGTAGTATACATTCCCACAGTGGTTACTCTATCTTCTAGGGTAGAGATGGAGGGTAAGGTGGCAACTACAGTTAATAAGGTTGTATTTGATGATGCTACTGGATGGAATTGGTTCAGGAACTTTGTAATTTGTCAACCGGCTGAGATAAAATGAACTTTAAAGTTTGTGAGCTGGAATACAATGGGCTTTTCTAATCTTCTCTAGCCAAAAGGATCGCTCCCCTCACTTGCTGAGTTTGACATCCTTTTTTTACAAGAAACTTTGCTTTGTACTAATAAACATAGTAAGGGGTACACACTGGTCCAACAACATGTGACTAAAGGTGATTGAGGCCACCCCTTTGGTGGTCTAATCATAGGAGTGAGACACCCTGTCCCTATGGCCAACGTGCATGTAATTGCTAGTACTGATAACATTTTTGCAACAGAAATATCAGTGAATGTTGAGGGTAGTTTGGGCCCGATGTTGCTTATTAATATATATGTTTCCCCCGAAGTAGACCCCTTAGATGACATTTTTGACACATTTGATGAAATCCTTTCAACTTGTTTGATTACTAATGATCGTGAAAGTGCATTGATAGGAGGTGACCTTAATGCGGCATGTAGAGACTATGATAATGGACCTAGTTATGGAAGTGCAGCACCTCACACACTCCCACCTTGGAAAGACTTCTTGTACTAAAAGCTTTGCTGTGCAAGTGGCATCAGGGTGTGTACAATGACTTGCTCTGATCCACCTAGAAAAGGGACACACCACCACTATCAATGCCTGTATCCACTACATATTTGCAGCATATCAACATATTCAATATGTAAATTCTAAAAAGGACCATTCGGTTGAGGAATTTCTCCTCTAATCGTTCGCATAGTATGCCCAGCGGTAAACTTTTGACATACAATGTAATTGACTACATAAAATGCAATGTGTTCTAACAGGTTTGGTACAAACCAATCCTCCGCAATAGTTGCTGCAAGGCTTTCCCTAGTTAGATGCAAAGGTTAGTGCAACTGTTCAAGCACTACCTTTAACAATGCTACTGTCATCACCGAATTTCTAGTGCTGTTTTGTTACCATAATGCTTCGGAGGGGGATAAAGAACACCCCCTTAGTTTCCATAGCTCTTGCTCTTCTTGCATTGCACTGCCCTGAATTTCCATCAATTGTGTTCTCTGTAAATTATTAAACCCTTCATTTACTACCATAATCGGGACTACTTTTTCATTTACATCTGGAGTATCAAAACGTGAAATATCTGATGAATATGCAGACCTTTTGGCCTCTATGTCTAAGTCTTCATTCCCGTGAGAAATAAAGCCAGTTTTCTTAGTATGTGCTGCACATTTAACTATCGCTGTGGCTACTGTTAGTTGTAGTGCCTTAATAAGCCTGTCCAATAACGCTGCATGCTGCACTGGAGTGCCATCCGCTCCGAGGTAGCCCCTCATTTTCCAATATCCTAATCCTGCATGCACGGTTGACATCACATAGGCAGAGTAAATGTAAACTGTCACTTCCTGCCCTTTGTGTTTCTCAAGTGAGACAATAAGTGGCACCAACTTGGCCACTTGCCCTGAAAAGTGATATGGTAGTCTTGCACTTGCTACAACCTCAAATTTTCAAAGAACCATCAATAAAGAGAATCTCCCCCCTGCTAACACATTTTCTTTGTGTGCGTGATATCATTGTAGAATTCGTCGTAGTTTGTGCAACCATGCACATGATTACGCTCTGCCACAGGCTCTGCTACAAATGTGGTAGGGTTCACTATTTTATATCTCCCTAGTTTAAATGCTGGATTTGATATAATCACCTTGTACGCAGAAACTCTCTGAGAGTGTCATACACCACCCCATCACAATACTGGTAGACTTCTCAATTGCAAATGTGGCTGCTGCCAGCGACTGTTCGCAAGGAACGTGCCCTCTCATTACTGGATCTATAATCCCACTATAATATGCCAGAGGCTTTTACCCGGGTATAGTTCTCTGTGTGAGCACTGCTGTCATAACTGTTACATTCATGTCTGAAAATAAAAATAACTCATCATAATTGGGAATTCCTAAAACTGAAGCAGTAGAAATTGCTTTCTTCAATTCTTCAAACCCTCCCTCCATTTCTTTAGACCATTTTATGTGTTCATTGTTTACCTGTGCTTCCTTTAGAGCCTGTAAAAGAAGCCTTATGTACAAACTCTAATCAAACACCCATGCTATGACATAATTACATAGTCCCAAAAACTGCTGTATTTTCTTCACTATGTGTGATTTTGCTGTTTTCACGATTGCCTCAGCTCTCACAGGAGTGACCCTTTTTCCCCCATGTGAAATCAGCTGGCCTATGTACAATACCTCTTCTTGCCAATATTGCAACTTCTCCTTGTCTACCTTATATACCTTGTCTGCTAGGACAGTCGTTAACCAAATCGAATGTTGCCTATATTCATTCATCTTCTGTGGTGCTACAAATCAGAATGTCATCTACGTACTGTATCACAACGCTCTTCAAATCAATATTGCCTAAGTCCATCTGAAGGACTCTATTAATGATTGATGGGGACTCACAGTACCCTTGGGGCAGCCTCGTATGTTTTAGACAAATCTGGCAGAATTAAAAGGAAGTCAAATCTTGTGAGTCCTTACGCAACGGGATTGAGAAAAACACATTTTTCAAGTCAATCAGTGTGAAATATTGCGCCTCTACTGGGATACTGCATATTATCATTGCTGGATTAGGAACTAAAGGATACTCTGCTCTACAATCTGGTTAATCGGTCTCATGTCTTGTATGAATCTCCATGACCCCCCTTTTGATATCTTGATAGGATACACTGTGGTATTGCACGATGATTCTGACGGTACCAGAATCCCTTCTTCCACCGGTGCAGAAATGGTTTTAAAAATCCCTACATCCGCCTCACAAAACATTGGGTACTGTTTTGCTCGAGGTAAAATTGGTCCTGGCTTCAACTTCATCTTGACCTCCCCTACCCCTTTCAATAGGCCTATGTCATAGAGGCCTGTAGTCCATAAAGTGCTTGGCACCTTTTCCAAGTCCTCATCAAAAAATGCTGGACGCTGTCGTACTATTGCCATTCACTGTGGGACCTCTCTTTTTTCTATTCTAATCCAATATGTAATAATCATCTTGAATATTACTTCATCATCCATTGGATCATCCTTAAACCTATCATCGTCTGTGACATCAGTCAGTCTACACGCTTCCCTAACAGCAATCATTGTTCTCCTTCTGAAAGGAAACTCACCAATCCTTGGTTCTCGCCCGAACTCCAATCCCTCAAAGCCTTCTCTCTTAAACTATTCTATAGCTGTAAAGACAATCAATCACCCACAGCACTTTCCAACTATAAGGAAGCTGCTACTAACTATAAGAGAGCTATTACGGATGCCAAGAAATCCAACTTGGATTCCATAATTTCTCAGGCTACATCGAACTCTAAAGAATTATTCAAAATCTTAAAAGAACAAGAGGCTGTCCCAGAACCGGCACTTTCCGCAATCATCAAAAATGACGAGTGGTGTCTGGACATCCAGAATGCTATAGCAAATAAACTGGATGGTATCCGGGAATCCATATCAACCAAAAAAAGTGTTACGAACATACTGGGCACCCATCCAGTTAGTAAAACCTTCATTAAGGACCCCAATATCCCCATCTTTGAACTTAAGGCAACTAATTGTACAGGGGATCCTTTTGCCTCGACAATCATCAAAACATGTCCCCTTTCTCTTGTTCAAGCCATATGTAAATTTGTAAATGCCTCGTTGCAGAATTGTACGGTCCCAGACGATTTGAAACAAGCATGGATTACCCCTTTATTGAAAAAACCCAGCTTGGATCAAAATGTCCCCACCAATTATAGACCCATAACTAACACTCCTTTCTTACTTAAGATACTGGACCGGATAGCCTACATCCAAATAGCGCAACATATCAACTCCTACCCTATTCTCAATCCTTTCCAGTCAGGGTTCAGACAAGGTTTTGGTACGGAGACCTCGCTTCTGGATCTCAAGTCACAACTACTCCAAAGAATGGACTCCCAAAAGATCTCCCTTCTGATCTCTCTGGACCAATCGGCAGCGTTCGATCTTGTCGATCATGCCATACTAGCAGACAGGCTCATGTCCGTAGCCAACTGCTCGCAGGCCGCTACCAACTGGCTACTTTCATTCTTATCCAACAGATCTAGCAGGGTTTGTGCCAACAATGCCAAAGCACCAGCAATCCAGACATTGTTTGGAATGCCACAAGGCGCCAGTCTGTCGCCGTGCATCTATAACATCTTCATGTCTCCATTTTTTGCCCATCTTGCCCAGGAGGGCATTCTCTTTTCCAACTATGCCGATGACACTCAATGTGTCATCCCTCTTACAGGCCAGCATGATGAGGACGAAAAAGAACTTAATCGCATTTTTGCCATGATAGAACAATGGATGATGTTGAATAATCTTGCACTTAATTGCAGCAAGACGGAACTCATGGTCGTGGGATCTGACAGCATTGTTGCCAAATTAGACCCAGCTTATAAACATTTCCAGCTGGGAGACGCTCTAATCCCTACTCTTCCTAAGGTTAAAATCCAGGGTGTGGTTTTGGATCAATCACTCAATATGAAATCTTATGTGGCCATTACTGTATCTTCCGCCACCTATTGTATTAAACTACTGTCCCACCTGAGACCTTTCATTGCTCAACCCAACGCAGAGACCATCGTCCGAGCCATTATTGGCTCTAAACTGGATTACTACTGTAGTCTATTAGCAGGCTCCAGTAAACAAACCATAAACCGTCTTCAGGTGGTCCAAAATGGAGCAGTCAGAGTCTGGTCTTACACAAAGGGCACATATGTCACAGGCACGGAGAGCACTACACTGGCTGCCTGTGGACTCAAGAATCTCCTTTAGACTCATGGTCATCACATTCAATGCCCTAAGGGCAAGATGCCCTTCTATCTTCAAAGGTATATTGGAATAAAATCTTCGGTTAGAAATCTTCGGTCCAATAACCAGAACTTGCTCCACCAGCCCAAAGTTAAAAGTAAAAAAGCACAATGTGGTGCCTTTGCCTCTGTGGCACCGGTGCTCCGGAACACTCTGCCAGATCAACTGAGAAACTCAGCAGCCCTGAGCCCCTTTAAGAAGGGCCTTAAAACGTTCCTCTACAAATAGTCGCCCCCTGTCTGCGGTTCCTTTCCTTAGATTTCCCGGCCGTCTCTCTCTTTTTTTGTGTTTTGTCTGCGCCCTCACACCTATGGGTATATGGTTGCGCTTTACAAATGTAATAAAGTAAAGAAAGTAAATGGCCTGCCCTCGTCACCTGCTCCTTCGAGCACTGCCATTTCCCCTCGCGCTATGGCTGCATTTAACTCTAGTGGAATAGTCTGTCCCGCCCTCGTCGTCCATGGATATCTGTGGCCTGAACAAGAATTTATCATGGTTTCTCATAATCTTTCCCACTGAGCCGGGTAGCCACATCAACAAAATGCGTACCCCATAAAGAAAGACTTCTGGTTCCAGTGGCATTCCTGGCAGAGCCAATTGCCCTATAAATGCCAATATACATTTTCCCACAGTCATATAATGTATCCCTGGAGTAGAGCACACAACAACCTTATCAGTAAAAGAAATCCTCATGTTAAGCTTCATCATTAAATCTTGTCCTAGAATATTAAAAGGTATCTGTCTTGAATATAATAATGGAACAGACATATCACACTATCCTATGTTAGTAAAAGGTACTCGACTCGTAGCTCCAGAGAATCCTTAAGAATTTAGGGCAATCCCTGACATTGGGTATTTCCCTCTCATATACATGAACGAGTAGCCCCAGTGTCTACTAGAAAAGAAAAATGATTTCCCTCCTATCATCACATCAACCCTTGGTTCCTCCTGGGGGTCAGGTGTCTCTGATAGTACTGAACACATCAAGTTTCACTGTGAGCTGTCCTCTTGTGGATACATGCATACCCCTGTACCTGTGAAAGGACTTCCCCCACCACAGTGACACCTCCTATTATAGGTATCAATAGTTGTCCCATGTTTGTGTTCTGCTGCATCTGCATTGGTGCATGCTGTGACTGCCCTTGCAGTGGATTCAATGGTGTTTACTGTGGCTGCAATGCCTGTTGATTTTGCAGCCCTTGTGTCTAATATACTGTCTGATCTTGAGTAGACCTATCCCTAGCTCGAGAGCTCGATGCTATATGCTGGAGGATAAAATGTCCCCCCTCTGGAGAATTGGCCATTCTGTACATACCCTTGGCTCCCGCATACACGTGTAATGTGCCCTGTCCTCCCACAAGTCCAACAAACAAGAGGAGCTCTTCTGTCTAGTCCCCATTGGTTAAATCCTCCCTGCACATTCTGATTATCACTCTGCATATTCCGGAACACATCTTGGTTATTCTGAAAACCACCCCTTCCTCTGTATCCCATTCCTCTGCCTCGTGGCACAAACCCATTCCCTCCTTGGTCCATTTGGTGCTGATTATTCGCCTGTGACGTGCCCACTGTTTGCTGTATTCCAAGTCCTTCTCCGCTGGTCAAAACTGCCCCTTCCATGGCATACCTTAACAATTTCGTCTGAACTAAATTGGCTTCCTCAAGTTTTCTAGCATCTTCCTTCTTCCTGTTTTTTTCCTGTAACAGCTGACAGTGATGCACTATGGTCAACTGTATCTCTGCACATGGTGTCACTTCCATTCCCACTAATTTCTTGAGCTGCCTTGGTACTGGATCAGGCAACTCCTTACATAAAATGTGGTAAATACTGGCACCGTTTTCCCCCACGGCTCTCGAGTTGCAAGAGTCCACTGTTCCTGAATGTCCTTAATGTAAGCAAGTGGATCTTCATCTTCTTTCGTTTTACGTGTCATAATTGCACTCTTAATCTGAAGTATCAGGCTAATGCACCCTGAGAGTTCTCCAGACATCTGCTCTTCAATTATTAAATGGCACTCCATTGTGCGCTGTATTTTGTGCTTTGACACTTGAATAACATGCTCTCGTCCAAACGGCATTGGCTTTTTCTCCCAGAATGGCTGCTAGGAGACACTGAATGTCTCATATTGCCAATGTATTTCCCTTGTCATTTTCTCTAAGTCATAAATCCATTTTCCTGCACCCGCCATCAAACCAGGAAGTTTACACCTTAAATTATCCTTATCCATTTGTGGCCAAGGAAAATACTGTGGTCTGCCCCCCTTCTACAATAATGAGAACTGCTTAAATCCCAACCCAGAATTGGCTCCCATCGTCTGCCTATCCATAGTGGGGACAATTGTTACTGAGCGGCTTCTACCTGGCAATGACCTCAGCCTTCTCAAATATGGCAGTGACTCTCCTTTCTCGCTGTATGACCATCCTCTAGGATTCTCTGGATATGATACAGGATCTGGTGTTGTATCCTTAGGTAGCTCTAAATCAGACCATCTCACTTCCTTCTCTGTCTGCAGAGATCCCTCGGAACCGCATGTACCTCCTCCTTCTTCCCCACGGAAGCTTTCTCTCTCTTTGTCTGACATATCTAGTCCCCAGCTAGTATGGCTCTCATCCCCTTTACCCTTATCTAAAGTCAGCCTTTCTAAAGACAAGGCTCTTTGCTTGAGACTAAACAGTTCTGTTTCTTCACCTCGTGAATGGAAGACCAGGGACTGATCTCCCTTCTCTCTGCTTTCCGATTTGCTACCTTCTCTCAAGTCTTGATGGGCTTGATCAATCCTATCTCCGATACTCCCTATGTCAAAATTCTCTTCTAGGACTACACTAGATGGCCTTGGCATTGCCTCCTTAAGCGAAAGAAACTTCTCTATGTTCCTCCATGATATGACTGGACTTGGTTCCATCAACTCCTTTTTAATGCAATCAATGTCGCAATCCCGCTCCGTCCTATGTTTGTTCCAATTCTTCATCTAATTATCTTCTCTTTCACGCTTCTCATCTAACTCTTTCCTGTTCTTGTCTTTTCTCTTCTCGTCTTTTGTTCGCTCTACACTCTTCTTCTTCCCTTCATCTCGGTATCCTTGTATCCCTTAATTTTGGCACTTCTTCCTCTTCTATCTTCCTTTCTTGCCTATCTCATTCTTTGATTGCTCTCTGCCTGTTGTCCTACTTCCTTAGTTCCTCTGCCCTTTCTTCTTTCTTTTGTTGCTCCTATTGATACACATGTTCTCGCCTCTGCCTGCTCTTTCTCTTAGTTCATCCTCTTTCAGTTTCTTTCCTCGTTCCCTGTCTTTTTTGTCTTGTTCTTCTTGATCTTCCCTTTGCCTGACTTCCTTGATGCTTTTCCCATCAGGCTTGAGCAATATCTGTCCTCCCATACATTCATTCTGTGTGAGTGTTACGTCATCAGCTTAATCCTTCTCTCCTTTCCATCTCGTAATCTCTCATTCTATATCTGTTGTCATATTTGGTAGCTCACTTTTCTCTTCTTTATTCTGTATGATCTTAAAGATCTCCTCTTTCCTTCTGGTCTCTTCCGGACTATTGTCACTGCTGTCATCAGGCGGTTCATAAATTGTTACTATATCCTGTCACCGCCTTTAGTTCCTTTAACGGATACAATCCTACGTCTTCTGTACTATCACCATTCACTTCAGGCAAGGTAAGGGGAGCAGAGGGCTCAACATCTTCCTCCCTACACTGAGTAGGCATCCAGTGCTCAGGTGGTGGATCTTCTCTCTCCTCTTGGTACATTTTCCAGAGCTCTAAAATAGCTAACCTCTGTTCCAATTTCTTCTCCATGTACGCAACATGCAAGTATGTTGTCATGTGTGTCAATACTGCCTTTACCCACTCCTCACTGTACTGTTTGAGCTTTGGCATGTGTTTTGGCAGTGTTTTCAAAGGTGCATCATTGGAGTAATATTTCCCATCATGACTAGTCTCAATTTACTGTCAATACTTACCGTTGTTTACACAGATACATATATAAAAACAACAAATAAGAGCAAGCTCCAACACTCGCTGCTCAAAACCTCTGTTTTCCAATAACCTAAACCTACTTCTTGGTCGGCAATGACAATGACCTAAAATAGACTATAACTTTTTATCCCTACTTCAACTTCAGACAACTTATTCTTGTCATTCTTCAACACCCTATATAAAACACACACATAAACAAACTGAGTCAACTCTTACATTTAAACCATGGTAGTCCTTTTCTCTGTCTTGCCCCTAAAAATACTCTGACATGAGGTTAACTCATATCCTAACATAAACTTGTTTATGTGGCACCAATTATTACCCGCCAATGGGGTGTGAGATGAGTTCTTCTAAAACTTCTTGAGTTGGGAAATCCCGGTCTTTATCTCTCAAAACTCTCTTTGTTTGTTCTTTTATAATCACCTCCATTACTTTTGTAACTATCCTGTCGCTTGTCTAAATTACCTAATCCCATCCCAACAATTTTCCATTTCCCCTAGTCTACTCACCATTCGCTCGTTCTACTCGAAGTCTTTGGTATCAGTTCCCCTCCCCAATTGACCACTTTTGCCTTCCGTCCGCAAACCACCTTTGGAAACATGGAGGGATTTAGTCAAACAGGGGACGTCCCACCTATATCTATTTTCTTGCAAGAATTCTATATCGCTGCTCTCCACAAGAAACCCTGCCATCTTCCGGCTAGATGGTGAAGGGTGCTTGATCAGCCAAAGCTCTGAAGTTTTACTTAATCGATGGGTCTGACCCATCCGACATGCTTCCATGTGAACCGTTAGGTCATTTTTTAAAGGAGGAAGCACGTCATTACATGGATGGGAATGCAGAATCGCTCTCACACCAATAACCAGACCGATTCAAGAAGTTGGCAAACAATAACTATCTTATTTTCAATTGTCTAAAACAGGGAGTACAACAGACATCAATGGATCGCAAATCTCGACGCATCACATGAAAAAACATCTTTGTATAGCAAAAACTCATCATAAGTGACATCACACTATTTGGAAAACTAAGAAAACTTACTTGGGATGGTGATAGGTCAATGGGGAACATCTAAGTATACTTTCTATATGGGATAGGATTGTGATCGGGTCTCTATGTCAGGTGGAGAACTTATGCCCACCCCTTGTGCAAGTCATCCTCAATATTTGTTAGATACACGGCATATCATTGGCTCTTAAACTATAGGGCAGTTCAATACATGGCCCTCTATAATTGGTTGGCATATGCTTGTACCCTTCTGGAACACTAGCAGCAGGCAAGCTGGCACCACAGGTGCCTGTGGGTGGACTTGACATGCTTCCCCACCCAATTAACCCACCATTCATCATCACTCATGTCGTCTGCAATTCGAATTGTCCTTGCAGAGTATCACTGCACCTGAGAACAGAAGGGATTAAGGGCACGTTCTTATCTTCAGTCCTGATGTAGTTTACACATTTTCTATTTCCATCCGTCCTACATGACAGGAGACCACATTTGAGCTCATTTCTTCGCATTTAATGATACTAAGTGAATAAAACTTGACATTCACATTAGCTCTGTCGCACCTTAACAGGAGCTTGCCTTGCTTCTCATGTTCGTTGTATCTCCTTGAATAGATAATCAGTTCTTGGCTGACCCAACCCTTGACATTGGGCCAGCAGCCATCTAGATCCTTCCTTGATTTCAAGCTGCTTTTCTGTTGCGCCACACTTTCAGGCCTTCTCTTTCACGGGTCCTGGTTTACTAAAGTTGTGATGTTGAACATCCAGACTATATACATATATGCATATTGGCGGCACTGCCTGCAGTCTATTCACTATGTATAGCCAGCCTTCATTATTACTTAGTCTACTTGCATTAGAGCATCTGTACAGTTATGAGCCAACTTCGCACTTGCAATCTTCATTTCGCACTTGAAATGTTTACTCAATTATTTATTTTGTCATCAGTTTTCATAAGGTCTTTGCATTCTCTTCTATGATCATCCTTCTTAGTGTGTCACTCTCATTTCTTGCGATGTTACCAACCTCTTGTATTCATCGCTTCACACTTCTTCAGGTACCTCCCTTAAGGTACTGTCATCTCTCCTCGGGTACATCATGTAGGGTTTTCTCAATGGATAACTTGTTTCGAGAAATTCTCTGTGGGATAGGTACCATTACTGGCATTGTGCATGTCGCAATATCTGGCTTCCAACGTAGAGGCAAAATAGGGGCGAGATTTCCGGTAAAGACGTTTGGCTCCTCCTCTACATAAATATATATGCATATTTTAAACATGAACGGCTCCCGAGCCCCTGGACATAACAATCTGTCCAATGCTGTACTTAAGTCTGACCTCGAGGCATGGGCTATGGCATTGTATGTCTTATTTATTTATTTATTTATTTTACATTTGTAAAGCGCCACACAGCCCAGAGGCATCGGGGCGCTGTTGCAAGATAATGACTTAGTTTCAGTGCAAGGAGGGGTAGATAGGGGAGGTTACATCAAGATCGTATCTACCCCTAGCCTGGGAAAAAAAAAGGACGTTAGACATTACATCGGTTGTACAGTTGACAGGGCCCAAGAGGGGTTTATACAAACAGCATCGTTTTTATTGCTTTCCTGAAGCACAGGTGGGATTTGATACCTCTAATCTCGGCGGGTAATAAGTTCCAGTTGGTGGCGGCGAGGACTGGGAAGCTAGTGCCACCTGCTCTGCTTCTGAGGCTTTTTGGAATTGCTAGGCGGTTGTTGTGGCTAGATCTAGTTGGTCTGTTGGAGGGGGGATCAGAGAATCTCTGTGCAAGGTAGCGTGGTGCTGTGTCCTGTCGGCATTTGTGGGTGAGCAAAGTGCGCTCTGAAAAGATTGTCCCTACCACATGGCACATGGTTATCCTCATGCCTATATACAAAAGGGTGATAGAGTAAACCTGGCAGATTACAGACTTTCATCCTTGTTTTATGTCGCTGGTAAAGTATCTGAAAGTAAGGCTGTTAGAGTACGTTTACAGATCATATCTCATAGACTTGAGAATGCAGGTAGGTACCCCTACCTAGGAGTTCAGTTGATGGCTGGTGGGGAGTATAAGACCATTGTGGAGTGTAAGAAAAGGAAGGCAAGACAGCATACCTGTCTGATTGGCAGATTTGCAAACCAGACAGCAGAATACTCGATTAGAGGTATCCTTAAGCTATATAAACACAGCGTTTCACTTGCCATACTGTATGGCCTTGAAGGATTAGCATTGAAAGATCTTACATGGCTTAATGTGGTGGAAGGTACCTTCTGAAGGAAGTTGCTGAACTTGTCTCCATCCACTTCAACGGCCTATTTACACCTCCATTTAGGGCTGGTTTCCCTCAAGAGTCAGGTATTTTAATATGTAGGGGTTGCTTCTATATTAAATCTTACCATTACTCGTGATGCCCATTGTTACATTTTATGGGTACCAATCAGGATTTGGGATCATTCAATAATTTTTTCAAACTCAATAATCATTGTTTTTGGACACAAATTGTATTCCTGATTTCCTGTTACAATATTTGAAGTAATGAAGGCTATTTTTAAACATAAACTTGAACAGTGGGACTGGATTAACAATTATTTGCATCTGCAGACACTACACCATTTCAAATATATATCGAAACACAACAGTAGCTCTTGAAATGTACCTGCCAAGCTGTTCGTGAATTTGTGATGAAACTGCCAGTAAACCAACTGCTAGTTTTTGCTTTACAAGGTGGTTCGACTAACATTCCTCTCAAACAGAGAATTATTTGTGTTTGTAAGCTGCCGTCGAACATTGAATCAGCAAGACATGTTCTAACTTTATGTCCTAAAATGGGAACACACATACATGACAATTCTTGGCATGTTTGTGGGTAGTTATGGTGCCATAAAAAGTGATGAATTTTGGAGTATTTGTCTGAATACTGATTTACAATCTGTCCAGATTGCATTATATAAGATCTGCGGTGATATATCAAAGACTTTGAATATCATGAGCAATCATAATTAAGAAGATTTCCTATATTGCTCTCTTAACCTTGAGCCAACAGAAAATGTCAAATGAAAAGAAATTAAATCAAACAAAATTACCGATTAACTTGTTGTTTTAGGGATTTATGTATAGATTTTATGAATAGATTTTATGAATAGATTGCTTCTTATAGTATTGACACTTAGGTACTTAATAATAGTTAATAGGGTTATCCTGTACATTTGTTTGTTTGTATGATCACGTTTATTAAATGTGATATGGTATGATGTGAGCTGAGATGACTCTTTGAAATTTGATACAAGACATTTTTTATGTTAATTTTTTATATGACTTCATCTGATGTTGTAAAGGTTTGTTATGAATCAATACAAATACATATATAATATAATAATATATAAAATAAATATTACATTTATATCAACTTTTGATGTTACTGTTTCATAATGCAAACTCAAATATATAGCTGGTGTTAAATTAATTATGTCATTTAGTTATAAAACACTTAGGGTCATATCAAACTGACCCTTAAGTAGATGTGGTTCACTTTTTATATGTTATTTGTATGTTGCTAAATCCATGTCTGAGTAAAGATATGATACATTGCATTAAAAATAAGCTTTAAACAAAGAGTGACACCCTCATTAGATGCAACAGCATATCTACCCTAAAGATTACTGCTTTCATGAACGATTTGAAGAAAATATGTAAAAATTATGTGATAGATATTGGGGCTCATTACAATACCAGCGATAGCTATGCCACCCGCGAGCGGAACTTGTAGTTTGCGGGTAGGTTATCAACGGTACCAGCAAGCTTACCGGCACCATTGTTACTGTACCAGCAAACTTGGAATGAGGGCCAATGTCTTTGAATGTTTAGAGACTCTGCCAAAAGTATCATTATTCAAGCTTCACCATTCAAAGCTTTCTACTCACAAATCAGGTGTGTCAAACACAAGGCCATTGGGTTGGGCCAGGTCCTTCAGTCCCCTTCTTCAGGATTCCCACTATTAGAACACAATGCAATGACATATTAAAACAAGGTAACTAATACAGTGACAAGTGAAATGTACCCCTTGAAGCAAAACCATAGAAATAAACAGTGATCTTAACATCAAAGTTGTTTTCTTTTAAGCAAAGTCAAAATGCTGTTTGTTTCTAAAAACATCCTGTAACAAATCCTTCAGAGTCCTCTGACTGGCTCACTTTGCTGTCGGCTTTACTTATTTGCACAAGAATATTTCCATCCCACTGCTTAAAAAGTTTGCTGGCAAAGGTTTTATTACGCTTGCAGTGTGGCCTGCAAGAGGTTGATGTGAATCACTTCATTCAACTTCCCAATTGAGTCCACTGACCTGATCACTTTTATTTTTTTCCTTCTTCTTCAAGTATGAATTCTGTCCATGCTGCACAATGTGACAGTAGATCACTTAATTCCCACTGCCCTTCCCCAACCTCACAGCCCTTGATTTCTGAAAATAGTCTGATTCAGGCTGGGGTTGCAGGGAACACACACCAGATTCAAAATACAATTCATCAACAGAGATGAAAATTATATCCAAAGATGGCAAAACAAATGTTTGTACTGACTGATTAATAGAAGCATCCTTTACACATTAGAATTGGTCATCTGTTGATGAATGGTTAGAGCCTCTTAGCTCACCTGTCTGAGGCTCATATGTGAAGATTTGCTCTCTCACAGCCTCTGAACAATGGGTCAAAGAGCATCAAAATGATGCTGTATAAAAAACATGTATTGTAAAACCACCTTGCAAGGTATGCAGCATACATAACTTAACACTTTTTCAAGTCAATTAAACCGTATTTGTTTTGGTTAAAACAATGTCAACCTATTCAAAAACAAACTTTAAAAGCTTTCAATTTACATTCACAACAATTCATTTCCTAAACATTACAATACAATCTGTAAAACACTTTAAAACCGCATTCTACTAAAACATAATGGGCCTCATTACACGGTAGGCGGTAAGGGTTTACTGGTACCGGTATTTTACCGGTACCGGTAAATCCTTACCGCCTTACTACGAGGTCCCTTTGCAGGTTGGAGAATTTAACGCCTGCTTTTTGCAGGTGTTAAAAACCAACCCGCAAAGGGACCAGGGAGCTAATTACGGTACCGCAATTTGCGGTGCCGTAATTAGCACCTTCCCCATTCCCATTATGCCATATCGGGCAAAAATGGGAATGGGGAAGGGCAATGGGGGAAGGGGGAATTACCGCCCCACCAACCTTGGAATAGGGCAGTAATTCCCCTTTCCACAAAGGCGGTGCCGGTATTTTACCGGCATGGACCAAGGTGCTCATTGCACCTTGGTCCACCGCTGTCCATGTAATGAGGCCCAATGTATCTAATTTACAACAGAGATTTTGCTTGCAATGTTGTGCACCACTCTGCATCCGCTGCAATTTCTTCAAAAAGCTTGCAGAGGCTATATTCAACGAAATATGTTTTGCATTAAAAATCCGTGCCCACATCTCATTTTCAGAAAGCATTCTAAAATCTCCCAAAAGTTTATAAAAACGAACCGGACATTCTACAAATAGGGGCTCCTGTGTTTCAGCAGATGTAGAATCATTACAAAAGTGACATGTACTTTGCAATTAATTATTGTTTGCCGTTAATGCCCATACTGATCTTGTAGGACATAGATAAAGCTAAATTCGCAGCAGAGCATTGCGATATTCAGGGTCAGGAAACTTGAAGTGTTAGAATGTAACTGTTGAACCAAGTAAAGAAGATCAGTAGGACTATTTGAATTTGTTAATTTCTTCCACAACACTTTTCTGGAAATTCGGTTGAACGCCTGTCTAAAATCAACAAATGCCAGATAAATGTTTTGCTTTATGTTCCAGGCTTGCTGTTTTAGAGCTGTTACAATTATTAAATTCACACCTGTTCCCAGCTCAGTTATGAAACCTGACTGATGGAAATCGAATATCCTTTTATTTCTCAACCATTCTGTCAACCTTTCCAAGAGTAAGCAGGCACAGATGATTTTCCCTGGAATATCAAGAAGAGCAATAGGATGATAGTTGGTTGGATCGTTCCTATTGCCCTTCTTGAAGAGATGAATGATGACCGATGTTCTCCATGAGTTTGGAATAGTACCTGTCACAATTCTTATTTTTTAAATCAAATATAATATCCTGGCCCATTCTTGAGGGTTAGCCTTTAGTGTGACATTTGTTAACCCATCCGGACGCGGTGACCTCGACAAGCTCAATCTCTTAATTAACATCATAATGCCATTATGATCAAAAGTAACTGTACTCAAATACACGCACTCATTCGCTTACAAGCCATCATTGTCTTCATTCATTGTAAAAACTCCTGAAAAGTGGGCTATCCATGTTGCCTCATTAATGGTATTTAAGGCAGTGGAAGTAAGGAAATGATTTTAGTAATCTCCATATTTCTGAGCCAGATTTGGAAATTATTGCTGCCAGCATCTTTTCACCCGCTATTTGTTTTTTTGACTCTCTATGATGGCGCAAGCGATTTTTGAACCTAGTGGGAACGTTACTTTGTACAAGACTCCTTTTTCCATTTTTTAATACCTGAACAACGGGATCATGTGTATGTGTATGTATAATCTGTGTTGGATAACCTCTCTTCTGAACCTGCTGACATTTCTGTAAAGTGTCTGTGTAAGTCAAATGTTGTGTCTGGATACCTTGTTGCAAATCATCAGACAAGGCTTCTCTCAATTTTCCAAGGTTAGATGGATACCATCGGATTCTGTTTCTCCCATGGATCTCTATAGGATGTTCGTAATACTCGTCCTTTTTTTGGTGACTATTGACCACGAGATTTCAAGCATGTCGTGCTGACTAGCCACTGTGGGGAAAATCACTAAGTCAACCACCCTGGTTAAAGCCTGTTCAGAGAGAAATGCATAATCTAAAATTGCTTTAAATGCTTCCCTTGAATATGTATACTTAGGAGGTGCATATCTTTCTGAGTTGCCATTTAGGATTTTGAATTTACTCTCCTTCGTTAGATTTGACCATAATTTTGCCCAGATTGATAATTTATTATTTGGAATGCCAAAACATTTCAAATTAAGGTCCCACGCAATTAAGGACATGCCTATTTCACCATTCTGAGAAATTAAGTCTATTATGTCCGTGGTAAACCGTAAAAAGAGCACATCAGATACCATTGCAGGATTCCAATATAAGTTCAATATCGCTATCTGTGATGTTATAACACTTTTTTCATTTCTGAACATTAATTGTGACAGCTGTAAGCATGGGTGCGGAGAAGCCCATGCTATCAGTGTACTATTTATGATTAGCTTGACAGCTGTAAATAAGCCTGCTGATGATCTACCTTTCCCATGATGCACTGCTAGAATCCATACCAATTCATAACCTGGCAATGTCGGTTCAGTTAGCAGCCACGTTTCTTGAAGGGCGATAATTTCAAAAGTTTGCAATGCATTAGTGACATCTGGTTGAAGTAGATCCTTATGTCCTCTAGTGTTCCAACTAAGCATTTTAATCATACTTAATTTGTTTAGATTTTGGAATCGTTAATTGCCTTGGTTAACCACGCCCATTCTGAGATTTTACGTGAATGTTTATCTGGTTCAAAATGAACACTTCTGGACAATTTTCCTGACTCTCCTCTGCAGTTGATGTATAGTGACTCCACTTATCCCTGGTTAAATAAGCGCCCTCTTTAACGGCCATTGATATCTGTTTTATCTCTAGGTGAAACCCTACCTGAGTTAGGCTTTGTTTTTCATTCCAGAATAAGTTCTTTGATAATCATAGATGGTACAGTTAAAATGACTGTATCCATATTAATATTGCATTGAAAACGTAGTCTCTCTATGTCACATGATCTAATTAACTGTAACCTAGGGAATGTTTTGAATACAGTCATGAATGTTGTTGTATCTGGAAAGGTGTCTCTTATATGGCTGTTACTCATTGTCAAGCTCAAAGAATCTGATCGCTTAGATGGAACGGATGGAACGGATTGAAAGGATGGAGCGGATGGAGCGGATGGAACGTATGGAACGGATGGGGTGGATGGAACGGATGGGGTGGATGGAACAGATGGAGTGAATGGAACAGATGGAGTGTATGGTACAGGTAGAATGCCTGGGACAAGTAGAGCAGATGGAATCAGGTAGAGTGTTAGAACAGGTAGAGTGGATGGAACAGGTAGAGTGAATGAAACATATGGAGGCGATGAAACAAATGGAGGCGATGAAACAATTGGAGTGGATGGAACGGATGGAGTGGATGGAACGGATTGAGTGGATGGAACAGACGGAGTGGAAGGAACACATGTAGTGGATGGAACAGATGAAGTGGACTGAATAAATGGAGTGGATGGAACAGATGGAGTGGATGGATAAAATGGAGTGGATGGATCAGGTGGAGTGGAAGGAACAGGTGGAGTGGACGAACAGATGGAATGGATAGAACAGGTAGAGTGGATTAGACAAGTAGAGTGGATGGGACAAATAGAGCAGATGAAATCAGGTAGAGTGATGGAACAGGTAGAGTGGATGGAACGGATGGAAGGGATGGAGCAAATGGAGTGGATAGAACTAATGGAATGGATGGAACAGATGGTGTGGATGGAACAGATGAAATATACCGAACAGGTGGAATGGATGGAACAAATGGAATGGATGGAACAGGTAGAGTGGATGGGACAAGTAGAGCGGATGGAATCAGGTAGAGTGATGGAACAGGTAGAGTGAATGAAACCTATGGAGGCGATGAAACGAATGGAGATGATGACACAAATGGAGTCGATGGAACAGATGGAGTGCCCGATCGCAAACGCATAACTAATAACCACCATGCTTACTCTCTCCTATACACCACCACTCATCTAGAACACAGCGATACTATGACACATTCGGTATAGCTGTTATCATACTAACAACAGCCGCATACCCCCCATCATCCTGATTAAACATTAGCTGAGCACACCGCTAGCTTAAGCGTCTCCTCAGGCCTAAAACAGCCACAAATCAGTCTGGGCATCATCCCCCCAGAATGAACACATATTCCTGACCTCCCAACCGCTACACCTACCGCTAAGAAGCAGCTAACACGCAACTGCCACATCGGCTGCACAAATAGCCGGTGCACACACGCACCTTATGACCTTTTCCCTCTCTAATGACTTCCGAGGGCGTTCAACCTACCAGCGCTTTGAGATCATACCAATGATACATAAGGCACTATATAAATACCAAGTAACATAACATAACATAACATTTTAGCCATGTACTTTTTCTGTGGGGGAATGTGGCATTTGGATATTTGCTCAAGACTTCTGGATTTCGCCTCTCTTCTAAGGTGAGAAATTTGGTTTCATCGTAATCATTCAGGTTACTAATCTTAAGGCCATCCAATGCATATATGTCATTTACTGTGCATTCTCCATCTACAATCCCCTCCTCTTCATCAATGCAGGGAGGATAGGATGATATAGAGTATGTGGAGAGATTCATGATTACCTCCTCATCACTCGGTTCGTTACTGTTACTTTGGGAGTTTATTTGTATACCATTGGATTCAATCTCTATAACGCTTTCAAGGGGACTCTTTCCGTGCTCGAAACACTTCGAACAATGGTTCACCACATTTCGGAGTGTCAAGCATAATTGCATTGTCTGCTGTGGATGCATAATCCACAATTTCAAGCATAATCCATAATTTCAAGCGCTGATTGTTGCGAAGCTATATGTTGACAGTCACTTATATCTCTTCTTAAATCACTCTCTACATGAATTTGAGGGCTATTCAAGACCTCATTCACCATCCAAGCCTCATCGGTTTGCTGGATCACCTCCTTTGGGTACTTAAGATTAGCCTCAAACCCTTGCATGTTCTTTAATGATTTTTCCAAATTCCTTGAGCACCTATCTTAGATTATTTCATATGGCATCCAGTCCACCTTTGCACATAGTAATTTGCAAATATGTTCTTGTGCTGACATTTTAACTTGTAGTGTTTCATATAATTTTGTTAAGGCAAAGAAGCCATCATTTATGGCATGCAAAGTGACCTCTTGCGAAAGCAATATGGGAGGTCTCACACCAAAGGACTGTATAGGTGTGGGCTTTGCAAATGACAGTGGCAAAGATGCTGACGTGTCAATCGTCGAGTTGCCCTAATTTGGGTACAAAATTGGAGATTGTGAAAATTATAAATCATTTCTCATTGGCTGCATCTCTATTTGCATTTCAAAAACTATGCTTGCCTCGTTATCTTGACTGTTATCTTGTTACACTCATTCTTGCTTCATAACAGATGTTGCATATCAGGCAATTCCACCCTGTCCTGGCTTTGTCCATGTTTCAGGGACACTACTTGGGAGTATAACAGAGACCGCGCTGCATCTAGCAGTGGAATAAAACCTTTGTCATTATTGGAACTTCTTCCTGCACGCCAAGACCACTCCCCATATCCATAGAACTAACCTCTTTGACACACAGCATTACAGGGATTACAATGTCATCATCTAATACATTGATCACACCATTTAAACAACTTTGCATGCTTACTGTATGTAAGTTTGCGTCTGTAAGGATATTTGGTGTGTTACAGCACAGAGTACAGCACTACTGCACAGGTAGCATTTTCTTTTGATGCAGCACCACCACATGGGTGTGGTGCATTGCTATATGTGTTGCCAGAGTAACATGGACATATAAGTAAAGACAGGCTATTCAGTCAAAAACGATTTTTACATATAAGATGCAAATCTATTTTTACAGTTAAAAGCACACATGTGCACATTCAAAATGCACACTATTTTTCACCTGAAATGCCTATGTCGCAAGAGACACATTTGAAAATTAATAACTAACCTTATTAATAACTAACCTGACTAATAAAACTTCATTTAACATAACCCACTAATAAAAATGTGTCTCCACTGCAGAATTAGGCCTACTCTGAAAGTGAACTTTTAAACGCACATTCATTTTTATTTCTCTGCTGCTCTGTCCACATAACTACAGGAAGCAAAGAGCTTGAAGGAACAGGAAATCAGTTTTTTACAATTGCCACTGTAGAAGTGAGCCATTGTGTAGTGAGGGAGGAGATGACATGATTAATTCTGATTGGAGCAGCATCATAGCAAGTATCATGCTAGAGGCTGTTATTAGAACTTTGCTGGAGAAGCTTGAGGGGAGGGGGAGAACAATCGAGATCTTGCAGAGCTGGGAGAAGGATCTGTTTCCTGGCTGAGGCATTCCTGCTGCAAAAGCTGAGAGTTCCAGGCAATAACCCCGGTTTGAGAACGGCAGACGCTTGTTCTCACTGGGGTTGATTTTCAAGGGAGCCAAATTCAGAAAGAGAATAGCCGAAGGAAACTCATGCTGAACAGATAAGGTAATTATAGAAGCGAGTGGGAGCTGTGCGAAAGTGTGCGAAACTGTTCAGTCAGTGTATTAAAGGGAGTCTCAGTCTCTTATCAGCATATTTAATGTTACCAATTGAATATATTCTCGCAGCTCTCTGTTCATTTTATCACAAATAATGTTGTACCATTTCATTTATTTCTGTAAAAAAAGTTAAACTGTGTTTAAAAGAAATTTCTATAATACAAAAACATTTGAAAACAGATAGCTAGTGTGTATTATTTCTCTCTTTCATTTTGCATGGGGAAAGGTTTAAACGTGGGGAGATTTTTAAACAGTGTAATTGTCATTTTAAAGCAGATGTGTGCATGATTCTATTCAGTATGGACAGTTGTGAGTGACTGTTTGTAGCATAGCCTGTTGGAGGTACATGAGTCAATGGGAAGAGAGACTCTCTGGACATAGTTCCCTACCGTATATAAGGTAGTGGAAATTACCACAAAAATACCACAATAGCCCATGGTGGCACACAACACTAACACTGAAAATGTGGTATCCCTAAAATGTAGGCCTGAGGTCTCTCTAGTGATCAAGAACAATCTAGATAAAAAACAAGGGATGTTGGATATTGGGGCCACAAATAAACCAACCACTATACCAACCAACCACGCAAACTACCGCGCATACCATCTAAATAGGTCTGAATTCTGAAATAATGCAATGTATTATTGTCATGTGTGACCCAATATTAATACAGAGAGTGATTATTGCTAAAGGTATTTTGGCGGTAAGAAAATACCGCAAAGCCCCAAATATCCACAAAATACCCAACACGTCAGAGCTTTACAAGTTTAATTGTTTATCATGCCTATTTAGGGGAGTAATTATTGGCTCGCTCACGGCATTACAACTAGTTTCACTCACAGATCTTGAGGCACTGTCGATTCAACGCTGTTTTAAAGAAGCATCCATCGTTAAAGATATTGATTATTCTATTTTTTTTCAGCTCTTTTTGCAATGTGTTGATGTTAAGTATATAGAAGTTGATTGGGGCATCTTCCACAGCTATTGTCAACTTAGCTGCATGTGCTGGCATGGCAGACGTTAGTTTACACATCGCCGTCACACAAGAGTTTCGTTCAATTCCCTCTTTCCACGTGTACTCCCGACCACGTGGATAGCAAAATCTAGCAATTGAAAACTTGTCCTGGTCAGCATATTCAAGTGCGAGGAGACACTGTTTGCTCCAACTGTGCTGTGCTGCTAAACCGGCTAAAGTTAGGAGGTATTCTGGTGGTAAATGCACCACTGCCCAATGCAAATAGCGTTATCACAACTCTTTCCAGAGCTATTAGGTCTTGATTCTAAGTTGCAGCAATGCTGTTACTCCCCATTTTTTAAATAGTCCATAGGACTCTATGGGGCAGTATTGGTGCAATTACTGCAGCACAAATTGCGCCACATTAATTGCACCAAGAAATAGGCAGAAAGTGGCCATAAAGCGCCTACAGTTGCCCACACCGGAGGATATTTTCAGTGTCTTCCTGCACTGTTAATGGGCTGCGAGGGACCTCCATCATGGCAAACTCGCTCAGTGGCCTCATCAGGTGATTTTTGACAGGCTGCCTGATTGGCAGCCCACACTGTATTCACCAGGAAACAACCATAGCTGGTAGGCATTCGCCAGCCTCCACAAAGGACGTCTTCAAAGGGTCAGGACCTCCCCTGTCTGGCCTTTCCAGGGCTGGGAGGACCCAGAAGACACCCCGCTACAGCTGTGATCTGCTGCTGACTAGGTGCTGCATCTATGTGTATTTGCCCTGCTCCTTACACCTTGGTCTGCTATTGCTGTACTGACGGCCTGTAGTATACCACCACCTCTAAGGTGTCACCTGGCACTTTCATACAATGTGCCACTGGATGAGACTTTGTCGCACTTCTGACTCCACTGGCATGCAGAGCTTCTCCCACCCAAAATGCGTGCCTCCATAGCACTCCCCCCTCATGTGACATGCAGCCAGGACTCGATTGTCTTCCTTTGGCGACCACCCGGGCCACACTATCCTTTATTGGAAAACACACAGCCATGTTTCTCTCTTAACTCTCCTGCTATTTTCAAATGCCACTGCCTTTATGTGCCTCTGCAACTGATCCTCTTATCCACCTACCATTTCTTTATACAACCACCCACGCACATACAATCATAGCAACATTTCCTCAATGCAGCCTGTGTGTTGTGCTCTATCTGCTGTCCATGATACACCTTGCATGTCCAGTCAAATGCTGCCTTTTCACATGTGTGCTTGCTCTAAAATCTAGATGCTGTTATTGATGCACTGTCTTTGATCTGCTGCATGTTATTGCCTTTGAAATCAATATTTGAAGCCCTCTTTTACCTCGTAGTCCATACACCTGAATCCTGCTGACTTTAAATCTGTGCACAGACTGTTTTTCTGCAACATTGTAGTGTTTTACTTAAAGTCAAATCTAGGTGTGCAGGTGTATGATCTCATCTGCATTTTAGTGTTTTACTTTAAGGTCAAATCTAGGTGTGTTTTTGAACGTGTGCTGTCTATGTTCTCTTATGCACGTTAGTGTTTTACTTTGAAGTCGAAACTAGGTGTTTTTGAACTTGCTATGGCCCTCATTACGACCCTGGCGGAGATCGTGGTGCAATATGCACCATGGAGCACGGCGGAAAGCTGCCGATACCGCCATGGGGGTTGGCGGATTTACCGCCCCATTCCGACCTTGGCGGGGCGGTAAATCCCCATTCCCCATTTTACCCTTCCCCATTCCCATTTTTGCCCCATAGGGCATAATGGGAGTGGGGAAGACGTTAATTACGCCACCGTAAAATACGGTGGCGTAATTAACAACAAGGTCCCGTAGCGCCATGGATTTCTCCGCCCGGAAAAACCAGGTGGAAAACGCTCCATGGCGCTACGGGAACTCGTAGTAGGGCGGAAGGGTCCGCCGCGAATACCGCTGGCGTAAACCCACTCCGCCAGGGTCGTAATGAGGCCCTATGTAAGTTCTCTTCTGCATCTTAGCGTTTTACTTTAAAGTTGTTAAAATTCTGCCTGGCTTCACTCCAACAATTGATTCAAATATATTTCTCCATATTACAAACTCTACCAATCACCTTTGGAGTCCCATAAGGAACCATTCTCTCTACTGTGATCGTCAACGTTTGCATGAAACCGTTTAGAATGCTTTTGGCCTCAGAAAACATCCACATCCACTAAAATACAGATGGCACACACCTCTACCTCAACATAACCTCTGTCGAAGACATCACAGGCTCAAGGCATACCTCATGTTGATCCAGTCATAGATGTCCTGTGCTTACCGGAAGGTCACACCCTCCAAGACTGAATTCCTAGTGCTGACAAACAACACCGTAGACCCCAATATCCAGACCTGGCTCTCTGACATGAATCTTAAGGCCTTCATAGTGAAAGTACTCACTCCCCACAATACCAATACAATTCAGAATAAAGGACAGATCCCAGTAGGGAATGAGAACACGAGAGATGATTGCATTGTCAACAAGGCCTTCTGGGGCCTGGGGCCTCAATACCTTCAACTCTCTCTTCCTAAATATCTTCCTTCTCGAGCTCTTCGCTCATCTGCCTCAAACTCCCTCAGGGTCAGTCGCTTCTCCAAGCAACGAGTTGGTGGTAGATCTCTTTCTTCACTGGGGTCTCCCCCTGGAACAGCCTCCCTGCCAACCTAAAACTTGAGGAGAATCATCTTTGGTTCTGGAAGCACCTCAAAACCTTTCTCTTTGCTTCTGCTTTTTCTCCTCCTCTCGCTTGCTGACTTCCTGGCTGACACTGACTTTGCACTGGTTGCCTGGCCACCCTCTGATCTCGGGCCCAGTTCCCCTCCCCCGCCAGTTGCACTCCTGCACTACCCTCCTGCCAACCATACACTTGGGGACAGTTTCTACATCACTACAGTCCAACTATCTGCACTTGACACCTGTTGTCTGCACTTACCCTGGCACTTGCCACCTGCTGGCCGTACTTTACCTATTGTTATTTTTTATTATCCCTTGTACTGCACTGTCCTCTCCCCCTTCTCACCCTGCACTTCTCCCCATTCCCCTTTCCATGCACTTGTGCGATCTGAATGACACCTGGCCTAGTAGGATCATTGTCTGTCTCCCCTCTGTTGCCCTCGCTTGCCATGTCGCACCTTGAAACACCTGTGTATAGGCACGTTATAAATTCCATATCATATCATATTATATCATATCATATTGCGAGTTGTTAAAGATTTATATGAAATTCAGCATTCAGAGAACTCTGCTGCCTTGAGAGCGCTCAGGCAAATAATACAAATCAATGGGCCTCATTATAAGACTGGCGCTCCCGGAATGAAGAGGGCCGGTACAGCACCGGCGCCCTTCATTCCGGGAGCGCCGATTACAAGCTTCCCTTTGCAGGACCCAGATCGCATGCCTGGTTTTACCAGGCGTGCTTTCCGGTTCCTGCGAGGGGAAGAGGGAGGCAATAATGGGCCAGATGTAATCTGCCCGTTATTACCTCCCTCCCCATTCCCATTGAGCCCTATGGGGGCTCAATGGGAAAGGGGAGGGGTTCCTGGAAGGAGGAATTACCGGGTCCTCCTATGTCGGAGTAACCCGGTAAGTCCCCATTGCAGGAACCCGGTAATGGAGCCCGGAACGAAGGCAGCCATGGAGCTAATAGCTCCATGGCTACCTCCATTCTCGTAATGAGGCTCAATGTATTTTTAAAAGGTTACAGCGTCCACAGGATTGGCCAATGACTTGGCGGGAGGTTGGACATCACGTGATTCAGCTGGGTCGGTCCGTGTGAGGTGAAGGTTAGGCCAGGTCAAAGAGGCGGCTGGACCTCACTAGCTAATCTATACACTTATCCTAGACATGCAATAAACAACGAGCATCAATATACCTTTGAATAAATGTTAGATGCTTATAAGTTGTACCTACATAACTGCATCATCTCACATTGGGTTATTCATAAGGTGAAGGGTAAGGGGGTCTTCCCTTCTGTGATAACCTGGGGACTGGGATGGTCTGGCACATCAGGGTGAGGCAGGGAGTGGAGTGACACATGCTAGTTCAGGACAAGATATACTGTGACAGGGTCTGGGTTTATTGGGGGAACTATGGGGTTGCCAACACAGTGGGGGCACACTTCTGTTACATCAAGAAAATACCTTAGGAGGGCACATGGTTACACAAGCAGTAATTTTCCAACAGAGAGGCTGAGGGGTGCAAGAGCAGTTTGTGGAGATGGATGTGCTACAAGTCATGGTTCGGCCGGTTCACACACAGGACAATGATCTCAGAAAAAGAATGATATGATACTTAGTTTTGTTACAGTTAGCTTCAGCGCTTCCATGAGAAAGGTACTTGGGCCGTGCAGAAAAGGTGGGTGCGGTGCTGCAGAGGATAGAGGAGACTTTGTAGTGCTGAATTGCTGCCTAGTCCAAAGATGAACTCGAGGGCACACAAAATGGAGTCCAAGTGTGTCTAGCAATAGCCCCACCTCTGCTCCAGCCGAGGCCTTATCCCTCATGGCAGCAGAAGGGCGATGGAGGCGTCCCCCACTAGTGCAAGAGCAAGAGCAAGAGGTTAATTTCACATAGAATGTATGGGCGGGCTAATTTGCCCCTTCTTTCCTTACATTCCCCCCCTTTCATTACATCTAAAGTAACAAACTAATTTCTGTTATTGTTTGCAATCCGATAGTACTCCTCCTCCATTACCGCCTCGTCCCAAGCAGGTGTCTCTTTTATTGGCATCCAGGCCCTGCATACCCCTCGTAAACTCTGGCCCCTTATAGCATACTCATCAGGAGTGCAGATCATGTATATTCCCCCATTCCCATCCAGATACACCCATACCTCCTTGTACCACTCTAATTCCCTTGGTTCCTTTATTGTAGTATGATACAGATTGTCCACCCTGTCCCCGGGATAACGATACACTGCTGCCATACGATATTTGTAGAGACCAGACTCTCCTTTCTGTATTTGTGCATCTTTCATTGTTTATACCCTTGTTGGTTGCCCCATTGTTACCATCATCATAGCAGAGCTAAGCATTGATTTTGCACAACATCGAACCTCTTCCTGACACACAAAAAATTAGAAACAGGTCAACGATGAGTGGGACAAAAATGTTCATCATCATGCTGAACCAGGGCGGTATCCAGTTGAAAATGTCATAGAACCAGTTGCTAGGGGATGATGCCTCCTTCTTTTTTCATTCTTTCTCCCAGGTTATGCACCGCCGAGATCACATGGGACAGGGTCCCATTGTCTGCATCCGCAGAAGGTACGAATGTACAGCAGGCACTCCCGATTTTTCGGCAAACACTGCCGTCCATTGCTGTGAGTAGGTCTAGGATGTACCGGTTTTGCATGGTCATCAACCGCAGGGCGCAAAGATCCACTTTAATCAAATTAAAGCCTTCTTCTGTGTCATTGGCCAGCTGGATCAATTCCCAGCGCACGATCTGAAGCCATTTTGCGTTTGTTCTTGCCTCGAGTCCCGGCAGTAGGAGTGAAGCAAAGAACATTTCTGTGGAATTAAAGAGTTTGTACTGATCCAGAATCTCTGCCAGGATTCCTGAGGATTCGCTGGAAATGTAATTTGATGATCTTCACTTGTGGGAAACTCTGTCCTGTAGCTCATCTTCAGTCACAATGTCGTATGTGGAGGGCTCTTTGGTTGCTGGCTGGGGTGCCGGTGATGTTTCAATTGGCACTTTCCCCTTTTGGACATAGCTCTCCGGAATCACCATTAAGGCTGAGTGTAGTGTTGCCATGGCACAGGTACCTCTCCATGATGGCGGGAGGTGTAGGTACGCTTGTATACCACAAACCCAGTAAGTGTCCATTAAGGCTGCTGTTCTTTTTTTCATGTCTGGAAGGATGATTGTCTTGTTGCAGTGTTTGTTGGAGCCCATTCGTACTTATCTTCGCTGTGAAAACAAAGTTCATGCTGGATTTATTTTTGTATCTTGATCGGTTTTTCAAGTGCTCTCACCCACGTTAGTTTGGCGATGTGTTGGACCATGTTGCAGTGCAAGTTCACTTGACCCATTGAACATTATCTTCTGTCAGTCCTCGCAATGCGTCAGCTTTACATGTGATCATCTCGTCTTGCCATTTATTTTCCATGAAAATTGTCCCTTTGATGATAAAAAATGGTACTTTCACACATTGCTTGTGCACGTTTTTTTGTTTTGCAACATTTGTACTGTTACCGTGTGTGCCTGGAAGGTACTTCGAATTGTACATAAAACTAGATGAATTAGGCACTGGGCATCCAACATGGGTATTTCTTGGAGTATAAGAACTTTGGGTGTGCCAGAGGCATGGGGTATGAGAGAGCAAACGTAACAGCTCTTATTTGTTGCTTGTTTAGCTCTGGCACTCATGTCTGAATACCATTTATTGGACTGATCCGGGTGGCGGGGGTCTTTAATTTCATCTATTCCCAGACCATGGTATGATAAATGCATCACAACCCCTTCTTTCCACCCCCCTTTTCCACCTCTTACTCCCCCCTTGACCAATATGTAAATTTTTCACCTTTTAATGTCTTATAGGAAAAATGTTTGTCCATGTTTCATCGTTCTGTTCGCTACCACTCTGCCAAGGTTGTCACACATGATACATTTGGGTAGTTGGGACATAGGGTATAAAGTGCATTTTTTATCGCCATCTGAGGTAGGTTCTTCAGTTGTGTGCATATTTACATATGGCGATTCCGAAACAACGAACATAGAATAATCATCAATGTACTCATTGGATACGTTATAAACGTCATAACCCATAGCAGTTTATGTAAAAACTGGGGTTTTGACAGTTCGGTTTTTGCGTCGAGTGGTTAAGTTAGCATTTAAGGAAGCATTGTGGGTCCAAATAACTTTAAAGCCATTCCAAATGAGGCTCGACCCTTGTTGTATTAAATGTACCCCGTTCCTCCTTTATATCCCCCCAATATAAATGATATGCTCCAATACAGGCCAAGGCAAAACAACATCACAGAAAAAACAATAGCTACAAAATAGAGGCAACCATCATAATTGTAATTTCTAGTACTACTCATTTCTACCCTATCACTATCTACATTTGTGGCGTTGTTAGTGAGGGCCTTCCTTTCGGTCATATTTACACCTGAAGGGGCGATATAAATGGGTTAAGTACACAAAGTAATCCACGTTTTTCTTCTTAATAATACATCATTATTATATTCATTCAAATTTTTCATAACACTCATTTTCTAGGGAAAATAAATGATGGAAAGACAAGTGAAGAGATTGAGATACATAAATATTTATATTTATTCAAATATTACACCTCCACGGTAGTGGCCGTGTAGTTATGGTTAAATTGCTGTTTCCATATGAAGAGCACTTTTTGGGCGGCTTATAACTCCGCTCCCCCTGGACGAATCCTCACCAAACTTTGCAGAAAAAAATGTCCCACTTTGCAAACTTTGGTGAGGTTTGGTCCAGGGGGGGCAAAGTTATAGGGGGGGTCCCAAAACTTATTTTTTCCCGTAGACTGAATGGGGGAAAACATTGCGCACTGCTACAGAGGAAACCGCTGGATGGATTTTCACCAAATTTGTGGCAGGAGCAGCGGTTTGGTCCCGAAAGCAGGCTTTTGTAAATTTGGTGAAAATCCGTCCAGTAGTTTTCTTTAAAACGAGCCAAACGTAGGTCTGAAAAAATTAGTGATATCTATGTCCGCACCGCGGAGACACCTCCCTGTTCGCTCCGTGGGCAGGACACCGATTAGCTAATGGGCTTGCTTCATGCTGCGGGCACGCAACATGTCCGTCGATTGGCTGGAGTGAGGCGTGATGTGCGTCAGATAGTTCCGATGTGCCCGCCATCTTGGTTATAAGCACTGAAGTTATGAACCACCATGGGTTTCATATAGTGTGCTGGTTGTGGGCAGTACGTAGAGTCTTGGGTGCATGGCCGAAGGCCAATGACCCAAGACCAAAGTTATAAGTACTGAAGCTATAAGGTAGCATGGGTGTGATATGGTGCAGTGGTTGTGGTTGTGATATGCTGCGGTGGTTGTAGCCAGGGCTTATAGTCTTGGGTGCATGGCCGCAGGCATTAGGCTGTAAGCTATACACCTGAGACTCTAGGCCCTGACCACAACCACTGCATCATATCACAGCCATAGATCACACCTATAGATTCAAAATTATACTTACTGTTTCATTTGTTGAGATTCAATATATTTTTTATATTTTTTACATGAGTTTGGTACCTGGAGGAAATATTCTTTTTCAATTTCTGTGATAAAAGAAAAGAGCATGTTAGTGTATATATTCTACAAAGACTTATTACATTGCATAATAGACATTTCAGCTTTTTTTTGGACCCTCATATTTGATTTACAAACCAGTGTACTGCGCATTTTGCTCAGTGTCTGTTTTTTCAAATCATTGGGTCTGTGGGAAAAAAAAATCCTTGTCAGTTAAAAAAAAAACCTTTTTTGTTATGCTACAGTCTATTTGTTTGTTTCCTTTCAGTGTTAGCTTATTGTTTCTGGTTAATGTTCTATCTGTTGGATTGTTGCAGATTTCGGAAGCAGTCAGATACCTGTTGGCGTATTCTGTCTATTTTTTGTAACAATTTAGTGATAATATCTGTTTGGTTGTTATAGAATCTTGGGCCAGTTAGATACCTGTTGGCATATTTTAACCGTTTATAGTTTTTTATTTGAATTTTTGTTAATGTTGAAGGACAGATTAGTTATTAAATTTTGGTTTTAAGAAGATTAAATAAGCGTTTGTAAGATTTGCAGCTAATCTCTGCTTTAGAGTAATGGTACTATCATTACATTCAAACCATCCACATTTTTGTTGCAGATTTCTGAAGCAGTTAGATTCCTGTTGGCCTATTCTAACTGTCTATTTTTTTGTTACAATTTAGTGATATTCATTTATCTGTTTGGTTGTTATAGAATCTTGGGCCAGTTAGATACCTGTTGGCGTATTCTAACTGTTTATAGTTTTCTATTTGAATGTTTCTTAATGTTGAAGTACAGATTAGTTATGAAATTTTGGTTATAAGAAGATTAAATAAGCGTTTGTAAGATTTGCAGCTAATCTCTGCTTTAGAGTAATGGTACTATCATTACATTCGAACCATCCACATTTTTGTTGCAGATTTCTGAAGCAGTTAGATTCCTGTTGGCGTATTCCAACTGTCTATTTTTTGTTACAATTTAGTGATATTCATTTATCTGTTTGGTTGTTATAGAATCTTGGGCCAGTTAGATACCTGTTGGCGTATTTTAACTGTTTATAGTTTTTTCATTTGAATTTTTGTTAATGTTCAAGTACAGATTAGTTATTAAATTTTGGTTTTAAGAAGATTAAATAAGAATTTGTAAGATTTGCTGCTAATCTCTGCTTTAGAGTAATGGTACTTTCATTACATTCAAACCATCCACATTTCCTTTTAATATATGCAGTGTAGTGACCCGCATTGGTTATGGCTCCTGGGTGGTAGATTACCTATTGTTGTGAAGGTTTTCTTACCAAGGGATACTTGACCGTGTGTGAATCTATTCAGCTTGCAGTTGTTTTTGGTACCATCTGCATTGTAACGTAGAAGCATTAGTATTACGTAGTTACTTTGTGTTTGTATTAGTAAGGTGGAGCGATTATCTGAATTGCAGGTAGTAAATAATCTGCCATGGTTTGCATTTTGTACAAGTTGCTGAAATGGAATGGATTCACAATTAGGTATGGATACATACACAAAGCGCTCATTAGGGATTTGTTCTTGTGTCACATTGTTGCAGAGAGTGCATGTATGTTTCCACATGTATGAAATCTGGAAGGTTTCATTTATAGGTATGTTTTTTTGTTTTCCAGTACTTGCAGTAAGTACATTAGAATTCTTGTGGATCTTCTTGTGAGTTTATAGTGAATTTCACCATTCCAGCACAGTAGTCCAATTCTTGTCTTATTCCGTGAACACTATACGTGTTGTCAGGATTGTTTGTTGCGTTTCTATGAAGGGCTAACATTTGCAAACACAATTGGTCTGTACTGTGTAAGTAAATGTTGTCAACAATTGGTGGCAATTGAAATAGAATATTCATTGCTACATTTGCATAACACCTTACACCAGTTACATTTGAACATTTGAATGGACCAGATAGTTCTGTGCCCAAGTCATTTTTTTGCAGTGTGTGTTGCTTCTTTGAAGAAGTACCTGACTTACTTTGACTAATAGGTTCTTCTTTGGTTATTGTAATTGATGAAGTATTAGCTTTTTTTACTCTCTTTGGAGGATTTGCAGTCAGATTCTGTTGCATTTCAGTTTGAATTTGTTTTCTTTTACAACGTTTTCATTTTTGTGGAAAAGGATATGCTTTTAGGTGGGTGGTGTATAGTGAACGTAGTCTATTGTATTCTAGAATGCAAGGAATATCAGCGTTGACTTTACTTACAACCAAAGTTGATTAGAAATAGACCGTCAAGTGTACGTAAGCGTGATAGTGCTACGTAGGTCATGCCTTTTTTAAAGACTGTGTTACCAATATCTATCAATGCTTTGTCTAGGGTAACACCTAGGGATTTATGAATGGTGACTGCAGATGCAAGAGTTAGAGAAAATTGCTCTCTGCGTACATACATGTCTTGAAGAGAAGGAATCGAGCGGTTGAGTGCCCTATCCTTTTTACTTCTGAAAGTTTGTCAAAGAGAATATTGACAAACTGAATGTTGTTGTCACGTGGGTATATTTGAAAGCCAACCACTGTACCCAGTGCTCCATTAACTAGTCCTTGCTCCATGTCAAGGCTATGTTTAAGCATTACTTTACAGTTTAAGGATCATTTTAATATTTTCTCCAACCCAGCTGTGTTGGAGATAGAATTTTCGAAGGTATTAAGGGGCCGATTCATGGAACAAATGTGCGCCAAAAATAGTGGCGCAAGGTGGCGCAAGCGTGAAAAAGCAAGCACATGCGATTCATGGAAGGGCCTGCGCATGTTTTTCCTGCGATGTGCCCCAAATCAGTGCGTGGCGCACGCAGGCGCACACGTCATTGCAATATCCAGAACTCTGTGCACAACGAGCACAGCATAAGTGCACAACGTTAGCGCACACAACAAAAGGGGGCAGAACACGGGGCAGAATGCGCAGAATGGGGAACAACTCGTGAAAATAAGGGCGTAACTGGGGATATACTGCTGGGAAGTACACAGAACGCCCACGCGCACGTGAACCACACGTATTCATGGAATCGAATAGGGGAAACCCATGCACAGCCAAAGACACGCACAGGCCTAAACACGTCCGCCACACGAAGGCAGGTGGTAGCGTCCCTGCGCATTACAAAAGTGTGCACAAACAACAAACACTTATGTACAGCTAAGATGAATGTCCCATTCTGTGGCTCCCTAGGAGAAATGATGTGTCATGCAATGCACAGGCATCCCATAAAAGCAAGAAAAAGAGATAAGCGACCCCTGTAGCCCACGTGCATGTAAAAAAACACACGCAGTAAGCTGTGGCAGCAGGAACCCAAACAATACGTACGTGATCAACATGCAGGCTAATAGGGGAAAAAAAGGGGTACGCGACAAACAGGGACACCCGCAGCGGGAAAAATAGTGTGTGCGACTCACCGTCTACCTTGCGTGTAGAAGAAGAATGCGTAGCCAACACCCACCTGCTGTGAAGTAATCGCGTGTGAACCCCAACGGCTGGAAAACACACGCACCGCTTTCCAAGAAAAGCACGTACAGAGCGATGGAAACCCACGTGGGACCCTCAACCCATGCCAGGGAAACGTCCGCGCGTGTTATATCACATACGCGCTTATGAGCTATGGGCCTTTACTCAAAATACACGCTGACGTGCAGTTTTTTCACATGCCAAATCACTCTGTATCAAGCTGGCCACGCGACAACACACGTAAGACCATGTTCCTGCCCAGAAAGCCAAATGACTGCCCCCCAGAGCCCAGAGCATCCTCCCACGAGCCAACTGCTGCTTCCTGCCTGCCTGCTGCCACCATGCCCTGCCATTTGGTGCCTGCACATCTGCCATCTGCAGGGGTCCAGTTGCTGCAACCACCCCTGCTGGAACAGAAGACTCCCGACTGGTGTTCCATCACTCCACAGCCCAGCCCCAGGACCCAGTTTCCGACCCACACCTGCCTCGGGGGTTGCCATGTCTGACACAACACCTTCTGGCACGAGTGGCAACCCCCTACCACAGAGGCAGAGGGCTACCAGCTTCAGTGAAAAGAAAGTTGGTATCCTGGTGGAGCAAGTTCTGGGGCATTATGATGACCTCTTCACACCAACTTGCGCTGACAAGGAAGGACGGGAGAGGATGTGGAAGGACATAGTGGGTGCCATCATCGCGGAGGGGGTGGCACCCGGCGACATCAAACACGTCCAGAAGTGCTCGGAGGACTACAAGTCCAGGACCCTCAAGAAGGCCCGGCACCACTTGGAGGCAGCGGATGCAGTGGGGCGCTGGGCCCCGCTTACCACCCAGCAGATGAGGGTCCTGGAGTGCATTAACCCAGTGCTTCACCACCAGATCCTCAGGATGCAGGCACGTCTGGAGTCGAGCGGTAAGTGCCCATGCATTCACGTTTGAAACAGTGCATGTTGAAGCATGGTGGTAGTTAGCTACCGGGCTGCATGTGTGACATGGGTCATGTATGGATGTGTGTGTGCAGGGAAATGATGGTGCTGTATGTGAGTCTAGTCAGGCGTGACCCACACGGATGGTGTATGTGTTACAATGCATCATGCTGAGCAGCTTGCGGAATGCACACATGTATGAATGCCTGTGCCTGTACGTTGACATGTTTGGGGTGTGAGAGATATGTGCTGCTGTCATGGACATGCATGACACATGTCTGTGACGGTGTGTTGAATCACTGATACAGCCTACTCATCCTTGTATCCACTGTGTCTGTGGGCATACGGGGCCAGATGCATGACCCTCTGGTGATGCGTGTGCATGTGATCAGCATGTCCCATGATGCATGTGAGTTTCAGGCCACCATTCGATGTTCTACAGTGCGGTGGTCATGGATGCAAATTATTGTTGCATGTGCCATGTCGGTTCCTGCATGTGTGTTGCCTGCACTGACGCATGTGTTGTTGGGAGACATGATGGAAGTGACGTTTGACAGTGCCACTCATGTGCTATTGCTTTCTGTCTAGGGGACTAGTGTACAGCACCCTGATGCTTGTGTTCAATGTCTCCCTTTACACAGCGGCGAGTGAAGAAGAGGGCGGAGACAGCATTGTGGAGGAAGGCGGCAAGGATGCCTCCACCGGCGGGCGACGCAAGGCCCAGTCACCCTCCCAGGAAATTCCATCATCCGGGAGCAAGGGGACTGGTGCCGCATCTGCCAATATGGCTGCAGCGGAAGGGGTGGATGAGCCCCCAGAGGGGCTTGCTACGGCGGAAGACGGTGTGGAGCCATCCAGGTTGGTGGTGTGTATAGAGGAGGAGGAGGCTGCTACAGAGCCGCAAATGGGGCCTGGTGGGGGTGGTACCATGGGTGCAAGTGGTGCAGTCCAGCGGCAGGGGCAGGGGCAGGAGGCAGCACAGGTTGCCGCGGAGGTGCCTGTGCATGTCTCTGTCCCTGACACTGTGACTGCATCACCATGCACCAGCAGGGATGCCCCGTCCCAGGCCTGTCCGCAGGTAGAGGTGTAGTCCACATCATCTGGCACTCCTCTAACTGCGGACGAGGGGACCTGTGACCGGATGGAGTCTGTCCTGATTGGTGTCGCGTTGCACACACGTGTCATTCGTGATGACGTGCATGCTTCCTGGGGGGACCACGCATGTCATCACGAAGAGCTGTGTGCCAACATGACCCAGTTGGGAGGGGCCATGGTCGGGGGTTTCCTCCATGTGTCAGCCAGTCTTGCGGCCCTCTCCTCCTCTGTGCACAATATACGCCAGTCGTTCTCTGTGCCGTCTTCCGGCCCAGATGCCAGAATGGCCCCCTGTGGATCTGTCCCAACCAATGCAGCCAGCCAGGTGGAGATCTCATCCCTGCCGCAGTAGGGAGTCAGAGGTCCAGCAGGGGTGGCCACCCCACCAACTGGACCCCAGCAGATGGAGGATGTGCTGGCATCATCGGGCAGGGAACGTGCAAAACGGCGCTGGGGGATTCCATCAGCCCGGATGCCGTTGTGGTGGCAGAGGCAGTTGCGTCGGAGGCAGCAGCAGGCTCAGCGTGGGAGGCATCATGGCTCGGGGCCATCAACACCCCAGGGGCAGGCATCGGCCGAGGGGCAGGAGGACCCCGGACTGGGAGTGTCTTCCATGTGGCAGCGGCTGGCCCGGCAAATAGATGCAGAGAGGCGGCGGGCGGAGACGGAACGGCTCAGGAAGATCAGGGCGGAGAACTCCATGCACCAGGCTTTGAGGGGGGTGGAGGGCCTCGAGGAAACTCGCAGGGATTTGAGGGATTCCATGGCTGCATCCCTGCGAGACCTCGAGTGCAGGGAACAGGCCCACCTCTGCAACATCGACATGGAGTTCGATGATGCCCTGGGCCAGAACATCGAACAGTGCGCAGTGGGACTAGCCTGCCGCCTTTGTAAATAGTTATGTAGTTGTAGGTTTCCTTTATTTTTTTTTTCCTTTGGGGCCCATGGACTATGCCCTACATTTTTGTTAATAGTTATTCATTAAGAAGGTTTTTTCTTAGGTTTCCTTTGGATTGTTGGGCACATGGACCCTTGATTTTTACATTGTATATAGTTACGAACCTGATTTAACACTTTTTTTTTCCATAGAGGAATGTTTTTTTTATTTTATTTTTTTTTTTACTTTGGATTTGGTGCTATGGACAGACACCTTGGAGGCATGTTTCTTTGCATTATGTTCAATTCACCATTAATAATTTTTCATTGAATTCGGACATCCTTTTATTTATCATTTGATTCTTGTGTAATTTTGTTTCATTCATTCATTTTTGTATTTAATACATTTTTATTTTTTACTTCATTTGTGTGGTCTTCTCTCATTGCTTTCGTGCATGTCACAATGTGGGTTTTCGCAGTCATGTGTCGCCATTGTGTGGGTCTGACAGACTTGTACTCATGCGCATACTGGTTATTTGGCATCTATCATGACATGGGGATTTCTATTTGGAGTGGATGGAATGCTTGGTTGGGTGTTTGGACTGGGGTGGCATGGGTTGGTATTTGGGTGGCCATAAGGTCCATGGATCTGGATTGTGATGACGTGTTGGGTGGGGTACATAAGTTGGGGCCTGCTGGCAGGTGCCCGTCACTGGGGGTGGGTGGGGGACATTAGTCAGGGCATGCTGGCAGATGCCCGTCACTGGGGTGGACATGAGTCGGGGCCGGCTGGCAGGTGCCCGTCACTGGGGAGGGTGGGGGACATAAGTCAGGGAGCCCAAGTGCATGGTGCCATGTGGTCTGCCTGTGGGGCATGCCAAGGGTGGGTGGGCTGCCTGCGGGGCATGACCAGGGGTGTGGGGTGGTCCCCTGTGGTGTTGGCTACATGGGGGGGTGGGCACACTGGGAGAGAACACACTGCCAAATCACGTGTGATACTTCACATGCACACCTCAGAATACACGTACCCCACTCACGCTAGGCCAATAGTGTGTAAAACTTCACAAGTCCCAGTGGTTCTTGGCTTCCTGTTACAGAAGGTTGACTACTGTCGGAAGTGTCCTTATTTAGTTGGGCCTGGAGTTCTTCTTTGTGTTGCTGTTCATTTTGCAACATTGTTTTGTACTGCATAAGTGATAGTGCTTTCATTTGCTTTGAAAGCATCTTCATAGCAGTCATAGTCATCTAGTATCTCTTCTTCTTTTCTCCATGGTTTAAAAAGTTGTAGCACGGACATGTAATATAGTACTTTCTGTTGAGGAGTTTTTAATGACAATTCGATATGATTAATTAAGCTTCGTTTGGTAAGTTTCACTAGGCTGCCTTCACAATCTGTCACTCTATATCTACCTTTGTTTTCATCGGGTTTTATATTGTTTTTGTATGTAAAGTTTTGGGCTACGTGGTATAGACACATGTTTTCCAAAGTGGTACTCCTGTTCGGGTAGTATGTGTCTAGTAAATGGTTTTTCAAAATGTCTTGGCTGTTGGGATCATTTTTGACTATTGTTTCTATGTCGTCATATGATTTGAGAACTCTTTTTCTAGATTTAGCAGGACCAAGACTTAGCCATACTATATTTTCAAATTTTCCATACAAAGCAGTACCGGTTAAACGATCTGCAGCTTCGTAGGTGGCACATTCTCTATGAGAGAGCATTTTTATGCCTAAGCTGTACAATTTCTGAGATAGTGTTTTGTCTGATGATAGGTCATTCCAGAGGTCTTGAAGCTCTGTTTTTTTTGCTTTTGTTAAGTAGGCTGTAACATATCGTGCAACTGCAGTGGAATTGTCTGCAATGTACTGCACATATATGTTTGCATTCCATAAGAGGGCAATGATTGCATTGTAATCATTGATATATTTTGATTCTTCTGTTCTTTTTATGTAATACGTGTTGTTAGGTGATTTACCTTTAACACTATGTCTAACTGAAGACATGAAGTTGTTCACTTCACCTGTTTCTGTAACTGGTCTAGGGAAACCAAATCGGCATTTGGTGTAGTATTTCTCTTTGTTTTTGTATTTGCGACGACAATATTTGCCACATTTGTGTCTTTGAAATTGTACAATTTGTGCATGAAGGTCACTATGTCTCGTTTGTGAAGGGATTTCATAAGTGAAATTTTTTTGGATGAACTGCAAAACAGTGGCATCACTGTCCTGACCAAACTTAGTAGCATCTTTAAACCATAAAAGCATGTGGATATGTAGTGCTCCTCTGGCTTGGTATTCTTTTCTCCAAAAGAAGTGTTGCACTTCTCCTAGGGCAGGAACAGTTTTATTACAAATAAAGTGTAGCATAGCAATGAACGATGGTGGAAATATAGTATATCTATGTTTGTTGTGTTTTTGTTTGATATGCGTAGGAAATCATGTAAATCTTCCCATGCATATTCTGCACAACTTAATGTAACAAACCAAGTGGTTGGTCAAAGGTTTCTGATCATGCAACGCACATTTCCATGACGTCAGAACCAGTATTCTTTTGTACCACGCATGTTTGCAAACAGATTTGTAATGCTTGATTGTTAAACCTCATCTTTTTCTGGCACTTTTTGTATTAATTGCATAGCTGACATATTTTGAAAGTGGGTTCCCAATTTCAATATGTGTGCAACTCCGTAACATAGAGTTGCTAGTTCACTTTCAAAGAGTAGGTGGAATATGTATTCCACATTTTGTATAAATCTGGGATCTTCAGAATACAATCGTAATGAGCAGAATTGTGATGCTGTTATCTGAGTCGGCCTTTCATCGTACCTTCCTCCTTTGCCAGTAGGAAATAGTAGAGGAAAAGCATGCTTCTATACTTTTTTCCCATATTCTCATTGGTGATCTTTTGGTTTTTCGCATTTGGTACATTTCTAGTGCATCATCCATGCTGTCTTCAGAGTGCAATGGATGAAATGTATAATGGTCTAACATATTGGATACTGCAGCAGGATCCAGAAGTTCAATGATGTTCAATGAAGTTCAGTGATGTTATCAATGACATTTGTGATGTCATCTTTGATGTCCTGGGTGTTAGTCTTAGCAGTGCACAGTGGTGGCACAAGTTATGGTTGCTTAGCTTACCATAACTGGCGAATTTCAGGGTTTTTCTGTTTTACTTGGGACCATAACGTCCCTTAAACAACGTTTTTTTACTAAATATATATATATTCACTTTATACCAAAAATTCATAAGTCCATGACTAGACCACCAGGAAGACCTATAGTGGCATCAATAGATTCTCTCTTTGAAAACACGTCAAAGTTTGTTGATACATTTTTATTTTCCTTTGTAGAAACCTTACCCTCATATACAAAGGATACTACAACATTTCTGAACCAAATTGCACACATTCCATGGCAATCTGACATTCTTTTGGTTACATTAGATGTTGTTTCTCTTTATACGTGCATTACTCACTCAAAAGGTATACAGGCAGTTAAAAGATTTTTGTCAACAAGATCTTTGAGTTTTCGTGAACATTCAATTATGCTTTTAGATATGTTGTCTCTCATCCTGACCCATAACACTTTCATGTTCGATTCCACATATTACAATCAAATTTGTGGGACGGCCATGGGCACAGCAGTAGCTCCGACTTTTGCTAATTTATACATGGGCGCATGGGAAGACGATCTCTTTTCCAATGATGACTATAAAGAACACACAGACAAAGTAATTATGTGGCAAAGGTATATTGATGATTTATTCATCATCTGGAGTGGGACGAGTGTGGAATGGACACATTTCTTTCATATTCTGAAGCAAAATCAGCAGAATTTAAAATCTACGGAACAACATAGCAAAACAGAAATAGTCTATTTAGACATAAAGGTGAAAATCATTGAAAACAGTATAACCACAGATTTGCATAGAAAAGAAACAAGTACCAACACATTATTACACGCAACAAGTGCGCACCCACAATGTCTCAAAGACAGCATTCCATTCGGTGAGTTCTTGCGAGTGAAAAGAAACTGCAGTGAGAAGGAAGTATGGGAGACGAATGCCAAAAAAACTGCGGCCAGATTCCTAACCGGAGTCTACAAAAGAACAGTTATAAATAAAGCCTACAACTGGACCTGTGACAAAACCCGCAAAGTAATCTTGGCCAAAATAAGTACACTCAGCGATCAAACAAAGGATCAACTGTACGAAAATGGCTCACTCAGATTCATCACCACATTTAATTCTGGAGCCAAAGAAACAAAACAAATTTTAAACAGACATTGGCACCTTTTGAAAAGAGATCTGGATATCAGCCCACATTTGCCGACAAATGGCACTGTGACTTATAGAAAACCTCCATCTATACAGAATAAACCATATATATATATCGCCCAGCATGTTCCAATCAACTAAAGAGAGTATGAATACCTGGCTAACCACTAAAATAACAGGTTTTTACACCTGTGCCAAATGTAAAGCATGACGGTATGGAATAAACATGAAGGCTTTCTCACATCCTCAAACAAGGAAAGAAGTTAAAATCAAACGAGACTTGAGATGCTCCACACAATTTGTCATTTATGTGATTACCTGTGCTTGCAAGTTATGGTACATTGGCAGCACCAAGCTGGAAGCCAAATTACGAATACTGCAACATCTACGTGCCATTAAGAACCATGATATGACGTACCCACTTGCAAAACACTTTGAAGAGGTTCACAAAAACTACATTAGTTCCTTTAAATATTTTGTCATTGACTCAGTGGGAGTTCATCCCAGAGGAGGAGACAGACTCCGAACTCTAAGACAATTGGAATCCAGATATATAGTAGATTTCAATACTAAATATCCGGGAGGTCACAATCGTGACGAAGAACTATTTGTATTCTTGGGTTCTCAATAATTCAAGGAATTCAGACTACTTTAACAATCATCATTATTATCTAGTTGTTTAGGTGTATTCACATTATAACTTGGGTATGTACGTGAGCGTCTGTACTCTCTGAATTCTCTGGACTTTCTAATTTTTCTACCTTTCTGTATATCTATGTTGTTTTGAAAATCTGGTGTGCTTATACAACAAGCTAAGGTTTCTAGAATATTATGTCTGATTTGGATGCGGATGCATCCCTTTGCGGTTCTTTCTGCATTGATTCATCATTGTCTATTTTAATTCTCACTGTGTGCAGCACTAACATTTTTTTATTTTAGCACACTTTTCTGAAATGAGAGACTGTTTTTTTCAATTTTAGAAATAGTGTATTGTTTTTTATCAATATGTAAAGTGAAATATTATCAATTTTTTGTATTATATGGAAGCAGCAGCTCACCTAACACACAGGATGGTTAAATTACAATATATAGGTAGCGGTATGGGTCGGATGCTGCACACACTATTGAACCAGATCAACTTTTATGTTTTTAAGAATATTTACAACATATTTTACACCTCATGGATTACTAAGGCTTTTGCAGTATATTCATGTTAAGTTGATCTGAATTGTGTACTGCCTTTTTGCTGCATCAGATCAATTCACATATAACCTCATGATTACTGCTTAAACCATATGAGGTTTTAACATTGCACTTTACAAGTAGCACCTTATTGATAGCACTTTGCACTTTGGTAATTAAAAATCCTCTGATGTTTACAATAGCACACAAGCACTTTACTATTTATGATATATTTATGATTTTGGTATTAATGTTTATAATGTGTACTCTGTAAATTCTTGATAGTAAATTTCCGTTCAAGCTAAGATGTTAGGTTGGCTCACTTGAGCTGTTAAAACATATTTGGTGAAAATTATGAAGAACTGTTTCCCTTTAACCATGTTGGTAATGGTGATAACCATCATGCCAAACACATTATTTTAAATTACCATTTTAAAATAACATTTCCATGTAAAATCGTCCACCCTTAACCCACTTGGGCTAACAGGTATTCGGGACGAGAGCGAGGACCAAAATCATTTAAATAGTATCAAAATAATATTATTGTAATTAACAGCACACACTTTACTAAGTGCTTTAAAGTGAGAGGTCATACAGTTCCAATATGGCCACCTCCTTGACTAACAACCATCACTGCATTTAAGTAGTAAACATCAACAATGGAGGCACACACTATTTTCTATAAAATCACAGTCCTCTATCTCTGTCACATACCAGACGAAGCCCGAGTAGGGTGAAACGGGTCGTTTTTTCTGTGCATTCAGGACTGCTTTGTCCTCCTTGTCTATGCAGTTTTATTTAATAAAGGATACTTAAATTGCACAATACACTAAGACTGTTTGTGAATCAATTGGAGAAATACAACGTTTTGCTGTAAACACAGACGGAGTGCCGATGCGACTAGGATTGGCTTCCAATCCACTTCTTTTTGTATATATATGTATATATATATTACACAGCCACGGTAGTGGCTAGTGGCTGTGTAGTTATGGTTAAGTTGCTGTTTCCATAGGGAGAGCTCTTTTTAGGTGGCATATAATTTGGCTCCCCCTGGACGAATCCTCACCAAACTTTAGTTTACTTTAGTTTAGTATATGGGTCACTCTGAATTTTTGTGCAAAGTTTGGTGAGGTTTGGTCCAGGGGGGGCAAAGTTATAGGGAGGGGTCCCAAAACTTCTTTTTTTCCCATAGACTGAATGGGGAAAAAACTTTGCTCACGCCTACAGCTCAAACCGCTGGATGGATTTTCACCAAATTTGAACCCGAAAGCGTGCTTTTGCAAATTCGGTGAAAATCCGTCCAGTAGTTTTTTTTAAAATGACCAAAAAGTAGGTCACAAAAAATTGGTGATATCTATGTTCGGTCCGCTGACACATTTCCCTGTTCGCTCCGCGGACAGTGTCCTGATTGGCCAACCGGCTTGTGTCATGTCCGCGGACATGGAACGTGTTCGCTGATTGGATGGTGAAGAGCGTGAAGCGCGTCAGATTTTCGGGAACGGCCGCCAACTTGAATTCGCAGACGTCCGCGGACAGCACAGTGAAACTTGGTGGAAAGAATACTATTTAGTAGAGTGTGTTGGTGTGTAAAAGTGTTTGGGGAGTGTGGGGGGGTAAGAGATGGGTTAAATGTTGTATTTATTTAGGTGGTAGACCCCCCTGTTGTGTTCGCTTTGTCTGCGGACAACGCAGATGTTCTGAAATGTTCTAAAGAAACGAAATGGGGGTGTTCAGAGGACACTACACCTGTACTTACTGTTCGCAAGCATGCTGAAAGTGTTCTAAGAACACTTGCAGTGTCCTGAAATGTTCAAAAATAAACAAAATGGGTGTGTTCTGGAGACAGTAAGCCTTTCCGTTTTGTTCGCAGGCAAGTTGAATCTGTTCTAAGAACACATCATGTGTCCTGGGATGTTCGTCAATAAATAAAATGGGGGTGTCCTGAGGACGGTATGCCTGTCCGTTCTGTTCGCAAGCAAGTTCAAATTGTTCTTAGAACACATTATGTGTCCTGGGATGTTCGTAAATAAACGAAATGAGGTTGTCCTGAGGACGCTATGCCTGTCCATACTGTTTGTAGGCAAGTTGAAACTGTTCATAGAACACTCATCATGTCTGAGGATGCCAATATGGCATAGTTAAAATGTTTGACTATATGGGTGTGATATGCTGCGGTGGTTGTGGACAGGGCCTATAGTCTTGTGTGCATGGACAAGATCAAATTTATAGGCAGCAAAGTTATAAGTCACTATGGGTGTGATTTGATGTGATGGTTGTACTTAATATAATATACTTACTGTTTGGTTTAGTAACTGGAGTACATGTATTTTTTGTTTATTTCTGTGATAAAAGAAAAGATCATGTTAGTATTGGTATTTTTTATACATTGAATAATCAACATTTTTTTTACCCTCATATTTAGTAGATTACAAACCAGTGTACTGTGCAATTTGCTCAGTTCCTGTGTTTGTTGCTAAATTCATTGGGTCTGTGGGAGAAAAAAAAATCCATGTTGGATTAAATAAAAACCCTTTTTTTGTTATGCTACAGTCTATTTGTTTGTTTGTTTTCAGTGTTCATTTGTTGTTTCTGTCTAATGCTCTATATATTGGCTTGTTGCAGATTTATGAAACAGTTAGATACCTGTTGACATATTCTAACAGTCTATTTTTTGTTATAATGAAGTGGTATTGATTTGTCTGTTTGGATATTGTAAAATTCTGGGGTAGTTAGATACCAGTTGGCGTATTCTAACTGTCTATTTTTTGTTATAATGTAGTGGTATTGATTTATCTGTTTGGTTATTGAAAATCTTGGGGTAGTTAGATTTCTGTTGGCGTGTTCTTACTGTTTATTGTTTGATATAATTTAGTGGTATTCATTTATCTGTTTAGTTGTAGAATCTTGGGGCAGTTATATAGCTGTTGGCATATTGTAACAGTTTACAGTTTTTTTTATAGAAGTTTAGTTAATGTTTAAGTACAGTTTAGTTAATGCATTTTGGTTTTAAGAACATTAAATAAGCGTTTGTAAGATTTGCAGGTAATATCTGCTTTAGAGTAATGGTACTATTATTACATTCAAACCATCCACATTTTTTTATTATATGCAGTATAGTGACCTGCATTGGTTGTGGCTCCTGTGTGGTAGATTATACCTATTGTTGTGAAGGTTTTTTTACCAAGTGATACTTGACAATGTTTGAATCCAGTCAGCTTGCAGTTGTTTTTGGTACCATCTGCATTGTAACGTAGAAGCATTAGTATTACGTATTTACTATGTGTTTGTATTAGTAAGGTGGAGCGATTATCCGAATTGCAGGTAGTACATAATCTACCATGGTTTGCATTTTGTACAGTTGCTGAAATGGAACGGATTCACAATTAGGTATTGCTACATACACAAAGCGCTCATAGGGGATTTGTTCTTGTGTCACATTGTTGCACAGAGTGCATGTATGTTTCCACATGTATGAAATATGGAAGATTTCATTTATAGGTATGTTTTTGTTTTCCAGTACTTGTAGTAAGTACATTAGAAATTCTTGTGAATCTTCCTGTGAGTTTATAGTGAATTTCACCATTCCAGTAGTCCAATTGTTGTCTTATTCCATAAACACTATACGTGTTGTCAGGATTGTTTGTTGCGTTTCTATGAAGTACTAACATTTGCACATTGCAAACACAATTGGTCTGTACTGTGTAAGTAAATGTTGTCAACTATTGGTGGTAATTGAAACAGAATATTCATTGCTACATTTGCGTAGCAACTTACACCAATTACATTTGAAAGTTTAAATGGACCAGGTAGTTCTGTATCTGCGTGCTTTTTTTGGAGTTTGTCTTCCTTCTTTGAAGAAGTACCTGGTTTACTTTCCCTAATAGGTTCTTTTTTGATTGTCGTACTTGATGAAATATGAGTTTCTTTTAATCTCTTTAGAGGATTTTCAGTGACATCCTATTGCATTTCTGTTTGATTTAGTTTTCTTTTAGAACATTTTATTTTTTGTGGAATAGGATATGTTTTTAGATGGGGGTGTATAGTGAACGAAGTCTATTGTATCCTGAAATGCAAGGAATATCAGCGTTTACTTTACTTGCATCAAAGTTTATTAGAAATAGACCGTCAAGTGTACGTAAGAGTGATAGTGCAACGTAGCTCATGCCTTCTTTAAAGACTGTGTTGCCAATGTCTGTCAATGCTTTGTCTAGGGTAAGACCTTGTGATTTATGAATGGTGACTGCGTAAGCAAGGGTTAGAGAAAATTGTTCTCTTCGTACATACATGTCTTTGAAGAGAAGGAATCGAGCTGTTGAGCATCCTATCCTTTTCACTTCTGAAAGTTTGTCAAAGAGAATATTGACAAACTGAATGTTGTTGTCACGTGGGTATGTTTGAAAGCCAACAACTGTACCCAGTGCTCCATTAACTAGTCCTTAATCCACGTGAAGGTTACGTTTAAGCATTACTCTGCAATTTAAGGATAATTTTCATATTTTTTCCAATCCAGCTGTGTTGGAGATTGAATTTTCTAAACTATTTAGTCTCGTGATGGCTTGTTCAACATGGGTAGTGTCATACTATGTATGTCTAGTTTGTCTGTGGTGCTAATTTCAATTATTGGTTGCATTTCTTTTTTTAACATTGTTTCATTGAATTTGAAACAGCTTGCAAGAGTTGGCATTAAGGCCATACAATTGACATTTTAGTGGGCTAATTGTTCCATAACATCCATAGCACATGCATTATCGCCATAAAGTGCATGAATGTGCCGGGTTTTCAATATTGCTTGTGCTTCTTGAGATAATATACCAACTCTAATACTTTTTAAGATGTTGGCATAAGTGAGATATGCAGATTGCCACATGTTTCCTGTTAATGCTCTGTATTGGAAATGTTGCCAAAGGTTGATATTTCCAATGCTGCCAACAGTTTTACGGCAGAGTTTGTGTCCTAAGGTTCTAAAAATAGGATCACCTTTCACTCGTGTCAATTGAAGAATATCTTCGAAAACAATAATGTGTTTTCCACCAAAGAGCTCTTTGTTTTGAGTACTTCTTGTAATCTGAGGTGAATCAAGGCCAACATCAGGTTGGAGACCATGCTCACTTCATCTATTAGTAGCATTTTCATGTGTTTTAATACTCTGCGTAGTTCAATTGCAGCTTCTGTAGAAAGTGTGTAATAGTCTAATTTGTTTTGGTGCTCTACTAGCAGGAGTAGTAATCTGTGTAAAGTGACACTGCCTATGTTGTAGACAGCTAAACCTGTGGGGGCAGTGACAACAGCTGACAGTTTGTTGTTTGTCAATTGTTGAAGGAATTTACTGATGATTTTGATTAAGAATGTTTTGTCAGAACCAGCTTCACCACTGACGTACAGTAGTATAGGTTTGTAATTTTGGCAGGTGCATTCTTTGTTTTCATGTTGTACACCATGTGCAATTTCTTTTGTTACTTCTTCAAAAATGTTACGTTGCTCATTGTTTAGTTTTGATTGTAGTATAGTTAAGTCTTCTTTATCTTCATATTGACACATGGTATTTTCTACTTCTGTCATAGCTAATTCTGTCTCATTTGTTATTAGTGGCTCTCCCAGTGGTTCTTGGCTTCCTGTTACAGAAGGTTGACTACTGTCAGGAGTGTCTTTATCTAGTTGGGCCTGGAGTTCTTCTTTGTGTTGCTGTTCATTGTGCAACATGGTTTTGTACTGTGTAAAGTTTACATCAGTTATAGTGTTTCATTTGCTTTGAAAGCATCTTCATAGGAGTCATAGTTAGCTAGTATTTCTTCTTCTTTTCTCCATGGTTTAAAGAGTTGTAGCAGGGACATGTAATATAGTTCTTTATGTTGAGGAGTCTTTAATGACAATTCAATATGATTAATTAAATTTGGTTTCCTGAGTTTTACTAAGCTGCCTTCACAATTTGTCACTCTGTATTTACCTTTTTTTTCATCGGGTTTTATATTAGTTTTGTATGTGAAGTTTTGGGCTATGTGGTATAGACACATGGTTTCCAAAGTGCTACTTCTGTTTGGGTAGTATGTGTCCAGTAAATTGTTTTTTAAAATGTCCTGGCTGCTAGGATCATGTTTGGCTATTGTTTCTATATCTTCGAATGATTTTAGAACTCTTTTCCTAGAATTAGCCATACTATATTTTCAGATTTTCCATACAAAGCAGTACCAGTTAAACGATCTGCTGCTTCATAGGAGCCACATTCTCTATGGGAGAGCATTTTTATGCCCAAGCTGTATAATTTCTGAGACAGTGTTTTGTCTAATGACAGGTCATTCCAGAGGTCTTCGAGCTCTGTTTTTTCTGCTTTGGTAAAGTATGCTGTAACATATTGTGCAACTGCAGTGGAATTGTCTGCAATGTACTGCACATCTATGTTTGCATTCCATAAGTGGGAAATGATTGCATTGTAATCAGTGATACATTTTTCTTCTTCTGTTCTTTGTATGTAATATGTATTTTTAGATGATTTACCTTTAACACTATGGGCCTCATTCCAAGGTTGGAGGGGCGGTAAATCCCCCTTCCGCCATTGCCCTTCCCCATTCCCATTTCTGCCCCATAGGGCTCTATGGGAATGGGGAAGGCGCTAATTACGGCACCGCAATTTTGCGGTGCCGTAATTAGCTCCGAGGTCCCTTAGCGGGTTGGATTTTAACGCCTGCAAAAAGCAGGCGTTAAATCCCCCAACCCGCTAAGGGACCTCGTAGTAAGGCGGTAGGGATTTACCGGTACCAGTATTTTACCGGTACCGGTAAATCCCTAACGCCATCCGTGTAATGAGGCCCTATGTCTAACTGAAGACATGAAGTTGTTCACTTGACCTGTTTTTGTAACCGGTCTAGGGAAACCAAAGCGGCATTTGGTATAGTATTTCCCTTTGTTTTTGTATTTGCGACAACAATATTTGCCTCATGTGTGTCTTTGAATTTGTAAAATTTGTGCATGAAGTTCACTATTTGTTGCTTCTGATGGAATTTCATAAGTGACATATTTTTCAATAAACTGTAAAACAGTTGTGTCACTGTCTTGACCTAATTTAGGAGGATCTTTAATCCATAAAAGCATGTGGATATGTGGTGCTCCTCTGGCTTGGTATTCTTTTCTCCAAAAGAAGTGTTACACTTCTCCGAGGGGAGGAGCAGTTTTATTACAAATAAAGTGTAGCATAGCAATGAAGCGATGGTGAAAATATCTCGAAACATTAACAGGACCTAGAGAACAAAGTTATCCAGGTGTTAGTATATCTATGTTTGTTTTGTTTTTGTTTGATATGCTTAGCAAATCATGTAAATCTTCCCATGCATATTCTGCACAACTTAATGTAACAAACCAAGTGGGTGGCCCAAGGATTCTTATCATGCAACGTACATCTCCATGACGTCGAAACCAGTACTCTTTAGTACCATGCATATTTGCTAATAGATTTGTAATAGTTGATTGTAAAACCTTATCTTTTTGTTGCACTTTTTGTAATAATTGTCTAGCTGACACATTTTGAAAGTGGGATCCTGATTTTAATGTGTGTGCAACTCTGTAACATAAAGTTGCTAGTTCACTTTCAAAGAGTAGGTGGAATATGTATTCCACATTTTGTCTAAATCTGGGATCTTCAGAATACATCCGTAATGAGCGGTATTCTGATGCTGTTATTTGAAAAGTTCTATCATCGTACCTTCCTCCTTTGCCAGTAGGAAAAAGTAGAGGAAAAGCACATACTTCTATACTTTTTTCCCATATGCTGATTGGTGATCCTTTTGTTTGACGCATTTGGTAAGTTTCTAGTGCATCTTCTACGGTGTCATTAGAGTGCAATGGGTGAATTGTATAATGGTCTAATGTATTGAATATTGTAGCAGGATCTAGGAGCTCAAATTGACCAGCTTCTTGTGTCTCTTGAATTATTTCAGTGGTATCCTTCAAGTTTTCTTCAATATTAATTTCTTTGTAGTATTCATTATTGTCTTTTAGATATTGCAAGGCTTGTCTAACTTTATGTAAATCGACCAGTTGTTGCCAATTATTTTTGTCTTTTGTAGGTACACCATTTACTAAGATAATTAAAGATTGCTGCATTGGACGTTGCACTCCTAGAGTGTGCACATTTTCTTTTAGATCTAATGGTAAATACACTACTTTTCCCCGAATACCTTTCACTAATTCAGAGGGAGGTAATTTTGCTGTTCTTGGTTCAAGGCGTATTATTGCTTGAAATGGGTGCACTGTTTGAATTATGATGCTCTCATATAAATTCAGTTGTTGTAGGGGTTTTGGTAGTGGAAATAATTCCAAATTATTTGTGATAGCTCGTGAAGGAGTTTGGTTGTTGTCAAGTTTTGTAGTGCAGTAACTGCAAAGTATAACGGGGTCAGTTATTTCGTATTTCTTTTCTGCTATAAGGCTAATTCAAAACCATTTAGAATCTTCATTGTCTTCTCTTTTGTATGTTAGGTCTACAGTTTTTGAGTTACTTTTATAAAAAGTTCTACGGCAACATACACACACATGGTTTAGTATTTCAGCAGATATACTTTTAAATTTCAGTATTTCGTTTTTGGATTTGTGTAATAGAAGGTTGCCATGCATAGAAGTGTTGCTAATTTGCTTTAAAGCTATTTCATTCTGTAAGTGGCTTTCACTTACAAAATATTTTTTCTGGATATAGTCAATTTCTTCAAATAGGTCTTTTGCTGTACCATGTAGAAGAATGTTATTTAAATTGGCTAGTTCTAAAGCAGGACATTTAGCATAGTACAGTTTATAGACTAGATTTCTTATAGTTGAATCAGATGTGTTGATATCATTTTAATATAATGGAAGGTGGTTTTGCAAGTAGGTCCTGGAATGCAGGCCAATGAATGTCCTGATAGTCCTGTGTACTTGCACACTGGACAGATATCCATATTTAGCAGTAGTTTAATTTTGATTTTGTCTTTGCCTTACACATATTGATTGAGGAATTGGCGTAAAGACTTGAAAGATTCTTTGGGAATGTTACACATTGATGTGCATGGCCATTTGTATACTAGACGTTCTGATTCAGTTGAATGGAGAGGTAATTCTAAGTTTTCTGGGGATATTTTTGTAAGCAGTATTTCTTGTTCCATTATGGTATTATTAACTTTTTCATAACCTCGTCTACTGCTATGTATGGCAATTGTATTTCTTTGCTTTTGTTTGTATGCTTCTTCATTAAAGTATGGTTCTGTGCTCGTAGTGTGACTTCATTCACCTCCACAGATACTGAAGAAGTTATTTCTGTTGACATTTCTTTTATTGAGAAGTCTTTTTTGTAATTTAGTCATTAGTTTTGGAGTTGGTTCATTTTGTTTAACACTAAAATAAATAACTTTCTTTTGAGAAAGATTGCACTGTCTATCAACGCTTCTAAGATTAATTTCCTACGAAAGGTTTTAAGGGTTGAGCTTGATTTCTCTCCTGTTTTTATAAGATGTTGAAGGACTCTATGACGGAACATTTTTGCTAAAATACTTTTTTTGGTATGCTTAGTTTGCACTATATCACGATTTATAGGAGCAGTTTTATCTGTAGTGGTAGCTGATTTTTTGTTAATTGTTTTGTGGTCCGTTTTACATTTTGATAGAGGAGGCAAAGTTTCTGTACTTGAAGCTTGTTTTGTTTCGCTAAATGACTGTATTAGCTGTTTTGTTTAAACTTTTTTTTACAAATTCTGCTAGAGATGGATGCTTGTTTTGGACACGTCTATTTTCATTTGCTCTGCTTCTCTGTTGCTTTCTACAGACTTGATTTTTGGTAGGCATTCTTTAGGATCTGTTGAAAATAAAAAAGAAGCTATGGGTTGGGGTGTTCTTAATGTATGTGTGCTGTGTGCATGAGTGTGTGAGTAAGATGATAAAGATGTATGTAATGATGTGTGATTGTGCATTGGGCAACTACAACTAGTTGGGATGGGTATTCTTGAATTTATGTGCTACTAAACTGGGGTTCAGATGATAGTAGAAAGTAAGCTGGTGGTGTGGAGAAGTAGAATTAGTAAATATAATGGTATACAATTAAAACAGTTGTTTGTTCTATAATATCAAAATTCTAGGGGTTGAGTTGGGTTATTTGTGTGTCGAAAAATAAGAAATTGTGCGTCATTCTGCCTGTAAATCTCTGTTTAAGAAATGGGGATTTGTAGACAGAATGGTGCACAATCTCTATTTTTAGGCACAGAAATAGCATGAATTAACCTTACAGTGTGTTTGAATAATAGTACAAGTAATATGGGGGTATTCAATTTACTTTTTTTCTGAAAGGAGCAGGTTTCTTCTTAGTTGTCCTTTGTACTTCAAATTCGGCAGCTGCTTCTTTTCAGGAGAATGGTCTTCACACAATTGTAAATGAAAAAAATAAGTACTTTTGTTTGTATATAGCATTGTTTTTAATTTAGACATTGATTTTTTTAATTGACATTGACCCTCAACGTCTTTCTCAAAATCATGAAAACTATCGTATTCACATAAGATGCTTCGCACCAGTTGAATACATATGTTCTTAATGCATAAACTGTATTGTAATGACTAACTGTACCAACCAAAATATAATTTGTATGCCTTGTAGATTTCATAATGTACCACTGAATATCACTATTACTGTAACTAAGCTCTTGTAAGTAACAGCGCCTCAATGCCATGGGCTGCTTGCGCAGTATATAAATATAAGTAAATAAATGTTTATGTTTTTGTACAAGTATTGTTGTTTGATTTTTGAACATACTGTGTGCATGCAATTTTGTTTGAGTATGTTAACTCTTCATATTGTACTTTAAATACGTTAGTTCAACATGCTTTGAAAATGTGTGTGTAAAAAGAAATTAAATAGCAGATAGGTTTGGAAGTGCCAGTTGATTTTAGGAGATGGAAAAAATGACAGTAAATTCATTTTTATAGATTATACAAGCTAAAAGTCAGTTAATCTGTTTATATGAATCTATAAAAAATTGTACATGTACTATATAGAAAATATGCATACCTGTAGTTTGTGTTCACGCATATGGATATGCATGCAGCTGAAAGTAGAATTCTTGGAGACTTGTACAGTATTTCTGGAAGAAGGTGCTTTCCAATTATATGACACTTGTACTCAGAGAGATTAACAGTACATTTAAAGTGCTGATCTATGATGATGCAGTTAGATGTAGAGGTCTTGGATGTGATTGGTGGATGTTCATGTGAATTCTTAGCTATATCCAATGAGGGAATGGCACAGAAAGTAAAAAGGAAATGGTAGAAGGACTGCCTATGTTACGATATGTCCGCGGACATGGCGGTAGTCCGCGGACATTCAGTGTTACATCCGGGAATCTTTGGGTTGGGGAGCCATGCAAATGAGAATGAGCAGAGAAAGGGATTGGTCAGTAAAGTTTAGTGGGTGTGTTGTGCCAGGAGAGAGTTTCTCAGATACTCTTTTTGCTGAGAGAAGAACAGATAGCTATGGCTGTGTGTTTCAGAAAACAAATTGTTTGGATTTTGGGAGACTCGTGGATACATTGGTTGAAGGTGCATGCAGAAAGCTGTGGAGTAGCTGTAGATTTGGATTCCCACATGTGGAAGTGCACTGGCATGGAGTACGTGGAATGAAGTGGTTGGACTTGCCACCTCTCTGTGCTACTTTGAAGACAGAGCAACATCCACACATAATTGTTATATATTGTGGAGGGAACAGTTTAGGACATGTGTCTGGAATTTCTTTGCAATTTGCAATGAAAGAAGGACTTGGGAAGGTCATGGACATGTTTCCAAATTCTCAAGTAATTTTTTCACGGATTGCGCAGAGACAAATGTGGCTTCGTTCTTCTTCATTTGGTCCACATATGGAGAAACCAATGCGCAATGTCAATAAGGCTGTTTGTGCCTTTCTAAGAGATTTTGGCATGTCCTCTTTTCCCAATGAAAGTATTATGTTTCGTAGTACATACATTTTTCGCAGAGATGGAGTCCATCTTACTTATGCTGGCAATCAGATTTTTTTGAGAAATGTACAAAATGCATTACAACCTTTTTTGGAATTACAGCATCCATTTTATAGTAGGTGTTGTACAAACACAAACAAACACCACCAAAAGGCTATTTTCAGAGCCACCACTTCCTCCCAGATAAAACTGCAATGGTTATGATAGGGTAGCACTCCAACATTTTTAGATGTCCGCGGACTGTCCGTGGACTTCTAAAAAATACACAGGGACCTGCTTCATTTATTTTCACTACTATTTTTTAACTGTGAAAGGCGGCTCTGAAAAGAGCCTTTTTTTATTTTTGTTGTTTTATATTTTGTTGGGTTTTTATACAAGACACACTAGAAGAGGAGGGGAAAGGAGGGTAAGGGGGGGACACCAACCACGGGGATAAGAAAGGGCGAGCTGAGAGAGGAAGATGTAGAGTGGGTTTTACTTGGGTAGTGAGCAGACCTTCTCGTGCTCTGAGACGATAGCCTCAAAAGCACTGCAAAGTCCCTCCCCCCTGCACAGTACTGAATCACGGTACATACACACAACTGTGACACTCGAAAGGTAAGCGTCATCAGTATTGCGTATGGCCTGTGAGGCAGCTTGAGGAATACGCTGTCCCACAGGAGTGTTCCTTGTGGTGACAGGATCAGAAATGGAGGATGAAGTAGAGGAATTCAACCTGCTACGCTCCTCGCAAGTTACAACCTTGCAAATGGCCCCAGAGTGGAATGATTTTAAGTGTCGCTTCATGGTAGTTTTCCCAAAGCTGTATGAACCATGCCTGCCGCGACTGAGTACCATTTTGCACTCGTTGCAGGTGACTTGGTTCGCACGCACCTTAGGAACATTAGCACAAATGGTAAATAACCGCCACACCCAAGACTCACGCCGAGTGCTGGTAGTAGGGACTTCCACTACCTCATTCTCGTGATCCTCTTCATCCTCCTGTGCAACCTCACGCCTGTTCCCCTCTTCAGGCCCTTCGGGGAGGTGGTGGTGGTTGAGGGTGTGGGGGTGGTGCTGAGGCAGATGCAGCACCAGGTGGCATGAGTGGAGCCATGGAAGCCATCAGCTTGGCGTTGAAAATCTGCAAATTGACAGCAAAATGTGCTGTGCTCTGTAGGATATCCAGAAACACAATGTGAACGAGCTCTAGGGTGTGGTCTTTTATATGGGTGCTTGTGTGCAGTTCGCAGACATGCGCGCTGTCCGCGGACAGATCGAACAGAAAAAAGGGTTCAAAAAGTCACAAAAAGTATGTAGAAACTCAGGATTACTATGTGGGACTTGTTCTATGGTGATTTTTTATTGGAAAATATTGTAGATTACTTGAAAATGTAGTTTTAAATTGTTCAGGGACATGAACAGTGTTCACAATCAGAACATACGCTGATCGTGGGTGCGGTCACATGATAGGTTTGCGAACATGTTCGCGAAGGGAGCAGGTGTCCGCAGGACACCAAATGCACTGAAACTGTTTTGTGACATTTGCGATGTCATCTTTGATGTCGTGGGTGTTAGTCTTAGCAGTGCACGGTGGTGGCACGAGTTATGGTTGCTTAGCTTACCATAACTGGCAAATTTCAGGGGTTTTTCGGTTTTACTTGGAACCATAACGTCCCTTTAACAACGTTTTTTCACTGAATGTCATAGGTTTTTAGTAGCGCAACTTAACCATAACGTCCCTTTAACTAAGTTTTTTCACTGACATTCATAGGTTTTTAGTAGCACAACTTAACCATGACGTCCCTTTAACAACGTTTTTTTACAGAATATATATATATATATATATATATATATATATATATATATATATATATATATATATATATATATATATATATATATATGTAAATTAAGGGATGTCAGAAGGGTAAAGAGAGAGAGAGAGGGAGAGAGAGGGAGTGAGAGAGAGAGAGAATACCTATATTCATTATTATTATCTCATTTGGTGACATTCATTGTTCATCACTCCTTTCTTTAATGTTACAGCCCTAACTATCATTGCAACCTTTATTTCTTTTTTAGTCACTATAGGCCTCATCATGAGTTGGGCGCTAAAAGCCCTACCGCCAAACCCCCCGGTGATATTAGCGCTGGATCACGGATGTGGCGGAACGGTTATTGCCCATTCCCCATTGGGCCCATTCGGGAATTCCTCATTTCCTTTGGGCCCGATGGGGAAAATCTGTGCTATTACCGCTGGCAGATTTCCCACTGGCGGTAAACGTGCCGAAAATTTGCAAATATGCCACAGATTTCTCCCCAGCTGAGAGCTGGGGGGAAATCCGCCAAGTTCATGATCTGGCTGACTCTTAAATGCGGCAGTAATAGCGCTACTGCCACATTTAAGGGTTACCGCCAAACTCGTGATGAGGCCCTCTGTCTTTTAAGGAACTGTAGCCTCTTGTTCCAGTGGTTGATCACTCTGGGGTGTGGTACTCTCATTTGTCTTTCTTACATCTGAAAAGTGCACCCGGTACTTCAATCCCTTTGCGTAACGCTGAGGGTGTACAATAAACCACTTCATAGGGGCCATGAAATTGTGGGGTGTTCAACCTTTGCACAAAACTGCGCATGTATACGTGTTCACCAGGCATTAGAGGGCTTGCTTGGCTGTCTTGTGCTGGTGTATTTGTATCAGTTTGGTTTTCTTGGCTAAATGGAGGCGCTACTTGTTTTGCTATAATCCTCACTGCCCGTATCAGTTGGGTGAGATATTCCTTAAATTCTTCCCCTAGCATTGTTGCAGCTCTGTGAGTGTCTGATGCTCTCCTTAATGGAGATAGTGGTGTTTGAATGCGCATTCCCGTCACTATTTAGTGCAGGCTTAAATGGTAGTCCTTACTTGGCTGGGTTCTGAGTTGGAACAGTGCTAGAGGCAAGCAATATACCCACTTTTTCTTGAGAGTGTGACATAATTTAGACAATCTGCTCTTGAGGAGGCCGTTTATCTTTTCTACCTTCCCATTATCTTGCAGGTGATAAATCGTACAGAGTTTATGTTTTACCCCTAACAATGTGGTCACTTCCTTGAAAAGGTAATTTACAAAGTGCGTGCCATTGTCTGAATGGTTCAGATCACATATCCCCCACCTCGGGAATATCTCGCTCACTAGAAATTTGGCTGCACACTTGCCATCTGGGTGCGCACACGGTCCTGCGTCAACCCAAAATGAGAAGTGGCACCCTACAACTATGAGGTACCTTGCTCCATTGCATCTCTCCCCCCTGTTGGCATAATCTATGTGTAGTTCTCGAAATGGTCCTGATGGGCGTGGCAGTGTTCCTCGTAATGTTCTGGGTGTCATCCCTGAGCTGTATGTCTGACAGGTGGTGCATTCTATTATCAGTTTCATTAAGTGTTCCTGTAGATTGGGTATGAACCATTCTTATTGGATGTCTGCTGCAATATGCTGTTTTGTAACATGTGATGGAAAGTGTAGCTGTCGGAATGCTATCTGTATTACCTCTACTGGAATCACCACTTTCCCTGTCATTTCCTGGCACCATAGTCGGTCTGTGGGTGATCATGTGCACCCTTGTTTCTCTCATAACTCTTGCTCATCGTGCGGGGTGTGTCTCTGTAACTCTATTATTTGAAGTATGGGTGTAGAACTGTACCCCTCTTCCTTGTCATCAGGTGTTGTTTTTGGCGGTGTCCGCTGCCGTGTTCCCGAGTGAGATTGCATCTGTGTTATTTGTGTGTGCCTGGCATTTCACTAAAACCCCCTACTGATGGTGCTGCTAATGCATCAATGAAGTCATTCAATAGCGCTACATGTTGTACAGGGGAGCCATCTGCTCTCCTGAATCCTCTTCGTCACCATTGTGACAAGCCTAAGTGTACCGTTGTTGTCACGTATGGTGAGTCAGAGTATATAGTCACTGCACACCCGTTGGCTGTACACAATGCTTCAATTATTGCAACCAGTTCTGCTGCTTGTGCTGAAAAATGTGAGGGGAGGCACTTCTCTACTATCACTTCATATTCTTCCCCCTCAATTCTTACCACAGCTGCCCTTACATGCTTTACTCCTGTTTCACAATCGATAGACGCTGACCCATCTACAAAGTATATTTCACCTTCTTCTAGGGCATTTCCACTTGCTTTAGGGATGTCATCTTCTTCACCTTCATATGTAGCACAAACATGCGCTTGCATATCCTCAACTGTGCAGGGCTCTGTAATGAATGTGTCTGGGTTCATGGTTTTGCATTGTACAATGTTCACATTTGGACTGGATATTATTATTTCATATGCGGTTGCTCTCTGTGTGGTGAGTGTGGACTTTGATCTTTCTAAAATGGCAAATAGAGAGTGTTCAGCAAATAGTGTGACCGAGCAGCCCATTACTATGGTGGCACTTTTTTCTATTGCAAAAGTAGCGGCTGCGAGGGCCTGTTCACATGCGAAGTGCCCCTGCATTACAGAATCTAAGGTGCCACTGTAGTAGGCCAATGGCTTGTGACCTAGTGATGTTTTTTGTGTGAGTACTGCTGTCATTAGTGTCCCATCGCAGTGTGAGAATAGGTAAAACTCCCGATCATAATCTGGAGTCGCTAAAATGGGTGCGTTTGTAATGAAATCTTTCATTTTATATAATTGTGTGATCATTTATTGTGTCCATTTTATGGGGGCGCTTTTCTTTAGTGCTTCTTTCAGTGCTTGGAGAAGGGGGCGTTTGTATGTAGCATATCTAGTATCCAGGCATGGCAATAGTTGCATATGCCAAGTAATTTCTGCATCTCCTTGAAAGTTTTAGGCATCATGTGGTGTATAGCTGCTCCTCTGTCTGGTATGATCCTTTTACCATCTTTCGAAATTAACTGTCCTAGATACAGTCCTTCTGCTAGGCAGTATTGCAGTTTACCCTTGTCCACCTTGCACCCTTATGCTGCTAGCAGGTTCAGTAATGTTATCGAATCTGCTCTACATTGCTCTTCACTTTCACTGCAGACAAGGAGATTGTCTATGTACTGAATTATTGTGATTTCTACGTCAATATTGCCAAGGTCTTCGTGCAAAATTCTGTTAAATATGCTGGGACTTTCATAGTACCCTTGAGGTAGCCTGCAATGTTCATATCTTTTTCCCCCTAAGGTGACTGCTGTCAAGTATTGGCAACTGGGGTCGAGAAAGCATTCTTCAAATCCAGAACTGTGAAACACGTGGCATTTTTTGGGATGCTGCATAAAATGGATGCAGGATTTGGCAGTAAAGGGAACTCTTTCTGTATGACATCATTAAGTGGGCGGAGATCCTGTATCATCCTTCACGCCCCACCCCTTGCCTTTTTTATCAGATAAATTACAGTATTGCATGGTAAATTTGATGCCACAATTATACCCTGCTGTAGTAAGGCACTTATTGTCTCTTTTATTCCTTCTTCCACATCTCAGCACAGTGGATATTGTTTTACTCTGGGTGGTACTGCACCTGGTTTTAGTTTAATTTGTATTGGTGTTACACCTTGCAAGAGTCCTACATCATGGGGCCCTGTTGTCCATAACTATGGTGGTACGTATCTCTCTCTGTGTTGGATCATTAGATCACATGGCATGCATATTTCCATGATTATTTCCCAGTCACTGTCATTGCCAGTAAATAGCTCTTCATCTGTTAAATCTCTCAGCGCTATGTCTGGGTTTATGCATAATACTGTTCTCCATTCACATCCATGAGTGTCCAGCCCTTTTGCCACAATACGTCTGCCTGATACTTGCACCCCATGTAGGTCAATTGAAAGAATCGTGCCAGGCACAATCTGGGGGCTTATCACAGGGCAGAAAACAAAATCAGATGGCACCCTCCATTCTTTCCGGGTGATCTCTGGTACTACTCCAGCCAGAACCTGTATCCCATAGATGAACATGTCAACATTGTGGGCACGCCCCTTACTGCAACCTTGTTTGTCATGGTACTGATCATTAGCATCGATTGCACTGGACACACCTCTGGAGTGGAGCACACTATTCCCCTTTCTGTAAAGGAGATGGTAATTTTAAGCTTGCTAAGGAGGTCCCTCCCCAGCAAATTTATGGGCAAATCTTCATGGTACAACAGGGATGCCCGAAAAGTTTTCCCTCCAACTGTTATGTCCAAATCTTTTGTGTAAGGAACTTTTAAAATTGCCCCAAAAAAACCCTGAGTTTCCAAATCTTTCCCTGAGAGGGGAAACCAGCCCTCCATGAGGCACGATTTTTCTGCTCCCGAGTCCACCATTAAGATGAACTGTTTGTTTCCTATCTCTGCCCCCACTAGTGGTTCCTCTTCTGCACGTAGGGTAGTCGATAGAACTGGACACGCAAGTGCTTTCTGTGGGCTGTCGTAATCGGGGTATGTGTTTGTTCCTGGGACAGAAAAAACGCTGTCTCCAATTACTGCTGCACAGTGAAACGGCGCCGATGCGCCATTGGCCTTGGTAGCGAAAATGTTAGGATGTGTGTTCTCCATCGTATTCTGGTGCTCTGGTTGGGGCTGCATGCCTTGTGGTTAAGCTTGTTGTCTGTGTTGAATATGTTGTGTTCCTTGTGGGTAGTCATTATAATTTTGCTCTTGTTATCCATTGCCTCCCATTGGCTGCCTGGGTGAGGGTGGCCGAATTGCTGTTAGTTTCCCATGGGAGGTGGACCTTGATAATATCTCATAGGCCATGTCCGACATTCCCATGAGGCCCTTGCCAACCTCCTCCTCGCATCCATTGTCCTCCAAACCCTCTGTTTTCCTGACCTCCAAATCCCCCTCTCTCTCCTCTGTACCCACCTTGTCCTCTTGTTGGCCTTCCCTGCCATTGGGGACCTTTGTACTGCTCCTTTCCAGCCCATTGCTCCTGTCTGTTTGCAGACCATGTGGCTTCCATCCTTGCCAGTGTACTCCCTGACCCCTCCTCCCTGTCTCCCTGTCTCTTAGTGGGTATGGCTGCATTAATCGCAGCGACCTTCACCAGTTTACTCTGTACAAGCTTCTCCTCATCAGCCAACCTTCTCTGCGCAATTTCTTTCTCTCTTTCTTTGATCCTCCTACAATGATGTATTATAATGCTCTGAATCTCAAGCCAGCCTTTGGCTTTTATCCCAGCTATTTTATCCAAGGCCTTCTGTACTTCCTTTGGGAGGCCCCTTTTGATGATAAAGTAAAAAAGGGAGGTGGATTGGTCCCAAGCCATGCCCGTTTCTGATCTCCACAAGTCCTGCACCCGAAGAATGAATTGTGCAGCCTCCTCCTCCTCACCCAAGGTGCATTGCATTACCAAATGTAAATTCAGGGTATCAGGGATGTTTCTCCGCAGTGCATCCCACACTCGTGCTCTCACATTGTTAAAGGCTGACCCATCATGGCAGTCACAATTTATTGTTGCTCCCGGGAAACCTGCCTTCACCCACACCCCATCTGCTTAGTCTCACACTGCAGACACTAATAAGCTTTTTACATCCCCTATGGCCAAAGGAACTCCAGCTGTGTTCTTTTCAAATGCATGTACCCACTTTCCTGTCCCTCCCGAAAGTGGGGGAAGGACCTTCAACAAATTATTTTTGTCCATGTTTGCCCATGGTATGTAATGGGGTCTCCCTTCTCCCTTGTGGATGAGAGGCATTTGCATTCTTGTTTTACTTCCTTTTTTACTATCCTTTATTTCTTTGGCTTTGCTCAAAGACATATTTGCCAACCTGCTCCTCAACCTTCCCTTACTACCCCATCCTCTGGGTCCTCTCGTAGTGGTAGGGTTAATCCTGCTACTGCCGCTCCCTCTTCTTACTCGTCTAAATCACTCCATACCTTGTCTATTTTTCTGTTCCTCCCCTTCTTGGCTGCCTCCTTTTCTGCCCGCACAATTTTTAAGGGGGCATCATTAAGATGAAAGAAAAACTCTCCTGACTTCCATTCATGTTCTGGCCTTGTTGCTAAATTCCCCTGTGAAAGCGGCAAAGGTGTTGGCCCACCTGCTGCGCTTAATGGTGCCTCCCCCTCCCCAAGCAACATTTGTCCCCCGTCACATAATTCTTGCAATCGCAAGATGTCTTTTCAAATCCCCAGTGAGATGTGCTAGGTTTACTGGAGGGGCGCTCGTAGGTCCGTACAGCCATCTAGGATCATAAGGAGGCAGGGCTGTGGCTGCGGGGGTTGACGGGGCACTTGGTTCGGGCAAATAAGATGGGTCACTATACCCCACAGCGGGCCTAGTTAGTAGTGAGTATAATCTAGTAAAGTCATTGTCCTCCGTTTTTACTACTTTTTCTTCTGTTGTTACTCCCCCCTCCCCTCTTGGGGCTGTTGGCATTTCTGGCGTTTCTTCTTTGGTTACATCATTACCGGGGGATGCATCTTCAAACATCCTCCAGAGATCCAATATTTCACATCTATTTTGAAGTTGCTTACCTTGGTACTTTGCTAGCAGGTGGGTTGTCACCAGGTCTAAAACTCTCTTATCAAATGACCCTCCTTCTGGCCATACTTGGGACAACCCCTCTCCCCTTATTTCCGTGATCCACTGCTCATGTTATTTTTGTATCTTTTCGCTATACAGGGTGAGGTGCTGACAGATATGAGCTAAGGGTGTGTCTCCCCCCCATGGCTCCCCCGTTTACCTTTGTGTTTACTTGTGTGGGTGTAGCGTGCCACAAATACAATTGAAAACATATGTCTCTTTACTCTGGCAATACTTCAGCTCTCACTGTATATTATCACAAAAAACCTTGTTACTTACACCTTCTTGCTTCTATATGAACGACAAAGGGCACACTTTCAATACTTCTTACATGGACAACAAACTTGCATATACTTTCGAACGGACCAACAAATGTGACTTTAACGACAGTTAGCATATAACATGTATTTTGTTTTGGTGCTAATTATACTACCCCCCTTTCCTAGTCACACTTATCCCTATTCTTTTCTCCCATTCACTCCCCTCCCCCTTCCCTGGGCCCCTTTCGGACTTACTTCTACAAGATTTAAGCTTACAAGAAAATGAAGTTACTAAAGTTACTAATATCTCCCGAGTCTACTCAATACGTTTTTTATCTCCACTTATCTCCTGCACTGGTCGAGACAATGCTACACGCACCCCCTTTTACCCTCCCTCAGAGTTAGGTTCCCGTACTCTTCCTGTATTCCATTACCTCTGTATTCACAACCTAATGGCCATATGAAGAAAAGATGAGAAAAAGCCTATCAGTTACAATCACACAGTCCCTAGTCCCGAAATATGACTCTCCACTATGTTACTTATTGCTATCCAAACACCAATTATATTCCCCTTCTTTGAGATTCTCGCAAACGGTACTCAGGTGTCCAAGGTGATGCGAGAGCCTCTGTTCACGGTCTAACCAAAATCGGGGCCGTACCCCAACCAAGCCGTGACCCGCCCTGACGAACAGTCGGGTATTCGCAATGTGGGGACCCTTGGAACCTCTCCTTTTGTACGCACACTGGTCAGCAGCAGGAGGCAATGGTTTTGCTGAGGGCATCCCGGATCTCGCCGCACGGCACAGGGGTTTCTCTTGGTGCACCCTTGATCACGTCCCAGGGGTCACCAAATGAAAGTACTCACTCCTCACAATACCAATAAAATTCAGAATAAAGGACACATCCCTGTAGGGAATGAGACCACGAGGGATGATTGCGAGTTGTCAAAGATTTAAATAAAACTCAGCATCCTGAGAACTCTGCTGCCTTGAGAGCGCTCTGGCAAACAATACAATACAATGTGTTTTTAACAGGTTACAGCTTTTAAAAACGGCGGCTTTTGACCTATAATGCAGTGTTATGCAACCACCTAGCGTCTGCCACCCATTTCTCAAGTGAAACTATAGCCTGGGTACAATCCTTCCTAGCCAACCGTACGATGAGAGTGTTCTCCCCTTTAGCTTCAGCAGACCCAATGCATATCACCTGTGGTGTCCCACAAGGTTCATGTGTCTCCCCCACAATATGTTTACTAAGCCACTCTTCGACAAACTTGACAGACTGGGTGGGAGTAACTTATACTAATTACGCGGACGATACGCAGATCCTCATACCACTATCTGGTAACTTTGTGGAAGACACAGCTACAGTAAACAAGATTTACCTCCTCATTCAGGCATGGATGGCCTCCCACGGCCTCTGCCTAAATGACGACAAAACAGAGATACTGACCCTGGGCTCCGACTCTAACCTTAAAAAACTCAGCCCCAACTATCTCGCCTTCAACATAGATGACAATATAATTAAGGTGGCAACTGAGGTAAAAACACTAGGTTTCTACCTTGATTCCACTTTATCTCTCAAAAAACAAGTTAACACTTTGGCTTCCTCTACAGCGTACACCTGCAAATTAATCAGGACCTGCAGACCCTACCTCTCCAAGACCAGTTATATCACACTAGCTAACTCATTAGTAATGTCTAAGCTGGACTACTGTAATGCCCTTTACGCCGGTGCCAATAAAACTGTCATAAACAAAATGCAAATATTACAAAATAATGCTCTTAGAGTAGCCTTGGACATACCCCGCAGAGCGCACATTTCTAATATCATGAAAGACCACCATTGGTTAAAATTCAGCGACAGAGTTCTTCTCAAGACGTTATCTCTCACTCATAAAGGACTGAACAATATTGCACCTCCTTACATCTCGGCCAGACTGACCAGAAAATCCTCCAGTCACCACACAAGAGCCTCTAACCATTTCCTACTAGAAACTCCTAGCTTTAGGCGAACAAAGGCGGGTGGAGCAAGCTTCCCTGTTAGAGCTGCCCAAGGCTGGAATGCACTTCCTATTGCATTGAGAGGTAATCTACCCTACTCCAGATTTAGATGTAAGGTGAAAAGTGGGATCTGGACCAACGACAACTAACAAACTGAACCCTTGCACTAGGCCCTGGATCACTGCATACAATTGCCTTGATACTTCTGAAATCTGGACTACAGACCATCTCACTGCCCTCTGTGGGTCGCAAAGTACCCTTATCTTGTACGTTTGTATATTTGTACTTTAAATATGGTAACATGACATGTATTGCATCAATTGTTTGTAACCTCTGTATTTAACCTAAGCTTAAGTAATCCTGCACCTGCTTCGCCCGGCTACCCCTGGGTTTGGAGCGCATTATCAAATAATAAACAAACAAACAGCGTCATCAGTGATGATTTCTATACAGCCAGCAAGTTACAATATCATTGGTTAGAAGGGAGGTGCACATATAGTTCTTTAGGGGCCGGCTCCACGGGATTGGCCGATGACTTGGCGGGAGGTTGGACATCACATGATTCTGCTGGGCCGGTCCGTGTGAGGTGAAAGTTAGGCCAGGGATGAGAGGCGGCTGGACCTCACTAGCTAATCTATACACTTATCCTAGACATGCAATAAACAACGAGCATCAATATACCTTTGAATACATCTTAGAGGCTTATAAGTTGTACATACATAACTGCATAATCTCACATTGGGTCATTCATTAGGTGAAGGGTGTGGGGGTCTTGCCTTCTGTGATGACCTGGGGACTGGGCTGTCTGGCAAATCAGGGCGAGGCAGGGAGTGGAGTGACACATGTTAGTCCAGGACAGGCTATACTGTGACAGGGGTCTGGGTTTATTGGGGGGACTCTAGGGTGGTCAGCACAGTGGGGGCACACTTCTGTTACATTAACAGAATACCTTAGGAGGGCAAAGGGTTACACAAGCAGTAATTTTCCAATAGAAAGGGTGAGGGGTGCAAGAGCAGGTTTGTGGAGATGGATGAGCTACAAGTCATGGTTCGGCCGGTTCACACACAGGACAGTGATCTCAGAGGAAGAATGATATGATACATAGTTTTATTTGTTACAGTTAGCTTCAGCACATCCGAGAGAAAGGGACTTGGGCCGTGCAGAAAAGGTGGGGGCGGTCTGTGTTTTCTGGGCATGGCGCTGCAGGTGGGAGAGGAGACTTTGTAGTGCCGAATTGCAGCCTAGTCCAACAATGGAGTCAAGGGCACACAAAATGGAGTCCAAGTGTGTATTGCAATAGACCCACCTCTGCTCCAGCCGAGGCCTTATCCCTCATGGCAGCAGAAGGGCGATGGACGCGTTCCCCACTAGTGCAAGAGCAAGAGGTTCATTTTGTGTAGAATGAATGGGGGGGCTAACTCACCCCTTCTTTCCTTACAATACCCCAGCTGGACACCGGTGCCAAGTCCCTTTGGTTTGACAGCGGGAGACACAGCTCCTTCAAGAAGCACATAACAAGAAAGACACACATGGCTTGGTAAAAATAAAGTTCTCTCCTGTGGAAAATTAAGCCTTTAATCCTCAGGTCTGCTGTCGAATTCTTGGTACCCTCCCACCTGGATGTCCTTTCAATGACCACTCTGACACCTCTGAGATATGTCCTACACCCTGAAGCATGGCTCATCAAAGGACTCATCAAAAACAAATACATCACCCTAACCGTCATCGAACTGCACTGGCTCCCTCTACAAGCATGTCTGCAGGTAAGATAGATCAGCGGGCTGAGCGCTCGCTGCTGCGATCTGAGCGTGATCTGCAGGTCACAGGTTTGAATCCCGGCAAGGCCAACTCAGCCTTTCATCCTTCCGAGGTCAATAAATTAGTACCAATTTCGTTTGGGTGATATTGTATGTAAATATGTGCTCTGTAAAGCGCTTTGGATAAAGGCACTATATAAATAACAAATCATTATCATTATTTTCAAATCCTGTTGCATCATCTTCAAGGATGGGACCCTGAAGCCCCCCAAACTCCATCACTGAGAAACTCAGTGTATTCAGAGGCCAGCGGTTCGCCAATATTAAGTAAATGTTCATACTTGAACTCTCTGGTACAGGAAGGAAAGAACCAGAATTAGTCCTTCTCTGTCTATGCCCCCAGACTCTGGAACTTCCTCCCCATCAACACCACACTCGCCCCATGCATGTACATTTCAGGAAGGATCACAATACCTTCCTGTTAAAGGAATGGATCTTCCCTAACACCTAGGAACATGCACGCTCCACTTGCCACCTAACCTGATGCTGGGTGATCGTCTAGCCCTGTTTCCTGCCCTGGTTGCTTGTAGATGCCTTGCTGCCAAATTGCCTGTCTCCCCACCCTATGCTGTTAGCCCCCTGCTCAATTGATTCTCAGCCTCCTTCACTGTGTCCTTCCCACATAACTTGTAAATAACTCCTGAAACTATGCCCACCCTCAATAAATACCGTAGTAATAAAATAAAATAATAATAATAATTATTATTATTATAATCATCATCATAAGTATCATAATAATAATAAATAACAAATCTCTGGTCGAGCAAGTAAGTGTGGTGGAAGGATGGGGAATGTTTTGAGGGTGGGGGCTTCGGGAGGCAACAGGGAGAGTGTCCCTGTTGTCTTCCCACAATCAAGATGGTGGGACCTGGGGAAGGAAAACAAAAGTTGTGAACACTGTAAGGTTTAGAATTAATCTTAACCTCTGGCATTGCTGTGGACAACCCTCCAGACCATCATGCTTTGTCTGTCCAGACATTACAAAAGGGGACAGACCATATGCAAATCAAGCTTGGTCCACCGCAATGGGACAGTGCAGCCAAAATTGATTGGTCAAATCCCTTCGGAGACCCCAACCATCCCCAGACATATTTGGCCTTCTTCAGCCTCATCATTGAGGAATAATTTGGTTCTCTAGGCCAAGCTGACACAGGACCCACGTCTGAGTATACCCGTCCCACCTGGGGTGACTACAGCAAAACAAAAAAGGTTATGGCTGGAAGGTTTATAATTAATCTTAACCTCTGGAATTGTTCTGGGCAACCCTTCAGACCATCGTTCTTCATTGTCATTGGCCAAGCCATTGAAAAAAGAGGACATACAATATGCAAATCAGGCTGATTTCCACCCCAATAGGAGCAATCCAGACCGAAATGCTTGGTCACATGAGTCCCTCACAAGATCACAAGCATCCCCAGACATGTTTCGCCCTTCTTGGCCCTCATCAGTGAGGAGTAGATTGCGTGTATACGTCCAGCAGGCAGAGGACCCATTTCTGGGCATACCCGTCCCACTTCAGGTGACTACAGCAAAACAAAAGAGGTGATGGATGGAAGGCGGGCGGTACACAATGGGCCTGATTCATGGAACGTTTTCCTATGGGATTGCACCATTATAAAAACCATGATTCAGGCCCTATGTGTTCTTGCCTGCGTTTCCATCCACCTGTTTGGCTGAGTGCCCGTCCCTGGGTTTGAATGCCAGTTACAGCTTCATCCACCACGGTTATAGTTTATCATACAATGTATTTTACAGGGCACTTATATGCCTCCGAAGACGCTTATTGGCCCCAGAAGGAAGACAAAAAGGCATGCACAACGTTACTGTTCGAAAAACAAAATACAATCAAATGCATCTCTGTTAGATAAAATGTAGCAATGCAAAAGACTCCCAGGTGATGAAACAAAAGTAAGGGTACAATGACATCCTCCTGGTCCATGAACAGTTTGGCAAACCATATAATCAAGCAAAAATAAGCACATATTCAGCGACAACCATTGGGTCCCACACAAGAAATGTATTTAGTAGGTAGTAGAAAGGGTTTGATGAAATCATCTGTACAGTTGAAAATGTCAAAGAATATGGACTTAATGCCTTATATGTAGTACTATCAGAGGCATTGCAGTCGAAAGGAAGGTGGCACGAGAACCATTGTGCCCACAGCCCAAGAGCAGTTACGTCTCAAAGGTTCATGAAAAACATCCATCAAAATAGAATAAGAGGACAATACCAACAAGAAGCAGGACAGGACAGGAAAACAAATGGCCTGCTTAACTTTAGGGGAATAAAAAGATGTGTAAGGGGTGAGACCACTTCCTCTCCAGATCCTTCAAAATCCATTTTACTCCTTCCCATATTTCTATGAAAGCCACCCACCAACCCAAGAAGACAGAGGGGAAGTGATGCAACCAACAGTTGTGATAGTTGCTGCCTTACTGCAGTGCCTTGCTGGAATGCTCTGAGGCTGCTTGACCCACACAGATGCCTCGCAGGACTCCACAGCTGCATTTCCAACATTGTTCATGGCTGCCACTGCCACCACCCAAGAACATAGGCAGTCAGAAAATGTGTCAGCATGTAGTCTGCAGTATGCAACAAACAACTGTTCCTCTGCAGCACACCTTTGTAAACACCCTCTCACGTTGAAACGTCGCACAGACATGTTTTACATTTTACTGTGGATATAATGAAATGTGTGGCTACTTAAGTACCACATGGCATTCGTGATTGCCCGCAAGCACAATATTGAATACCATGCCTTTGTACACACATTACATCACTCCACATGAATCATAGAGGCTAACCTCCTCCTCCTCATCATCCTCTAGTAGTTGTTGGAAATGAAGTCATCATATGTTAAATATAACACCACTTTCTCAAATCAAATCAACTCAGGTGCAGCCATAATACACCAAGGTAGCCTCCGTTATGCATAGACTTTCATCGTATGCCTCGTATAACCCTGTATACCAGTTGTAGTCATAACCCTTATATTACAGACTTCACTGCCATCTAATGCTGGTTAACATCCCTCATCTATGAAAAAGTAAAGGTATCTAAATTGGAACATCCCATGTCCAATTGCTGTCATGATGCTGCTTCACAAATGCAGCCTGACATGCCACAGAAGTGCTATCTAAAGTCCAAGTTACATTCTCCCATGCCCAGGTGTTGCTATCATATGCCAGTGCAGCCTCCATTGACCCTACAATACCTCGGAAAGTCGGATAGGCCCAGATATGTGTAATATAGACACTAGATATAACTGTGCAGTTTCCGAAATTACTTGCAAATGAAGTCTAAAATTCACAAGCACAGAATACTAATGGCAATTAATGTGCAGCCATACATACCCATTATTATCATATGCCATGTGCTGCTGCATGCGCCTGAACAATATAATCCCCTGCCAGTTAGCACCGTTAATCTAATTGTAATTGCAATCGTAGTCCTCATTTATATAGCACATTTTACTATAACTATAGTCTTAAAGCACTTGTAGTGGAAACACCCTCGGGGACCACAGTACAGAATATGGGAAATTCTTATAGAGCTTTAAAATGTGTGTGTGCATTTTGGCCAAGATAAGGAATTAGGTGGGCCTGCCGGGCTCCTGTAAGCATCCTCAGGGATCAGGCATGTGGACAGGGACTGAGGGAGGTCAGGAGAGTGTATTAGTGCAGGAGACTCATCATGTGCCCAGCTGGACTGAATTTTGTTGTAGTTCATCACTGTATCTTTGAATGGCAGTGGTTTTGAGGGTTAGTCTGGTGTAAGAAGGTTAGATTTTATGTGCCCAGCTAGACCAAATTTGTCATTCTGGTTATCCAGAACCGAAGTGATGTGTTTATATATACTTTGAGGCTTCGAAAGAGCTTTTTTGTTGGCACTGTGATCCATGAGAGGGAGTCCGCTAGGGCCACAATAGTGGTCTGTGGTTGCCAGTGTGCGAGGCGGGCTGCCATGATAATGGTCGGCACCGCCTGGGGAGTCAGGTGTGGGTGGAGTTTTGCACTGTCATTGCAAGGGGGATGGAGAAAGGCCTGTCTGCTGCGTGTTATGCTACACCTTGCAGAGTGACTGGTTTGGATGGAAACGCAGCTGTGGCTGGAAGATTGATTATGTTGTGATGGAGATTGTGGAAGGTCTCCATTCCACTACACATTTCAGGATGCTACTGCAAATAGCTACGTTTTTAGGTCTGTTCCGAACGAGAGGTTGTGTTCGTTGAGGCAAATGTGTAGTGGAAGGGAGTTCCAGATGGAGGGGTCTTGTATAGAGAAGGTGGATCCTCGCATTCTGGTTGTGTTGTGGGAGGGATTATGAAAAGGAGTGTTGTTCCTGATTGGAGAGATCTGATTGGATGGTAGTGAGGGATCTTGTCCTGGAGGAACTCTCACCCAGTGATATGGAAGGCATGGTGTGTGATGTACATGGCTTTAAGGTTGGCCAGATACTGATAGGGAGCCAGTGTAGTACTCTAAGGGTGGGGGTGATATTTTCTCTGGGTGAGAGTGCGAGGAGGAGTCTGGCCACAGAGTTTTAAATTTGTTTGAGTTTCCTTGGCTGATGTGCTGGGACTGCTACATAGAGGGAGATGGCATAGTCTAAGCAGAATAGACTAATCACAAGAGCTGAAGAGTGTCTATGAGGGTAGGATGGGTAAGCGAAGATTCTCCTTAGGAGGCATAAGTATAAATTGCAAGTTCTGGACATGATGTTGATTTGTTGGGAGAGGGGTATGTTTGTGTCCATTGTGAATCCCAGATTTTGTACAGAGGTGGAAGCTGCAATTGTGGCAACTGGGGTATGTGGCGAAGGTATCGGTTGGGGAATGAGAGCGGTTTTACGGCATAGTAGTATATCTGTTTTGCCAGGTTTGAGGAGAAGGTGGGTGGCTGTCACCCACAGATTTATTGCAGAGACGGGAGGAGAGGTTGTGTTGGGGGGTTGATGGTATTTTGGGGATCTTGAAAATTATTTGGGTGTCATCTGCATAGTTATAGCATAAAATGTTGTGAGATCGGATGAGTGCCAGCAGTGGTCTGTAGTAGAGATTGAAGAGAAGGGGTGACAGGGAGACTGTAAGAAGTGTAGCAATCAGGGATCTCCAGAGGAGCTGAAATGCCAGCTTAGTGCTAGGAATTTAAGGATATCAGAGTGGGAGATGAGTGTGAATGAGGAGAGGACTCGCTGAGCGGGCCAGGGATGGATAGCAAAGGAGGAAGGTGAGTGTGACCAAAGCTAATTTGGAGAGGATGAGGCAGTGTCTCTCCATAGCGATGTTGTGAAAGTGGTCAGATAGTGTATCACAGGAAGCTTGGGAGTGGAATGAGTGAAGAGTTGAGCAGCTCTGGGTCTTAAATTCAGAGATGATTTTGTGGAGTTCCCTGCTTGGGTTCTTGTAGTAGGAAATCTGTTTTCCACAATAGGTGTTTTGGGCTTTTCTTATTTCGGTCAGGTAGGCCCTATTAAATCTTGTATAAGCAATTTTGTTTTAAGGTGTGGGGTTTGTCCTTCAAGTACGCTGTAGGCGATGCTTGTTGGTTTTAAGGGATTCATAGTATAGTCATCACGGATATGGTGCAGCCTCACATGTATGGGTGCTGGCATTATATGCCAAGTGTACCCTCACGTGACTCAAACATAGCATCCAATACCATTTAAATGTTTGTATACATGATATAGCCATCATGTTTGATATGCTACATCACATGTCCAGTTAAAATGCCAAATACTGTCTCAGATTTGCCGGTACTGCCACTGAGTGCCTATTATTTACTCATATGCCTGGAATAGTTACCATTGACCCATACTAGCAAAACTAGCTAGAAGGACTAACGCACTCCCTTCCTTCATCCAATAATAGCTCAGGTTTCACAATTTCCTCCCTTCTATATCGACATATATAACAATGTGCAACAAGTCCTCCAAAAATTGCAGAGATGAGCTATGCAAAACCCCTTTCCAGTAGGTATACTTGAATATGTAAGCTATGGCCTCACAGGTGCTTCTCCTAAGAAATGATGACCCTCTCAGCTGTGGTGCCCACTTGCATAATTGCACACACTTAACTGTGAATAGATATGAGTTCCTGGCGCAATTGATGCACTCTTGACATGGCTCCCAACATTGATCACCATACTTCTTTCTAAAGCGTTGATGCGGTGAGGGTGCTCACACATCTGACTCTCAAACCCTACAGTTGCCCATATAAAGCAGCCGAGCGACTATGCATGAACAAGGGATAACAGCAGCTGAAAATAGACAAGACTCATATTGAATTTCTGTTTCGGACAATGTGCTTGAGATCTCTATCCAGGGGTAGCAAGGGTAGCATTATTATTAAAAAAAACTATTCAACCGAGGTAGCAGAGGGTACCCCTGGCAATCCGGAATTATTTTAATGGGTATAGCGCTCATTCTGGGACATGAAACCTTTTGCTACATTAAAAATGTTGCATCGTGAAATAAACATTAAATAACCCACAATGTCGATGTCAGCAATATAATATGCAAAAGGCTCTTGTTTCACTCAAACAAAACGTGAAGGCTGATGAAAATACAAGATGCACAACTCCAATATTATTAAAGATGTCTGAAACTATTTAGTGCTATTGCAGTGTTACCTTTTTCTCAGCATTTGAAAATGTTGTTCTCCAAATGTTCTCATAACTTATGTTTTAAATTAGATGGCATCATGCACCCCAGATCTATGAATTTATTACATATTTTGTAATAACTGATTCGTAGACGCATGAAGGAAGAACACAGATTGAGAGAGATGAAAATCCATAACTAGGCCTGTGAACAGTTGTTAAGCCGTCTCTGCTAATCCTCTGACTGCAGATCTCATTATCCAGATCTCTGTAGTTCTACAGAGCCTTGTTAATATGGACTGCACCAGGCGAGGCACAATCATTATTCACATTTAGAACAGCTTTAAACGGTTTACTATTTATTGCCCAAAAAAGTGTTGTTTATTTTGCTTCTATTGATTTTAGACCACTTCCACCCAATTTCTCATTGTCTTCCCATAACATACTTGAAATTTGACATGCCCTAAAATAACTGTCAGAGTAACAGTTATGAGGGAATATAAACGTGAGAACTGAAAAAAGTTAAAAGAATAAATCAAATAAACATTATGCTTTAATCATCATTTCAATGTTGTTTTTGCGGGCAATGACACATGATATGCGATACGTAAGTAGCAACACATTTCAGTATACCCTACAGTAGTACATGGGGCCCTCTTTCTACATCAAGTACATTTTGACAGGTGGGAACGCCCCTTTTGTGTTCTTAGTCCCGCCCCCTTTTCATAGGGTTTTGATATAAACTTGATATTAAATATTATATAAAAAATATATAATTTTTATATCAATTTTATATCAATGTATATTTTTTATATAAAGTGTTTTTCATTTTATACAGAAAGGACATAAAGTGGACATATATTTTACATCAAAGAAGGATATAAGGTGAATATAAATGTTATATCAAAATGATATCAAGTGAATATAAAATGTATTTACAAATGTGGTTGGGAGCATGTGTCTGCGCTCTTGCCTGTTTGAGGGAGAAGTGATTTGTGAAGAGAGAGACTGTGAATCTTAGTGTTTGGTGTTGTGATGCATTGATGACGCGGGAGTGGGTTTGGCCTTTAAGGCTCTAGGAACAGGGTATGGATTTTATAGTTGACATCATGATTTTATAAAGTGAAGGAGAGGATCGAGCTATACATAGGCTCGGGAGAGTTTTGGTATTTTAATTTGAATAAAAGCTCAATACAAGAGTTGTGTGTGCTCATGGGTGTAACTTTACTAACGTAAGGGATGTCACATCCCTGTGAAGCTATTTTAGAGGTTTTCATAGAGTTTATTTTTCAATATTGTGATTAGAAAATGTACTTTGTATTCCCTGACGTTTTCTGTGAATATACTTATGATGGTGTGTGCATTTGTTAAACAGCTACTTTTTTTTAACAACCTTTGCCAGCGGACCATGGAATGATCACATTTTAAGACTGATAATGTTGACCCACATCCACAGTATTTGTCAACCTATTTGTATGTGTTTCACAGAGGTATCATACAAAAGCAACTGTGCTAGAGTCTAATAGTACATTGTAAAACACATTCTATCCTGTGACTAGAGATCTTCGAGTAAGAGTTAAAATTTGTTTTTCAGCCGATGAGTTTTGTGCATAACATGAGTCAGGCCTTACATCAAATTAACATGCAACATAGCTCAAATATATTTCTCGTTTGAAATGTGAAGGATATCAGAGTCATTCACAACTATTGCCACAATGAGAGCATAAACATCTGAGGCTTCTGATTAACACATATCACCAGGGTTGACATAAATACCCAGTGGTGAAAAATAATTTCTGAATGATCAAAGTTATGGGGTGCCTCATGGCATCTGTTTATACAACATAAAACATTTCTGCTTTTACAGTAAACGTTGCTAAACTGTTGTCGGAAGCAGCTGATTTCTTTTGCCCTCAGTGCGGCTTGACACACTTCAGCACGTCATTGAGGCCTTTCCTCTAATTTTCTGGGAGAGTCTGGAGTGCGGAACGTGCGGCTGTTGCTCTTCTCTGTTGGCGTTTTTGGGCTGTCTGACGACGTTACTGGTGTATCGATGCGGTGGTGCTGGGGCAGCAGCGCCCATTCTACACGTGTTTGGAAGATTCACTAACTCTGGCGCCGATACCACTGTTTTTCTAGATCGGCTTGTGCTGCTGGCACGGTTGACTCCTTTTATAACATCTCGATAGTTAGAGAGATGTTAATGGTTGTCTGACCGTACGAGGAATCTCCGGCTATTTAACTGAAAGCTGTTTCTGGATTCCATCTCCTCCATCTGCATTTATGCTTGACATTTGGGAGAATTAGGAGTGCAGGTTGTAGAGTAAAGCCTGCACTAGAACCACCAGATCGTCCAACTCATTACAACTAACAGTTCCCAAATACTCCCTCAAAAGAGCTGGAGGATCCAGCTTCCCAACTTTGGCATCACAACTCTGGAATTCCATCCCACTGGATATTAAATCTACACCTACTTTCCAACCCTTCAGAACTAAGGTCATTTCCTGGTTAACCAACAAATAACTGTCCTACCACATATGTATGCACTCCGATTGTCCAATTTTATGTATATTGTTTGAATACTATTATCTATGCCCTATCAATACTGTACTATTGTCTTTTACCTGTAACCTGATGTTCAAAGCGCATATATACCCCCGGGTCAAGAGCGCTATATAAATAAATAAACAAACAAACAAACAAACAAACCCTTATTCCTTTATTCCCAGTTTCTTGAATCACATGTGGGTTTGGAGTGTGTTCTACGGTTGGTAGTCCATAGCCCCCCCACACTGTGTATATTGCTTGCCTGAGTACTGTTGGGATGTTCTAAGGCAAAGCAACGACGTAGGGATTTTTCTAGAGATTCTGCAGTGATAAAGGAGGCTTTTTGAAATGTTTCTGATAGCACGGCGAAATAGTATTATACTCTTGGTTTTGTGAAATGAATCCATTCTTGAAATATGCCAAATAAAGTCCCAATGAAAACCAGGCCCCAGTAATCCTGCAATGGCAAATTATGTGAGAAATTACACCCAAAAAGAGGGGATGGAAATCATTATGGAAACCGAGTGGACTCATCTCAAATGTCGACCCGTCACAGCAAGTTGTCAAAATGCCCAAAACAATGTGCCTGAAGATCCTGCTGAAACTGTGTGGTGTCATTGTCGAAGAAGTGAAAGTGCAAGGAGCTATTCTTGAAGAATTAAAATAAGATCACAATGTAAACTGCTTAGCCCAAAAAACTTAGCCCGAGATGACTTAGTGGTCCCTATTGACCTTGCCCCTGAATGTGTTGAATGTGACATACGGTCAAGTCCTTTGGTTTTGGACATGTGTGAAAATGATGCTGCAGAATTGTCTATGCAAAAATCCTGTAAAGAGAGGCACCTGGCAAAATGAGCCAGAATGCGCAAACAAGCTAGTAATAGAAAGTCTGTCATGCCCATCCAAATGCAGCCTGCTGTTCCTCTTAATTCTACCTCTATACCTGAGCAAACGTCATTAGGAATAGATCCACTACTTCCTAAAAAGAAATGAACAAAGGGACAGATTGCTGCTGGCACTCTAACCAGTTGGCTGCTGATCGACGTCCTACAAGTTAGTTAAATCTCACTATGATGTATTAACTGCACCTCAAACTGTTTCAGTACCTGGAGAATTGACATGTTTGTTGGCCGAGCATGCCCTTTTGGCCCCTGGAGACAGGTGTTAACCGGGCCTTTGTTGTTGTTACCATCGGAGTGTCCTAAATCTGCCCCCTCCCGCTTTATAAGGGAATTAAAAACCTACTCTTTGGGAAGGGGACTTTTGACATTTTCTGATGGTCACACAAACAGGTCAGATCGCCTCAATGTCTGTAGTAGAGTACCTGCACTGCATGTATTGTCTTCTGCAGACTTTAGATTTGTGGAACCAGTGATAGGTAATGGTGGCAATAATGTTTGTGTGCATTGCTATACTGCTGAGGTGACCTTTCTTAGCCGTAATCATCAGACATCTATTGAGAACGTAGGACATTTTGTTAAAAGTCAAACCCATGTCCCCATAACCCTAGTAGTCAAATTCCCACAGTGGCTTCTCTGTCCTCTGAGGTAGATATGGTGGGTAAGTTGGCAACAACAGTTAACAAGGATGAATTTGATGATGCTACTGGATGGGATTGGTTCAAGAACTTTCTTGTTCGTCAACTGGTTGATATAAAACACACTTTAAAGATAGCAAGCTGGAATACAAAGGGGTTTTCACATTGTCTTGATCCAAAATGATTCCTCCCCTCACTTGCTGAGTTTAACATACTTTTTTTTACAAGAAACTTAGCTTTACTAATATACATATTGAGGGGTATAAACTGGTTCAACCACTTGCAACTAAAGGTGATCGAGGCCATCACTTTGGTGGGTTAATCGTAGGAGTGAGACACACTGTCCCTATGGCCAATTTGCATGTAATTGCCAGTACCTATAACATTGTTGCACTAGAAATTCAAATGAATGTTGAGGGTAGTTTGGTCCCCATATTGCTTATTAATATATATGTTTCCCTTGAAGTAGACCCCTAGATGAACATTTTGAGGCAATTGATGCAATCCTTTCAACTTGGTTGATTAATAATGATCATTAGTTTGCATTGATATGAGGTGACTTAATGCGGCAAGTAGAGACTACGATAATGAACCTTGTTATTAGTTCTGTAAGTGTTAAATCTAAGAGTATTATGGAAAAACCCAGAGGGAATCAAAAAGGCAAGATGTGGATTGATACCCTTAGGGAGTGTGGGTTCTTAATGTGCAATGGTCGTACCTCAAGAGACATCCCTGGTCAGTGTGCACGGTCGATAGGTGCGTGTTCATCCATTTTAGATAGTGTTTGGTACCAACTATTGCTCTATAAGAGTTTTGCAGTTAGAATCACGAGATAATGACTTAAGTGACCATAATATTTTGATCCTAACTGAATATGCAAACTAAACATGAAAACATGATTGCCTCTTTTGACCTATAAGTAAATTGGGGGGAATAGGTTATGCTGGACACCTAAAAATCTTAGTAAGGCCACTAAATATATTAATGTTCTCATCCTAGAGGAAGTTGATTTGTGGAAGGGTTGGAATGTTGAAAACATTAATGCACATTTGGAAATACTAGCTCATAACACAGGGAAGGTAGGCCACTACCAACTTGCCATTAGAGACGGTACACATAAAAATGCCTTTGATATAGAAGTATGAGACGCTAATCACCTCATGCAGCGTCAAATTAGGAAAACATGAATGGAATCAGTTTTTAATGGCATTTTGAAGCAACAATTGGGAGAATAAAAAAACAGTATAGAAGTTTACTAGGAAGGGGGTGCCACTCTGTCCATAACGGGCAGTGGCATTTGATGTTCTTGGTACTGTCTGGTGGGAACAATTGACCCATTTGCCGGAGTATCGATGGAAAGAATATATTCTGTGTAATTTTGTGTCTATTGAAGTGGCAGCTGTTGAAAATAATTATGAGGGATGTTGGCTATTATCTCCAAGTGTTAGCAAAATATATATGGCTATTGTAAACATGAGAGGCTCCCAAACACCCGGACTAATGGTCTGTCCAATGCTGTGCTTAAGTCTGACCTGGAGGCATGGGCTAAGGCGTCGTATGTCTTATTTTATAAAGTGCGCTCTGAAGAAATTGTCCCTACCACATGGCACATGGTCATTCTTGTGCCTATATACAAAGTGGGCGATAGAGTAAACCTGGCAAAATGCAGACTTTTATCTTTGTAATACCAGCACCCCAGTTATGGGTGGAACAAAATAAAATCTTGCTTTACTCCCAAACCGGTTTTTGTCGTGGATCTGCAACCACTCATAACATGAGGTTGTTAGATGCATTGATCCGCAAAGCTGCAAAAAAGGGGAACCCTATTTTGAACATAATTTGGGTGGACTTAAGCACCGCTTTTGAAAAGGGTCAATTGATTATACCTATGGATGAAGCTGCGCTCAAGGTGTTGCCCAGAATGGTTATTGTCAGTCATTATCATCTATACTTCAACAACAGTGTTCAGGTGCGACTAGATGGTTCTGGTATGGTAACTGCCTATATGGATGTGAACAGAGGGGTTAGACAGGGTTGCATCCTGGCTGCTCTTCTGTTTAATCTATATTTAGCTGATCTCCCGACAAAGTTGTTGGCTGTTGACGGATGTTCAGTTAACCTAGGTTCCAAACACATAGCAAGCTTGCTTTATGCAGATGATCTCGTTCTATTAGAACACACAATAAGGGCAGCTAAGAAAATAAACTGAAGGCCCCAATCGAGTTTGCAGAACAGAATGATCTGGTGATCAACATGAATAAGGCCAAAATCATGATAGTATCAGTAAGTATGTTTGCCATAGTAAATTTACAGATCAAATATCATAGAGTTGAGTATGTAGATGGTACCCCTACTTAGGAGTCGAGTTGATGGCTGATGAGGAGTATAAGATCATTGTGGAGGGTAAGAAAAGGAAGGCAAGAGAGCTTACCTGTATGATTGGCAAATTTGCAAACCAGAGAGCAGGATACTCGTTTGAAGATATCCTTAAGCTACATAAACAAAGCTTTACACCTGCTGTACAGTATGGCCTTGAATGATTAGCCTTGACAGGTCTTACATGGCTTATTGTGGTGGAAAGTACCTTCTGGAGGAAGTTGCTGAACTTGTCTCCATACACTTCAATGGCCTACTTATGAATCGATTTAGGACTGCTTTCCCTCAAGTGTCAGGCATTTTAATACGTATGAGTTGTTTCTATTTTAAATCTCACAGTTTTCCGCAATGCCCTTTGTAATGGGTACCAATCATGATTTGAGATCATTCAATAATTTTGTCAAACTCACTATTTATGGTTTTTTGGACATGAATTGGATTCCCGCTTTCTCACGAGGTACACCGAGGTACACGTTTGAAGTATTGAAGGGCATTTCTAAATGTAAACTTGAACAGTGTGACTGGATTAACAATTACTTGCATCTGTAGACACTAAATAATCTCAATTATATATCAAACATTAGCCACCAATACCTCCAAACACAACAGTACCTCATGAAATGTCCATGCCCGGCTGTTCTTGAATTTGTGGTGAAACTGCAAGTAAACCAACTACCAGTTCTTGCTTTAGAAGGTGGTTATACTAACATTCCTCTCGAACAACAAATTTGTTGTGTTTGTAAACTGCTGCCGAACATTGAATCACCAAGACATGTACTCACTTTTTGCCCTGAGATGGGTAAAACATACATGACAATTCTTGGTGGTTTATAGGCAGTTATGGTGCCATACAAAGTGATGAATTTTGGAGAGTTTGTCTGAATACTGATCTACAATCTGTTCACATTGCATTATATACGATCTGGAGTGATATATTAAAAACTTTGAATATCATGAGCAGCCATAATTGAGAAGATGCCCTGTATTGCTCTCTTAACCTTGAGCCAACAGAAAATGTCAAATGAAGTGAAATTAAATGGAATTAAATTACCTATTAACTTGATGTTTTATGGATTTATGTATAGATTTTATGAATAGATGTAATCTTGTAGTATTGACACTTAGGTACTTAACACATTTTTAGGGTTATTGTGTACATTTTCTTATAGGATCACGTTTATTAAGTATGATATGATATGATGTGAGCTGAAATGACTGAGAAATTTGATACAAGAAAAGTTTGATGTTAATGTTTGATATGACTTTATATGATTTTGTAAAGGTTCATAATGAACGAATACAAATACATACATAATATAATAATACTAATATATCAAATGTTTATTATATTTATATCAATGTTTGATGTTACTGCCTCATAATGCAAACTTAAATGCATAGCTGGTGTTAAATTTATGATGTCATATAGTTATAAAACATATAGCGTTTATAGCAAACTGACCCTTACATATATGTGGTTCACTTTTTGTATATTATTTGTATGTTGCTAAATACATGTCTAAGTAAATATATCACAAATTGCATTAAAAATAAGGTTTAAGCAAAGAGCAACACCCTCATTAGATGCAACAACATATTTACCCTAAATAGTACTGTTTTCATGAATGGTAGTAAGAACATACATAAACAAGACGTACTGGATATTTTCTTTGAATGTTTAGAGACTCTGCCAAAAGTAGCATTATTCAAAATTCAACATTCAAAGCTTTCTCCTCACAAATCAGGTGTGTCAAACACAAAGCCTTTGGGTTGGGCCAGGGCCTTCAGCCCCCTTCGTCAGGCTTTCCGACACTTAGAACACATGCAGTGACAAGTGAAAAGTACCCCTTGAAGCACAACCAGAGAAATAAACATTGATCTTAATATCATTTTTTTTTCTTTTAAGCAAAGTCAAAATGCTATTTGATTCTGCAAACATCCTGTAACAAAGTCCTCTCTGACTTGCTCACTTCCGCCACGCTTTCACTTATTTGCACAAGAATATTTCCATACCACTGCTTAAAAAATTTGCTGGCCAGCACTAGGTTGTATTAAGCTTGCAGTGTGGCCTGCAAGAGGTGGTTGTGAATCACTTCATTCAACTTTCCAAATGAGTCTGAGGCCACTGACCTGATCACTTTTTTTTTCTTCCTCAAGCATGAATTCTAAGCAGTCTATCCATGCATCACTATGTGACAATAGATCACTTAATTCCCACCGACCTTCCCCAGCCTCCTCTTTCACAGCCCTTGATTTCTGAAAATAGTCTGATTCAGGCTGGGGCTTCAAGGAGCACATTCCAGATTCAAAATACAGTTCATCCACAGAGATTTAAAATAATATCCAAAAATGGCAAAACAAATGTTTGTATTGACAGATAAACAGGAGCATCCGTTACACATTAGAATTGCTCATCTGTTGATGAATGGTTAAAGCCACTTAACTCACCTGTCTGAGGCTCATGTGAGAAGATTTGCTCTCTTGCAGCCTCTGAACAATGAGTCAGAGAGCATCAAAATGATACTGTATAAAAAATATTTATTGTAATCTCACCGTTCAAGGTATGCAGCATGGATAATTTAACACTTTATATGATCAAATTCTATAAGAGATTGTTGAAGTATGTTGTGAACAGCGTGTGTTCTTCAGCAATGGTAAAGTATGTGGAGATGGGACTTTTTTAACAACATGAAAATATCAACCCTCAGATTTGTACATTCCCTTTGATGTTTGATAGTGCAACACATGAAAACTGAAGAGACAGACCAACAAACACACTTTAGACATAAAGGGCCTCGTCAAAAGTTGGGCAGTATCCTGGCGGTAAATGTGCCTGGATACCGCCCAATGCAAATAGCATTGCCAAAACTCTGTCCGGAGCTATCAGGCCTGGATCCCAAGTTGCGGCAATGCTGATACTCCCCATTTTTTTAAGAGTTCATAGGACTCTATGGGACAGTATCGTCACAATTGCCGCGGCGCAAATTGTACCACATTAATTGCACCAAAAATAGGAAGAAAGTGGCCACAAAGTGCCTGCAGCTTTCTGCACCAGAGGATCGTTTCAGTGCCTTCCTGTACTGTTAAAGAACCGTGAGGGCCCTCCACCAAGCCCACCTCTGTTGACTGCCTCATCAGGTGATTTTCGACGGGCCACCTGATTGTCAGTTCACACCCTCTTCACCAGCAAGCACCCAGAGCCGGCAGGCATTCACCACCCCCCTCAAAGAGCCTCTTCCAAGGGTTAGGAAGGACCTCCCCTGTCTGGCCTGGCCGTGCCTGGGAGGACCCAGAGGACACCTCGCTACAGCCCTGATCAGCCACTGGCTATGTGCTGCATCTATGTGTAAGCGCCCAGCTCCTTACACCTTGATCTGCAATTGGTGAACCGACTGCCTGTAGTATACCGCCACCTCTAAGGTGTCACCTGGCCCTTTCATACAAAGCGCCACTGGCTGCGACTTTGCCCACACTCCTGCCTCCACTGGTGTGCACAACTTCTCCCCCCCAAAATGCGTGTTTCCATAGCAGCCCGCCTCATGTGGCATGCATGCAGGACTCAATTGACTTCCTCCTCTCCTTTATGGTGACCGCCTGGAATACAATGTCCTTCACTGGATAACACCCAGCCATATTTCTCTCTTAACACTCCTGCTATTTTCAATTGCCACTGCCTTTATGTACTCCTGTAACTGATCCTTTTATCCACCTACTCTTTACGTTATGTGACCACTGTTGGGAAGGAAATGGTCCTTTCCCACCCCCCTAGCCACAAGATACAATGCAAAAAGGGGAAAAAAAACACCCATATGATACATGAAAAGAGCCTTATAACATAGAGAATTAGATGAATAACATCGGCCATGCCATCCATTTTGTATCAAGCCTAGATGCTATCTTTTACTACACCCAAAAAACCACCACTCTGTGAGGCTGCAGCACTTGCATCCCGCCTCTCACACAGAGATAACAAGCCATCAACACATCAGACCAGCTCCGCACATGCCTTGTTCCCAAGGAAGTCCAACCGCTGCCTGTCCTCTTCATTTTGCATTGTATTGTTTATCAAAGAATGCACTCTGCCAAGAACGTGAGACAGAAACAGGCCACAGCACAAATGCACATCCATCTCCACTAAACTGCCTGTGTCCCCTTGACCCCCCACCTCAGCAAGCCAGAGCCCACCTGGCCTCTTCGTCCTGACTCCCCAATTCCTTTCATGCGATTACCATCTAACCCCCTGGTCTTGCCCATTTCAGATCACCCACCACAGATCTAATCCTGTGCAGCAATATATTTCCCCAATAGCAATACACATCTGTTCGTATCATGAGGCACCTGAATGGTCAGCATGTCTATATATTATTCTCTTTCTTCACAAGACCCTCTTTCATATGAAGCTCAGGTATCTGCCATTGTTCATGAATTACCAGTTCCTGTTGTTTAGCTTAGACAGTTAGAATGTATCACCCTTGCGATCTTGCCTTCACTGCAGAGATGAGCCCAGTTGACCCACGTGCACCAAGATTAACTGGGATGCAGCAGCCAATTTGGGCCTGGCCTTCCATAGAGAGTATGCCTATCTATATGTCCCCCACCAACCAGCAACATAACCTTTGCCTTAGACTAAATCATCACTGATGATGCATTTGCCCATTTTAATGTGCTGCCCGTGTAATTTTTGGCAGAGATCTCTCAGGCAACAGAGTGCTTTGCTGGCATACTAATAGCATATAAACTTTGCTTTTCTTGCATTTTCTCTCTTGGTCTTATTACCTGATGGGGTGTGTGTTAGGCAGAATTGCATGCAGTACCCTCTGGGACCACCACAAGCAATTAGGACTATAGGTGTAAGCAAAAACCAACCATTTGTATAAGCCTGTACTACACAGTTTTTGTTAGCGAGCTGAGCAGCCAGGCTTATTATTAGAGGGAATGTGAGCAGTACAAGGATGTTACACAGAGGTTTTACAATCACAGTGGTTCAAGTAGACACTTACACTCAAGGTTTATTGGTAAAACACGTATTAATTTATTACACAATCTTTTAGAAAACATTCACTAGAAGGAGGCAACTTAATATAATAGACAAACACAATTCAATACCAAACCAATAAGTTTCTGAACAAATTAGGCTCCCCTGAAATAGGAGCAAAATGGCATTCCAGTTACTTTCAAAGGGAGTAAAAAGGCACATGTTAGCAGAATAGATCACAAATACTTTCTTAGGCAGTGCAAATAGTTTTAGTTCACTAGAGGACTCGATTCAGTTCAATAGGCCTAGGCCAAAGTCAATGGACTAGAGTCTTGGCTAGGAAAGAGCAGTTCTTGAAGTGAACGGTAAAGTGTTTACCAAAGTTCTCAGAAGTAGTTTGTACGAAAAAGAATCATATGTTGGGTCACAAGCTGATTAGGCCTGCAAGTTGGGGAAAGTTCAGCGAACTTTCACCACGAGAGGTAAGTTTTCTCAATCGGGTTGGCACAGTACCTTAATATGAAGAACAAGATGCAGCAGAAGACGTTGGGTCCTGGAAGTTCCTGCAGATCTCCCTGTTCCTGAGCCTGAGTCGTGGGGACAAGAGGGAGGACTTCAGGGGACTCCTGCACTGCACTGGATTGTCAAAAAATGTGAAGAAAATTGAGTTACTTCAGTTTGAGTAGCTGTAATTCAAGCACACAAGCTGATGTCTTTCACCCTGTTTATTCCTAACCAGCTCCGAGAATGTTATCCAGGTGGCTTACGAGTTGATTGGTCCCACCAACTCAAAGGAAGAAGTCGTCCTTGAAGGTGCTTCTCTGTCGAGGTGAAATTGGCAATACGGACCTGCAGCGTACTCAAATAGGTTTCTCAAACAATATTCCTATTAACAAGACTCATCTAACTCCACCAACAGGAAAATAGATTATATATTTAAATTTCTAAACAGTCTCTCATCATCCAGACACATGGGATCACTGATTATCCGGCACAGTTAGTCCTGAAAAAATACACTGTGTGCAATTATTCATCAAGAAAAGATTCACAAAGTACATTTATTTAAAAAAAATATATATTTTCACTAAAATACATATCGACCCAAACTCCAAACACAGTGAACCAAGATAGTACATACAAAGTTCATCTAAAACAACCTAGCCACAAATTCGCAAGACACAAATGATGTTACATTACAACATACAACATTCTAAGTGTGTCATAAAAAAACCAACAATTCCCGACATATTTCTGTTCTTCAAACCCTGCAGTGGGTGAACATTCATCAGGGGAACGCTTTAAAATTGTAGATTTCTTTAACACCCTGCTGAGGGGGTCTTTTTTAACATCAACATTGGGATGCCACTATACCTAAAAAATTGATCCTTTGTAATCTGTGCTGAGAGCCACAACAATCAAATTTAAATCCCTTACACTTGTGGTAATTAACAGTGTAATGGGCAAAGGGATAGGCCCACTAGTTGACCCCCCCACCCACAGTTCCAAATGGTATTTCGTGATTGCTGTATTCTATATTAGCAATCGCCAAATGTTGCAATTATTGGACGCATATAATTCTCAATTTAGGCACACAAAGTCACCTCAATATCCTTAAAGAGCAACTGCAAAAAACAGCAAACAGCGGAACCAAACTCTGTGTGAGTACCATGTTCTGCCATTCTAAAATAAAATATGTCAAAATATCAACTCTCCAGTACCCAGTTTTACCTCCAAGCTCTCAGCATGTGGGCACCAGATCAATGTAGTCACAAGAACAGATACAAGTAAGTCAATCTCCTTGTCCGGAGTCACAGGTAATCAGCATACACATCTAGAAACAAAACCAATTGTCACCTCACATCTGATCTTACAATACATAAACAGTGAATGGTTGGAATGACCCAAAATCCATGTTCCAGGTGAGCTCACACTGTGATGTTGAAGCATTCATGAAACGACACTGTGATCTGATCATGTCTATCGGCAACCCAATCAATAAGTGCAGCCTTGTTTGGAAAAGAAAAGGAAATGGGCAAACCGCCAGTGTGTAGTTAAAGTCCCCCGTCTCCCAGCACATTGATAGCAGATTAAGGGAACTGAATCCTAAATGCGGCCAACTATAACCACAAACCCGGCACCTGTATGCGGACTCACCTTTTAATGAAAGTCAGCAACGCCAACTAATCGCGCGTCGTATCCACTATACTTGTATAGTCCACAATGGACGGGAGCTCAGCACCTAGTTGTACAAAGTCGCGCCCATGCAACTAGCATCAAAAACGTCATACTAGACACTGAGAAAGGTCCCCTACTTCTATTGCAAAACGGGATTGCCATGTTGGAATAGGTGCTTGCTGACTCTGCGTCAAGTCAAAGGGGTGTAACACTGGTAATATGCCCAACACGAAAAGGGGAAGGGAGATAAAGGGAAAGGGGTTTGCCAGAAATAAAACCTCAACTTTTACGAGTTGAAGGGAACTACTAAAGTGGTATGCCAGAGAGTAGTGTATCCAGCAGTTTATGCCATCACAGTTGGCCTGGACTGCCCAGCTCCATATAATTCACACTGAATATACCACGTCCACCATAGAAAAGAATTAATCTAGTCGTATGTGATCATTATTACGATCAATCTCTGGCTTACTGGTGCCATATATCTTTTTCAATATGAGCCATGTGAAATCAATATGTCCATGTTTCTTTTCTACAAAATACTTTACCAGTGGTGCTGTGATCACTTTATTTTTTATGCATTTGCGATGTTCAACCATATGGATGCGGCATTTCCTGTTTGTCTTGCCTATATAATGTAGGCTACAGCCAAGTAATCATATAAACAACATTTTGAGCGCTACAATTGGTCATTTCAGTGAGATCCCAAAGCAAATTTGGCATGATTTGGATGGCTCTTCTCTCCTCTGTTTGTTCACACATACTACAATGGCCGCACGGGAAGTGTCCCTTCACTTCAGGCAAACCCCACAGCCTGGTTTGTCATATAGGCCTTGTCTGAGTCTCTGTCACATCATTTCTGACCAACATATTTCGTAGACTTTGACTTTTTTTGAAAGCCACCAATGTTTTCTTAATGATCATTTTGATCTTATATGATACATTGGAGTATCTGTTTACAAACACCATCCCAATCTCTATAGCCTCTTTGTTGGTCTTTTCTAAAAGAGCCTCAGATTTGTTATTTTAGGCCCTTTTAGAGGCGTTTTTAACTACTACTCTCTTTTAACCTAACGAATTGTCCAAAGGGCAAGTTAATTTTCATGTGTTTCGCATGGTGACTACTATAGTGTAACAGAGCATTTTTGCCTGTGATCTTGTTATATGGTTTCACTTTCAACACCCCCATCGAGTGAAAAATGGTAATATCCAAGAAATGGATTTCAAATTCACTTATAGACCTAGTGAATTTGAGAAAATGATTCTATTGGTTCAACCACTCAACAAACGAATTGGTTTCTTCCATAGAACCATCCCATACAATCAATACATCGTCTATGCACCGTAGCCACTTTCTCAACAGGTGACCAAATGGATTGGTGGCAGGGTATATGACAGATTTCACAAAGAATTCCATGTATAAGTTGGCTAAATTAGGGGCCATAGCTGCCTCCATCGCCGTACCCTCAATTTGTTGAAAAAAGGTTCCCTGAAACTGGAAGAAGTTTTGTGTTAGAGCAAATTCGGTACACCACAAAATGAAACCGTTACTTATGGGGTGTCCGTCTTGTCTATTCAACAAAATCTCTTCGACCACGTTCAGAGTAGCTTTTAGAGGTATCATGGTGTATAGAGACTGAATTTCCAAACTGATCAGTAAAGTGTCCAGGTGTGAATACTAAGTTCTCTATCTTGTTGATCGCATCTGTAGTATCCCTGAGGCAGATCTGCATCTTAAAAACAAAGGGTCTTAAATAGAAATCGGCAAATTTGGATAGGGGTTCCAAAATCGAATAAACTCGGGATACTATAGGTCAACCAGGGGGTTCGTAAAACTCTTATGTATTTTAGGTAAAGTGTAAAACACTGGAACCCTGCCCTGTTCCCTGTTGAGGTACTCATACTCCTGTCTACTGATCATCTCAGACTCAAAAGCCCTGGACACTTTTTCTTTTATAACCTTCATTAGCTCTGCGGAGGGATCACTAGTAAGTCTTAAATAGCTTGTCTCATCTGATAATAATCTCTCACATTCAGTGACATAGTCACACTGATTCATGAGAACTATTGCTCTGCCTTTGTCAGCTTGTCTGACGATTAGCGTCTTGTCCTTCACAAGCTTCATAGTCAGGGCTTTTTGGGCACTGCTAAAATTGGAATTCAGAGATCTTTCTTGGGATTCCAATTTTTTGTACTTCCGCTAGCACTTGTCGTTCAAATACCACTGATTCCGTAGTAAAGGAATGGGATGAGGCATTAAAAATGTCATTCTCATTGAAATACGCATTGAGATTAACTTTCTGCAGAAATGCATAGAATTTGGTTCTAAATTCAAATGGGTCATGCAATTTGGTAGTAACAAAATAGAGCCCTTTATTTAAAGTTGCTTCCTCTTCACTGTTCAAAATGATGGTGAAAGAGATTAACTGACGCTGATTCCTCAACCAACTTCTTGTTCTGATCTGATTGTCCCAATCTGGCCGATTCGGGCCTTGCCGTAAAAAAGGCATCCTTTGTCTCTGTCGATTTGCCCCTCTTTGGCCTCTTCTTCTCCCTCTATTGGGGTTCTTGCCTGAATTCGGACCTGCAGCAGGGCTTCACCGGGCAAACCAACGGTCCAGGAGTTGCAACAGCAGTCCTCTTCCAGCTCATCTTCAGTTCTTTCGTTCCAGTGGTCGACTCTGCTTTCCAGTCCACGAGACTTGTCTTTTAAACAGTTTTCTCCCTTTCATTCCAACTTAGCTGCCACTCACCCAGCAGGGTGGCTGTCCTTGCTGGACACTCGGCCAGCCGGTCACACCAGAGTGCATTTGGGTCTCCTAGGAGACAAAGCACAGGGGGTTTCGGGCACCTCCCTCACTTCCTGCCCACCCCAGGCACTCAGACGCCAGAGGCGGTCTTCAGTCCTGAAGCCCACTAAAGGCATAGAAACAAAGGGACCAAACCTGGTTTGGTGCGCAGAGACAAACACTAGAAGGACCTTTCCAAAAAGAAATGGCGAAGAATGAAGACCAGGACCTGTTTAAACAAAGGGGCTTAAGGTGCCATCTTGAAAAACATGGCTCCAGTGATTTTTAGCTACCAGTGTTCGCGGTCGGGAAATATCATGGTAGTTTGTTGTAAAACCACTGCCACCAGCCATCTCAATAGAAAACGGTAGCATTTGACTGCTACATGAGTTTTTAGACACAGGGGATTCTAGGTAACCCCTCCAGCACTCTATAGGAAGATAGTGTTTGTTGGTTCTAGGAATTTAAAACGATGAGTAAAGTCAATTTAACTTTGCATTCCCTATGATACAGTAATTTATCACAGGAGAGGTATATATACCTTTGGGAAGTCTAAAAAAACATCCCTTTGGCGCTGCACTGAGGGTGCTGTGTAACACAAATAAAAAGATGATGCTATAGAGTTGTATACAACTCCATAACCAAAAGAAATACTCCCAAAGTTCAGCAAAAGAGCTGGGGTAGAGAGGAATTAACACATTTTGAGAATTCTCCCTAACAGTGTGTAATTATTGGGACACATTTTTGAGGTTGGTGTGCTTTCATTTGGGGACCCCCTTAGCATGATTTACTTAGCCCCCTGTACCTTTGGCGAGATTCAGGGCCTCTTCATAAAAGGCTGTGCATACCTAGATCTGACCAGTCCCCCAAAGAAGTGGTTCTTGTGGGTTCTGGCTTTGCAAATACCCTGCTGCTCGTTGGCGCCGGGTGCAGCCTGAGGGAGAGGCCCAGGCATTGTGGATTAACAACGAACTGAGGATTTTGGAAGTACACATGCACTTGAGTATAAATTGCAAGGAGAAACAAACATTTGAAGGGAACATGCAGTGGGTGAATGTGAGTGAATTGGGTGGTTATGTGGAGTAAAGCACTTTTTCTTTTTATATGGCCATCTATTATTCTTTTTTATTAGAGAAATGAAGACACTATAAACAGGAGATACGGGGACCTACCCCGAAAGGGGTTAGAATGTGACAGCCACATTGTCTCGACCAGTGCAGAGGATAAGATACAGAGATAAAGTAGGAGCCCCATATATTTAGAGGGCTTAGAAATAAATAGTGGTTAATATTTTAACTTATTATTTTAGCTTGTTATTTTCAGTGTTTTCTTTTTTTGTATATGCAGGGAGGACGCCCAGGAGGGGCAGCAGCGATATGAGTAGGGATTGGGTGGTGAGGGAAAGTGATTGCTCTAAGGAGAAAGAAGTTGGGGGGTTAAATGTAAGTTCTGTTTTATGTGTTTTGTTATGTGGTAAAAAACAATTCCATGTATATATATATTTGACCATTTGACACACAAGAGACATATGTGACATGTATTCATTGACTGACCAAACTAGGGCCCTAGGGAGTAGTAGGGAAGAAAAGGGAAAAGATACATAGTTGGAAATTACACCCCAGGCAGAAGTGACTAGCCATGGGGATAGACACACTGCATTCCCACATTTGTAAACACCTTCTCCTGTACAGTGACCATATTCGAAAGTACCACATACAGAAGTTGACAGAAAAAAAGGGGGGTGACTATCTCACACCTGGCCGGAAATCCAGTATTTTGATAAGAGAACGTTAGACCACCTGTCCACTTATCTGACAGCTATGTATAAGGGGAAACAGTTAAAAAAACAGAAGGGAAATATTAGACTTGAGGGAGAAGAAAATATTAGACAAGAGGGAGAAGGGACCAGAAACGTTAACAGTGACAGGAGGTGATGGGGGAGACAAACAGAAAGATGAAGAGGGGCCCAAGAAAATGTATCCACTGCTCACACGGCTGGCAGAGAGGTACTCAAATTCAACTTATGTGTCAGGGGGAAGTGCACAAGCAACGCCAAGCACAGCCCCACCACCACCCTATGACCCATCAAACACCACCTCCACCCACACATAAGTAAGTGCCAGGGATATTGAGGTGGAATTGACTTCCAGGCACACAGAATTAGCTCCATTACGTGCAGCGTGTGAAGCAGCGAGAGGACCATAGAGTGGGCACCAACCCCCAAGTGCCACCCCTACCCCACCGGAAGATGAATGGAAATCAGGGGATTTCCTATTCAGGATTGACAGCGTGCCCATTCGAGCCATGCAGGTAGAACGAGAAGGGGAAACTGATAGTTTGGGTTATGAGAACGTGGGATCGGCAAGGGATGAAGAGTACTGGAGCGACTTCAATGACGTGGAGGAGGGTGCAGTGGGAGGGGTAGCACAAATACAGTGGGTCACCCATAGAGTTGAAGATACATGGGAGGGAAGACTGAGAAACAGGCTTGGGAGTATGGCCCTAGCGAAAAAGAAAGGGGCTGGAATGAAAAGTGGAAAGGTGAAATCAAAGTTACAAATGCCCCTCAACTTCAAGGGAGCTGGGCGGCCCAATTATGTCCCCTGGGCACAGATGGATAAAAACAACCTCCTCAAGTCTCTTCCCCAGTTTACGGTGCATGCGGGAAAATTGATATACGCCTTTGAGAAAAACAAAGCAGGGGTACACCTCATCATAGTGGTATCAAAAGCCTCCGTGGGTGATCAAGCAGAATCGGTGTGGTTGAAAGCAGGTTATCCGGGTGTGACTATAAGTAACAATATCCATGACAGGGCATCATTTAATAATGTTCGAGCACAAGTGTGGGATGCACTGTGGAGGCACTTCCCCGATACCCCAACGTACACTCCATAATGCAATGCACCATGGGGGATGAGGAAGATGCTGCGCAGTTCATTCTCCGGATCCAAGAGATGTCGTGCGCAGAGACGAGCACTGCGTGGGACCAGTCCACCTCCTTATTTTATTTCATTATAAAGCGAGGACTGCCAAAGGAAGTACAAAAGGCCCTTGACAAGATAGCGGGAATAGAAGCCAAAGTCTGGCCTGAGATTCAAAGCATCATAGTAAATCATTGTAGGAGGATCAAAGAAAGAGAAAAGGACACACAGGCAAGAATAGCAGCATTGTGGGCAGACAACGGGCAAGAACAGTGGGGAGCAGAGCAACAATACATGGGATCCCAGTGGCAAGGAAGACACGCATGAAGACTAGGTGGGTTCCGGGGATAGAGGGGAGGAGGATTCAGAGGACAGGGCCAAAGAAGAGGGAGCCAAGAATGATGTTGGTCCTGCGGGAGGTAGGTGCACTTTTTGTGGAAATGCCACAACAGACCGGAAGGGTACTATCAATACAAACAACCTTACTACAACCAGCAGCCTTATGGGAATCCCCACCTGGGAGATACCAGGGGCAAGCCCAGGGAGTATATGAGATACCCCTACCCTACCCCCAATTGCCACCTCAGATGCCCAGCCCCAGCACTTATTATCACCCCCTTGTGCAATGCAGGCACCCCAAAATTGCCCCAACCCACAGGCTATCTTAAACAATAACCCTTTTGCCACCACCCCGAATAGTGTACCTGCACCTTATCAAGAAGCATGCATGCTCGGAGGAGACACCTTCTCTTGCCCAGGGACAGACACCTATTCTGACTAGGACAGCCCACAAAGAGCACTTGCATGTCCAGTACTATCCACTGCCTTACATCCAGAAGAGGAACCACGGGTGGGGGCAGAGATAGGAAACAAACAGTTAATCATTATCGTGGACTTGGGGGCAGAGAAGTCATGCATTTGTGAATGTGATTTTCCGTTATCTGTCCAAACTCTCGATACGCAAGTATTCTCCGGGGCTGTGGTCACGGTTCCTGACACAGAAGGTTTGGATGTTAAGATAGGAAGTACAAGCACCCTTACTGTATTATGAAAGTTCCCCTGTCAACTTCAGCAAATTAAAAATGACCATATCAAAAGAGGGATTGTTTGATTGATTGATTGATTGATTGTTTATTTATATAGCGCCTATACAAAATGTGTTTCAAAGCGCTTCAAGGAGGGAGGGAACATAGGAAAATACAGTTACATTCAGTTAAAGTCCTTGAAACAATACAGAATGTGAAAAATAACTATCGTAATAGGCCTGTCGACATTTCTGATAGTGCAAGTGCATAGAACAAGTAAGGCAAGAGGGAAGGGAAAGAAAAGGAGAACAAAGCAAGCAGTACAGAAGAGTACCAAGCCCCCTCATGGCTATCGTCAGTGGACCACGCCCTTTTGTGACACAAACATGCAACAAGTCCCGTCCCACCTGTGGACCACTAACCCCCATGATGTTGGATTTTTGAGAGAAGTGACCCCTGTAAAGATAACACTCAAGCAAGGAGCTATATTACCCAGAGTGAAACAATACCCCTGTCTAGAGAGGCAGAGGAAGGGGTTCAAGAGACACAGCAGGAGCTCCTACAGCAAGGAATAATTGTCTCCTCGACCTCCCCATGCAATACGACTGTGTACCCCATTAAAAAGTGACAAGGGAGAGTTATCATATCATACAGGACCTCTATCCCCTAAACGATATTGTCCAAAAAGAGTTGCCTCTTGTCCAAAATCCTGCCTCCATTTTGTGCAGCATCCCAAAACAGATCACCCACTTCACTGTGGTGGATTTCAAAAATGCCTCTTTCCCTGTGCCCCTTGACCCTGAATCACAATATCTCAGAGCCTTTACCATGGGGGCGAAGATATGAACACTGTTTTCTGCCCCAGTGGAACTGCTAAAGTCTGGGCATATTCAACAGGATATTGCACAACGATCTTGGCAATATTCAAGTTTCGAGCACCTTCATTCAATATGTAGATGATCTATTAGTCTGCAGTGAGAGCGAAAAAAGTTGTCAGAGAGAATCCATTACCCTTCTCCAACTCCTTGTGCAAAAAGGGTACATGGTAGACAAGATAAACTTCAGTACTGTTTTTGCAGAGGTCCTGTACTTGGGCCAATTGATCTCAAAAGATGGCAAAAGAATAATTCCTGACAGAGTGGCAACAGTGCGTGCCACTTCCAAACCAAACAGAGTGAAAGAAATGCAGAAGTTTCTAGGACTCTGACATTACTGTAGAGAATGGATTCTAGATTATGCAGCGCACACAAGGCCCCTCCTGCAAGGTCTGAAGGAAGCACAGAAGGAAAAAATACATATCATCTGGACAGCAGAATTGCAAACAGCATTCAACAACCTAAAAGAGTTCATTGCAACAGCCCCAGTACCAGCTACACCTGATTATGATCTGGAATTCTATCTCTTCCCTCACTCCAATGGCACCCTCATGACCGCAGTACTGACACAGAAGAGTTCAATGGGTCACAAGCCACTTGCCTACTGTAGTGGCACACTCGATTCAGTAATGCAAGGGCAATTTGCGTGCAAACAAGCTCTTTCAGCAGTCCCCTTTGCTATTGAAAAAAAGCTTGACAATTATCATGGGGTGCTCTGTCATCCTGTAGCTTGAACACTACCTGTTTGCGATACTAGAAAGATCAAACTCCACCCTCACTACACAAAGAGCATTAGCATACAAAGAGATACTGTCCAGCCAAAATATCCATGTGGAAAGGACGAATCATGCTCAGGCTATTATGTCTCAACAAATGGTTATTTGAGGGATAGTCCAAAGAGTATAAACATTACAAATAATTTCAATAGTGCGTAGGGATTATGCCATGGTGTGCACAGCCGACACGTGTTTCGACCTCATGGTTGTTTTCAAGGCCTGTTTTTGGTGTTGTGGTATCAAAACCTAAATGAGCTGAGTGTCCCTATTGGGATACTTGGTTGAGCAAAGTAAGTATTAGTAGGCTGTGTGGACTAGGTAGTCAATGCCTATCACATCTGCATACAGGTTATGATTCCCCAATGCAAATGACGGCATACATCTACGGTAGATTGCAGCTGCCAGACAGAAATTCAAATTGCGAGGTCCAGGTAGAAAACTTGCTTGAAATATTCTCACAAACTACCTCACAACCTAATATGAAGTCTACCTCAATGTTTGATAACATGGTTGATGTGTTACTCCCCCCAGCTCCCAATGCAAAACCGAGTGCCTTTTTCTCCACTATGGTTTATCAACAATTGCATATAAATACTGATGTTTCCCCACTGTGTAGTGAACATCCCGTAATTCTTGCCACCACTAACATCGTGTGTAGCAGTACCCAATCCACAATGTTCGGTAGCATAATGGTCCATCAAATGTATAACAGTCAGTATGCAACAACGATAGATCATGTAGAAGCTTGGCAGGGAAATTACAATCTCTCTTACATAACAGTAGAAGGAGAAGGCAGAAACGCCAGTACACATATGATGCCTACAATGGTTTAGGATTAGATGAATTGGAGGATCTTCGACATCCTGGGCAATCTAACAGTTGGTACTCGGATATGAGTGTGCCCACAAAAGTGATGGGTGGAAGGTTTTGAATGAATCTGAACCACTGGCATTGCTCTGGGCGACCTTCCACACCACCGTTTTTTAGCTCATCTGCGCCATTGCAAAAGGTGTCCAGCGATATGCAAATCAGTCAGGTACTGCCTCCAATGGTAGCAGCCCAGCCTGAACTGCTAGGCCAGATCCCCTCTGCACGGAAACACAAGCAACCCCAGACATGTTTCAGCCTTGTTGGGCCTCCTCAGTGAGGTGCAGCTTGGTTCCCCATGGTGCAGCGAGCAAGGGACCCACGTCTGGGCATACCCTCTCTCACATAGTGAGAAAAACTGTGACCACAAAAGTGATGGGTGGAAGGTTTTTAAACAATCTGACCACTGGCATTGCTCTGGGCAACCTGGGCATTGCTCTGAGTGCCATGGGAAGGTGAACAACTAATGGGAGTTGCTACATCTGCTCTTTAATACCGCATGCATCTGGGGCGCCCAAGGTCCTAGTACCTCAAAAGGTACCCTTAGTAGTGTCACAATGTCTCATACACCTTGCACTATGCAGGATAAAGGGCACCTTTCAGGCACGCACAGTTACAATGAAACTTCTCCCAACAGATGACATAAAATGCAAAATGGGATCATAAGATACCAAATGTTTCAAAGAACGTAATCCGCACTATCGACGGAACACGTTTAACAGAAAATAAGTGGCAAGAATCAACCTTTATCTGCAAAGCAGAGGGTCTCTGTGGCCTTTATGATGAAAGACTGGACTTTGTCGAAAAAACATGTGCACACGTATGGACAGAGCATATCAAAAAGCTAACTTTAATCACCACACTCATAAAACCAGTAAAGGTACAGAAAGAAGAAAATTATGGACTGTGTTTCTATGGCGAAGGAAAGGAATCGATGGGCTCCAACAAATGCTGCAATAGGACAATAATCATCCCAGACCTATGGAAAGGAACTGCATCACTAATGGACTATTACTGTGTTTGCGGCAGGAGGGCTTACGTGCACCTCCCATCATCCTGGAGGGGCTATTGCACACTCACAACACTATACTCAGTGATGCTGGTCATACCCAAGGAGCACCTAAATGGGGGAGCTGTGACTGCAGACAGACAAACAGCTCCAAGACCCACAGAGACACTACCCAAAGCATCACACCCCATATTTCAAATACTGTCAGAAGAAGAGCGCCATGATCACCTGTTCCAGAGAAAATGCTCCTCAAACTACCTGTCCCAAGAATCATCTGATCTACTCGCACAGATTCCAAATGAATACAAACTTTTCAACTCAATAGAGACATTGTTCACTTCCCCTAGCATTCAATCAAGAGCGAACGCCAAATGGCTCCAGATTGTCAGGTGGGAGCTGATCCAGTTGGCAAATGATACAGAAGAAGGGTTTAACATCATCGAGGTGGAACTAAGGGCACTCCGACTCATGAGGATGCAGAATAGGTACATCCTCGACCTCCTCACAACTATGGAGGGCAGGCTTTGCAAAAAGATTGGGAGTACATGTCACATGTTCGTACCTTCTGCAGACACTGATAATCGGATACTCTAACTGATAGCAGCACAAACTGGGTGTCAAAATGAAAAAAGAAGCCAGAGTGCAGGAAGATGACTGGATAAACATGGCATTCATCCTGGTACCCTCATGGCTCGGGTGACTTTTTGTGTGTGCCAGTTGGATCTCCGATGCTGCGCAAAAGCAGTACCTAATAGTGCAATGATGATGATGACTATTGGGTTAGAGATAGTAATAAGGTGCCTCATGATACTCAGGAAGCACAAATACAAATGAGAGAGAATAATTAACCCAAATACTGCATTGTAGCAAAATACCACACTGGGATGAGGTGGACAGTTATTATCACACACCTATTGCACATCCCCAGGACCTTGAAAATTACAAAGCGGTGTGGGTAGACTTAGATGGGGATGGGGGATGTATGTATATGACCTGCACCCCTGAAGAATATGCACGATGTGGGGAAAGCTTGAGAAGCGTATGGCGAGCGTGGATGCCCATAAAGCGTAGCCCTGCATGGGAAGAAGCAGAAAGAAGGGCGCATGAACGTAGAAATACTGGGGGAGGGTATTTGTTACTGTAGGAGTAACGAAAGAGGGAATGTTGGGAAGGAAATGGTCCTATCCCAACCCCTAGCTACAAGATACGTGGGTAAGTCAAAATGGAGGAAAACAACACCCATATGATACACGCAAAGAGCCGTATTACATAGAGAATTAGAAGAATAACATTGCCCATGCCATCGCACTAAGACTCCATTTTGTATCAAGCCTAGACGCCATCTTTTAGTAGGCCCAAAAAAAGCACCACACTCTGAGGCTGCAGCACTCGCATGCCTGGCCTCTCACACAGAGGGACCAAGCCATCAACACATCAGGCCTGCTCTGCATGAGCCCTGTTCCCACAGAAGTCGATTCACTCCCTCTCCTCTTAGTGTTGCAAATGCCTAGTATCGTTTCTCAAAGAATGCTCTCTGCGAAGAGTGTGAGACAGAAACAGGTCACAGCACAAATGCCCATCCATCTCCACTAAACTGCCTGTGTCCCCTCGACCCCCACCCTCACCAGCCCAGATTCCACCTGGCCTCTCCATCCAGACCCCCCAATTCCTTTCATGTCGATAAACATCTATCCACCTGGTCTTGCTCATTTCAGATCACCCACAACAGATCTAATCCTGTGCAGCAATATATTTCCCAATTAGCAACATACGTCTGTTCATATCATGAGGCACCAGGGAAGGCAGAGAGTACATCAAACCCCAGGGGGAGAAACCTGGATGTGGGAATTGCAGTATTAAGAGGGCCTGAGTGGTCGACTTGTCTATATATTATTTGCTTTCTTCACAAGACCCTCTTTCATATGATGCTCAGCTATCTGCCATTGTTACAAATTACCAGTTCCTGTTGTTTAGCTTAGAGAGTCAGAATGTATCACCCTTGCGACCCGGCCTGCACCGCGGAGATGAGCACAGCTGACCCATGTACACCAAGATTGACTGGGATGCAGCAGCCATTATTTGGGCCTGCCCTTCCATATAGAGCAGGCCTATCTATATGTCCCCCATCAACCACCAACATGACTTTTGCCTTATGCTAAATCATCACTGATAATGCGTTTTACCCTTTTTAATGTGCTGCCTGTGTAATTTTTGGCAGAGATCTCTTGGGCAGCAGAGTTCTTTGCTGGCATACTAATATTATATAAACTTTGTTTTCCTTGCACTCTCTCTCTTGGTCTTATTCCCCGATATGGTGTGTAATTATTGGGACACATGTTTGAGGTTGGTGCTTTCATTTGGGGACCCCTTAGCGTGATTTCCTTAGCCCCCCCATACGTTTGGTGAGATCCAGGCCACTCCGCAAAGGCTGTGCACACCTAAATCTGACCAGTCCCCCAAACCGCGGATGCAGAAGAAGTGGTTCTTGTGGGTTCCGGCTTTGCAAATACCTTGCTGCTTGTTGGCACTGGGTGCAGCCCAAGGGATAGGCCCAGGCATTGTGGATTAACCACGAATGGAGGATTTTGGAAGTACACAGGCACGTGAGTATAAATTGCAAGGAGAAACAAACACTGGGGTTTTGAGGGATATAGAGCAGTGTGATTGAAGGGAACATGTAGTGGTTGAATGTGAGTGATTTGAGTGGTTATATGGCCATCTATTATTCTTTTGTATTAGAGAAATGAAGAGACTATAAACAGGAGATACGAGAACCCCCAAAAGGGGTTAGAAGGTGGCAACCACATTGAACTGTCTCGATCAGTATGGAGAATAAGATACAGAGATAAAGTAGGAGCCCCATATAATTAGAGGGCTTGGGAATAATAGTGGTTATTATTTTAACTTATTGTTTTAGCTTGTTATTTTCAGTGTTTTATTTTTGTATATGCAGGGATAGGTCCAGGATGGGCAGGAGCGATATGAGTAGGGATTGAGTGGGTGAGGGAAAGTGATTGATCTAAGGGAAAGAAGTTTGGGGAGTTACATGTAAATTATGTTTTATGTGTTTTGTTATGTGGTAAAAAAAAACTGTTCCATGTCTATATATATATTTGACCATTTGACACACAAGAGACATATGTGACATTTATTCATTGACTGACCAAATTAGGGCCCGGGGGAGTAGTAGGGAAGAAAAGGCAAAAGATACATAGTTGGAAATTACACCCCAGACAGAAGGGACTAGCCATGGGGATAGACACACTGCTATCCGACATTTGTAAACACCTCTCCATGTAAAGTGACCATATTGGAAAGTACCACACACAGTGGGTGACAGAAACAAAGGGGTGGTGACTATCTCACGCCTGCCCGGAAGATGATTCTTTTGATAAGGTAACGTTAGACCACCTGTCCACTTATCTGACAGCTAAGTATAAGGGGAAACAATTACAAAACAGAAGTGAAATATTAGACCTGTGTGTTTGAAGAAGCATCCGCCACAGACAAGAGGGAGAAGGGACCAGAAACGTTAACAGTGACAGAGGTTATGGGGGAGAAAACAGAAAGGGGAAGAGGGGCCCAAGAAAATTATAACATATGATATTTTATTTGTATCACGCTCGTACACAAGTGTTTCAGAGCGCGACTAGGCAAGGGAGGGGAACAAGGGAGAACACAGCACAACATAAAAACGATCTTACTAGGCCCAGTGACATTGAGAACGCGCAAGTGTATGGGAAAGGAAAAAGGGAAAAAGTGCATGGAAGGGGGAGAGTGGAAAGTGCAGAAGCCGAGAAGCGCATATAAATAAAATAAATAGAAAATTGAGGCAAACTGTGGTAGTGCAGCCAGCAAGTGGCAAGTGCTGTGTTTAAGGCAGCAGACTGGGTAAGTCTGAATAAGTGCAGCAAAAGAAGAAACATGGGGGGGTTGTATGGGTACAGATACAGTCCCCAGTGCAAGGGGTGGCCAGGAGGCAGTGCAGGAAGGTGGCAGGGTGAGCAGGTACCTGGGCCCAGGGGACAGAGGGTGGCCAGGTGCACAGTGCCAAGAGAGCAGATCAGCAGGGGAGAAGGGGAGCGAAGGCAGAAGCAAAGAGGAATGTTTTGAGGTGCTTCCAGAAGCTGAGATGGTTCTCCTCAAGTTTTAGAGTGGCAGGGAGGCTGTTCCAGAAGGAGGCCCGAGCCGAAGATAGAGATCTATCCCCAGCTCGTTTCTTTGAAAAACGACTGACCCTGAGGGAGTTAGAGGTAGAGGAGTGAAGAGCTCGAGAGGGGAGGTATTTGCGGAGGGATAGCTGAAGGTATTTTGGACCCAGGCCCCAGAAAGCCTTGTGGACAATGCAGAGGGTTTTGAATGTAATCCTTGCATCCACTGGGAGCCAATGGAGAGATTTCAAAGGTGGAGAGATACAATCCCAGGGCTTGAGGCCAATGACAAGTCTCGCAGTCCTGTTCTGGATAAGTTGTAGAAGGCGGAGAGTAGAGGCAGGTAGATTTAGAAAGAGGCTGTTACAATAGTCCAAGCTAGAGAGAACCAGAGCTTGGGAGACAGTGAGCTTCTGGGGGAAGGAGATGAAAGGCAGAATACCTCTGAGGAGGTGCAGTCAGAAGTTTGACTTTTTAGAGACATCAGAGATATGGGCCGAGAAGGAAAGGGTGGAGTCAAAGATGATGCCAAGGTTCTTAGCCTCGCAGGTAGGGGTAGAAGGAGGGCCAAGTGAGGCCGGCCAGAGAGTGAGGGAAAAGGATGGAGATGGTGTGCCGATGAGGAGGATCTCCGTCTTGCTGGCATTTAGACAAAGATCATTGGCGGCACACCAATTTTGAATGGCAGTTAGGCAGTCAGAGATGAGAGAGGGAGAGGAGGTGGCCGAGGGAAGCCGGAAAATGAGTTGAGTGTCATCAGCGTAGCACTGGAAATTTGAGCAGAAAATGGCAATGCAGTTTGCAAGAGTTTCCAGGTATTGGCTGAAAAGCAAGGGTGAGAGGTTAGACCCTTGGGGAACCCCACAGGTGGAGAGGAAGATAGATGATAGGAAAGACCCCAGTTGGACCTGGGAGGGTCGATCAGAGAGGAAAGAGGCCAGCCAGGCCAGAACCTGATCAGTGATACCCAGATTATCACGGAGACGGTTGAGCAGGATGGTGCGGTTGACCGTGTCGAAGGCAGAAGAGAGATCAAGAAGGATGAGGACAGAGGGAATGTTAGAATCAAGGTTGGAGAGCAGATCTTATCGGATATTGAGGAGAGCAGTTTCCGTGCTTCTCGACGCTCTGAAGCCAGACTGGTGGTCATGGAGACAACCAACAGAATCTGAATGAAGGTTAAACTGAGAGATGACCAGCTTTTCCAGGAGTTTGCCCAGAAAGGGGGTAATGGCAAATGGGCGATAGTTTACCAGACAGGAAGGATCAGCTGTGGGTTTCTTGAGAAGAGGATGCACAAGGGAGTGCTTCAGAGGGGAGGAGAATGATCCTGAGGCAAACGAGGGTTGCAAAAATCAGCAAGGGCAGGAGCGAGGGTGTCAATGTGGTCCTTGATGGTTTTGGAGGAACAGGGATGAACCTGTTTTGACGAGGCATTCATAGATCGAATTTGTCTAGCGACCTCGTCAGGGGAGAAAATAGGAAAGGAAGAGAAGGATGGTGGAGGGGTATTGTCAGGATTGAGGCTGGTGGGGGCTCTAGCAGTGTGGCAGGTACCCTAATGGGGCGTAGGATTCATCCTACATTATTCCCCAGGCGTGTCCTTCATCCCTATTTCAGGAAACAGTCTTCGGGACGAAGGACAGCCCAGGAACTACGTTTCCCAGCAGGCCGAGCGTGGCACAGGCCTGCTGGGTTGAAGTCAGCCACGCCCGCGCGAATGCGCATGCGCGAGCCGCGCCCGAAGTCCCACGCTTGCGATTCCGGCCAGCAGAGAGGAAGGACGTGCAGAGCCTGAGCTCCTGACGGCACGCCTACGCGGGGCTCCCCGCCGCCTGTTCACCACCCCAGGCCCCGCGTGACTAATCAGATAAGTGCCAAGCAAAGCGCGCACGTTCCGGCAGCATTACGTTCCGGCAGCATTTTAGAGAGACAGTTCATTAGCGGGAGTCACGCTTGGATTTCCGAACTGGAACCGCGCCCGAGGCGGTTAGGGAATGCATGGCGCTCCGTCCAATAACCCAGCATGAGACACCATTAACACGCGATTGTGTTCCTAGATGAGCATGCTTCCTATATGTGTTTAAGACTGAAAAGACACCCGAGCAGAAGTGCAATTCTGAACCATTAATCCCTAACAGCGACTCCGTTCATATGTACGCTATCGTTCTGACTTATGTCTTGCCTCTTGCAGTGTTTGTGAGGTACAGAACGTCATAGGGGTCTAGCAGCCCGAAAAGACCAGAAGACTACACGGCAGTGCCAAAGCTAAGTGCAATTTCCATTGTTACAGTGGGCATGTTTAGAAACATTGAATGTATAATACTGTATGATGTAATGCAGACACAGCTTCCCTCCATGAAGTAATGGGTGGATAGCGGTAGAACTTACGGTCCTGAAACTGGTAGAGGGCTCCAGTACAAAAGCCCAACATCATCTGGCATCTGAGTGTATTTTGAATGTGAATTGAACATAGTAACTGGTCCGGGGCTCCAGTACAAAGGCCCAATTCGTCTGGTATGAGCGCCAGTGAATGCTAAAGCACCAGGGCGGAGAACTCCAGATACTGGAGCCGGAGCTGAGGAGCATGTTACCCTGATCTTCCCCTTCCCCATCCATAACTTCTTCCTCTCCCTCTTTCCGGTGTTCCCAAACAACCTCTACCCATCCAACCATCGGACCCTAACCCTCTTTCCCCCAAGGGTCAAGGCGGCCTGCGTTACTTGCTCCCAGGTACCAAGACCCGACGGGGAGGGAGGTGTTCTAGCCGCGTTTGTGCTGCCTCTGCGGAGAAGTAAGAAGTCTGACAGAATCGCAAGCCCAAGTATTCATCAGACGCCTGGGCAGCACAACCATGGCAGACGTGGTAGCATTACTCCAGGAACTCAAGACTGAGTTAATAGCGACTAGGCAGGATTACCAGAATCTGGCGGGTCAGGTGCACACCCTTACTATCCAACAACAAGCCCAAGCCACGCCACTGCCTAGGGTCCCTCCGCCGACCCCGGTTCAGGTGCAGGTTGCTACTGAACCCCAACTGCCTCTAGCTGCGCCCGAAAGGTATCATGGGGACTCTCAAACCTTCAACCAATTCATCATGCAATGTCAACTGCATTTCCTGACCAAGCCGGCAGTGTTTCGTACAGCACAGTCCCGCACAGCCTTCGTGATTTCATATTTGAGTGGAGATGCAGCTTCTTGGGCCACACCCTTAGTTCGAAAGGACGACGCTCTGCTTTATAGTTGGGATGTCTTCATAGAGGAGTTCGGCAAAATCTTTAACAGACGAGCTGCTACCCTACTTAAGGATAGGGAACTATTGACTCTAAGACAAGGGGGCAGAGATTTGGTATCATATGTAACAGCATTTAACCGGTTGGCAATGGAAACCGACTGGCCGCAAGAAAAAAGAATGGCTCTGTTCTACCAGGGACTACGGGAGGACCTAAAGGATCTTGTGGCTCAAGTGGATCCTCAGCCTGATGAATGTTCCGCGATGATTGACCTGGCACTCAGGTTGGATCAAAGACAGAGTGAGCGACGGCAGGACAGGCGGAAATGGGATAATAAGCCGATAGTGAGGTTGGACCAGCAAAAACTAACCAGAGCAGTGGAGAAGGGAACTGAGGAACCCATGCAAATTGGCTCGGTGCGGGGACCTCTGAGCAAGGAGGAGAAGGAAAAGAGGCGCAGAGACAAGTTATGTCTCTATTGTGGAAAAGCAGGGCACTTCGTGCGGGAATGTCCTACCAAGCCCATTAAAGGAGGGCCTTCGGGAAACGAGAAAGCTCGCCCATGAGGGTGGTAGGAGCGAGCGAAGCAGAAAACACCCCATTGAATTTGGCTAATGTGCATACGACTCAGGAAGCCCACATCACAGTGATCGGGGATTTGCACTGGCAAGAGGAATGGGTGCCCGTTACTCTAATGGTGGATTCGGGCGCCACAGGTAACTTCGTGGACGTTCAATTAGCTCGGAAAATGGGTCTTCCGTTACGTGCTAAGACTCTACCGGAAGAAGTGAAGTCCGTAGACGGGTCCCCGTTAATCTCAGGGCCAGTGACTCAGCAAACAGAACCGTTGCACCTGAAAATGGGTACCACACATCAGGAAACCATTGTCTTCGATGTCATAGCGGCCCCTCAATTCGGGTTTATCCTGGGACTGACTTGGCTGCGACTTCACAATCCACAGGTAAACTGGAAGGCTGGCTCAGTTTCTTTTAATTCTGTCTTCTGTCAAGAACATTGTTCAGTATCCGTTCCACAGTTCGTCGCAGGAAGTGCACTCTCAGAACTACCGCAGGCATATCAAGATTTTCGGGATGTTTTCAGCAAAGCCGCCGCCGAAACCCTACCGCCACATCGGCCATTTGACTGCCGGATTGATTTAGAAGCAGGGGCAGTACTTCCTTGTAGTAGGATATATGCCCTAACAGAAGCAGAAAATCAGTATCTGAAGGATTACATTGAAACGAATCTGGCAAACGGGTTTATCCGACACTCTACGTCACCCGTTTCCTCCCCCTTGTTCTTCGTACCCAAAAAGACTGGAGACCTCAGAACATGTATCGATTACAGGGCAATCAACAAAATTACCATCAAGAACCGCTACCCTTTGCCTTTAATACCGGTGTTGTTGGATCAGGTACGTGGGTCGACAATCTACACCAAATTGGACCTGCGCGGGGCCTATCATCTGGTAAGGGTACGCAACGGTGATGAGTGGAAAACGGCATTTCGGACGAGATTTGGCCTGTACGAGTATCAGGTTATGCCGTTCGGCCTATGCAACGCCCCAGCAGCTTTCCAGCATTTCCTGGATGAAGTGCTCCGCGGGTACCTGGACGTGTTCGCGGTGGTCTACATTGATGACATCTTGATTTATTCCCAGAATTTGGAGGATCACCAAAAACACGTCCGGGCAGTCCTACAGAGGCTTCGGGAACATCACCTATATGCAAAACTCGAGAAGTGTGAGTTCCATCAATCCACCGTGGAGTTTCTAGGGTTCATTCTGTCACCTCAAGGAGTCACCATGGACAAGAAAAAAGTACAATCCATCCTGGATTGGCCCTCACCGAAATCAGTAAAAGACATTCAAACAGTTCTTGGCTTCGCCAATTTTTATCGTCGCTTCATAGAAGGATTCGCCAAGAAGGTCCAGCCCATGACTAGACTGTTACGGAAGGGGGTAACCTTTTCCTGGGAAGAAACGGCAGAGGCAGGCTTTCAGGCCCTAAAAAAGGCTTTCGTTACTGCCCCGGTGCTAATACATCCTGATCCAACCAAACCATACATTGTGGAGACAGACGCCTCCAGTTATGCGGTGGGGGCCATTCTTTCGCAACGAACTGAACATGGACAATTACATCCAGTTGCCTACTACTCTCGAATGTTGTTACCCGCAGAACAAAACTACGCCATAGCTGACAAGGAACTGTTGGCGATTAAAACAGCATTCGACGAATGGCGACATTATCTAATGGGGGCTCGACATACTGTAACCATTTATACCGACCACCGAAACTTGCAGTTCTTGAAATCAGCGAAGGCTCTCAGTCCCAGGCAGCTCAGATGGGCCATGCAGTTCTCCGAATACGATTTTGTAGTCACTTACCGCCCCGGAACTGAGAATCGAAAAGCAGACATTCTATCAAGGTATCCGGAACCAGATCCCGATCAATCCACCACAAGAGTAGAAGAGCCTAAGCCAATGGTTGATCCCAGTCGCGTAATAGGGAGTGTAGCTGCGGATGCGGTTTTCGATACTATTAGAAAGGCGATGTCAGCACAGCAACTAGTCCAATGGGCTAGTCAAAACAAAAACCAAACTATTAAGGAAGGATTACCTTTTTTTAAATCAGCCTTGTATTTACCCACGACACCCCTGCAACAACAAGCCATTAAATGGTGTCATGACTCAAAATTCGTAGGTCACCCCGGTAAAGCTAAAACAATCGAGTTAATAAAACGCCATTTTTGGTGGCCGTCCATACCTAAGGATGTTCATACATATGTGACCCAGTGCGAAACGTGCCTCAGAAACAAATCAGATCATCAACGACCATCAGGAACTCTACAACCCTTGCCGACGCCTCCTGCTCCTTGGCATTCCGTGTCTATGGATCTAATTGTGGATCTGCCATTAAGTCGAGGGTTTAACACAATTTATGTAATAGTGGATTACCTCACCAAAATGGCTCACTTCATACCATGCACTGGTACCCCGTCAGCCAATACTCTGGCAGACTTGTTTTTGCAGCATGTCGTCCGCCAGCATGGCTTACCGCACGTTGTCATCTCTGATCGTGGACCACAATTTACGTCAAGGTTTTGGCAGGCTTTCTGTAGATCTGTGGGTATGGACATACGACTCTCCACCGCTTATCACCCAGAAACTGACGGACAGACGGAGAGGCTAAATCAAACTCTCGAACAATACCTCCGGTGCCTTACTCTTGGTAAGGAAGATAATTGGGCGGACGTTATTTGGTTAGCTGAAATAGCATATAATAATGCAATACATACTTCAACCAAGACGACTCCTTTCTACAGTAACTATGGGTATCATCCTCGCTTTCAACCAGCGCTCGTAGGACACGTACCCGAAGTACCAGCAGCAGCCACGAAGAAAAAACATCTTGAAGAAATATGGTGCTCAGTGCAGGATAACTTGAGAGCAGCGAAAAAGGCTTACAAATACCAAGCAGATAAAGGAAGACGACCAGGTCCACAATACCAGGTAGGGGATCGGGTGTGGCTATCCACTCGTCATCTCCGGTTACAGGGATCACGAAAGTTCATGCCCCGGTTTATCGGCCCGTTTCCTGTGCAAGCTTTGGTGGGACCAGTAGCTGTATGGTTGATCTTACCGGCACACATGAAAATACATCCAGTATTCCACATAGCTCTACTCAAACCAGCCCCGGCCACTTCCAAAACCAAGAATCCTCCTCCTATTCTAGTCAATGATCAGCCCGAGTTTGAGGTCCGCAAAATCCTTAATTCCCGTTGTATCCGGCGTAAACTCTTTTACTTAGTGGATTGGAAGGGGTATGGCCCGGAGGATAGGTCCTGGGAACCCGCTGAAAACATTCATGCTCCTCGGCTCCTTCGCCTCTTTCATTTGTCCAATCCATCTAAACCGGGGCCTGCCGGAGGGAGGGGGAGTACTGTCAGGATTGAGGCTGGTGGGGGCTCTAGCAGTGTGGCAGGTACCCTAATGGGGCGTAGGATTCATCCTACATTATTCCCCAGGCGTGTCCTTCATCCCTATTTCAGGAAACAGTCTTTGGGACGAAGGACAGCCCAGGAACTACGTTTCCCAGCAGGCCGAGCGTGGCACAGGCCTGCTGGGTTGAAGTCAGCCACGCCCGCGCGAATGCGCATGCGCGAGCCGCGCCCGAAGTCCCACGCTTGCGATTCCGGCCAGCAGAGAGGAAGGACGTGCAGAGCCTGAGCTCCTGACAGCACGCCTACGCGGGGCTCCCCGCCGCCTGTTCACCACCCCAGGCTCCGCGTGACTAATCAGATAAGTGCCAAGCAAAGCGCGCACGTTCCGGCAGCATTACGTTCCGGCAGCATTTTAGAGAGACAGTTCATTAGCGGGAGTCACGCTTGGATTTCCGAACTGGAACCGCGCCCGAGGCGGTTAGGGAATGCATGGCGCTCCGTCCAATAACCCAGCATGAGACACCATTAACACGCGATTGTGTTCCTAGATGAGCATGCTTCCTATATGTGTTTAAGACTGAAAAGACACCCGAGCAGAAGTGCAATTCTGAACCATTAATCCCTAACAGCGACTCCGCTCATATGTACGTTATCGTTCTGACTTATGTCTTGCCTCTTGCAGTGTTTGTGAGGTACAGAACATCATAGGGGTCTAGCAGCCCGAAAAGACCAGAAGACTACACGGCAGTGCCAAAGCTAAGTGCAATTTCCATTGTTACAGTGGGCATGTTTAGAAACTGGGCATTGAATGTATAATACTGTATGATGTAATGCAGACACAGCTTCCCTCCATGAAGTAATGGGTGGATAGCGGTAGAACTTACGGTCCTGAAACTGGTAGAGGGCTCCAGTACAAAAGCCCAACATCATCTGGCATCTGAGTGTATTTTGAATGTGAATTGAACATAGTAACTGGTCCGGGGCTCCAGTACAAAGGCCCAATTCGTCTGGTATGAGCGCCAGTGAATGCTAAAGCACCAGGGCGGAGAACTCCAGATACTGGAGCCGGAGCTGAGGAGCATGTTACCCTGATCTTCCCCTTCCCCATCCATAACTTCTTCCTCTCCCTCTTTCCGGTGTTCCCAAACAACCTCTACCCATCCAACCATCGGACCCTAACCCTCTTTCCCCCAAGGGTCAAGGCGGCCTGCGTTACTTGCTCCCAGGTACCAAGACCCGACGGGGAGGGAGGTGTTCTAGCCGCGTTTGTGCTGCCTCTGCGGAGAAGTAAGAAGTCTGACAGAATCGCAAGCCCAAGTATTCATCAGACGCCTGGGCAGCACAACCATGGCAGACGTGGTAGCATTACTCCAGGAACTCAAGACTGAGTTAATAGCGACTAGGCAGGATTACCAGAATCTGGCGGGTCAGGTGCACACCCTTACTATCCAACAACAAGCCCAAGCCACGCCACTGCCTAGGGTCCCTCCGCCGACCCCGGTTCAGGTGCAGGTTGCTACTGAACCCCAACTGCCTCTAGCTGCGCCCGAAAGGTATCATGGGGACTCTCAAACCTTCAACCAATTCATCATGCAATGTCAACTGCATTTCCTGACCAAGCCGGCAGTGTTTCGTACAGCACAGTCCCGCACAGCCTTCGTGATTTCATATTTGAGTGGAGATGCAGCTTCTTGGGCCACACCCTTAGTTCGAAAGGACGACGCTCTGCTTTATAGTTGGGATGTCTTCATAGAGGAGTTCGGCAAAATCTTTAACAGACGAGCTGCTACCCTACTTAAGGATAGGGAACTATTGACTCTAAGACAAGGGGGCAGAGATTTGGTATCATATGTAACAGCATTTAACCGGTTGGCAATGGAAACCGACTGGCCGCAAGAAAAAAGAATGGCTCTGTTCTACCAGGGACTACGGGAGGACCTAAAGGATCTTGTGGCTCAAGTGGATCCTCAGCCTGATGAATGTTCCGCGATGATTGACCTGGCACTCAGGTTGGATCAAAGACAGAGTGAGCGACGGCAGGACAGGCGGAAATGGGATAATAAGCCGATAGTGAGGTTGGACCAGCAAAAACTAACCAGAGCAGTGGAGAAGGGAACTGAGGAACCCATGCAAATTGGCTCGGTGCGGGGACCTCTGAGCAAGGAGGAGAAGGAAAAGAGGCGCAGAGACAAGTTATGTCTCTATTGTGGAAAAGCAGGGCACTTCGTGCGGGAATGTCCTACCAAGCCCATTAAAGGAGGGCCTTCGGGAAACGAGAAAGCTCGCCCATGAGGGTGGTAGGAGCGAGCGAAGCAGAAAACACCCCATTGAATTTGGCTAATGTGCATATACGACTCAGGAAGCCCACATCACAGTGATCGGGGATTTGCACTGGCAAGAGGAATGGGTGCCCGTTACTCTAATGGTGGATTCGGGCGCCACAGGTAACTTCGTGGACGTTCAATTAGCTCGGAAAATGGGTCTTCCGTTACGTGCTAAGACTCTACCGGAAGAAGTGAAGTCCGTAGACGGGTCCCCGTTAATCTCAGGGCCAGTGACTCAGCAAACAGAACCGTTGCACCTGAAAATGGGTACCACACATCAGGAAACCATTGTCTTCGATGTCATAGCGGCCCCTCAATTCGGGTTTATCCTGGGACTGACTTGGCTGCGACTTCACAATCCACAGGTAAACTGGAAGGCTGGCTCAGTTTCTTTTAATTCTGTCTTCTGTCAAGAACATTGTTCAGTATCCGTTCCACAGTTCGTCGCAGGAAGTGCACTCTCAGAACTACCGCAGGCATATCAAGATTTTCGGGATGTTTTCAGCAAAGCCGCCGCCGAAACCCTACCGCCACATCGGCCATTTGACTGCCGGATTGATTTAGAAGCAGGGGCAGTACTTCCTTGTAGTAGGATATATGCCCTAACAGAAGCAGAAAATCAGTATCTGAAGGATTACATTGAAACGAATCTGGCAAACGGGTTTATCCGACACTCTACGTCACCCGTTTCCTCCCCCTTGTTCTTCGTACCCAAAAAGACTGGAGACCTCAGAACATGTATCGATTACAGGGCAATCAACAAAATTACCATCAAGAACCGCTACCCTTTGCCTTTAATACCGGTGTTGTTGGATCAGGTACGTGGGTCGACAATCTACACCAAATTGGACCTGCGCGGGGCCTATCATCTGGTAAGGGTACGCAACGGTGATGAGTGGAAAACGGCATTTCGGACGAGATTTGGCCTGTACGAGTATCAGGTTATGCCGTTCGGCCTATGCAACGCCCCAGCAGCTTTCCAGCATTTCCTGGATGAAGTGCTCTGCGGGTACCTGGACGTGTTCGCGGTGGTCTACATTGATGACATCTTGATTTATTCCCAGAATTTGGAGGATCACCAAAAACACGTCCGGGCAGTCCTACAGAGGCTTCGGGAACATCACCTATATGCAAAACTCGAGAAGTGTGAGTTCCATCAATCCACCGTGGAGTTTCTAGGGTTCATTCTGTCACCTCAAGGAGTCACCATGGACAAGAAAAAAGTACAATCCATCCTGGATTGGCCCTCACCGAAATCAGTAAAAGACATTCAAACAGTTCTTGGCTTCGCCAATTTTTATCGTCGCTTCATAGAAGGATTCGCCAAGAAGGTCCAGCCCATGACTAGACTGTTACGGAAGGGGGTAACCTTTTCCTGGGAAGAAACGGCAGAGGCAGGCTTTCAGGCCCTAAAAAAGGCTTTCGTTACTGCCCCGGTGCTAATACATCCTGATCCAACCAAACCATACATTGTGGAGACAGACGCCTCCAGTTATGCGGTGGGGGCCATTCTTTCGCAACGAACTGAACATGGACAATTACATCCAGTTGCCTACTACTCTCGAATGTTGTTACCCGCAGAACAAAACTACGCCATAGCTGACAAGGAACTGTTGGCGATTAAAACAGCATTCGATGAATGGCGACATTATCTAATGGGGGCTCGACATACTGTAACCATTTATACCGACCACCGAAACTTGCAGTTCTTGAAATCAGCGAAGGCTCTCAGTCCCAGGCAGCTCAGATGGGCCATGCAGTTCTCCGAATACGATTTTGTAGTCACTTACCGCCCCGGAACTGAGAATCGAAAAGCAGACATTCTATCAAGGTATCCGGAACCAGATCCCGATCAATCCACCACAAGAGTAGAAGAGCCTAAGCCAATGGTTGATCCCAGTCGCGTAATAGGGAGTGTAGCTGCGGATGCGGTTTTCGATACTATTAGAAAGGCGATGTCAGCACAGCAACTAGTCCAATGGGCTAGTCAAAACAAAAACCAAACTATTAAGGAAGGATTACCTTTTTTTAAATCAGCCTTGTATTTACCCACGACACCCCTGCAACAACAAGCCATTAAATGGTGTCATGACTCAAAATTCGTAGGTCACCCCGGTAAAGCTAAAACAATCGAGTTAATAAAACGCCATTTTTGGTGGCCGTCCATACCTAAGGATGTTCATACATATGTGACCCAGTGCGAAACGTGCCTCAGAAACAAATCAGATCATCAACGACCATCAGGAACTCTACAACCCTTGCCGACGCCTCCTGCTCCTTGGCATTCCGTGTCTATGGATCTAATTGTGGATCTGCCATTAAGTCGAGGGTTTAACACAATTTATGTAATAGTGGATTACCTCACCAAAATGGCTCACTTCATACCATGCACTGGTACCCCGTCAGCCAATACTCTGGCAGACTTGTTTTTGCAGCATGTCGTCCGCCAGCATGGCTTACCGCACGTTGTCATCTCTGATCGTGGACCACAATTTACGTCAAGGTTTTGGCAGGCTTTCTGTAGATCTGTGGGTATGGACATACGACTCTCCACCGCTTATCACCCAGAAACTGACGGACAGACGGAGAGGCTAAATCAAACTCTCGAACAATACCTCCGGTGCCTTACTCTTGGTAAGGAAGATAATTGGGCGGACGTTATTTGGTTAGCTGAAATAGCATATAATAATGCAATACATACTTCAACCAAGACGACTCCTTTCTACAGTAACTATGGGTATCATCCTCGCTTTCAACCAGCGCTCGTAGGACACGTACCCGAAGTACCAGCAGCAGCCACGAAGAAAAAACATCTTGAAGAAATATGGTGCTCAGTGCAGGATAACTTGAGAGCAGCGAAAAAGGCTTACAAATACCAAGCAGATAAAGGAAGACGACCAGGTCCACAATACCAGGTAGGGGATCGGGTGTGGCTATCCACTCGTCATCTCCGGTTACAGGGATCACGAAAGTTCATGCCCCGGTTTATCGGCCCGTTTCCTGTGCAAGCTTTGGTGGGACCAGTAGCTGTATGGTTGATCTTACCGGCACACATGAAAATACATCCAGTATTCCACATAGCTCTACTCAAACCAGCCCCGGCCACTTCCAAAACCAAGAATCCTCCTCCTATTCTAGTCAATGATCAGCCCGAGTTTGAGGTCCGCAAAATCCTTAATTCCCGTTGTATCCGGCGTAAACTCTTTTACTTAGTGGATTGGAAGGGGTATGGCCCGGAGGATAGGTCCTGGGAACCCGCTGAAAACATTCATGCTCCTCGGCTCCTTCGCCTCTTTCATTTGTCCAATCCATCTAAACCGGGGCCTGCCGGAGGGAGGGGGAGTACTGTCAGGATTGAGGCTGGTGGGGGCTCTAGCAGTGTGGCAGGTACCCTAATGGGGCGTAGGATTCATCCTACATTATTCCCCAGGCGTGTCCTTCATCCCTATTTCAGGAAACAGTCTTCGGGACGAAGGACAGCCCAGGAACTACGTTTCCCAGCAGGCCGAGCGTGGCACAGGCCTGCTGGGTTGAAGTCAGCCACGCCCGCGCGAATGCGCATGCGCGAGCCGCGCCCGAAGTCCCACGCTTGCGATTCCGGCCAGCAGAGAGGAAGGACGTGCAGAGCCTGAGCTCCTGACGGCACGCCTACGCGGGGCTCCCCGCCGCCTGTTCACCACCCCAGGCTCCGCGTGACTAATCAGATAAGTGCCAAGCAAAGCGCGCACGTTCCGGCAGCATTACGTTCCGGCAGCATTTTAGAGAGACAGTTCATTAGCGGGAGTCACGCTTGGATTTCCGAACTGGAACCGCCCGAGGCGGTTAGGGAATGCATGGCGCTCCGTCCAATAACCCAGCATGAGACACCATTAACACGCGATTGTGTTCCTAGATGAGCATGCTTCCTATATGTGTTTAAGACTGAAAAGACACCCGAGCAGAAGTGCAATTCTGAACCATTAATCCCTAACAGCGACTCCGCTCATATGTACGCTATCGTTCTGACTTATGTCTTGCCTCTTGCAGTGTTTGTGAGGTACAGAACGTCATAGGGGTCTAGCAGCCCGAAAAGACCAGAAGACTACACGGCAGTGCCAAAGCTAAGTGCAATTTCCATTGTTACAGTGGGCATGTTTAGAAACTGGGCATTGAATGTATAATACTGTATGATGTAATGCAGACACAGCTTCCCTCCATGAAGTAATGGGTGGATAGCGGTAGAACTTACGGTCCTGAAACTGGTAGAGGGCTCCAGTATAAAAGCCCAACATCATCTGGCATCTGAGTGTATTTTGAATGTGAATTGAACATAGTAACTGGTCCGGGGCTCCAGTACAAAGGCCCAATTCGTCTGGTATGAGCGCCAGTGAATGCTAAAGCACCAGGGCGGAGAACTCCAGATACTGGAGCCGGAGCTGAGGAGCATGTTACCCTGATCTTCCCCTTCCCCATCCATAACTTCTTCCTCTCCCTCTTTCCGGTGTTCCCAAACAACCTCTACCCATCCAACCATCGGACCCTAACCCTCTTTCCCCCAAGGGTCAAGGCGGCCTGCGTTACTTGCTCCCAGGTACCAAGACCCGACGGGGAGGGAGGTGTTCTAGCCGCGTTTGTGCTGCCTCTGCGGAGAAGTAAGAAGTCTGACAGAATCGCAAGCCCAAGTATTCATCAGACGCCTGGGCAGCACAACCATGGCAGACGTGGTAGCATTACTCCAGGAACTCAAGACTGAGTTAATAGCGACTAGGCAGGATTACCAGAATCTGGCGGGTCAGGTGCACACCCTTACTATCCAACAACAAGCCCAAGCCACGCCACTGCCTAGGGTCCCTCCGCCGACCCCGGTTCAGGTGCAGGTTGCTACTGAACCCCAACTGCCTCTAGCTGCGCCCGAAAGGTATCATGGGGACTCTCAAACCTTCAACCAATTCATCATGCAATGTCAACTGCATTTCCTGACCAAGCCGGCAGTGTTTCGTACAGCACAGTCCCGCACAGCCTTTGTGATTTCATATTTGAGTGGAGATGCAGCTTCTTGGGCCACACCCTTAGTTCGAAAGGACGACGCTCTGCTTTATAGTTGGGATGTCTTCATAGAGGAGTTCGGCAAAATCTTTAACAGACGAGCTGCTACCCTACTTAAGGATAGGGAACTATTGACTCTAAGACAAGGGGGCAGAGATTTGGTATCATATGTAACAGCATTTAACCGGTTGGCAATGGAAACCGACTGGCCGCAAGAAAAAAGAATGGCTCTGTTCTACCAGGGACTACGGGAGGACCTAAAGGATCTTGTGGCTCAAGTGGATCCTCAGCCTGATGAATGTTCCGCGATGATTGACCTGGCACTCAGGTTGGATCAAAGACAGAGTGAGCGACGGCAGGACAGGCGGAAATGGGATAATAAGCCGATAGTGAGGTTGGACCAGCAAAAACTAACCAGAGCAGTGGAGAAGGGAACTGAGGAACCCATGCAAATTGGCTCGGTGCGGGGACCTCTGAGCAAGGAGGAGAAGGAAAAGAGGCGCAGAGACAAGTTATGTCTCTATTGTGGAAAAGCAGGGCACTTCGTGCGGGAATGTCCTACCAAGCCCATTAAAGGAGGGCCTTCGGGAAATGAGAAAGCTCGCCCATGAGGGTGGTAGGAGCGAGCGAAGCAGAAAACACCCCATTGAATTTGGCTAATGTGCATACGACTCAGGAAGCCCACATCACAGTGATCGGGGATTTGCACTGGCAAGAGGAATGGGTGCCCGTTACTCTAATGGTGGATTCGGGCGCCACAGGTAACTTCGTGGACGTTCAATTAGCTCGGAAAATGGGTCTTCCGTTACGTGCTAAGACTCTACCGGAAGAAGTGAAGTCCGTAGACGGGTCCCCGTTAATCTCAGGGCCAGTGACTCAGCAAACAGAACCGTTGCACCTGAAAATGGGTACCACACATCAGGAAACCATTGTCTTCGATGTCATAGCGGCCCCTCAATTCGGGTTTATCCTGGGACTGACTTGGCTGCGACTTCACAATCCACAGGTAAACTGGAAGGCTGGCTCAGTTTCTTTTAATTCTGTCTTCTGTCAAGAACATTGTTCAGTATCCGTTCCACAGTTCGTCGCAGGAAGTGCACTCTCAGAACTACCGCAGGCATATCAAGATTTTCGGGATGTTTTCAGCAAAGCCGCCGCCGAAACCCTACCGCCACATCGGCCATTTGACTGCCGGATTGATTTAGAAGCAGGGGCAGTACTTCCTTGTAGTAGGATATATGCCCTAACAGAAGCAGAAAATCAGTATCTGAAGGATTACATTGAAACGAATCTGGCAAACGGGTTTATCCGACACTCTACGTCACCCGTTTCCTCCCCCTTGTTCTTCGTACCCAAAAAGACTGGAGACCTCAGAACATGTATCGATTACAGGGCAATCAACAAAATTACCATCAAGAACCGCTACCCTTTGCCTTTAATACCGGTGTTGTTGGATCAGGTACGTGGGTCGACAATCTACACCAAATTGGACCTGCGCGGGGCCTATCATCTGGTAAGGGTACGCAACGGTGATGAGTGGAAAACGGCATTTCGGACGAGATTTGGCCTGTACGAGTATCAGGTTATGCCGTTCGGCCTATGCAACGCCCCAGCAGCTTTCCAGCATTTCCTGGATGAAGTGCTCCGCGGGTACCTGGACGTGTTCGCGGTGGTCTACATTGATGACATCTTGATTTATTCCCAGAATTTGGAGGATCACCAAAAACACGTCCGGGCAGTCCTACAGAGGCTTCGGGAACATCACCTATATGCAAAACTCGAGAAGTGTGAGTTCCATCAATCCACCGTGGAGTTTCTAGGGTTCATTCTGTCACCTCAAGGAGTCACCATGGACAAGAAAAAAGTACAATCCATCCTGGATTGGCCCTCACCGAAATCAGTAAAAGACATTCAAACAGTTCTTGGCTTCGCCAATTTTTATCGTCGCTTCATAGAAGGATTCGCCAAGAAGGTCCAGCCCATGACTAGACTGTTACGGAAGGGGGTAACCTTTTCCTGGGAAGAAACGGCAGAGGCAGGCTTTCAGGCCCTAAAAAAGGCTTTCGTTACTGCCCCGGTGCTAATACATCCTGATCCAACCAAACCATACATTGTGGAGACAGACGCCTCCAGTTATGCGGTGGGGGCCATTCTTTCGCAACGAACTGAACATGGACAATTACATCCAGTTGCCTACTACTCTCGAATGTTGTTACCCGCAGAACAAAACTACGCCATAGCTGACAAGGAACTGTTGGCGATTAAAACAGCATTCGACGAATGGCGACATTATCTAATGGGGGCTCGACATACTGTAACCATTTATACCGACCACCGAAACTTGCAGTTCTTGAAATCAGCGAAGGCTCTCAGTCCCAGGCAGCTCAGATGGGCCATGCAGTTCTCCGAATACGATTTTGTAGTCACTTACCGCCCCGGAACTGAGAATCGAAAAGCAGACATTCTATCAAGGTATCCGGAACCAGATCCCGATCAATCCACCACAAGAGTAGAAGAGCCTAAGCCAATGGTTGATCCCAGTCGCGTAATAGGGAGTGTAGCTGCGGATGCGGTTTTCGATACTATTAGAAAGGCGATGTCAGCACAGCAACTAGTCCAATGGGCTAGTCAAAACAAAAACCAAACTATTAAGGAAGGATTACCTTTTTTTAAATCAGCCTTGTATTTACCCACGACACCCCTGCAACAACAAGCCATTAAATGGTGTCATGACTCAAAATTCGTAGGTCACCCCGGTAAAGCTAAAACAATCGAGTTAATAAAACGCCATTTTTGGTGGCCGTCCATACCTAAGGATGTTCATACATATGTGACCCAGTGCGAAACGTGCCTCAGAAACAAATCAGATCATCAACGACCATCAGGAACTCTACAACCCTTGCCGACGCCTCCTGCTCCTTGGCATTCCGTGTCTATGGATCTAATTGTGGATCTGCCATTAAGTCGAGGGTTTAACACAATTTATGTAATAGTGGATTACCTCACCAAAATGGCTCACTTCATACCATGCACTGGTACCCCGTCAGCCAATACTCTGGCAGACTTGTTTTTGCAGCATGTCGTCCGCCAGCATGGCTTACCGCACGTTGTCATCTCTGATCGTGGACCACAATTTACGTCAAGGTTTTGGCAGGCTTTCTGTAGATCTGTGGGTATGGACATACGACTCTCCACCGCTTATCACCCAGAAACTGACGGACAGACGGAGAGGCTAAATCAAACTCTCGAACAATACCTCCGGTGCCTTACTCTTGGTAAGGAAGATAATTGGGCGGACGTTATTTGGTTAGCTGAAATAGCATATAATAATGCAATACATACTTCAACCAAGACGACTCCTTTCTACAGTAACTATGGGTATCATCCTCGCTTTCAACCAGCGCTCGTAGGACACGTACCCGAAGTACCAGCAGCAGCCACGAAGAAAAAACATCTTGAAGAAATATGGTGCTCAGTGCAGGATAACTTGAGAGCAGCGAAAAAGGCTTACAAATACCAAGCAGATAAAGGAAGACGACCAGGTCCACAATACCAGGTAGGTGATCGGGTGTGGCTATCCACTCGTCATCTCCGGTTACAGGGATCACGAAAGTTCATGCCCCGGTTTATCGGCCCGTTTCCTGTGCAAGCTTTGGTGGGACCAGTAGCTGTACGGTTGATCTTACCGGCACACATGAAAATACATCCAGTATTCCACATAGCTCTACTCAAACCAGCCCCGGCCACTTCCAAAACCAAGAATCCTCCTCCTATTCTAGTCAATGATCAGCCCGAGTTTGAGGTCCGCAAAATCCTTAATTCCCGTTGTATCCGGCGTAAACTCTTTTACTTAGTGGATTGGAAGGGGTATGGCCCGGAGGATAGGTCCTGGGAACCCGCTGAAAACATTCATGCTCCTCGGCTCCTTCGCCTCTTTCATTTGTCCAATCCATCTAAACCGGGGCCTGCCGGAGGGAGGGGGAGTACTGTCAGGATTGAGGCTGGTGGGGGCTCTAGCAGTGTGGCAGGTACCCTAATGGGGCGTAGGATTCATCCTACATTATTCCCCAGGCGTGTCCTTCATCCCTATTTCAGGAAACAGTCTTCGGGACGAAGGACAGCCCAGGAACTACGTTTCCCAGCAGGCCGAGCGTGGCACAGGCCTGCTGGGTTGAAGTCAGCCACGCCCGCGCGAATGCGCATGCGCGAGCCGCGCCCGAAGTCCCACGCTTGCGATTCCGGCCAGCAGAGAGGAAGGACGTGCAGAGCCTGAGCTCCTGACGGCACGCCTACGCGGGGCTCCCCGCCGCCTGTTCACCACCCCAGGCTCCGCGTGACTAATCAGATAAGTGCCAAGCAAAGCGCGCACGTTCCGGCAGCATTACGTTCCGGCAGCATTTTAGAGAGACAGTTCATTAGCGGGAGTCACGCTTGGATTTCCGAACTGGAACCGCGCCCGAGGCGGTTAGGGAATGCATGGCGCTCCGTCCAATAACCCAGCATGAGACACCATTAACACGCGATTGTGTTCCTAGATGAGCATGCTTCCTATATGTGTTTAAGACTGAAAAGACACCCGAGCAGAAGTGCAATTCTGAACCATTAATCCCTAACAGCGACTCCGCTCATATGTACGCTATCGTTCTGACTTATGTCTTGCCTCTTGCAGTGTTTGTGAGGTACAGAACGTCATAGGGGTCTAGCAGCCCGAAAAGACCAGAAGACTACACGGCAGTGCCAAAGCTAAGTGCAATTTCCATTGTTACAGTGGGCATGTTTAGAAACTGGGCATTGAATGTATAATACTGTATGATGTAATGCAGACACAGCTTCCCTCCATGAAGTAATGGGTGGATAGCGGTAGAACTTACGGTCCTGAAACTGGTAGAGGGCTCCAGTACAAAAGCCCAACATCATCTGGCATCTGAGTGTATTTTGAATGTGAATTGAACATAGTAACTGGTCCGGGGCTCCAGTACAAAGGCCCAATTCGTCTGGTATGAGCGCCAGTGAATGCTAAAGCACCAGGGCGGAGAACTCCAGATACTGGAGCCGGAGCTGAGGAGCATGTTACCCTGATCTTCCCCTTCCCCATCCATAACTTCTTCCTCTCCCTCTTTCCGGTGTTCCCAAACAACCTCTACCCATCCAACCATCGGACCCTAACCCTCTTTCCCCCAAGGGTCAAGGCGGCCTGCGTTACTTGCTCCCAGGTACCAAGACCCGACGGGGAGGGAGGTGTTCTAGCCGCGTTTGTGCTGCCTCTGCGGAGAAGTAAGAAATCTGACAGGTATCCACTGCTCACACGGCCGGCAGAGGGGTACTCAAATCCAACCATGAGGATCCTCTTGAAGCCCAAAGCCAAGTGCAACTCTTGGTATGACTCTGACCTAGTCACCCTTAAACCCAAGTGTAGGGTGGCTGAGAGGAAATGGCGGGCATCTTGTGCATCCTCTGACAAACTGTTCTGCCGCCTGCTCCAAAGGCAATACCAGGTCTCTGCACTAAGAAGAGAGCTCACATCCAAGCCCATGTCTCTGTGGCATCTAACAACTCGGCCAAACTCTTTAAAATTTGCAAGGAGCTGGCCAATCCTGCTGCAGTCTCTACCTCTTCTGTCTCCTCCGAGGCCCTCTGATCGGCCTTGGCCTCTCATTTCATATATAAAAGCCAGGACATCCTGTCCACCCTCTCATCCGCTCCTCCTCTTTCCTCCTCTCTCTCTGCTACTTCCAGCCCCACAGCAGTCATCTCTCCTCCCTCTTTCTCTTCCATTCCTCTGTTCTCACCAGACGAGATTTCCAGACAAGTCCGATCTATGAAAGTCTCATCAAAACAAGTTGTTCCCTGTTTGTCCAAAATCATCAAGGACCAGATTGACACTCTAGCCGATTTTTGCAACCAAACATTCACTACTGGAGCCTTCCCCTCATCTCTGAAGCACTCTTGTGTGCACCTTCTTCTGAAGAAACCCACTGCCAACCCTGCCTGCCTGGCTAACTATTGCTCGATCTCTATTACTCCTTTCCTTGACAAACTCCTGGAAAAGCTGACCATCATCCATCTTAATCTACACTCCGCCTCTATTGGTTGTCTCCATGACCATCAGTCTGGGTTCGGAGCAGCCAGAAGTACAGAAACTGCTCTCCTGAACATCTGTGAAGACCTGCTCTACAGCCTAGATTCTCATCTCTGCTCTGTCCTCATCCTACTTTATCTCTCTTCTGCCTTTGATATGGTCAACCATGTCATCCTGCTCAACTGCCTCTCTGATAATCTGGGTATCACTGAGGAGACCCTGGCCTGGCTGCCCTCCTTCCTCGCCAACCGACCTTGCCAGGTCCAACTTGGGTCCATCCTTTCCTCTATCTCACTTCTCACTTCTGGTGTTCCCCAGGGGTCTCACCTCTCTTCTTGGCTCTTCATCCAATGCCTGGCACCCCTCACCCACAGCATTGTTGCTCTCTGCTCCAATTTTCAATGCTATGCAGATGACACTCAGCTTGTTTTCAGGCTCCCCCGCCACCTCTTCTCCCTCTCTCTTCTCTGACTGTCTGTCTGCAATCCAGGAGTGGTGTGCTGCCAAAAACCTCTGCCTTAATGCCAGTAAGACAGAGATCCTCCTCATCGGCACTCTTGCACCTTCCTTTCCAGTCACTCTCTGGCCGGCCTACCTTGGCCCTCTCCCTGCACCCTCCTATGAGACTAAGAATCTCAGGGTCTTCGACTCCACTCTTTCATTTTCTCAACACATCTCTGATGTCTCTAAGAAGTCAAACTATCACTGCACCACCTCAGAGGTATACTTCCTTTCCTCTCCTTCCCCCAGAAGCTCACTGTCTCTAGAGCCCTGGTTTTCTATTGGCTGGACTTCTGCAACAGCGTCTTCCTAAATCTGGCTGTTACTACTCTCTGTCCTCTGAAACAAAACAGGACTGCGAGACGTTTCCTTTGCCGCAAGCCCAGAGATCGTATTGCTCCAACCCTGAAATCTCTTCACTGTCTCCCTGTGCCTGAAAGGATTAAGTTCAAGACTGTTTGCATTGTCCACAAGGACTTCTGGGGCATGGGTCCACAATATCTTCAACTCTCACTTCAGAAATACCTTCCTACTCAAGCTCTTTTCTCCTCACCTCCAACTCCCTCAGGGCCATTCGCTTCTCTAAGCAATGAGTTGGGAGTAGATCTCTTTCTTTGGCTGGGGCCTCCCACTGGAACAGCCTCCCTATCTCTCTGAAACTTGAGGAGAACCATCTTTGGTTCCGGAAGCACCTCTAGACCTTCCTATTTGCTTCTGCCTTCTCTCTTCCTCTCCCCTGCTCATCTCTGTCCCTTTTGGCACTGGGCACCTGGCTACCCTGTGATTTGGGGCCCAGAACCCTGCCCACCCAGCCACATACCAGCACTGCCTTCTTGACAACACTTGCACTTGGGTCTGTATCTGCAACCCTACAGTCATTTTCCTGCACTTTATAGACACCCGTTGTCTACGCCTTATTCTTGCACTTCCCACCTGCTGTCCACATTACCTGTTGTTGTTGATCACATGTTCAACACTTTTCTACTCCTCCCCTGCTCCTTGCAACCCCCATCCCCGCACTTGCACGTGCCCAATGTCACTGTGCCTAGTCAGATCATTGTTTTGTTCCTCCCTTGTACCCCTCCCTTTCCTCCTAACGCCCTGAAATACTTGTTTATGGGTGCAATATAAATAAAATATCATATCATATATCATATCATTGCATGTCGTATGCATAATTGGCATATATAATGCCTGCTCATCCAGCTGTTCAAACAAAGGGAGCATAAAGATGTTAAAAGGTATAGGCGACACGCAAGAACCCTGCAAAAACCTGCATTTTATGGTGAACTCCTCTTCCCAGGCCACATTGAAAAAGAATCTAGTCTTACTTTCTGCAAGAAATGACTTAAGCTACTCTGTGGATGATAAGGAGAAATGAGCTGTGCTACATAATCTGCAAGTATGGTGCGATCCACTAAATCAAAAGCTGCGGATAGATCTTGTAGCACAAACATAGCTTTATTACCTCTCTCCATGATCTTGAATAGTTATATTTTAAGTCAAGTAAGGTTGGTTTGGTGCTGTGGGCACATCTCAAGCCTGATTGTTTCTGGCCAAGGCAGTCATGTTCCAGAAGAAATTCCTCAATTTGTACATTAGCAACTTTATTCAAGTAGCTGAGCAGGTAAGGAATATTAGAAAACAGGCCAGAAATTGCCTGGCTCATTAGGATCCAAATAGGGTTTTTTAATTAGTGGAGAAATCCATGCCTGTTCATGCCGCTCGATGCAGTTTTCCCTGAATGAGGCTATCAAAATTTGGTGATCTGGGGAATTAACAGCAGGGCACATGCCTTGAATATAACAGTGGGGCTAACATCTCCCTTGCAGTTTGTCGGCTTTAACTCACTCAAGATCTTTGCATGGTCATGCTCAGAAACTGGCTGGAACTTAAATTCAGGGCAAGTCACCCTGGTTCCTAGGGGCACTGTATAGTCCTGACCTCTGCCTTTAATTTCCTTGCCTGACTTGCGAACCTACAAATGCTCACCAACAGCACAGAACGCGCATGTTGTGGGTGCAGTGTGTTCAGTGTCTCCCGTGTTCTCTGATGAACTGGAGCAGCTGTTTGGCTCCTCTGTGACAGAGGAATCACACTTCTGTGCAAGCAGGGATGGCATCCGAAGGACTGCCCTTTTGAAAGTAACTGAGACTCAAGAAGGTTACTTCTCCAAACCTACTAACTCATACAAAGGTGAGTGCTCTTCAGTTAACTGACTATATGACCCCAACAGCTGAAAGTGCGAAAGGTGTCCACAGTCCCCTCCCCGTGTTCTAAGCACATTGATGGAGTGCCCACGATCACAAACACAGAGAAGCACAGCCTAACTATTGACCTTAAAAGCCAAGAAGAACATGGGTTGTAGCGACTATGACGTGAAAGGAGAACAGAATTAGCTGACACCCGATTAACCATGGTCAACCGTAAAAAAAATCCTATGGCCTTGATGCAAATCATGTCTGATCAAGTGACCAAGCCAGCACTTCTTGGCCCCAGACTGACAGCGGACGCAACTGATATCCCAGCCCTTGCGCTCCCTTTTGCCCCCTGCAGATACTGCTTTTACATCAGGCTCTTTGGTGGGGTCCGAGTAGGTACCAGGCGCCTTTCACCTGGTCTACGTGATGACTGTGCAGCAAGCACAGTATCCTGCCCAGGAAATGCAACACTCGGTTCCTATGGTGAGGCCGCCTCGTAGCATCGAGGAATTGTACGCACAAATTGAGAGCCATAAAAAGAGAAATGCAAATGGCTGTTTGGACTCAGCCCTTCCAACAAGCTTTCCTGCCCAGGAATCCTTGTCAGGTTCCCCAAAGGTGCCTGTCTAATCTATTCCAGCTTGAAAGCGGGTCGCTCCTCCAACAGGATTCTTTTCTACTGTTGAATCGGGGAATGACTCTGTGCACCCTGTTAAAAAAGCTACCGATGAGCCTGTAGCTCGCCTTTCTGATGCAGCAGTTCTCCATATGCAAAATAATGTTATGGCCACTCTAACTATCACTTTGTCTTTTTTTTTTAAGCTTTACGAATTCTAACACGGTGCACAACAGGCTTGACAAGGAAGCTGAATCTTCACTGGCATGGCAAAAAAGACTGTGTGAGCTGACCAGACATGAGGATGTTGACAAAACCATTCTGAAGGCAGCCTTGTTAGAGGATTGTAATTGGATTGTAATTGGATGCGCTCCTTTCTAAAATTTACTCCAGCAGCCTGCCCAAAGGCATCAGAGCAGTTCGGCCCTTCAAGACAATTGCTATCGAAATGACTGACTGTAAGCCATGCTGCACTGCGCTACCAACCAAATCGGCAGTTGCCTCAAATTGGAACCGTCCATATTGGTCATTGATTCACCGCTTGTGGGGCTGTCTCTGTCACCCTCGATTGAAAAATCTGTTGAGATATTCGTCAGCTACAATGGATGAAAGGTTGTCGCACCAACGACTCTGAGACTCGAACCACACCATGACGTCAGCTCCCCAACTGGTCACAAAGTCTCTGCTAACGGCTCCCTTTGAGCCCTTTTCAATATTTGAAAAATCATCTCAATTGGCTCCAGTAAAGACTGATATTACATTTGTTTGTCAACTGCAGAAAATACCTAAAAACCACAGCTGTCATCCAGACCCAGGTCCAACGGATTGAGAGCCTTTCAGAGAAATCTAAAAACACATCCCAACCAATTTGAAGAGACAGGGGGCGCACCAAATCCTGTCTCACTCTGTGCAAATGGCCCCGGTCCGGCAATCTCCTTCTCTCGTGCAACCGCATGAAGGTGGTGACATTCCAACTTTGAACGGCACACCGGTAACAGAACTAGTAGAGAACAACTGCACATTTGATGATGACAGGGTGTGGGATGATAAGAGGTCTGCAGTCGACAGGCACTTGACATCTGAAAACGGTTTGCCTTTTTCTGGGGGGCGTCTTGTGGTGTTTTCGCCTGTCCACCCAGGGTTAAATGGAATTGTTGTGCAGAAAGCTGATGCCTTTCAGACTCTCGAGCAAAAAATAATGGCTTTCAGTGTAAAGTCTCAAGTATCAGTACATGATTGCACCTCACTTAGATCCCATAAGCTTGGAAGCAATGCCAATAGATCAGTCATTCGAAATTATGCTATAAAGTGTGAGAACCTGATTATGTTAGAGTGAATATTACCTGAAAATGATCACCTAATCCTCAACAGGAGGAATGTCCTTAAACTATTTCATCGCGCCCCATCATTGAGGTGTGTAAATTCAGATGACATCACAGTGGTTCAGTTTGTCAGATTGGGTCATCTTACATCTCAGCTTGATTTTTGATCAAATATATGCTAGTGGGGCCGGTTGTGATCTGTTACCCCTCAGCTTTGAACTTACCGACTAAATTGTTGATTCTGAAAACTACTCAGAAGTTATAGCCCAACCCTACAATGAAGACTCTTTCAAGACGGAGTCATACCCAAGTGCAAATTCAGACATCACAACCAAAGCCAAAGGGGTAGGACCTAGATATCTTATAAAGTATCCCCCTGAAAGTGAGGATTGATGGTGCAATTCCCAATTCCATTCTAAGTCAGAGAGTGACCGAAGCCTCGATGCATAATCAATATATTATAAACTCATCGGATTGGTTGTGGTTATCTGATGACCTTGTCCCATCTAATAATCATTAGATCCATGATGTGCTTGCCCCTTATGGTCTTGGAATTGGTTTCTGGAACTCTAGAGGCTTTGCCTATTTATTCAACAAAATGGATTTGAATTTGGGGTGTTTTGACATTCTATACCTACAAGAGACATGGCTGAGATTAAACCTGTGTTGTGAGGGTTTTGAATGTTAACTAACTCCAGCGAAGAAGGGTTTGATGGGTAGGCCTTATTCAGGGTGCTTATTCCTTATAAAGATAGGCAGGAGCCATGTGAAACAAGAAAACCACAATCCCAATATCGGTGTCCAACTGGTGATTTTGGGTAAATCAGAAGGTGGGGGCCATGCTATGACTATCTTTGTGATTCTTAATTTGTATTGGAACACAGATTTATGTGAGGAAGAAGTCTTCATTGATGCTATATGTTAGCTGATTGGCGAGGCCTTCATCAGATACACAAATCTGCACATCATTTTATGCGGTGACTTAAACATCTGGCTTCTAGATGAAATGGGTAGTTTGGCCCCTGAAAAATAGTCTGTCAAAAAGCGCCAGCCGATGGTCTGAAAAGACTGTAATTCGGGGGCTCCACATGTTGAATTGGCAAACAAACTGTGATTCTCCTGCTGTGTACATGGTCAAGGGGAAACCAGCGGACATGTTTAGACTATTGTTTTGTCCCAACTAACATTTTACGCTCTGTGACTCAGTTCACTATGAGGCTAATAGACACATGTGATCACGATCTGCTGGATTTGAGATGTGTTGTAACTTACCTGATTAGGCCCTAAAAACGTGCCAACTCTTACAGCTAATCTGGGTAGATATCTGGCGGGAAACAACCCAAAGGTTGAACATGCATGGATCTTAAAAGAGTTCATGGAAATCTTCAGCGGCCATGACAAGATCAAGTTCAAACCCCTGCATGTTTATAAGTTTTTGGTGGCAGAGTCTAAGAAATCCTTACGCTCAGAAATAAGGAAACTCAAAAGGGGGGGGGGGTGACAGGAGGGTTGGGAAGGCCTTATCAAATAAATGGAAGCAAAAGTATTGAAATTGGTAGATAGCTTCCAGGGGCTTAATATTATAGCAAAATGTGAGTGTGTGTTAATAATGTTATGTAAATCCAATACCAGAGTATTGTGGAATCTAATAAACAACAATGACAATTTTCAGTCCGCAATGCAATTAAATCCAGTATCTGAGAAAGCATGGCTTACGCACTGTACAGTCCTTCTTGCAATGGAAAATGATAATAGACATTTAAAGAATTCCCCGCCTGCTACCGCATAGACTTTTGACATCGATGTAGAAGATATTGCATCTAAGATTAGAGGACTGAGCGCTTCTCGGGCCCCGGGCCTGATGGTTTGACCAAAAGTTATGTTAAAGGAGGCCGTGGAGCCCTGGCGGAGTTCATTTTTTTTGGTCTTCAGACAGGTTGTAACTACATACACAATTCCGGGTTCATGTAGGTCAGCTAAGAAAAAGCCTATCTTTAAAAAGGGCAACAGGGAGGACCCTAGAAACTAGCGGGCCACAGCCCTTTTGAACATCATGAGCAAGATATTCGCTTCAATCCTTCTACCTGATCCAACCCTCTGGGCTAGAATCTCTGGGCAATTAGATCCTCGACAGTCTGGTTTCATCAAGGTGGTGGGCACTAGTCTAAATATCTTCCTTTGGAATCTACTGAAGATAAACTCAATTAAGACCAGATCTAGCTGTCATTTGGCCTTTATCGACCTCAAGCAGGCCTTTGATAATGTGGATAGGGACAGGCTATGGGTTTAACTCTCTAGCTGGGGCCATTTTTAGAACTATTTATTCTTATACCTCAATTTAGGTGAGATTATCACGGCAGGGTTTGATGACCAGTAACATTAGGACATATAGAGCCTAAAACAGGGGTGCCCCCTTACCCCAATATTTTGTATCTTTATATCTCTGACTTGTGGGAGTATCAGAATTCCATCTCAGCATTCCCCCGAATCTCCAGGGCTTTCCTATTCCCTGGATTTTATACGCAGACGACTTTGTCTTTATTGACCAAACTCCAGTAGGTCTCCAGCAAAGATTATTTCAACTGATGTACTATACAGCTGCTAAACTCCTTAGGATGAATATAAAAAAATAAATACTATTCTGATCCTAGCATCTGCCTGTAAAGGGACTTTAAATAAAGGGGAAAAGAAAATATGTGGAAACTGGAAGGAAGTAGATTACCAGTGTTCGACTCAATGACATATCTGGGAATAAATGTTAACCAGAGTTTGTGTGAGAGACCCTGGTATTTAAGTCTAAGAAATAAAATGAAAAGACTAGCAGCATAATGCATGGACCTCCTTAAGCGCTATGGGAAATGTACAACCGCTCCGGGGGTAGATTTTTTTTAACAGAAAGTGGTGCTGGTTCTAAGGTACAGGACTGAAGTGATGTTAAACCTCTCTTGGAAAGTGTGGATGATCCTTTAAAGGCTGGTTCTGGGGGAGTGTATTGTCACTACCTAAAATTTTAGCATTCACCATGATTATGTAAGAGCTTGGGCTCCAATCCACAAAATCCATCGTGGGATTGAAGACGATCTCCCTCTTCAGAAAATGCATCATGTGTGATCATCGCCCCCCATTGGAGATATTGAGAAATTCATTTAGAATGCACCTGAATTGGTTGTTGGAAAAATTGCTAAAAAGCTGCAGAGGCTGGCTTGTACAGTTAAATATCTCAATAGAGGTTCTGATAACGAACCCTGACAGGCTTAAGACAAAAATAAAATTGCAGGAATGGATTGATACACAGGCAATTAGATCCAAGTATTAACCTTCTCTGGATTCATCTGTTTGGGGTTTTGACATGCATCGCGCTCTTCCCTTTTAATTGTCTATTTGCATATATAAATATGATATGATTCTGGTTCCAATCAGTTCTGATTCTTTATTGGTGTTGTGGCACCAGCCGACACGTGTTTCAAGTTGAGCGTCATTTTCAAGGCTGACAACATCATTTAAAATAATTGTGTAGTGATTTACAGAATGATTAACATGTAATGGGATATGCGAGTACAAAATCATATTCAAAATCACAAACATAAAATTGAGAATGTAATAAGATTCACATACCCCAATGGCAGTCATATTCACAGGATACAGGGAGGGAGAACAGAACAGCAAAGGACAGAGCAAATAAAAAATAAAAAATTAAAAATTAAAGCTTGTTTAGAAGCAAAGTTCTGCATATGATAGAACTGTTGGTTGTCAAGTACTGGCAGCATTGATGCAGTCGAGCCACATGCCAAAATGAGAAAAAAATTGATACCCTGGTACTTTGTGAAAAAGGAAATATCTACTTTTTATGTACATACATGCCCATCACTCTTTAGCACCAGAAGAACTGTGGTGAAAAGCGAACTATAGATGACTGGGTAATCAAAAGATCTGCACACCAGTGAATACAGAGTGAGCACAAGACCGTCCTGTGTGCAGCGTAATAAACAAATACATTTGGCTTCCAATTGTCTCCATTTCAATACAGTATCACCACCTCTTTCTCCTTTCTAGACCTTCATTAAGCCAATAAAGCATATATCTTCCTTGTTGCTTGTCTGATGTTTTGTTTGCCAGTGGATGGCAAGAGGGAGTTTTGGGTCCTGACCAAATTGGGGGGTGAAACGGCACATTAATGATTCTTTGTTTGTTTTGGTAAATGGCGTTGCGACAAAGGATAAACAAGTATGGACACATCTCATAGATATAGGAAAGGTAAAGGGAGCTTTAGAGTTTCTAGTCCAGCACAATGAATTGTATAAAGACAATCTGAATGTACCAGATGTGTCTATACTTGATGTTGGGTTAACAGAGAAGAACAGTGAAGGTACATTTAATCATCTTACTATTGCTGAAGGTAACCGTTTGTATGAGCATTGCCATTCATCCTCTACACTTACAAGAAGTGATGGGTGCTTAATATTGAATTCTATCAAATGAAACAAACAAAAGATGCAGCAGTCAATGTCTGGGAAAAATGCCAGGAGCTTGTTGTTTCCCTATGCTTGTTCCCACTGGAAAAGGTGCCAGATTGGATGATCGCAAATTCTCAATTTCATCCTCGTAATACATTTGTACATGATTGAAGTCAGAGGATTCCAGATTCTGCACCAATATTGAATACATTTTTCTCTTACACTATGCAAGTGCATTTTCAACATTGTGCTATTCTGTTGCTCATACACTTCAAACAGGTACTTGATTTCTGATTGTTTCTGAAAATCATATGGTGCAACAGGTAAAATAAAAGGATGAAGTCTCAGAAGGGAAAATTACTAATATCCTTGACACTATGAGAGGAACCATAGTATATTGGCCTTGAAGACATTTTGAAGTCTGATGCATGCACCGAAACCTAGGTCCTCCAACTTGGATTGTAATTTTAAGTTGTGATGAGTATCCAACCAACAGAGGTATAATAAACATGACACCATAGGAATTGTGTGTCATGGACCCTGTTAGTGTATCTAGATATTCCAATCACAATTTTTTAGCAATGTTACATTTTATATGCAATAAAGAAAATGGTTCACTAGACACTGTGGAATATTACTGTTGGAAGAATGTGCTGCTCCACATATACATATGATTTTCTCGGTTGAAGATGCTCCACAGTTTGGCAAAGATAGTGATAGCTGCATGATGACATTTATTGAACAATAAATTGCTTGTCTATCCCTACTCAGCATGTCAGTGCTGTTCCATGGAACAAAGTGGAAAGGTCTCAAAAGCACATGTGTCGAAAGTACTGTCTGAGAATGTTTGTTTAATTATTTATTTTATATGCTATATTAAAACCTTTAATAATTCACATCACCTTTACAACTATAGACATGCATATATTGTGTAAAATCAATTTCACTACTCCTTATGAGTCCCCTTAATCAATCCTGTTCCTTATGCAGACCCAAAGTTCTATATTTCTTCCATGAATTTCAGAGCAACCAAAATGAGACGTTGATTCTCACCAATTAATAAACACTCCCACTATTCCTGAGCTGATAATGTACTAACATTTTTCACAAAATCGGCTAAGTACCTAGTTCTTATCTCGGATAAGGATCCACAGGCCACCATCAAGTGATATGTAAACTCAGCAGAGTCTCCCCTCCCACAAAATCAACAAATCAAGACTGGAACCAGTTTCCTTAAATATTGCACTTCTCTTATTGGCGAGATGTTTAGACAGAATCTCATAAACCTGTCCCGATAGACTGAAGATGGAAATGTGGCTCGGTACGGAGGCAATTGATTCAGCAGTGTTGCTTCAAAGGATGAATCCAGAGAAAATGAGATTGCGAGTAGGGATCTAAGCTGTGCGCTTTTGCCCACACAAAAATCTTTGAGACGGACTAAGCTGCAATGCACAGTTCACAAAGTAGGTGTACCTGCTAACATCTAATAATTAGAACAACTGTTTGGGGTTGTGACATGCTTCGCGTTCTTCCCTTTTAATTGTCTATTAGCATATACAAATATGATAAGATTCTGGTTCCAACAGTTCTGATTCTTTATTGATGTTGTAGCGCCAGCCGACATGTGTTTGGACTTGAGCGTCGTTTTCAAGGCTGACAACATAATTTAAAATAATTGTGTAGTGATTTACAGAATGATCACATGTAATGGGATATGTAAGTACAAAATCATAATCAAAATCACAAACATAATATTGAGAATGTAACAAGATTCACATACCCCAATGGCAGTCATATTCACAGGATATAGGGAGAGAGAACAGAACAGCAAAAGACAGAATACATTATAAATTTAAAATTGTTTAGAAGCAAAGTTATACATATGATAGAACTGTTGGTTGTCAAGTACTGACAGCACTGATGCAGTCGAGCCACATGTCGAAGTGAGAACAAAAATTAATATCATGGTACTTTGTGAAAAAGGAAATATCTCCTTTGAATGTATATACATGCCCATCACTCTTTAGCACCAGAAGAACTGTGGTGAAAACGGAACTATAGATTACTGGGTAATTAAAAAGATCTGCACACCGGTGAAGACATAGTGAGCACTCTAATGAATCCATGCGTGAAAATGTGGAAATTTTTATATATGGAAGTTGAGCTCATCTCACCTATCTTCTTTAGTTTGATTGATCAATTATCATCTCTGCTTGAAAAATGGCTGTGAAGATTTATTATAATGCACAACTATTGTGATACCTGTGTAGAGAATCAGTACAGAACCAAACATTTGGCATAATGAATAAATATTTTTGGAAAATTAGTAAGATGGTGATTTAGCATTAAAGAAATGAACACCAAAAAACTCACCAATTCAAATGTAATGTGGCCAGAACTTGGGTTCGATAATTGAGGCCATTACTACGATGCAGCGACTTGAAATGTTGCTCTGGTGCCGTTAGGCATACTAATCTGGTTGATCTATAGAAAATATTGAGAAAGAGATAACCAGAGTTACGAGTGGGAGTATTGTTAAGGATCATGAATAACAAGAGTACATTTCACGTCTAACGTGATGAAGTGTACTAACCAATTTTTATGGGCTCGATCCCTTTGTCACAGATTGTATTAAACACGCGAGCGTTCATTCCGTCTGTATTCATCTTAAGTGACTGACCTATAAAGCATTATGATTGGTTATCAAAAGAGAACGGATTGCGCATGCTCCGAAAGATGACACTAATTACGTGCGTGTGATTGGTTGTCATAAAGCAACGAAATGCTCATGCTTGGATGAAGCCAGTGATTACATGCACATGTCTTGACTAGAAGCCACCAGTTTACGACGCATGCACATTGCGCTTGTGTAATGTGTTACGCATTGTTAACATCTTAATGTACTTAGCAATTGAGTATGGAACGATGCAAAAATGTACGACTCAAAAAATAGCCGTCATTCATATATGGTGTTGCGCATTATGTATATATTGAAGATTTGCCTATAATGGAGTTGACAAATGCGTATGTATGTAGTGAAAAACCTTTTCATTTTTTAAATGATCTCACAAAGCGTGTGGCTCAAGCACATGTGGGCTCATTATTAATCTATATTTACTGTTTGAACCATGAATGGGAGTGATTAGCTGGATTGTAAAACCAGATTAGTTGAGCTATAAATTAGCATGCATAATGTCAATTGCGCGCAATAGAATTCCAATGTTAAATGGCTATTATGTCTCAAGGGCGGTGGCTTGAGCACATCAATGTTTACAATTATTAGTGCAATCATCCAAGCCATAATTTTTAAACCCTTTTTGAAAGTTTATAGCTCAGATGCCAGCTAGTAAGACCAAATTTAAGTGCACAATAAGTTAAATGCACACGTTTACCTTGTTATGCCTTGCACTAGTGCTCATTTTAGGAAGTTTGATTGTCTTTGTAGTCTAACAATAACCTGAAAAGGGTGAACAGTTTAGAATGCTATCACCTAAGACATATTCAAATTTTGAAGGATGACAGGCATTTCAGACATACCCATGTTATTTAATATGTTTCTTGAAGGAATTGGTCCTCTTTTTAATTTTAAAACAGTGAACCAGTATCTCCACAGAATAGTGCATTACTTGTATTGAATTGCTGTTCTACAAACAAATGGAGGTAAAGTTGTTCCAAACATCATCTATACAGTCTCTTACTTTGTCTGCAATGTACAATTTGTGGACTTGTTTTTTTGCAGATCTTTCACTCAACAAAGACTACAACATTGTCCATACTCATGACTCATTAGATACTTTGAAACATAGGATCATCATGGCCACTTACTACAAGAGAGTCTTCAACATGGAAGTCATAGTGGGTGTGTTGAACATAATTTTATTCGGCTGAAAGCCATAAAAGCATGAAAACAGTCACATACATAATATCATAGATACATTCATTGATTCACAAGTGTTAAAAGTAGATACAATTACAATTGGTAAACACCATGCTCTAAGGGGATGTACAATTCATCAGTAATGGGGACAGAAGTTATCACCAACCCATCCCATTGATTTCTGCACAAAATCATGAAATCAAGAAATCAATAAGGTTACAATTAATAAAAGCCATGATCCAAAGGCAGTATAAAATTAATCAGTTACAGGAACAAAGGTTTTCACCAGCCAGTCCCTTTACAAAGCCAGCGTTCAGTAATTGGCCCTGTGCAGCCAGGCTATTGGTACACATTTTGCAATACAATAGATGAGATTCAGGTCTGAGGTTCTTTTACACAGAGTCACAGCCTCAGTAGCCGATCTAACATCTTACTGCGAAATACTGGGAGCAGTAAACACTTTCACAACCTTAAGTATTCTGGGCAGAATGTATGGGAGGTAAGGTCTTTAGGACCCTCCTCCCCCTACACTCCTCTCCTACGTGAGGCTTATGACTCATCGGCAGCCATCCATGCGCCTGGACCCGGGATGCAGGATGGCTGCGAGCCGACGCATGAGAATGCACGACTCACCTTGTAGCATGATACAGACTCCATTTTGTAATACACTTAGACTACATTTTGAGTACACTAATTCCCCGTTTGAAATGTCAGACATGAATGTTCAACCCGTGTGCCACCCAGTCTTATCCCTGCTGCTAAGCTATTGTGAGGAGGTTCAAAACTCATAATGTGTATTGTTCATATTAAAATGGATGTTCATATTAAAATAGAACAACCCTTGTCCATCCCAGCACACCTACATGTAAAGTTGTCAAACATATGTATATTCAAATCTGTTACGGTCGACCAAAGGTCATTGCTACTGTGCAATAAAAGGCAATGTACAAAATCACCATGCATGATATGATTTCAAGTGTTGTAACATATACGAGCTATTTAACGTAAGAGACCCCACCTGTTGTCAAATGGAATGTCGTTTGAAGTAATTGTTTTTACCCTTGAGCATGTACATCTGCCCAATCATAAGTATAACGTTGTAACTTGTCACTGATGTTGACATATACACCAACCTGGTCCTACCTTACATCTATGCTAGCTTTCCCCATGTGCCCCCACAACAAAATGAAGAACTGTGAATGATGCAATGTTAACAAAAGCTTTTTTATTGATTCTGTGAACACAGTACTCATGAACCACGAAGAAGTGTAAAATAAATAGTGCCCATAAACTCATACGATATATCCATAGATGAATGCATATGTGTAAACATGCAATGTGCTGAAATACCTCAGTTTTCCATCTCTATAATTATGTGCATACTACTTGATAAATTTAGACCTGCGAAAAATTACAAGGCCATCTCCCCCTCCTCCTAGTGAGCCGCGTATTCAACTCCCACCCTCCTCCTTCAAAGGCCCGGCTGGGCTTAAAGGTCCCTGGTTTACTGACGTTAGAATAATACAGCTACACTTCCCTGCATTCCTGTTGAGCCCGCACCAAGTATTCACCTTCCCCCATGCCCCCTGACACCTGATGCCACCATTAAATCACCATGTACTGCCATGTCCTGATTAAGAAGAATTATGAGCAACACGGCCACACAGATGCCGCCTTTTTAGATTGCCAGCTATGTGCCCCTCTGACCAAATGGTATTTCAGTTCACCTTAACCTTGACTGACCATGGAGGCAGTTATTCACTCTTGTACTAACATACCGTAAAGCTGTCATCTAACAGAGCAGAAAGATAAAGGTACCCTAACCCGTGCCCCCTGATAGGACACCTGGACTCATGATACTGGGTCCTCTGTTAACAGCGGTTTTATGATGATGTATTAAGGAAGCTCAGAGTTGTATACTGTTTCTCTCTGTCTCTTTTATGGTATTAGATGAATGAGTTGTAGGATTTATATGTTAAATTGACATAGAAATTAGTGATGAATGTGTATGCGTGGCCATAATGGCAAAATATATCCACATGGACAGCTCGTGACCTGATACTCCACCCCGATGAGCCCAGCTGACCCAAGCACTCCATGATGCCACCAGGTGGATCTCCGCCAATCATTGAGCGCTGCACCTACATTGTACATAGTAGCTAGTCTTCACCACTCAATCCCCACGATTATATGCCCCCTATAGTTTACCTCATCCATGACGTATTTTTGTAATAAATATAACTGTCTTTGCTATTGTCAGACAGAGCGCTCTCGGAGTTTTCAGAGTCCTTTGCATGCCCTATATTGATTTAGATAAAGCCTTTTATATCTCACCCGCACTTGGTCTTGGTCTCATTCCCTGTTGGGGTGTGTCCATTATTGCCTCTCATTGTAGAGTTTAACTGTCTTTTTGAGGGACTCTCACTTTCAAGTGGTGACCCTGACGCGATTGCGTTCTTTTTGTCTCTTTTTGGCACAAGACGTCGCCGGCCACAGTGGAGATGCACAACGTGCCCCCTCAAGAGAGCTGCCTGCCTACAGCGACTGGTACGCTTAGACGTGCGCATGCAGTAGGGCGAGAGTATACGGGTCCCACTTCAAAAAACCCATAGTAACACTCGCCGCAGCCGGGTGTGGCCATTGAGCGTGGGACAGCGCCGCCTCAACGGACCAGGTCCGGAGGGTCTCGGATCAAGACGGGCACATGAGTATTAAGTGCGAGTGACATTAAAAGGAGTCGGATATAGATAAGAGTGTATGAGATCAAGCAAAGGTAAAAAGGGGGCTCTTTCAAGGGTAAACTAATTGGTGCTTTCATACTTTTCTCTTTCTGTTGCATATGGCCGTTAGGATAAGTTAAGGAGATTACAAGGTAAAAAAGGAAGACGGGAACCTAGTTCTGCAAGGGGGTAGAAGGTGGCGCCGCATAGTGCTATCTTGACTATTACTGGGAATAAGTAAAACAGAGAAAAAAATGTAAGAGTCTCAGCTGAGTAATTTAGAAAACGCTTTTTTCTTTTTATCTTTTCTAAAAATCTATGAGGGATATTCTGACAACTTAAGGGTTAAAGGGTGTGACGGGTTAGAATAAATGGGACCATTTGAATAAAGGACAGTAAAGGAAGGAAAGGGAGGTATATGTTATATGTTGTAAGTAAAACGTTTTTTCAAATTGACGTCATTTATTGAATATGTCATGCCTCTTTTGTGACTGCAATGTTGTGACAAAGTGATAAGTAGGTTGTATCGGGCTTTGGTGAAAAGTGGTCATTGTGTGACCTCTTGAGATCTAGTATGCAGGCTATAACAGGGATACATTAGTATTTAAGAACTGCCATCACTAGGAGTGTGCACACGAGGTACCCCGATCAACGTAGGGTGACACAAGAGGGTGAAAGACAGGGGAACAGCATGGGGGCTGAAACACCTCTGGCCCATATTTGCCAATATTTGCCAGGCTACGAGGAATGCATAACCAAATACCATGACCAATGGGTCTCGGAATTCCCCAGGTATGGCCCCAAGGAGCATCGTTTGACAAAAGCGTGTTGGACATGGTGGCCACATGCCTATTTGTTAAGTACAAAGGAAAACAATTGCAGAATAGAAGGGAAATATTAGACTTATGGAGGCTATTTGAAGAATTGCCCCCAATCAAAAGAAAGGAAATAGCACAAGAACAGACTCCCCTGGCAACAGAAGGAAGCGAAAAGAAGGCTAAAGGAAAGGAAGGGCCAGTAGAGGTAACACAATTGTATCCCCTTTTGAATAAACCAGTGCCCGCTGAGGGATACAGTGACCCAGTGTATGTGTCTACACCTACTCCCGTAATTGCACCCCAACCCACTGCGCCCGCACCATATGATTGTCCTAGAACAAGTGGACAGGTGAGTACGCCGACAATAGACATTGAAAAATTCACAGAAGACTTAGATTCCAGACTATCAATAGCCCGAAATGAATAGTTTAGACTACCAGATATATGTGAACAAAGTGGATCGGGCACTTAAAATATCGGGCAAACACAGAGGGTGCAGACGCCTGACAGATCCATAGAAGAAGGGTGGAAGAAGGAGGAGATACTATTCCGAATACAGGATGAGCCAATCAGAATAATAGAGCTAGAACAACATACACCCGAGGGAAACACAGGGGAAGAAGGAATGGCCACTGGAGGGGTGGAGGAATTGTGGTGTGACATAGAGGAAGATGAGTTAGAAGGTTGTGTTTGAACCTTGCAGCAGCAGCATTGATCTTAACGTGCTGCATTTCTGAATTTGTTTTCTGTTCCCGGCACTGCGAGCGAAGGAGCAAAGCTCTTGCTGGGAACTATATCGCTGTGACCTGCTTCCTGGAGGAGGCAGAGTTACAGCCACCCACGTGTGTGGTCACGTGATCAGACCAAGCACTCATCCCTGTGCCAGAGTCACCCGAGCGGCGTGTGTGTTTGAACCTTGCAGCAGCAGCATTGATCCTAACGTGCTGCATTTCTGAATTTGTTTTCTGTTCCCGGCACTGCGAGCGAAGGAGCAAAGCTCTTGCCAGGAACTATATCGCCGCGACCTGCTTCCTGGAGGAGGCGGAGTTACAGCCGCCCACGTGTGTGGTCACGTGATCAGATCAAGCACTCATCCCTGCGCCAGAGTCGCCCGAGCGGCGTGTGTGTTTGAACCTTGCAGCAGCAGCATTGATCCTAACGTGCTGCATTTCAGAATTTGTTTTCTGTTCCCGGCACTGCGAGCGAAGGAGCAAAGCTCTTGCCGGGAACTATATCGCTGTGACCTGCTTCCTGGAGGAGTCAGAGTTACAGTCGCCCACGTGTGTGGTCACGTGATCAGACCAAGCAATCATCCCTGCGCCAGAGTCACCCTTGCAGCGTTAAGCCCATCGGGGAAAAGGGCATTGGCTGTTGTGCGGCTGTTTGCGAGTGATCGGCGCAGTGGGAAGTAAAAGACTCAACATGGACTCTACATCGAACATGACCGTGGGCGATACGGTAAGCATTCAGGCACCAAACACCTGTAGTCGTACGAAACTGCCCGGTGCCAGGGGCACTATGGGGGAAAAAAGTGAGGCACCGAGTGGTGCACATGTTCAAGGCGGGATATGTTCGCTGCCCCCAGCTGCGCCCATTCCCCCCACTGACGGTACGATCCACACAAACAAAGCCGCTGCCTCCCCGATCCCCCACTCACCTACCCCTCCATTTTCCTCCCCCCGGTAAACTCCTTACCCGTCCTGGACAAATTTCAGTTCTCACCTTTACGCAGTTCCTCTGCCAGCTACGACGGGTCGCAGTCTGCTGCATGCGACAGTGCTGATGGTGATGTGCTTGCGCATGGTGATGAAATCATGATAGCAGACTCAGGCAAAGCATGTGGAGCCGAGCAAAGGATAGGGGAGTGACTGCAAACTGGAAAGTCGCAGCCTGGAAGGGGGGGTGTCGGCGAGGGAAGTAGCAAGGAATGAAGGCTTCTGTCTACCACAGGAAGAAGCCTCTTGCGCAACAAGGCACAAAATGAATAACAAAATGAATAACAAAGCCAAAGCACCAAAAACATTTATACCAAGCATTCTTTATGAGAGCATTGAAGCAGCAGCATGTGTGGACAGCATGGAAAGCCAAGCCACAAAAATAAAACTACCAGCAGCAATACAAAATGGACAGAAACTGCGTGAGAAGGACAAATCAAATCTATTGTCCCCCCAGAACAAAGAACCAACGTGTTTCCAGAAAAGAGACTCGCACAATGTAATACCCAGGAGTCATCTAATATCGTGGCACACAAAAAAACAAACGCAAGAACAAATTTAATCAATGGGGCAGGTGGCCCTCTGAAACAAGCTCCCATGCGGAAACCCAAACCGCGTGCCTCGTCCCTCTCAGGAATAAAAACCATAAGATGGCACATTAAAAAGAAAGATTTACTCTCTTATCAGAAAGATCATACCTGGGGAAGTAGGGTCATGGACTCCAAACAGCAGCAAACTGAAATGGAAATGTCAGACCATGACCTTCTTCTAGCATCGGGCCGATGTGAGCAAACAATGTCTCAGGATAACCAGCCAGAAATAGATAAAAGCGGCTCTACAAACATACTTAATGGCAAAATGAATATAGAGACCGAAGGAATTAAAAATGTGCCCACAAAAAATGCAGCTTCTAACCAACAGAAACAAGCGGATAAATTGGAGGAAGCCCAAAAGATATCTATAAATGAACCTAGAAGTAGCTCAACTCCGCAGGCAGCTCGATCAAAAAGGCAATATGAAGAGGTGGAAGTAAACAAACCTACTGCTATTATGGACCAGGAAAAAAGAAAAAATAAATGAAAACAAAAGTGCCATGAGTGCAGAAAAGGTAGTGAATACAAAAATCACTTCAGAACTGCAGGACGATGTCTTTCTTCCATTACAAATGACCAATGAAGATGTACCCCAAGAAATAAGCAGTAGCACGATTTCAGACATACAGCAGGGTGACGAAGAACACATCGAGCCAAGCCCCAATAGTGTGGAAGTGAAAGAAAAGGATCTTGGAAGAGACCAAGTTCCGTCACAAAATCCATGGCCATTAATAGACATCTGTGCAAATATGCAAGCTGCTGTAGGGTCAATGATGACGATAGCTCTTGCACCATATTTAAAGCTATATGAGGCACTACATGAAAACTGTAAGGATCAAGCATACGTATTGGCTCAAATCCAAACTAAATTAACTAAGGTGGAAAAACAGTTGGCGGTAGATAAAGAAAGAAAGATACAAGAAAAAGAGTCAGAAAAAGGCATAATCAAGACCTTAAATGACCTAATTGAAGGGGCCAGGCAAGATAAGAGAGCCTTTTTGCACTGTTTCAGTGATACCATCAAGCTACTTAAATCAGAGAGCCAAAAAGACCACATCAAATATGAGAACAAAAGTACCCTAACAGAAAAACTGGACACAACCCCAAGGACGAGTGAGGAACAAAGGAGGGTAATTGTGACGGAATTGCGGAGTAGAATAGCCGAAACAGCAAGCTCTTGTGTGACAGATCAAATGGATAGTCGAAATTTGCCAATAGGCAATCGAAGAACTGAAAGAAACTTGAAAGATACATTGAACAATGGCGAAATGGTACAGACCTCGCAACATAATGACGGCCAAAACCAGCATAATGGTATTTATCCATTATTCTCCATTGAAAATATAAAAGAATTAAAACAACCAGGCAAGGCTGATAACCCAGAGGCCGACAAAGAAAAACAACATAAAAAACAGAAAGAAGTCATGGAAAAATTAGACAAAAAGTCTAAAAACTTGCCAAACCAAAAAAAATGGAGATACCAAGGAACACGGCAGTTCATAAGAAATCTAAAGCCTATAGGACAAGAGACACCGAATCCTATTCAACAAGTGCAAATAATGAAAAAAAAGGATGATCCAACACAAACAGAAAACCAAGATCGAGAATATATCAAGGATGTGGAACTAGAGAGTACTTTAGAAAGTTCCTTAAATGAGTCAAATAGGCAAGAATCTCTACTACTCCTATCAGTATACGAGAACGAAAGCACGCAAGAGTCAATGGAGGACAATGAAGTTCCTGGAAACAAAGAAAACAAATCACTGGACAATTTAGAAGGCCCGGCTTCGCCCTTTCAAACTCTGCATGAAAAAAAATTTTGCAAATTGAGAAAAAAAAAGATCTGGAAAAAAAGGAAACAACAATTGCTTAACGCCATGATTGAACAATCTAGCAAAGGACGGGTAAGAAAGAGCACAAACGCAAATAAGAGTTCCGGATTGAAAAGCTCCTACGAACACGGCGAGACAAAGGATAGAAGGAGCGACAAGAACAAACTAGAGCCCTTCAATAACCAAACCCATTTATACAAACTAAGAATGGAGAGAGTCTTAAGAGCAAAGGATGGCTTGATCTTAAATAGATCAAATTTAATGAAACTCCTGCATAATGTCCCACAACTGAGAGTTATTGAACCGAAAGATATAAAAATTGTAGAATTCCTGAATGAAGAACATTTGGACAGAATATGCATTCATTTAAAATCAAAGGCGGTCATGAACTCAATATGGCAAGCAGCAGACGACCTCCGAAAACTGGGTTTTGATGTCAAAACAGAAAACCAACATCAGAGTGAAAAAGATCAAAAAAAGAACATACCAAAGAAAAAAAGTTCTGAAGAGTCAAAACAGGCCCACGGGGACCAAAGTGAAGATGAAGTGGACTATAGACCTACACGGTTCTCTCCAACAGTACTACGGGGCCCAAATGCTCTTCGGATGAAAATCAAAGGAAATGAGAAATTGAATCTGGTATCCGAACTGAACATTGAACATGCCATTGAAAGAAAAATTGATACAGAAAGCTCATGGGGATGGCTAGCAGAAACACTGAATACAAAAACAAAAGAAACAAAAAAATAGATCGATGGACAGGATCTCCGAAGAAAAATAAAATTCGCCTCCTGGAACACAAGAGGATTTCATCACTTGGTTGAAAAAATAAACAACGAAATCTTGACCGCAGATATTATTTGTTTTCAAGAGTGTTGGCTACAAGAAAAAACATATTTACATGGTGCGACCTGTTACTTGAACAAAGCTCTCAAAGGAAAAAAGGTAGACCTTCTGCAGGCCTATTAACCATTATAAAGAATACATACGGTGGAAAAGTAATCCGTACGATTCAACCATCCTCTCAGATCCAAATAATAATTCTGCGACAAGAAGCAGAAAGAAATGGCAATCCAAACAAAAGAGAGAAAACAAATACTCTGATTATCTCAACCTGTATTGGAATATTAAGGCTAAAGATGGACAAACTTTTCTGGACACACTTACCAACTATCTAGATCAACTGAGATCAGAATACGATAATCCGGCACTAATTCTGTGTGGTGATCTTAACATCACCTGTGTCAAAATTAAGAATAACCAGGTAAATAGGACGAGTCATAATCGACAAAAACAATCGAGAGCAAGAAAATGGCAAATGGAAATGGAGAACCGTGACATTCTACAAGTGAATGGTAATGTTCAAGGAGATTTAGTAGGACAATCCACATGGGCATAGCACAATTCAAACGCAACTCTGGACTACTTCTTTGTAGATCGAGAAACTTTTGGCACAATAATGTATCTAAATATTCTACCAACAAAAAGTAGTGATCATAAAATTCTAATATTCACTTGCTCAGAGACAAATATCGATAATGAAAATGACAAGGAACAAAGGAAAATTTGGCCAACTGAAGTTGATATAACGAGGGTCGAAAACAGACTGAGAATAACAACGAAAGTGATTCATTTGCTAACCAAATCGATAAACAAATGGGAATCTACAACCGAAAAAGATGTTGAGTATGAAACTTGTCTTACTATTTTCAGAGTGGCCACCGCAACTAAAAGAAGGAACACAAAAAACAGGATGCACCATTTTAATGCTGAAATAGCGGATAAAAAACGACAGCTAGCACGAGACTTAAGAGCTCTGAAAAAACAGAATATTGCTTGTGATGATATGGCAATAAAGAGCAAGGCTCTGAAAAAAGGGCATCGAAATTGGGTCAAATCCCAAATGGCGATACTGTTTCAAAAGGACTCTGAACAGATGCTTATGGCAACACGAAAGAAAAACGCAAAATACCTATGGTCTTTGCTAAATCAAAAAGGAAATCAACAAGGTGAAGAACAACTTAATCTTATACATGAAAGCAAATGGGAACAATATTTCAAAGCAAAGTACAACTGTGAGTTTACAAATGAGTTATCCCCCCAAGTAAACGACAAAGAAAATGGCTGGGACATCAAATTCACCCAAAGCGAAATCCTAGGATTGATCACTAAAACAAGTAGATCCAGAGCCCCAGGGCCAGATGGCCTGACAAATGAAATACTAAAGCAAGCCCCAAAGGTATGGGCAAACATGTGCTTTGTACTCTTCACACGAATAGTAAAAACAAGGCAGATTCCGGAATCTTGGACAACGTCAATTACTATTCCGATACATAAAAAAGGAGACAGAGCATGTCCAGAAAATTATCGCCCGATATCTCTTTTGGATGTCATAGGTAAACTCTTTGCCGGTATACTACTAAAAAGACTAAAGGAATGGATTCAAACTTCTGAAAATTTCGATTACAGACAAGCAGGCTTCGTGGAAAACGTAGACTGCAGTCTGAACCTCCTTATTCTAAATCTATTAAAAGCAAAGACCATACAAGAAAACCAGAAACTCTTCATTGCCACAATAGACATGGCGGCTGCTTTTGATAGTGTGGATCGACCAACTCTATACGCTAAAATGACAGACAAAGGCTGTCCGAGAGATCTGATAGAAGCCATCAAAATTCTCCATACAAACACATCTATGCATGTTAGATTGGATCAAAAGCGAAATGTAACAAAGGCAATCGTAACAAAGTGTGGGCTCAAACAAGGATGCCCACTAGCGTCCATACTCTACAACTTCTATATTCTGGATGTAAAAGACTGTTTGGAAACACCAAGAGCTTGCTCTCCTAAATTAGGAGAAACAAAAATAGGTCATCTACTATATGCAGATGACCTCATAGTGATGGACAAAACCCCAATTGGGCTACAGAGGAAACTGGAAGCCTTAAACACTCATTTGAAAGAAATCAAACAAAAAATTAATCCAGAAAAATCAGTCATAATGATAATCCTAAAACCAGGTCCTACTACTAAGAAAGCTTTCAAATGGCACATAGATAATGAAGCAATAAAAATAGTGAAAGACACAAAAACCTGGGAGCAATCGTGAGTGCGAATTGGAGTGAGCAACCTTGGATTGATCATCTACAGAGAAAAATAGATCAAATAACATCACAGGCATTAATACTAAAAAGAAAGTTTTGCAAATTCTCCATTCGCCCGATTGTAGAATTTTACAACGCTAAAGTAATCCCTACCGTAACATACGCGGGAGAAATGGCCCTGAGGATCCCATTGGAAAAGTGGGACAAACTTGAAGCCAGATTCTGGCGTAAAATGCTTAAAATTCCTATATGTGTCCCAATAAGTATTATACGGCATGAGCTGGGATTATATTCTATGCAAGCTCGAGTAGTTTGGACAACACTGGCCACCTATAGAAAAATCTCCCTAGAAGATTGTCCAAAACAATATCAAATACTAAAGAAGGAAGGAGGAGGAATTTCCTTTTGGCCTATGGACGAATGGAAACTGAAATGCAAGGAATTATTGCAAAATATGAACGTATCAATGAATGCCCTATGTCAACATCCGAAGAGAGTAAAATTACTTCTGCTATCAATTGATTGGGCAGAAACAGAATGTGCGAGAGTGAATTCGAGTCACCATACCCTGTCTAAAAAGATAACTAGATGCCCACAGATATTGCCAGGATATCTACAAAAAAGCACCATTCAGAAGCATAGAGAAATAATAATGTGCTTCCGCTTGAACATCCTAAGAACAAGGATAAACCTGGTCAGATATGGCCTGGTAAAAGAAAAACTTTGTAGATTATGTAAACAAGAAGATGAAACGACTCGACACCTAATCATGTTTTGCCCTGAACTTATAAACGAAAGGGGATGCCTATTACAACCAATATTGTCTCCAGCATGCAATCTAGATTCTGACCTATGGTGGTCAGCCCTATATGACAACCCAAATAGGAAAACTACTAAAGCCTTAGGGATTTTTCTTGAATCAATGTTAAAGAGACTTGAAATGGTTTAAAAACACAATGGACAAAAACTGGTTAATACACAGCCAAACCTGGATCCAATCTGATGTAGAACTAAGAAAGAAAGAAAATAATAGGTTTGGCTTGTGTATGTGGATGAGGGAAAACATTTTTTATATAAGCAAAAGTTTGTATTTTTTTACGCTGAATGCTTTAAATAAAAAAAAAATTAAAAAAAGAGTTAGAAGGAAGAAGAATAGGGTTCACGGCACGAGGGGCACCAGTGAGGTTAGATGAAACACCTCTGTTGAGGGCTAAGGAGGAAGAATGGAATGGGAGATTAAGGAGTAGAGTGGGAAGAATGGCAGCATTGGGAAAGAAAGGATCAAAGGTGAGTATTAGGAAAGGAACAAAGAGTAGGCTACAACTGCCCTTGATACACAGAGGAGGAGGGAGATCAAATGATATATCCTGGGCTCACATGGATAAGGCCAACTTGTTGAAATTATTGCCCCCGCTGTTGGGAGGAGCAAGTAAATGGATATGTGCATTCGAGAAACACACAGCAGGGGTTCCACTAGCTGTTGGTGATGTTAAAAGTTTGTTGGTATCGCTGTGGGTGATAAAGCCGACAGGGTTTGGGCAAAGGCCGGATTCCCAGGAATAACATTAGATTGTGACCGGCATGATGGTGCCTCTTTCAATACAGTACGTATGAGAGTCTGGGATGCCTTGAGAGATACCTTCCCAGATACATCAGATTTGCAGTCAGTAATACAATGTACAATGAATGATGAGGAAGATGCCATGGGTTTCATTTTAGGGGTGCAGGAGATGTGGAGAGTGGAAACGGGTATGGCCTGGGATCAATCAACATCTTTGTTTTACTTTATAATAAAGAGAGGGCTCCCAATAGAAGTTCAGAAAGCACTCGACAAAATAGCAGGAATAGAAGCAAAAGGCTGGCCAGAAATACAAAGCATAATAGAACACCACTGCAAACGAATCAAGGAAAGGGAGAAGGAGATAGCACAGAAAAGGTTGGCAGATGAGGCAAAATTAATACAAACAAAACTGGTGAAGGTTGCAGCTGCTGTAGCCGCACTCCCCAGAGACAGAGAAGCAGAGGAGGAGGAGGGGTCAGTAGTAATACAAGGGAGAATGACAGCCAATTGGGCGGGAAATGGGCAATCACAGTGGAACGGACAGGAGCAATACGGAGGACCGCAGTGGCAGGTGTGGAGCGCCCGGGGAGGAAGAGGTGGGTACAGAGGGCACAGAGGTGGTGGTCCACGGTACGGAGTGAATGGCGGGTATGGAGGCCCAAGCTCAAGGGGGGGACAAGGGAATTGTTGGAATTGCGGGAGGTGGGGGCATTTCTCATGGGAGTGTAAGAGCAGGCCAATGAATACTTATCAAAACGAACAGCAGTATGGCCACACCCACCCAGGAAGCCCATATGGGCTAACAATGGGTGGAGGAGGGGGAAGAGGACAACAAGATCAGAGGTGCACAGAGGAACATAGGGCACAAACACATAATGTTCAGCAACACCCACAATGCCGCGAGCACATGACACACACACACAGTGCAACCCTTTCGCCACAACCGCAAATGGTGTACCTGCACCCTTTGGAGGGGTGGCCATGGTATCGGGAAATGTTTTCGACCATGGGGATACCACGAGGCACTCAGCAAAGGACAGCCCACAGAGAGCACTTGCCTGTCCAGTACTATCAACGACCCTCGATGCAGCAGAGTAACCATTGGTGGGGCGGAGATAGGGAACAAAATATATTTTTATGGTAGATTCGGGGGCTAGAAAGTCATGCCTACGCAAAGGCAGGTTTCTGCTATCTAATCGTAAATTGGGGTTCTCTGGGGTGGTGGTCGATATTCCTTAAACAGAAGATTTGGATGTAACAGTGGGGGGCAAAACAGTACAAGCTCCCCTGCTGTACTATGAACAATCTCCAATCAACTTGTTGGGGAGGGACCTCCTCAGCAAACTCAACATGACTATTTCTTTTACCAAAAGGGGAATAGTTTGCTCGACCCCGGGGAGCTGCCCCTTGCGAGTCATGTTGGTAGTACACACACGAGCAACAGCGCCAGAAATACGTGGCATACCAGTGGACCCATATATGTTTATTTAGGGGTTGAAAACACTGGCACGAGTAGTTCCAGAGTTGAAACGCCAGGAATGGAGGGTGCCTGCAGAGTTTGTTTTCTGTCCTATAGCATGTCCAGAGATAGTGCCACGAACAGGGATGTCATTAGATCTGCATGCAGTACAGGTATCAGCGCAAAGGATAGCCGTTATTGGAATGGACATACATGGCTGCCAGTGGCGCACAGTATTGTGCATCAATGCCAACATTGCATTGCGAGATTTATCAGACGAAGACCTCTTCACAGATTCAGACAGCGATGGGGAAATAATAATGGATATAGCAATCCCTTGTGATATCATGATACAGACAAGACAGGCACCAGTGCAGCTGATGGCAGTGGTAGGAGCACCACCTCCATTTTTTGACAATGACATGCAATCATTGCCGGTTTACCTGTGGAACACCGGCCCATATGATGTGGGACTGTTGCCTGAGGTGACACCTTCAAGATAAAACTTAAACATGGAGCATTATTACCCAGAGTAAAACAGTACCCCCCTGTCCCGGAAAGCAGATAAAGGGATAAAAGAAACAATTACCGCACTGTTAGCCCAGGGCATAATAGTGCCATCTAATTCACCATGCAATACCTGCATTTACCCCATCAAGAAAGCAAAAGGCGGGGCTTGGAGGATGATCCAGGACCTATGCCCACTTAATGACATCATACAGAAGGAATTGCCTTTAGTTCCTAACCCTGCATCAATTCTGTGCAGTATACCGAAAGATGTTTCTTGTTTTACAGTGGTGGATTTGAAGAACGCATTCTTCTCAGTACCATTAGATGAAGAGTCCCGATATTTGACAGCATTCACATTGGGAGGAAAGAGATACGAACATTGTAGATTACCGCAGGGATACTGTGAAAGCCCAAGTCTATTCAATAGGATTTTACACGAAGATCTAGGAAATGTTGCCCATGAAAACACAATTATTCAGTACGTGGATGATTTACTGATTTGTGGAAAAAATGAGGATGAGTGCAGGAAGGATTCTATTACTCTTTTGACATTGTGGGCCCAAAAAGGTTACAAAGTAGACAAAGAAAAATTACAATACTGTCAACAAGAAGTGTTGTATTTGGGACAACTGATCTCAAAGGATGGTAAAAGAATCATACCAGACAGGGTAGCTGCCATCAAAGCAGTAAGCAAACCAAAAACAGTGAAAGAGATGCAGAAATTCCTCGGCATGTGTAACTACTGCCGAGCCTGGATTTCAGAATATGCAGGTTATACAAAGCCATTACTGCAGGGAAGCGCAAAGAGAAAAAACACAGAAATACAATAGACAGCAGAAATATATGAAGCCTTCACAACACTTAAGGAGCTATTTCAAAAGCACCAGTATTCGCAAACCCAGGATACGAACGCAAGTTTTATTTATTTTCACATTGCAACAAGACACTCATGGCGGCAGTCTTGACACAAAAAACATCACTGGGGCACAAACCATTGGCCTATTACAGTGGAACACTGGATGCGGTTATGCAAGGACACTTCACCTGTGAGCAATCTCTCGCAGCCGCAGCGTTCGCATTTGAAAAAAGTGCAACAATTGTGAAGGGGTGTTCTGTGACACTGTTCATGGAACATTCATTATTCGCCATATTAGAAAGATCAAAAAGCACATTAACAACTCAGAGAGCCACAGCATATGAAGTTATTCTGTCCAGAGCCAACATACACATAGTGAGATGCAAAACAGTCAACCCTGCCACATTCATCACAGAAGCATGCACAGTGGAAGACATGCAAACTCATGATTGTGCAACATACAGAGGTGAGGATTGGGATACGCCTACAGTAAGTGAAAATGCACTGGCCGAATGAGAAATATACTTAATAGACGGGTAAGCATCAATAAACTCAGAAACAGGAGAAAAACATGTGAGAATAGCTGTCGTGAGATTAGAGGAAGGTGAATATGAAATACTCGCCCATCAACGATTACTAGCCCATTATTCAGCACAAGCAGCAGAGCTAGTAGCACTAATTGAAGCCTTACATGCAGCCAAGGGTTGTGCTGTCACAATCTATACAGACTCAGCCTATATGACTACTACAGTACACGGGGGATTGGCTAGATGGGGGAGAAGAGGATTTAACAGAGCAGATGGGTCCCCTGTGCAACACACAGAGTTACTTAAGGAATTGATAGAGGCACTAAAAGATCCTACAATTGTAGCCATAGTAAAATGCCAGGCCCATGCAAACAATACTGACCTCATCTCTTTGGGAAACGCAGCAGCGGACGCTGCCGCAAACAAAGCATCATACTTAACAAAATAGGTGAGTACTTGATACATAAAAAGCATGGAAGAGGATCGCCCAGATGGGTATTACTCTATACCCATATCTCAAATATTAGAACTGCAAAATGGGGTGTTAGATGAGGAAAAGGAGCTATGGGAGAAAAGAGGGTGCAGCCAGTCGTCCACACACCTCCTTTGGCACCAGAATTATACAGGTAAGGTAGTGATGCCCAGCAAGCTACTAGATATAGCGTTCCAACAGCTTTACTTCCCAGCTCACAATGCAAAACAGCACATTGGCGCAGAAATACAAGAAAATTGGTTCATCCCAGGGTTACAGAGACAACTCTCAAAACTCACAATGGAGTGTACAACTTGTCAAATATACAATTCAGGACTGACATTGAGAACATTGCCCGGGACATTGCCCAAACCAACAGGCCCCTTTAAGGAGCTGCATATTGATTATGCAGACATGGGAGAAAGGTCCAATGGGTCATGCTACATGATAGTCGTGGTTTGTCCATTTTCAAGATGGGTAGAAGCAGGACCGTGCACCCACACGGATGCGAAGTGCGCTGCAAAGTTTTTAGTGCAGGAAGTGTTTCTGCGCTGGGGAATTTGTGACGCGATTCGCTCTGATAATGGCATGCATTTTGTCAATGATCTGTTCAAGGAGGTTACTGCCCTGCTAGGAATAAAACAAACTGTACACTATTCATCACCCGCTAAGTAATGGTGTGGTTGAGAAGATCAATGGCCTCCTTAAAGGGAGGTTGTCAAAGTTGTATTTTATACTCAAGAAAAATTGGGTGTACTGTTTGCCTCTGGCCTTGTTTGAGTTGAGAAATCAACCCAGCAAGGACCACCACTTGTCTCTGCATAAAATTGTAACAGGAGGGCGCATGCATACTGCGAATTACCCACTCTGCAGACATTCAGACGCCCACAGAAGTGCTACAGTGCTAGGAGAAGAATTCAATGAATACTTGACAAAGCTCACAAAAGCCACCCGTATGATTTACATGCGAGGAATCAAGTGAGACAACAACACCTGTAGTAGACAGCCCAACAGGACAGCTGATACCAGGGGAGATGGTGTACGTGAGGAGTCTCATTTGTAGGTGGAATGCTCCAAGATTTCATGGCCTGTACGAGGTAGTGTATTGCACACCAACAGCAGTTAAGGTGAAAGGCCTACGATACTGGATACATTTGACAGACGTACGAAAAGCTTACGATAGTGTCACACAAGGACAAGAAGGGAATAGTGGACTTGGAGGAAACACAGACATGATAATGAAAGGGAAAATGTTTGCTTCCTTGCCAGTACCCATGTGAGAGATAAGAAAAAGTATTAAATGAATTACTACTGTGGTGTACATTATAATGGTAAGGAACTGCTAAAACGTTATTCTCTCTCTCCTTCTCTATACCCCCCTCTTCATGGTTTTCTTACCACTTCTCTCTTTCTCTCTCAGATTGACAAATGAACATGTTAACAGTAAATGTATTTTGATGTTTTGGGATGCTTAATGCACTTTTATGTTTCACCATGTAGGAGAAACAATGACGACAGATGGGGGCGCCACGAACGTTGTTAGAGCAGATAGACATGGGAACATTAATTTTTACTTACGTAGATATTCATATGTGTGTGGCCTGCTTGTATGTGCTGTAATATTCTTCACACTGATGTTTGGCCTAGTTTTATATTGGGCAGTTACATTTATTTCTATCGATATGCATGAGGGGGGAGGGAACGGATCTAGTATGATCAAACAAGGAACCTATCTTATATGGGACAGCTTCCAGCTCATATGTTAAAATGTTAAATGTTAAAGGTATTTGTACCACGCACCATCACCAATGGAATTGGTCTCCAGGTGCTCTGGCGGATCTGTAAGCGATAAGGGGGGGGAGAAGGGTTAGTAGGGTGAAGAGGGAGTAGGATAGTGAGAGGAGTGGTGTTCTGTTGGCAGCTTCAACTCGGTATACACCAAGTGCAGAGCTTTGGTGCAGGTATTGGATCAGTGTCAGTCCGCGTGTGCTGTTGCTCTGGGTTATGTGTTGTTGCAGTGTTGTGAAGTGCGTGCGGCTTGTGGTGCGAGAGATGGTTGTGTGAGTTTTTGCGTGAGATAAGTATGCAGAGTTTGAGGTTATATTAGTTAGTTAGTGGGTTACCTGACCTTTAGCATGCTAAGGTCACATTATTGCCTAAGTGTGGAACTTGCTGGCCTTCACAATCCTATCTGGATATGGCGCAGGCCAATGTCCAGAATTCTATCTAGGTGTGGGCATGCCAACACTCACAGCCCCATCTAGATGCGGCGCAGGCTGGTGTCCACAGTTCTGAGTGTGGCACACGCTAACATTCAAGTTTCATCTGGGTGCGGGCATGCTATCCTTCAGTCAAAATCCTATCTAGATGCGATGCAGGCTAATGTTCACAATTCTATCTAAGTGTGGACATGCTAATATTCACAATTCTATCTAAGTGTGAACATGCTAATATTCACAATTCTATCTAAGTGTGGGCATGCTAATTTTCACAATTCTATCCAAGTGTGGACATGCTAGCATTCTCAATTCTATCCAGACGCGACGCTGGCTAGTGTTCACAATTCTATCTGAGTGTGGAAATGCTAATATTCACAATTCCGTCTAGATGCGACTCAGGCAAATGTTCACAATTCTAAGTGTGGACATGCTAATATTCACAATTCTATCTAAGTGTGGACATGCTAGCATTCTCAAGTCTATCCAGACGCGACGCTGGCTAGTGTTCACAATTCTATCTGAGTGTGGAGATGCTAATATTCACAATTCTATCTAAGTGTGGGCATGCTAATTTTCACAATTCTATCTAAGTGTGGACATGCTAATATTCACAGTTCCATCTAGATGCGACTCAGGCAGATGTTCACAATTCTATGTAAGTGTGGACATGATAATATTCACAATTCTATCTAAGTGTGGACATGCTAATATTCACAGTTCCATCTAGATGCACATGCGATGATGCTGAGCCAAACAAAAAATCCTCCATGGGCTCAACGCCTGCACTGCACGACCTATGTGGGAGATAGATGGTCGTCCGAGTCTGGCCCATCCTGGAAAGGAGGACGTGGCACAGTATCATGGCCACGCCTAGCCGCAGCTTGCCCCTCGTCGGCAGCAAGTCTGCCGGACGGGTGAGCCTGGTTCTGTGTGGCGATGTGACATAGGTCTGCATGCAGAACCTCCCGTGATACACGTGCTTCCTCTTGCAAGGTAGCACGTGTAACATGGAGTTCCTCCTGCAAGGCCTGGCTGGACAACCGCTGCACCTCCCAGCAAGCCTGTAGCTCAGCCGAGATGGTACGCTCAAGCTGTGCAAACCTCTCCTCTGCCTGCTGCCTCTGGGACATCATAAGGACACCCAGAGTGGATCTGAGGGAAGCATACTCCTCCCTCAGGGCATCCATGTGCACCTCTGCATGAGCAGCAATTGCTTGACGCAGAGACGACATTTCAGCCTGGCGTGCCATGTCTGAGGCCGCCATGCCCAGCCTGAGCGAGCGGGCCGTGGACTGTGTCGCCTGCTGCTGGAGAAGCATCTGCCTAGCAGGGGGAGCACAGATCGGGCCACACGCTCCATGCTCTCAGCGATGTTCTCCATTGCTGCCCCCTGCCGTTCGGAATTGGCAGTCATGTCTTGCTCCCACTCAGTATAGAGCGGTTGCGCGCGGCGACCGCGTTGCCGGGCTAGACCCCTGCGGGACCCAAGGACCGGGGGTCCTCGCTGTGTTGGCACCGCCTGCGGCTGCACGACTACATGCCCCCGTCGACGTGATGTCCCAGGCACATCAGTGACTGGTGTGGAGGGTGACCCTGCGTCCCGATCCACCACGGGCGGAGGAACCAAGACTGTCTGATCCCTCAGTGCAGGTGTCGCAGACAGAGGAGTGTCCACATCAGAATCACTCACCCCTGACACATGGACTTGATGCTCATCCAACTCACCATGGACGTCAGAGTCGTCATCAAGGCTGGACTCATAGGCAGCCAGAGACAAGATGGACTGCAGCACTTGGGGGTTTTCGTGGCCTACCACCCCACGACCCCCACTAGTGCCGGGTTGATGTGGTGTTACCAACCCTGTGCCTGGCATGACAACACCATCCTCAGCCTCCATTCCGTCATCACCTGAAAAATAGAGAGAAAAAGGTCAATACACATGTCAGAAGTACACGACACACACACACACCGACAGCAAAAGCATCCAGCAGACATGTGACACACAACATATGACCTGGCATGCATGCTGGGTCTACTTTGAATGGCTTCTGTGATCAGACCTGTTGAAAGGTGGCAGTTTCCATGGAAGTGGGTCTATGCAGTGCAGAAAATGTGTACGCCACTCACTATCTACATGTACAAGCACTACATGGTGTGTGCCAGGAAATGTGAAGGCAGTGCAATGTCAAATTCAGACATCACGTGCATTGTGCATTCAATGTGTACCATGTCTAGAAGCCAAGCACCCCTCCACCCCAGTACCAAAGCAGGGATGCCTAGCATGGTATCAAAAGGCTGACCATACACCTGTGTATTGACAGGCAGTGTTGACTGGCATCAACAGCTTAATTGGATTCAAATTACAACACTGCAAATGATGCTGGGACAGTGGGCAGGACACATGATGAAAACTCCGGAGGCCGCCCACGTGTGAAGAAGACACAAGAGTTGGACAGAGTCATTGGCCATTGAACAGGCTGAGGCCTGTGAGCCACACAGATTGTCAGGGCCTAAACATGTGTGCAACGCAGGACTGAGCCACAGTTGACATGGGGAGGCCGATGAGATGGCAGGCAATGTATGTAACCAAGGACTCATATTACAGTGATCATCCAGTCAATGACACATAGGGGCATGCGTGCAATGCTCATGGAGCATGAATGGGCACTCATGTCCCTGCGGGACATCTGACCCATGCACAGTACAAGTGAGATACCCTGCATCGAGTACTAAGGCTGTACCACACGGCATATGTCCGGCAGTTTCTACGCTGGAAGTTAGCATCTACACAGGACACATGAACAAGAAACTACACATTGGCAAGATTGGAGCAGACCAGTGCAAAGGTGGAACTGGAGTGCAGAGTGGCGGACGAGGGGCAAGGGAGCATGCCCACATGGAGTCCTGCATGCAGGCAGAGGAGACATGCATGACGGTAGCATTGCATTACTTACACATCAGAACCATGTACACGTCACATGTAGCAGCAATCATGCACAACACATCCCACAAGTGAAACACACACGTCCTCAACAGACACGCATCAACACTCACTGGACTGGGCATCAAAGTCCAGCATCTCTCCCACTCCTTCGACCAATTCAGGTGGTATGAACTCCGCAACGAGAGCCTCATGCGGAGTGAGTTCTTCCTCCTCTGGTGCAGGCCCACCGCCAGTCACCAGAGTCAAGTTGTAATTTGAGGCACGCTTGGCCTTAGTGCTGCGCTTGATGTCATTCCAACGCTTTTTGCACTCCTGCGTCGTGCGCACCTCATGGCCGAATGAACTGACATGTTCTGCAACATGCTTCCAGTCGGTGTCACGTTGGGCAGCCGTAGTCTGACTATTGGCACCCACTAGCATGTCACGGCTGTGGCCCGGCATGTAGTCCACGAGGAAGTCCAGTTCCTGCTTACAGAAAGGCTTCTTCCTCGACGTGCAGGAGGTCGTGGCTGTGTGTGGGGTCCCAGCCTGTGCTGCAGGTGCAACCTTCCTCCTCTTGGACTGTGGTGCAGACCCTGGCTGGCTAATGCCGCCCTGACCAGTATGGCCAGTGGGTTCGGTGGATTGAGCCAAGGGAGTGGCAGGTGGAGGGATGACCAAAGGCCTGACTTGTGTCAGTGGCAGCTGGGTGCCCACTAATAGACCCTGCGCAGCAACATCAGCTGTGGCAGGGTCATTGACCGCAACGGTCCTGGTTGGCAGACTCACAACCGGGGTGCTGTTGGGTGCATCTGCCCCTGCACTTGCCAACACCCGGCTGTTCGGGGCAGCAGATGACATGACTGCCCCAGGGACACGTGTCTTGGTCTGAGCAGCCCGGCCTGCCCCTATGGTTTCCCCCCTGGCCTGTTGGAGATCTACCAAGGGCTCTTCAAGTGCCAACGCAGCCTGCGCTGGCAGACCCTGAGCCTGGGTGGCGGTGTCCACAGCTGCACCTGCAGCTACCACTACCCTTGGGCCCGTGGCAGTCGATGGAACGGACTGCCGGGTCATATGGGTGCCAGTGCCAGATGCAGGAGCTGCATCCCCCGGAACCACAGGGGGTGGTGGCATGGCTGCACCGACACATGGCACAACATTGTGCTCAAGTGGCACACCCCTGTCTCTTCCCCCTCTGTGGCTGCCCTGGACACGCTGGAGTCCCCCTACTTCCTGGTCACCACGGCCACGTCCCCGACCACGCCCACCACGAGGAGTACGCCCAGCTGAGGCGCACCTCACCTTTGGTGGCCTCCCAACCATGGCACAGATGTAGTAGTGCTGGCACAGATGGAGTGGTGCCAATGGGAGGTGTACAACACAATTGACCTGGGCAATTGGTGTGAAGGGGGTGGGAAGCAAGATGTTAACAGCACCCCTGCACCTGCAAGGCTGTATGTGACCCCGGTGATGTGGTGACGGGTCACGCAACGCTCAGGCACCCCAAAACTGCAGTAAAACCGTGCACGCAACCCTGCAGCCTACGTGCGTGGATTCAACCTCCCGCAGTATGCGGTGGCACCCAGTAACATGAATAACGCGTACGCGTGGGACACGCAGGCTACTATGACATCGAAAATGGGTGCGATACACAGGGGCACCCGCAGTGGGAAAAAGAGCGTGTGCGACTCACCGTCTGACTAGCACGATGCAGAAAAACACGCGTAGCCAATACCCCCGCCAAAAGAAGAGATAGGTCCTTGATAGCTGTCAAGTTGTGATGGCGTGCGAAACAACAGGAAGCAGCAACACACGTCGGTCTCCACGAAAGGCACGTACAGTGAACTGCTGGGCCCGCTCACCTTTAACCCGTGCTGAGGGAAACGCACGCGTGCGTCACGTCACTTACGCGCATGGGCCCTTTCCTCGTATTACACGCGGACGTGCAGTTTTTCACGCGCGCTTACGTGCATGGGCCCTTTCCTCGTATTGCCCGCGGACGTGCAGTTTTCCACGCACGCTTACGTGCATGGACCCTTTCCTCGTATTACACGCGGACGTGCAGTTTTTCACGAGCGCTGAAATTCCCATGCACGTCTGTACGCGTCACGTCACAGGGGCGCTTGCGCTTGAGGGACCTTCTGTCCAATGAAAATGCGGATGCGTGCAGACGCGCTTATGCGCTAAGGGCCTTTCCTCGAATTACACGCTGACGTGCAGATTTTTCACGTGCCAAATCACTCCGTATCAAGCTGGCCACGTGTAAGCACACGGAAGACCACGCTCCTGCCCAGAAGGCCGAACTACTGCCCCCCAGAGCCCCGAGCACGCTCCCACCTGCCATCTGCTGTTGCCTGACTGCCTGCTGCCCACGTGCCCTGCCATTTGCTGCCTGCACATGCCAGGGGTGCTGTTGCTGTGACCACCCCTGCTGGAACCGAAGACTCCCGACTGGGATTCCATCGCTCCACAGCCCAGCCCCAGGACCCAGTTGCCCACCCACTCCTGCCTCTGGGGTTGTCATGTCGGAGCAAACACCATCTGGGACCACTGACAACCCCCGTCCAGAGAGGCAGAGGGGCACCAGCTTCAGTGCCACTGAAGTTGGTGTCCTGGTGGAGCAAGTCCTGGGGCAGTATGATGCCCTCTTCGGAAGTTCCCGCGCCGACAAGGAAGGACGGACTCGGATCTGGACTGACATCGTGACTGCCATCAACGCGGAGGGGGTGGCAGTCCGCGACTTACAACATGTCAAGAAGCGCTGGGAGGACTTCAGGTCCAGGACCCTGAACAAGGCCCAGCGCCTCTTGAAGGCAGCGGATGCCAAGGGGCGCCGGGGCCACTTGTCGGAAGAACAGATGAGGGTCCTGGAAGGCATATCCCCAGCGCTCCACGTCCAGGTCCTTGAGAGGCAGACCCGTCTGGAGTCGAGCGGTGAGTGTACATGCATCCTGATTGTGAGCAGTGCGTGTGGTGATTATTCAGAAGTGTGCAGTTTGCACATCTGTTTGTATGGGGTCGAGTATGGGTGAGGGCCGTGGGGCTGACACATGCGAGGGCTGGAATGTGTGAGACATGGATGGTGCTTGTGTGTGTAGGCTTGCATGCCAAATGCAGTTGTGTGGGCACACATGTTTGGATGAATGTGTATGTAAGTAGACATGTCCGTGATGTCACGCATGTACGTTGTTTTTGGCTGCATGTATCAGCACTGTGTACATGTGCATGTGTGTGTATTTGACAAGGGTGCAACAGTGATGCAACATGGATGCATGTGACAGCGGTTTGTGGAAGCCTGATTGGCAGATGTGACATGGATGCCCGTCTGAACACTGCAACACTTGGCAGAGGTGTACACATGCATGCAAGTGTGGTGGTGTGTGTACATGTGTGGTGCCCTTCCTGTGTTGCATGTGATGTCTGGCTCACCTTTGGCTGCTCATGCTGTTGTATGTGTATGGATGGTAGTGGCAGTTGAGATATGGCTGTGGTATGGCTCATGTGTGCGAGTTGTAATGACATGTGTGTTGGGGATTGTGATGACATGTCTGAGGTTTGCCAATGCCACTCATGTACAACTGTCATGTGTGTATGTGTCCATTGTACAGTGCCCTGATGCCTGTGTTTTGTTTCTCCCTGTCTGCAGCGTCAACTGATGAAGAGGGCGGAGAAGGTGCTGTGGAGCACAGCGGCGGGGATCCCACCGCCAGCCGGAGACGCAAGGCCCGGCTCCCCTCCCACAACACTGCAAATGATGCTGGGACAGTGGGCAGGACACATGATGAAAACTCCGGAGGCCGCCCACGTGTGAAGAAGACACAAGAGTTGGACAGAGTCATTGGCCATTGAACAGGCTGAGGCCTGTGAGCCACACAGATTGTCAGGGCCTAAACATGTGTGCAACGCAGGACTGAGCCACAGTTGACATGGGGAGGCCGATGAGATGGCAGGCAATGTATGTAACCAAGGACTCATATTACAGTGATCATCCAGTCAATGACACATAGGGGCATGCGTGCAATGCTCATGGAGCATGAATGGGCACTCATGTCCCTGCGGGACATCTGACCCATGCACAGTACAAGTGAGATACCCTGCATCGAGTACTAAGGCTGTACCACACGGCATATGTCCGGCAGTTTCTACGCTGGAAGTTAGCATCTACACAGGACACATGAACAAGAAACTACACATTGGCAAGATTGGAGCAGACCAGTGCAAAGGTGGAACTGGAGTGCAGAGTGGCGGACGAGGGGCAAGGGAGCATGCCCACATGGAGTCCTGCATGCAGGCAGAGGAGACATGCATGACGGTAGCATTGCATTACTTACACATCAGAACCATGTACACGTCACATGTAGCAGCAATCATGCACAACACATCCCACAAGTGAAACACACACGTCCTCAACAGACACGCATCAACACTCACTGGACTGGGCATCAAAGTCCAGCATCTCTCCCACTCCTTCGACCAATTCAGGTGGTATGAACTCCGCAACGAGAGCCTCATGCGGAGTGAGTTCTTCCTCCTCTGGTGCAGGCCCACCGCCAGTCACCAGAGTCAAGTTGTAATTTGAGGCACGCTTGGCCTTAGTGCTGCGCTTGATGTCATTCCAACGCTTTTTGCACTCCTGCGTCGTGCGCACCTCATGGCCGAATGAACTGACATGTTCTGCAACATGCTTCCAGTCGGTGTCACGTTGGGCAGCCGTAGTCTGACTATTGGCACCCACTAGCATGTCACGGCTGTGGCCCGGCATGTAGTCCACGAGGAAGTCCAGTTCCTGCTTACAGAAAGGCTTCTTCCTCGACGTGCAGGAGGTCGTGGCTGTGTGTGGGGTCCCAGCCTGTGCTGCAGGTGCAACCTTCCTCCTCTTGGACTGTGGTGCAGACCCTGGCTGGCTAATGCCGCCCTGACCAGTATGGCCAGTGGGTTCGGTGGATTGAGCCAAGGGAGTGGCAGGTGGAGGGATGACCAAAGGCCTGACTTGTGTCAGTGGCAGCTGGGTGCCCACTAATAGACCCTGCGCAGCAACATCAGCTGTGGCAGGGTCATTGACCGCAACGGTCCTGGTTGGCAGACTCACAACCGGGGTGCTGTTGGGTGCATCTGCCCCTGCACTTGCCAACACCCGGCTGTTCGGGGCAGCAGATGACATGACTGCCCCAGGGACACGTGTCTTGGTCTGAGCAGCCCGGCCTGCCCCTATGGTTTCCCCCCTGGCCTGTTGGAGATCTACCAAGGGCTCTTCAAGTGCCAACGCAGCCTGCGCTGGCAGACCCTGAGCCTGGGTGGCGGTGTCCACAGCTGCACCTGCAGCTACCACTACCCTTGGGCCCGTGGCAGTCGATGGAACGGACTGCCGGGTCATATGGGTGCCAGTGCCAGATGCAGGAGCTGCATCCCCCGGAACCACAGGGGGTGGTGGCATGGCTGCACCGACACATGGCACAACATTGTGCTCAAGTGGCACACCCCTGTCTCTTCCCCCTCTGTGGCTGCCCTGGACACGCTGGAGTCCCCCTACTTCCTGGTCACCACGGCCACGTCCCCGACCACGCCCACCACGAGGAGTACGCCCAGCTGAGGCGCACCTCACCTTTGGTGGCCTCCCAACCATGGCACAGATGTAGTAGTGCTGGCACAGATGGAGTGGTGCCAATGGGAGGTGTACAACACAATTGACCTGGGCAATTGGGGTGAAGGGGGTGGGAAGCAAGATGTTAACAGCACCCCTGCACCTGCAAGGCTGTATGTGACCCCGGTGATGTGGTGACGGGTCACGCAACGCTCAGGCACCCCAAAACTGCAGTAAAACCGTGCACGCAACCCTGCAGCCTACGTGCGTGGATTCAACCTCCCGCAGTATGCGGTGGCACCCAGTAACATGAATAACGCGTACGCGTGGGACACGCAGGCTACTATGACATCGAAAATGGGTGCGATACACAGGGGCACCCGCAGTGGGAAAAAGAGCGTGTGCGACTCACCGTCTGACTAGCACGATGCAGAAAAACACGCGTAGCCAATACCCCCGCCAAAAGAAGAGATAGGTCCTTGATAGCTGTCAAGTTGTGATGGCGTGCGAAACAACAGGAAGCAGCAACACACGTCGGTCTCCACGAAAGGCACGTACAGTGAACTGCTGGGCCCGCTCACCTTTAACCCGTGCTGAGGGAAACGCACGCGTGCGTCACGTCACTTACGCGCATGGGCCCTTTCCTCGTATTACACGCGGACGTGCAGTTTTTCACGCGCGCTTACGTGCATGGGCCCTTTCCTCGTATTGCCCGCGGACGTGCAGTTTTCCACGCACGCTTACGTGCATGGACCCTTTCCTCGTATTACACGCGGACGTGCAGTTTTTCACGAGCGCTGAAATTCCCATGCACGTCTGTACGCGTCACGTCACAGGGGCGCTTGCGCTTGAGGGACCTTCTGTCCAATGAAAATGCGGATGCGTGCAGACGCGCTTATGCGCTAAGGGCCTTTCCTCGAATTACACGCTGACGTGCAGATTTTTCACGTGCCAAATCACTCCGTATCAAGCTGGCCACGTGTAAGCACACGGAAGACCACGCTCCTGCCCAGAAGGCCGAACTACTGCCCCCCAGAGCCCCGAGCACGCTCCCACCTGCCATCTGCTGTTGCCTGACTGCCTGCTGCCCACGTGCCCTGCCATTTGCTGCCTGCACATGCCAGGGGTGCTGTTGCTGTGACCACCCCTGCTGGAACCGAAGACTCCCGACTGGGATTCCATCGCTCCACAGCCCAGCCCCAGGACCCAGTTGCCCACCCACTCCTGCCTCTGGGGTTGTCATGTCGGAGCAAACACCATCTGGGACCACTGACAACCCCCGTCCAGAGAGGCAGAGGGGCACCAGCTTCAGTGCCACTGAAGTTGGTGTCCTGGTGGAGCAAGTCCTGGGGCAGTATGATGCCCTCTTCGGAAGTTCCCGCGCCGACAAGGAAGGACGGACTCGGATCTGGACTGACATCGTGACTGCCATCAACGCGGAGGGGGTGGCAGGCCGCGACTTACAACATGTCAAGAAGCGCTGGGAGGACTTCAGGTCCAGGACCCTGAACAAGGCCCATCGCCTCTTGAAGGCAGCGGATGCCAAGGGGCGCCGGGGCCACTTGTCGGAAGAACAGATGAGGGTCCTGGAAGGCATATCCCCAGCGCTCCACGTCCAGGTCCTTGAGAGGCAGACCCGTCTGGAGTCGAGCGGTGAGTGTACATGCATCCTGATTGTGAGCAGTGCGTGTGGTGATTATTCAGAAGTGTGCAGTTTGCACATCTGTTTGTATGGGGTCGAGTATGGGTGAGGGCCGTGGGGCTGACACATGCGAGGGCTGGAATGTGTGAGACATGGATGGTGCTTGTGTGTGTAGGCTTGCATGCCAAAGGCAGTTGTGTGGGCACACATGTTTGGATGAATGTGTATGTAAGTAGACATGTCCGTGATGTCACGCATGTACGTTGTTTTTGGCTGCATGTATCAGCACTGTGTACATGTGCATGTGTGTGTATTTGACAAGGGTGCAACAGTGATGCAACATGGATGCATGTGACAGCGGTTTGTGGAAGCCTGATTGGCAGATGTGACATGGATGCCCGTCTGAACACTGCAACACTTGGCAGAGGTGTACACATGCATGCAAGTGTGGTGGTGTGTGTACATGTGTGGTGCCCTTCCTGTGTTGCATGTGATGTCTGGCTCACCTTTGGCTGCTCATGCTGTTGTATGTGTATGGATGGTAGTGGCAGTTGAGATATGGCTGTGGTATGGCTCATGTGTGCGAGTTGTAATGACATGTGTGTTGGGGATTGTGATGACATGTCTGAGGTTTGCCAATGCCACTCATGTACAACTGTCATGTGTGTATGTGTCCATTGTACAGTGCCCTGATGCCTGTGTTTTGTTTCTCCCTGTCTGCAGCGTCAACTGATGAAGAGGGCAGAGAAGGTGCTGTGGAGCACAGCGGCGGGGATCCCACCGCCAGCCGGAGACGCAAGGCCCGGCTCCCCTCCCATGTTGTGATCTCGTCGGGGAGTGAGGAGTCCGGTGCCGCGTCCCAGGCCGCAGCTGCCGGGGGGAGGACCAAGAGGCGGAGGTTGGAGTTGGACTCCTCGGCAGCAGAAGGGGCAGCTGGGACCCCACAGGGCCCAACAGGGAAAGATGGCACGGAGTCATCCAGGTTGGTGGAGGGTTTGGTGGAGGTGGAGGCCGTGCAAGCACCAGAGACGAGGTCTGGAGGTGGGGATCCCACTGGTGCTAGTGGTGCAGTGCAGGACCAGGGACAGGAGGCAACACAGGCCGCCGCGGAGGTGCCTGTGTGCAATCCTGTCCCTGATCCTGTCCCTGCATCATCTTGCACCAGCAGGGATGCCTATGTCCAGACCCGTTTTCAGGCAGGGGATGAGCTCACGTCAACTGGCCTTCCTCTGCCTGCGGACGTGGCTATCCAGGTCCGGGTTGAGCCTGTCCTGGCTGGTGTGGCGTTGCGTCAACGGGCCATGCGAGGTGACCTGCAGTCTTTTCATGAAGGGACTGCACGTCATCTCGAATGGCTCGTTGACCACGTCAGCCTGCTGGGACAGGTCACCCAGGCCAGATTCCTCCATCTGATGGGACTTGCTACGACCCCCTCCTCAACTGGACCCCCTACGCGCCAGTCGTCCTCTGTGCCATCTTCCCACCATCAGTCACCTGGGTGCCCTGTGGAGTTGCCTCTGACGGTGCGGCCAGGCTGGTGGAGGAGGCATCCCTGCCACAGTCGGGAGTCGGACGTCCAGCAGGGGTGGCCACATCTACGACTGCACCCCAGCCAACGGAGGATGTGCAGGCAGCAGGAGGCAGTGCACGGGCAGAGGCACAGCAGCAGCAGCAACGTGGTGGGAGCCATGAAGGCTCGGGGCCTTCAACATCGGAGGGGCAGGCATCGGCCGGAGGGCAGGAGGACCCAGGACAGAGAGTGTCTTCCGTGTGGCAGCGGTTGGGCCATGCCATAGATGCGGAGCGGCAGCGGGCGGAAGAGGCACGGCTCACAATGGTCAGGGCGGAGAACTCCATGCGAGGGAGGGCCCTGAGGCGGGCTGAGTGCCTCGAGGCAATCCGCAGGGGTTTGGAGGTGGAGACGTCGACGGCCCTGCGGACCCTCAGGGCCATGGAGGAGGACCGCCTCCGGGACATTGAGGAGGAGTTCGATGATGCCCTGGCCCGGGACATCCACAAGTGAGCCGTGAAACTAGCCCGCTGCCCTTGTACATAGTTATGTAGGTAGTGTTAGGTTTCATTTTTGTTTTGATTTTATTTGGACCTTTCGGACATTGGCCACATTTTTGTATATAGTTTATTTTATTAGTTAGTGTAGTTAGATAGGTTTCCTTTCTTTTGTTGGGATAATGGACCCTGGCTTGTTCCCATGTACATAGTTCACTGTTGGATTGTATTTATTTTCACTTTTTAACCATGGAGCAATGGCTTTCTTTTTTATTTCCCATTGGATTTTGTTTTGTGGACATTGACTTTGGACCACATTACTTTGGAATTTTATTTTTGGTTTAGCTTTTTTTCACGGACATGCTTCTTTTAATTTTTGTACATTCACATTTCTGTTTCTTCATTTTTTATTCTATTTATGTTTCCTTTAATACATATTTTTTTTGGTGAACTTTAATGTGTGGTATCTCATTGGTTTCATGCATTTCATGATATGTATTTTGAGATTCACTGAAACCCATTGGGTGTATGTGAGGGAAATGTGTTTGTTTCGCAACTTGCAATTGGTGTTGTGTGATGTAATTGCAAATTATGAGTGGGTGGATGCAATACTCGGGTGGGTGTTTTGCATTTGGAGGCTGACCATAGGGACCAGGGACCTAGATTGTGATGACATGTTGGCAGGGGAAGATGAGTTGCACATGGGTGGGGGCCTGCTGGCAGGTGCCACACAGTGCTGGGGGGTGGGGGTGCTGGGGAACATGAGTTGGACATGGGTGGGGGCCTGCTGGCAGGTGCCCCACAGTGCTGGGGTGTGGGGGTGGTGGGGAACATGAGTTGGACATGGGTGGGGGCCTGCTGGCAGGTGCCCCACAGTGCTGGGGGGTGGGGGTGCTGGGAGACATGAGTTGGACATGGGTGGGGGCCTGGTGGTGGGTGCCCCTGGTGGCTGGGGGGTGGTGGTGCTGGGAGACATGGCTGGGGGCCTGGCGGAGGGTGCCCCTGGTGCCTGGGGGTGCAGGGGGACATTCGTTGGTGGGCAGTAGTGCAAGTTGACATGTGGGTTGGCTGGGGGTCATGGCCATGGTGGATGGTGTGCCTGCAGGACATGTGCAGGGTAGGCCCCTGTGGTGTGAGCCACCTGCAGGGGCCGTGGAGGGTGTAGAGGGAACATCTGGGAGGACCCACACGTGCAATTCACGTGTGGTGCTCCCCGCGCACCCCTGTAATACACGTACCCTGATGGAATTGCGTGTGGAACTTCCCACGCACCCCTGAAATGCGCGTACCCTGCTCGCACAGGCCCAATCGCGTGTGGAACTTCCCGCGCACCCCTGGAATACACGTACCCTGATGGAATCGCGTGTGGAACTTCCCGCGCACCACTGGAATACACATACCCTGCTGATGTCGCGTGTGAAACTTCCCCCGCAGCACGGAATACACGTACCCTGGTGAGATCGCGTGTGGAACTTCCCGCGCACCCCTGAAATACACATGCCCTGCTGATGTCGCGTGTGAAACTTGTCCCGCACCCCAAAATACACGTACCATGATGAAATCGCGTGTGGACTTTCCCGCGCACCCCTGAAATACACGTACCCTGCTGAAATCGCATTTGGCACTTCCCGCGCACCCCTGAGATACGCGTACCCCCAATCGCGTGTGGAAATTCCCGCGCACCCCTGAAATACACGTACCCTGCTGAAATCGCGTGTGGCACTTCCCGCGCACCCCTGAGATACACGTACCCTGTGGAAATCGCGTGTGGAACTTCCCGCGCACCCCTGAAATACGCATACCCTGCTCACACGGGGCCAATCGCGTGAGGTACTTCCCACGCACCCCAGTGATACACGTAGCCCGCTTGCCGTGCTGGTACAGGGTTAGCTCAGCCCTTTGCGCTGGATTGGGTAAATTGATGGCTTTTCCCTGCGCGAGAGGCGTTCTGCAGGGTCGCTGTGCCACTGTGCGCCACGGCTGGTTTTGGTGGCTGGAATCCATGAATACGCTGTGTGCGGAAATGGATTTTAGCGCACGCGGCTGGCGCAGGGATTCGCACGCACACACTGTGCGCCAGCCGCGTGTGCCACTTGTGCGCTGAATTCTATGAATTACCCACTAAATATCATAAGCTAATTAGCGCATTAAACAATGCATTGATATAAATAGCATTCTATTATGAGGTTCTATCTAGTATACTAAGCTACTCATGCAGAAACATAGCATTGTGTGCAGCATACATGATGAAGATATAATATTTATAATGTTGATATGTTGAATAATGAAATGATAATTGTTTTCTTATTAAAGTTTTGTGTACTGTGAAATATGTAATAAGTAGCTAATTAAACCCATGTATTACATAATTGCATTACCACAGACAAAACACAAAGAGACAAGAACACATACAAATATGGGTATATACAGGGAAAGTGAAGTAAGCAAAAAAGCAGTAGTAGCAGAAACAATTCATAACCTAACTTATTATCTTTACGCAAATAAATGATTGCTCTGATGTGGAACCATTTCAGAAAATAGAGACTGGTAACCCGGTCCCAAACAGTGTTGTACTTATGGAAATTGCCCTAAAAGCTACTCAATTTTAATTGGCTGCGCTGTTCAAATGATATGATACTGTGCCTGAACAGGTTCGTAAGCAAGCCCTTCAAATTGAGCATTTGCTTTTATGGCAAAAGAAAGCTATGCACAAACTGAAATTGAAAAGTGGTAATCCAAGTATAACGCGCCCTGATCCTACTACAGGTTCAACAGCAGGGAACATGGGGGCAGGGGCAGTGTTCAAACCGATTCCGCAAATGGATTGTATCATAGGTGAGGTTTTGGAGCGTAATGTGCCTGACAAAATTATTACGCAGGAGTGTACAGAGAATGAAGATGTGGGGAGGCGTCCCGCTAGGGACACCGTGATGAAGGAAAATAAAGTTGCCTATACAGTATTTACCAAATGGCAAAAAGAGGTACGAAGCAGAGTAATCTTATGAGTAAAAAGCTACCTAAAAATCAACCTATGGCCACAAATAAGAAGGGGGCCAAAATACGAACATTTATTAAAAAGTTAAGTATCCCAACTAACAATACAATTACAACTGCGCAAGCTATTGCAAAAAAATATCACATGCTTAATTACTCGAACGGGAAGTGGCCTATTGCAACCAGTACTGGCATATGCCCCCCTTGTTGCACTTGTTGATGAGGCAACAGATCAGAATCTTCGGACGGGGTCCAAGAGGGATAAATCGCCTGTTGAGAAACTTTCTAACACTGGGGAAGTGAGGACCACTGAGCCGGGCCTAAATATAAGAGATTTTCATCACCAAGAGATTAGAAAGGCGGTAGATGCTTACATGAGTATCCAATTGGTGGTTAAAATGGATAAGCCTTAGCCTACACCTGCATGCAAAAAGGTTAATAGTGTTAGCTTTAAAGAACAAAGGATGGACACAAATCCTTTGCCATCCATAAAAATACCTACAACAATAGAGTCAAGTAATTTGCCATTGGGACAGGTAGAAAAACATATGGTGAATCCAGAAATCTGCCAAATGGCCAAAGAGTACATAAGTCCTGTAATACCTCAAGATTCCCTGATCTCACAGATTACTCTGGAATTTTTACACATAATACAAACTGCTTTGAGTACCGGTGGCAGACAAGGAAGCTCTATGCCTTCAGTGGCAGCGGTCTCCAAAGCTGGGTCGGCGATTCAACCCGCGACTTCTAAGAGGAAATCTCTGGCAAATTACTCATTGAGGCTGTCGTGTAATGCCTCTCCGGCAGTGCAATATGAACTAAACAGAAGAGCTATTTTAGCCACATTCTCCAACATACCAAGTCTTGGGGACATTTGTTGTACAGACTTGGAGTTGGTGGACTTCCCCGGAAAAGGGAATGGCCAATGTGTAAGAATATGGATGAACTCGAGGTTTGTGCAAAATACAATCTGGCTTGCAAAAACAGAATTGACATTGTTGGGCTTCACATTAATTGCTGAAACAACGGTAAATGTTGAAATAAAAAAATGAGGTATCGTGCAATTACAATCACAATGGTTCTAACCTTGTTCTACGTAAAAGGAATACTAAACAGGGTGAAGTGTGTAATTGTAATTAAAAAAAAATCGAGCCTAATTAGTACGACCTGCCGCAACTAAAAATCTTGCAGTTATTAGTTGGAATACAAGGGGGTTTGCCCATTTGTTAAATAATGACAACAATGATCTAGTGCAATTCAACATAAATATGTTACAGGAAACATGGCTGATGTCGGTACCGGTGTGGGATGGTTTTGACCTTTTTCTAAATCCTGCCTCACGGGCCTTGCACGGAAGACCTACGTCTGGCCTACTCAAAGCCATTAAATCTGAAGAGGGGATCAGTGTGCAGGCATGGGAAACGCCGAATGAATTTCTCCAACTGGTTAAAGTACAAGTTAACAATGAATCGTATGGGCTGATAAATGTCTATTGGAATCCAGTGGGAATAACGGACGGTGTTTCATCAAATCACTTGGAGACCTCTGTAGTCTCATTGCAATGGATTCATCAATTTCACGAATCATAATTGCAGGTGATTTAAATTTGGACTGCACTAATGACCAGCCCCTAAAGTATAATCCAAGATTAAATAAATGGGCAGAATTTGTCTCATCAAACAATTTGATAAGGTTGAATGGTGCATTTCATTCCGATATTCCCCCTCATCCAACTTGGCATCGTGGTGGTAGTGTTTCTACAATTGACTTTATTTATGTGAATATGAACACGTTTGAGGGAATCACAACGTTTTGTATTGTGGAAAATACACACAGTGATCACAACTAACTTGTGACGCACTGGACAGTCAATTGTGAACCAATCAGTGGACAAAAAAATCTAATGAGAGAAAATCTTGTAAATAATAACGGTAATAGGCTATGATGGTGGGAGAGATCATTAACATGGCTCAAAGATCGACTTGACCGTCAAAGGTGTACAGGAGGGAATGATTTGCAGCCATGTTATGCTGATATGTCACAACACTTACAAGCCGAGGGGCGAGGAAAAGGAGGGCGTAGGGATCACCTGGATTGTCCTCAGTTACATGTGTATGATGCTGCCACTAGAGCAAAGAAAGCAGAGTATCGGCGTCAAATAAGAGCAATTAATTGTCTGTCCTTGAATGAAAGAGGACCTGCGTTGGCCCATATCAAAACAACGTATAAACATTGGCTCAGAGCTACTAGAGGACTTAGGTTGCAGCAGGATCATGAAAACATGCTGGCAAAAGTACAGTCGAAAAACCTAGCACAAATCTGGGCATTATTGAGTAAGTCAACGCATTAATCACAAAACATCATGCAAGCAAATAATAATGTTACCGAGCAGGTGTGGTGTGCCCATATTTTGGAGTATTATGTAGCCCCTCCCAACTCAGTGACTACTACTCCACAGGATCTGCCTCCCTTTTATCAAAAGTTTGATCTGGAAGATATTAAATACTTCATAAATAAGATCAGTAACTCAGGTGCCTGTGGCCCGGACGGGTTATCAAATAGGACCTTCAAAAAGCATCCTGAGCTTTGGGCTGGGATACTATGTGAAATATTTAGGATAATTAATATGAATCAATCCTTACCAGCTTCCAGGATGCATTCTTTGTTGGTCCCGATATACAAAAAATTTGATCGCTCGAGTCCGTCTAGCTATAGACCCATTGCGTTGCTTGATGCGCCAGGCAAGATTTTTACTAGATTAGTGTTGAGAGACTTTAGAGAATGGACATCGAAGAATGAGCTGCATGACTCCTTTCAAACGGGCTTTGTAGCTGGGTTGGGTACTAGCCCAAATCTTAAGGCACTGAATATGCTAAAAAATAAATATGCTAAAAAGAACCAAGTGCTGTTTATAGCGTACATAGACTTTCAATCTGCTTTTGATTCGATTGATCGGAACATCATGTATCAGAAAATAGTACAACACAATTGCCCTCAGTCCTTACTTTCTCTGATTATGCGTTTTCACAATAACACCACAGTTCAAGTAAGAATAACCTTGGCTCACAAACTTTCTGCTAAACTGAATACATTCCGAGGGGTCAAACAAGGATATATACTGGCCTCATCAATCTTTAATTTTTTCTTGTTGGAATTAGGCACGGAGTTAAGATCTCTGAAATGTGACCCACCAAAATTGGGAGTAGAAAAAATCTTGCATTTACTGTATGCGGATAATCTCATTCTCCTATCCCAAACTCCAGCAGGGTTACAGCGGTTGCTTGATAAGCTGAATGATTTTGTGATGAAAAACAATCTAAGCATTAATTTGCCTAAAACACAGATTATGGTTTATCGTCCACACCCAAAGACTAACGTTAAAAATTACAAGTGGCAGCTACAAAACAGAAGTCTTTCTAAGGTAGATCAGTACAGATATTTGGGACTCATTTTTGCAGTCCCAGTGTCAAATAAAATTAATGAACTTGAGAGATACAATAAACTCCAGACGTTAATACGACAAGCAAAATGCTAAAAGGGAAATTTGGGAAGTTCACCTTAAATCATATAATGACCTTTTACCAACAAAAGGTCATTCCTATGATATTGTATGGAGCTGAGTGTCTCCTTGTGGCAAGTATAAGTTGGCAAAAACTAGAATCCCGGTTTTGGAAAGAGGTACTGATGTTACCAAAATCCGTCCCGCTGCCATTGATTAGGCATGAATTAGGCTTGTTATCCCTGGAAGTACAAGTGAAGTGGAAAATGGCTGCCACACTGAGAAAAAGCATTTTAGGCTTAAAAGCCACAAATCTTCTGGGAATCATGGAAAAACATCTGCTTGCTCGTGATCAGGTCTTTACTAAAGAATGGTGTGAATACGTATTGTATGCGTTAGCTGATGCATCAATAACATTGGAATTATTGCTTGAGAATCCTGATCGAGCAAAAGCCAAATTATACCAATATGATTGGATTGTAAATTAGAACTTATGTTTTATGTATATTGACTTTAAGTCTAACCCATTTGTACATAAGCAATTTCGAAGTATGGCAGACAATCTTTCCAAATTTCCTAACCCTCAAATGTGTAACCTATATCTGAGGTTTAGGTTGAATCTGTGGCCAACATGTGAAATCCTGGTGAGAAGAAGGATGATTTCCAAAGAGCTGGAATATTGTCGCTTTTGTGGTAACAAATTCAGTAAGGAAAACATAGAACATATTTTAACTAAGTGCCCTAATCTAATAGATCTGAGCAGTAGACAGTTCAGTAAAGAATTTGTAAGTTCATGTAGTCACATGGAACCAGAGGCAGTGTGGCACGTTTTATTTAATTATGGAAAGTTAACGGTTCGTATAGCAATCATTCATTTTTTATTGACCATTTTTCCGGACATTATATTATTTTGATTGATCCTTGTTTTTAGAGGTTGATTGCTTTATTCTGTTGAAATTTTAAATGTTGTTTTCCTTGTATGAATTATGAATTGTATTTGTACGAATTATGATTTGTATGAATTATGAATCATATGAATTGGGAATTGCATGATGTCATAAATGTGTACAGAAATGAAATTATGATGATATGAAAACAATTTCTTTGAAAGGATGATTTTATTATCCAATACAAATAAAAGAAAAAAAAATGGCTTTGTGAAATACTCCAAAATGGTCAAAAATGCTTAAGTGGATAGAATTTTTGAGGAAAGCAACACTAAACAAGTCCTACCACACATGAGCTATAATATAAACAACAGTACACACTTCAGATCAGGATGGGATGGATGAAGCACTTTGAAATGGGCAAAAGACACATGTAACTTTTGAAATTTGCAAATTCGTGTCAAACATTTACTATTTGATATTGGAGAAAAAGGGTCAAATACCCTGTTATGTTTTAGTTGCAGTGTAGCTAAGGGTTTTAGGTATAAGTGAGAGTTGAAATTTTGTTTCTATCTTTAAAATTGAAGATGTTATAGCGGTTTTAGTGAGAGGCGTTTTTGCAAATTAGGCGCGAAAATGGAAACAGAAATTCGGTTTTAAATATGCCAGATAGGTTTTCTTAAACTATATTAAGGACTATGAAAAAGAGGATGCCACACATGAAACTTCACAGCTACGTGTCCAGCGCAACCAGTCCGTGGTGGATACTTAATTTCTGGGATTTACTTCAGTTATTCAAAATCACTAGGGAGTTATGGTTTTGTAACACAGACAATACTATGGTTCTGAATTAAAGATGGGTTCGCTTGATATTGGGATAATACAATAAAGATTTGCTATGGGTTACTGTTCTTCCTGTTATACTTATAGTCCTTTATAGTTAAATTGGACCGTCAGCTCTGGTCATTGGGTGGATCAGGTCTACCGGCAGCAAGGCACCTCTGAAGGGATCTGAATCAGCTGTGTAGTTCTGGTCATTTTTGGACTGCGCCTCAGGCTGGATTAGGAAGGGCCCTTCTGGTTACTGGACACGGTAGATGACAGGATGCAAGTTTCAGAGGGCAAGCCTTAATGTTATCAAGCCTAGCTGAATCTGAATTATTCTCTTAAGTTCTGGAGGTTTGCAATTGGGTTAAGCTAGCAATAGTTCAGCAATGCTAAGTCTGGATTCTGCAAAGGAATCTGGATCTTCAAAGAATTCTGGTGCCAGCTACAAGATGAAGAGTTCTGGAATAAGGTGCTGCACGGACATCTGGATGGGTTCTGGAAGCAGTGTGTGTTTTGTGTAGTGAAACTCCTATATTTATACATTACAACGTTTATGACCTGGGCAAAACTTCAAAAACACACCCCCATGTCTGTGAGCGGCTGCAGGCATGTGCTTTGTCTTGGTTGGCAGTCTGAACAGAGCTGCCATCCTTATGACAGGATTTAGGAACTTCCACATTGATTTTTACCAAAACATAACTTTTGCACAAATGTACATTTCTAACATTATATACCCTAATAAAATTGGACACATATTTTTCATATTTGATTGTCTACATTCGCATTCAATCCCCGACCTTGTGGGAGCTGTTTTTCTAATTCTATAGAATTTTACCAATTTTAAACCTAACCGTTTGGATTAATCATTTCTAACTTGGTACATCTCTGGGCGCTGATCAGTGGATCATGTACATACCATTTTAGGTGTGCAACATTCATTGTTCTGCTACAATAAGACATTTTTCATAACTTTGGTTCCATAAATAGTACAAGTTTCATCAATGTCTTCAAATTACAAGGCTGAAATTGGTTTAATGTCTGCCAATTTTCAGATGTGTTCCTCTTTAGGTTGCTCAGTTAAAGAGTTCTAAACTTTAATCAAACATAAGGATTTAACATCAAATATTTCCTTTATAACCTCCCCTTCCCAGGTATCAGCTGTCCAGTCTTTTGCTAAGGGGGGGGTCAATGAACAGCCTGTCCTTTATTCTTTGGCTCAGCCCCAGACAAAAGTCTACTGAGGTCCCATTGTACTGATTGTTGTCATTATGCGGGAACCATTAGCATCACTTAAGCCTTCCTGTAGAAAGGGAGTGTCAATCTGAGATGTCAACTTTCCCAGGCGAGGCACTGTCAGATCAGATTTAAATAGTTGATTAGCTCCAGACTGGCTTCCTGTAAGATTCACCTACTATCTTGTATTTAAAAGATATAAAATGAACAGAGTTTATAATGGATTTGGACATTTTAAAGGAATTAAGCCCTTCACAGGAAATGCTTTAAAGAGGTGGATTTTCTACTTCCTCAGGAAAAAGAAAACACTTTTAAACTGGGTCTGACAGCCAATTTCCTTAGGCAGCTGTCAGGCAGTGAGGCCTGCATTCCTCTGACTGCTTGAAGAATCCATGATTGCAGCACACTTTCCTTTCCATAATTCTCTGCGAAAATGACAGAATTTTTAAGGGCATATTTGGATTTTGCCCTTCTGTGGCCTTGTTTCAGGTGACAGGTGAAGAGATGAAAGATGACAGGTGGCAGATGACAGATGACAGGTGACAGCATTGATTCCTGTTTTTACACCAACTTTGCCTGTGTTTGTGATGCTCTTTTGTGGTTTGTGACCCATGGGCAGTTTTGTAGATTTGGCGCTCACAGGGTTATTTCCTCCATTTTTGACAGTTTCCTTTCCCCATTGGCAAAGGGCGGCAGTGTGGCACATTGGCATGGGTTGAAATATCCCACAAAAGAAACAGTGCAGCATAGCGGGTAGTGATCACTTTCACTGCGTACTATCACTTTCATGGTTTTGACCGTGGGCCAATCTAGCATGCTAATTGCGATATAGTCAATATGAGACATTTCCTGGTGACTTACAAAGACCAAGTTCCCCGGCTTATCAGGTAACATTCTCCCATTGCATGATCTTAAGTCAAGCTCAAACATTATCCTGGCTACTTCAACTGCACCCGGGTGGGATCTAGTCGGTCTAGCAGTCTCCAATAGTGAAATCACATATGATACATCTTGATCGTCCCAGAGGCGCTCAAGAGCCTCCACAGGGTATGATATGATATGATATGATATGGCATTTGTAACGCGCCTATACACAAGTGTTTGAAGGCACGAAATGTTCCTATTGAACAATAAAGTCCATCATTACCAGAACAATGGGGGGCTACTGGGTGTTATCTCCAGCAGCTTGATCAGTTGGCTCATAGCCTTCAGGCCTGCAAGATGATCTTTACTGCCAACTCTATTTTAGATGTTAAATACCATCAAGCATGCGCCATTTCTACTGGGCAGTTTTAAAAACATAAGATCCCCTCTCCCATTGTGAATCATCTCAGAACACATATTGATACAATTTGGCCCCACTAGAATGGCCAATGATACTTTGGGCCTACCTTTTGGCCATTTAGTTGTGTTAATGCTGTGGGAGCTGAACGCCTGCACCTAAAAAGGTTCAGTTGCCCATGTTTCTTGGAGATATACTTATTGATGACAATGGAGAAAACACACTCTGTCACAGTCTTGAAAGAGCTGTTTAGCTCTGGCAACATTCCAGAAGAATATTTTAAAATGAGTATACCACCCTCTACCCTCAGTCTGAATGGCATCACCGTCCAAATGAGCTAAGCGATTCTTCGAGTCATTCAACGCCATCCTCCACCCCCTTTCGAGCTGGCAGATCGGAGGTGCCCCCAACCCTGTTATATGTGCTCCCTATGCAAGGAGCTCTGTGAGGGAGTACAGGGAGAATTTAAATGTTGCTGTTAGCAGGTGGGTACATTCTCATCTCTATTGACAGCAAACCCTCCTCCAAGTCTGGATACTTCAGTGTGATTTGGATAAAGTCTATCTATCATACTACCCCGTACACCATGCAGAACAACGTCACAAATCACAGATTTACAACCCCTCACAAAGCGCAACTACTGACTACATTTGTTAACAAGCACTGCTTGCTCTTTGTAATTACCCTCTCCGAGTTTAGGCACATCATGTAGGTATCCTTCACATCCTGTCCTCCTACTCCAATGCCTCACCGCTGATGCAGGCATCCTTACCCTAGCTTGTTCCGTGCCCTGCACAGTTATAGAGCACTGCTTGCTCTTCGTAATTACCCTCTCCGAGTTTAGGCACATCATGTAGGTATCCTTCACATCCTGTCCTCCTACTCCAATGCCTCACCGCTGATGCAGGCATCCTTACCCTAGCTTGTTCCATGCCCTGCACAGTTATAGAGCACACTGAGTTGGTTCTGTGGTACACATTATTTTTACTTCAATAAATAAAATCCCTAGGGATGGGCATCACAGGTTGCAATAGATCTGCTGGGTTATCATGGGGCGCAGTTAAGTCTTAGGTTGCTTTCTCTGTGTAGGTCCCTGGGGAATGGTCACATAATTGGCCCCATCACATGTCTTAGCTCTATGGCCTTGTTTCCAGGTGTTTGCTGGTCAGATAGAGAGTTTGCCCCTGGCACACAGCCTGTGAGATCGTTCTGGGGCGATGTACTACTTGGGTCCGATCTGGTCCCCCCTGTTCCCCCCACCCTCTATCGCTTGATCAATTTAACAACCGCATTTCTTAACTAGGTTACCTCTACCATTATGTTTGAGAGGACAGGCATCATGTCACCCTGGCAGTTACTATTGCTCCCATCAGGCAGTACAGCTGTCTCAACAACCTCCCCTTCCACCCTCCTTACCGAAGTGTCCCTTCTTGCATTTATACTTGGATTTCTTAAATTAGTATACTTTTTCACAACATTTGTCCATGGGATGGGGTTATCCTCAAGCTCCACCTCCCTCATCAGTCCACCAAAGTGATTTCTGACGGGTATTGTGGGGACCATCTGTACAACAATGGGGGCAGGAGGCTGTGCCAATTTACCTAGGGGTCCCACTAACTCTCACCATCTCCCTGTTCCTCAGACCCCGTATGTGTGTAAAATAACTCATTTATAGACAGTTTGGCCTACCATTTGTTTGATTGCCCTGGATGGTGAATGTCTTCATTTTATCCAGACCCTACCCATTGTATGCATCATCTTTATATTGCCTCATTTGCCTTTTGCTTCTACCATCTGACTTCTTAGTGTTTTCCCAACCGAAAGACCTTCTGCATAATTTATTTGAGGTACACAATGTTTTTCGTGCATTGAAGAACACAGGGCGGTACAAGGGGAATCATTTCGATTTTGATAAGGTCACTAGTTGCTCATATTCACTGGATCCTGTTCTCAGCAGCACGGATTCAAGTGAAATCCCTCTGTATCCTCCACAAGGCTTTCTGGGGCCAGGGACCACTCTCTCTTAAAGACTTGTGGCAAAAGACCCTCCTCGGCCTTCCTTGCCGCCAATTTGAGCCCCCAGACCCATGTTGCCCTCTCTGTGCACCCACCGTTCCCTGCTTTCAATTCTCGATCCCCTGCCATCACGCCTCCCTGCCTGCTCCACCCCATCCCTGATTAGTGCATTTTTCGAATGCTGGAAGGGTTACTGCCAGTGCCGCTCCACGCTCTACTTCTTTGATTTTTTTGGAAGTAGGTTAATGTTTGTGGCCCAAGAACCTCCTCTGCCTTTCTTGCTGCCAATTTAAACCCCGAGACCTGTGTTGCCCCCTCTGTGCAACCATCCCTCCCCGCTCCCCTTTGATCTTTTTGGAAGCAGGTGAGTGTTTGTGGCCCAGACCCTCCTCGGCTGTCCTTGCCACCAATTTGAGCCCCCAGACCAGTGTTGCCCCCATTGTACACCCACCTCTCCATGCTCCCACTTCTCAATCCTCTACCGTCTCGCTTCCCTGCCCGTCCCCCATCCCTGATTGGCACATTTTTCTAATGCAGGAAGGGATACTGCCCGTGCCGCTCCACGCTCTCCTTCTTTGATTTGTTTGGAAGCAGGAAGCGGGACGGCAGAGGATTGAGAAGTGCGAGCATGGAGAGATTGATTTGTGGCCAAGACCCTTCTCGGCCTTCCTTTCTGCCAATTTGAGCCCCCAGACCTGTGTTGACCACTCTGTGCACCCACCCCTCCCCACTCTCACTTCTTGATCCTCTGCCTTCCCTCCTCCCTCCCCGCCCCCGCTTCCCTGATTGGTGCGTTTTTCTAATGCAGGAAAGGCTACTCCCCATGCCACTCCACGCTCTCCTTATGTGATTCTTTTGGAAGCAGGTGAGTGTTTGTGGCCCAAGACCCTCGCCAGCCTTCCTTGCCACCAATTTGAGCCCCCAGGCCCATGTTGCCCCCTCTGTGCACCCACCCCTCCCCGCTTGCACTTCTCGATCCTCTGCTGTCCCGCATTCCTGCCTGCACCCCCATCCCTGATTGGAGCATTTTACTAATGCAGGAAGGGCTACTGCCCATGCTGCTCCACGCACTCCTTCTTTGATTTTTTTGAAAGCAGGTGAGTGTTTGTGGTCCAAGACCCTCCTCAGCCTTCCTTGCTGCCAATTTGAGCCCCCAGACACATGCTGCCCTCTCTGTGCACCCACCCCCCTCACACTTCTCGATCCTCTACCGTCCCACCTCCCTGAAAGCCCCCCATCCTTCATTGGTGCATTTTTCTAATGCAGGAAGAGCTACTGCCCATGCCGCTTCATGCTCTCCTTCTTTGATTTTTTTGGAAGCAGGTGAGTGTTTGTGGCCCTAGACCCTCCTTGGCCTTCCTTGCCACCAATTTGAGCCCCCAGACCCGTGTTGCCCCCTGTGTGCACCCAGACCTCCCCACTAGCACTTCTCGATCCCCTGCCGTCCCACCTCCCTGCTCCCCCGTCCCTTATTGGCCATCCACACAGTCATATCTGCACCCCCCAGGGCAGCCCTCTGCCCGTGCAGCCCTTGCGGCTAAGGACCCTGAGGCAAAGTGCAGCTCAAACAGAGGTGACTCCAGAAATTGTCAGCAGGTGTCCACAGGAGAAGCCAGTGACATGCCGTCAACCAGCAGCAACCAAAAAAAGTAAGTGTGGCATGGGTGGGAAGTAGAGCAATTATTCTACTCCCCAAAACCCTGCCACTCAACATTATCTTACCTCTGAATTGTGATTGTTACCAATGCTGTACTTAGCTAGAATTGTGAACATTGGCATACCCATTTTGCCAAAAACTGTCTCAAGGCCTGTTTGCCTGCATAGTGCCCGGCAACCACTTCCTTGTCGCCCCTCTCCCTCCCGCCTCTCAACGCACACTCCGCCTCCCAGTTGCTGACTCACCCGGTCATGGCCGACCCTCCCAGGGCAGCTCTCTGGCCGGCAGCCCCTGCAGCTACGTGTCATCAGGTGGAAGCCAGGGACCAACCGTCGATCAGCATCAATCGTCCAGGTGGGTTGGCATGGGTGGGGAGTAGAACACTTCGATGGTATTATGAATGTTAGCCTGCGTCATTTCTAGATAGAAATGTGCATGTTATCATGTCGCAAACTCAAACTAGATTGTGGATATTGCCATATCCCACAATTAAATGGAACTGTGAATGGTAGCATGTGCCACACTTAGAGATGAAATCGTGACCATGTGCCTGCTTCACATCCATATAGAACTGTACATATTAGCATGTCCATCACTTTGCTAAAATTGTGCATGTTAGCATGTCCCACACTTACATAGAATTGTGAAAGGTAGCATGTCCCACACCTTCATAGAATTGTGAATGGTAGTATGTTCCACACTTAGATAGAATTGTGAATGCTAGCATGTCCCTCACGTAGATGGAATTGTAAATGATAGCATATACCACACTTTGATGGAAATGTAGATGTTATCATGTCCCACACCTAGATGGAATTGTGAATGGTACCATGTCCCACACGTAGATAGAATTGTGAATGGTAGTATGTGCCACACTTAGATAGAATTGTGAATGCTAGCATGTCCCACACGTAGATGGAATTGTAAATGATAGCATATCCCACACTTAGATGGAATTGTATATGTTAGCATGTCCCACACCTAGAAGGAACTGTGAATGGTAGCAAGTGCCACACTTAGATAGAATTGTAAATGTTAGCATCTCCCACACCTATATATAATTGTGAATGCTAGCATGTCCCACACTTAGATGGAATTGTATATGTTAGCATGTCCCACACCTAGAAGGAACTGTGAATTGTAACATGTGCCACACGTACATAGCATTATACATGTTAGCATGTCCCACACTTAGATAATCTATTTAAAGCAAGAAACAGATTGACTACCCCTCTCTGGAGATCCTGTATGTACAACAGGGTGGAGTGATGTGGGACTACCTTATTGATGGGTAGAACTATCACCTGGGTAGAAATGGGTATTTGAGCCCACATCTTTTGTTGCAAAACAAAAGTTTCTTTAATAGTTTTTCATAAAACCATGTTAAAAAAACATTTCAACATGTAATCCTTTGATCATCATTCATACCTTTCATTCAACATAGAATTATACAATAACAGGGCAAATCAAATGTGGTCTTCTTCAAGCATAACAGTTGGTGATTTATGCATATAGGACATATGAAAAATACATTAGGTTCCCTTTACGGTCGACATATGTTTCGGCCCTTGGAGATGTACCACCCTTGTCTTGGGTGGTCACTGATTCAGATATTGGGCCATCTTCAGGAAATAGGCTATGTATTCTGGAAGATCAGTTTCATTCCCCATTGGTAGATTTAATGATCTACACAAATACATAAAAACAAAGGATTTTTTGTAAAAAAGAGCTTGTGCTCCCCGACTGATTTTTAAAGGTAGTGACATATTTTACTCAAAGAATTGAACACTTCTCCCACCTGTTGTCCATATAATGTTATTTAGGACTTCCGAGCTTAGTATACTGGGAATTTCAATTTTAGCATCCAGTATCCAGTTCCCTGAAACAATAGTCACACTTGTAATTGGAGACAAGACAGCAAAGCTTCCTGTCCTGGTTCAGGACAATGTCCCTGCTAACATTCTGTTAGGTAACGATCTAGTCGATTGATCGCGGATGGTCTTCCCATGACTGCTGCTGCGGTCACTAGATCACAGGTGACACCGGGTCTGGCTGTGAGTCAGATACCCGAGCCGAAGGCGCGGCCTAAGGCACGACAAAGGAAGAGCAAGAAGGCCACCTCTGTGGAGGGAGCTCCTTCTCTTCCAGCTGTTCCTCCAGCACCCATTGGGATCCATGCTCCGGACGGGCTGGGTCCAGTGGTAAACCCTGTCTCAACTCCTGTGGGAGAGGAGCCAGAAGACTCTCCTGTGGGAGAGGTTCTCAACCCGGAGGATCATCCCGATCTTCAATGCTTTTTAGCTGAAGGGGGACCCTCCCGGGCAGACTTCTGTAACGGACAGAGAATGTGTCCCTCTCTCGAGGGTCTGAGGAAACAGGCCCTGTCCCTGGCACAAGGAGAGGTGCCTAGGACTTTCCGGATTTATTGGGAGGGTGAGCTCCTTGTTAGTGAGCCTACTAAGCCTGAACCTGGTGCCCTCAAGAGGTTGGTGGTACCCCAGGTTTACCGGCCCTTCCTACTGCAGTTGGCGCATGAGGTGCCCTTGGCTGGTCATCTTGGTACCAAGAAGACTAAGCAGATGCTCTCTGCCCATTTCTACTGGCCTCCGATGGGAGTAGAAGTGGAGTCCCACTGCAGGGCCTGCCCAACATGTCAGTTGTCTGGCAAGACTGGAGGCAGTGTCATTGCCCCACTGCAGCCATTGCCAGTGGTTGGCACACCGTTTGAGAGGGTGGGCATCGACATTGTCGGTCCCTTTGACCCTCCCATGTCAGGTGGACATCGGTTCATCCTGGTTTTGGTAGATCATGCCACCAGGTACCCTGAGGCTATACCCCTTCAGACTGTTACTGCCAAGGTTGTTGCCCGGGCCCTCCTGGGCATTTTCACCCATGTTGGATTCCCCAAGGAGGTTGTCTCTGACCGAGGATACAACTTCATGTCTAGTTACATGAAAACCATGTGGAAAGAGTGCAGGGTAACCTACATGTTCTCCACTTCTTACCACCCCCAGACCAATGGTCTGGTTGAGAGATTTAATAAAACTCTCAAGGGTGTGCTAGGTGCTTTGGAAGAGCCCCTAAGGAGGAAATGGGATCTCCTCCTGCCATGCCTGCTGTTTGCTTACAGAGAGGTACCTCAAGAGGGTGTTGGTTTCAGCCCCTTTGAATTAATCTTTGGACATTCCGTGAGGGGCCCCCTTGCCTTGATCAGAGAAGGTTTGGAAGCCACCCCTCCAGGTCCCGCCAAGCAAGTTGGGGACTATGTGTTAGGCCTCAGACGGAGGATGACACAGATGATGGATCAAGCAACAGCGAATCTCAAGGCCAGCCAGGAATTGAACAAATACTGGCATGACCTTAAAGCATCGCAAGTGGATTGGACTCCGGGACAGGAGGACCTCGTGATGGAGCCTACCAAGCCTCGGGCATTGGCAGATAAATGGACTGGACCCTTCAGGTAATCTCCAAGATGGGCGAGGTCAACTATCTGGTTGACATGGGAATCCCAGGGGTAGCCCCTCAGGTATTCCATGTCAATAGGCTCAAGCCTTTCCACCGGCGAGCAGAAGTCTCATGTCTCTTGCTAGCTTCAGAGCAATAATAGAATGAGAGTGAGCCCCTTCCTGATTTGCTGCATAGCAACCCTCAGGATGGCTCAGTGGAGGGAGTGCAGCTCTCTCCAGATTTGACAAACGAGCAGCAGAGGGCCTGCAGGACTTCGCTCCAGCAGTATGGCGCTCTGTTTTCGCTGACGCCAGGCCTTACACCGTGGTGTAAACACGAGATTGACACTGGTGACAGCATGCCTGTCAAGAGCAGGAGCTACCGAATGTCAGATACGGTTAAGAACCACATCCAGGCTGAGGTCGCCAAGATGTTGGATCCGGGTGTTATTGAACCCTCAACCATTCTCTGGTCCAGTCCGTGGTCCTTGTCCCCAAGGCAAGTTCCCAGGCAGGTACCCAGGATTGGAGATTCTGTGTGGACTACCGAGGAGTCAATGCCGTCACCAAAACTGACGCGCACCCATTGCCCAGGGCTGATGAGCTTGTGGACACCATAGGTGCTGCCAAATTTGTGAGCACCTTTGACCTCACCTCAGGCTATTGGCAAATAGCTCTGACGGACCATGCCAAGGAAAAGACGGCGTTCTCAACACCAGAGGGACTCTACCAGTTTAGGGTCATGCCTTTTGTGTTGAAGAATGCCCCTGCCACCTTCCAAAGATTGGTCAATCATGCTCTCAGTGGGCTGCAAGCCTTTTGTGTGGCTTATTTAGATGACATTGCCATCTACAGTTCGACTTGGGAAGAGCACTTGACACATCTGGGTAGAGTGTTGCAGGCCTTAAAAAGGGCTAACCTCACTATCAAGGCCACCAAGTGCCAGATAGATCAGGGGAAAGTCACGTATCTTGGTCATGAGGTAGGAGGGGGTCAAATCCAACCTCTCCCCAGTAAGGTACAGGATGTACAGGACTGGGAGACTCCCAGTACTCAAACCCAGGTGAGAGCCTTTTTGGGCCTCACCGGGTACTATCGCAATTTCATGGCGGACTATGGAATCATAGCTGCACCACTGACAGCTCTGACTTCACCCAAACAGCCTAGGAAGGTTAATTGGACTGAAGACTGTCAGAGGGCTTTTGATGGCTTGAAAGAAAGTCTGTGTCGGGCACCCGTGTTATGTGCGCCTGACCACAGCCGACCCTTTATCGTCCAGACGGATGCCTGTGACACCGGAATTGGAGCTGTCTTGTCCCAGTTAGATGACAAAGGGAGAGAACATCCTATCATATTCATCAGTAGACAACTCAAGGGAAGAGAATTTAGGTGGTCTACTGTTGCAAAGAAATGTTTTAGTATAGTTTGGAGCCTTAGGCGTTTTAGGCCCTACCTTACGGGGTCAACCTTCAAGGTCCAAACAGATCATAAGCCCCTGAAGTGGCTTATGCAGATGAAGGGTGAGAACCCGAAAGTGCTCAGGTGGTCCATTAGCCTGCAAGGGCTAGACTTGACCATAGAGCACAGACCAGGGAAGAGTCACGATAATGCCGATGGCCTTTCCAGAAGGTATGTTGACCGTCTGGATGAGGGTGTCTATCCCGTGGGAGATTAGGCACCCCCCACCTCAGTCTGGGGGGCCACTGTGATGCTGGAAATGCATCGGAGGGACGGGGCCTCCGTATCCTTGTCCTTTACTGCTTTTTATCGTGTGTTCTGTCGTGTTTTCCGTGCAGGAGTTCATGTGGGACTCCTGGCAGTGCAGCTCTCTTTCTTTTGGTTCGGTGAACGGACCCGTGGGATACCCTTATGGCACTGTAGGATTGTTTAGCGTGTTTTGGGAGCACAGAGCGCAGCACCACCGCACAGGATCAATGTATAGCATGTTTTTTGAAGTGCAGCGCCACTGCATGGGTTTGATGCATTGATATAATGTGGTACAGCAAGACATGTGTTATTGAGCATTTTTTTTTATGCAGCGCCACTGCATGGGTTTAATGCAATTGCTTCAAGCTATGTGTTGCCAGTGCAACATATGGAGATGTAAATGAAGACAGGCTACACAGGTTAAAACAAACCATTTTCTCATTCAAAAGCGCATTTTATTTTTCATATTCATAATGCACAGAATTTTTTTCTTTTTACCTGAAATTCCTCTGCTGCAGGAGACACATTTGAGGATTAATGAACTAACCTCATTAACAAAAAACGAACAGGCTAACTCATTAATAATATAATGTGTTCTACACTGCAAAACGAGGCAGGCTGAAACTCATTTCAGACTACATTCAGATTTTTTTTTCTTTGCTTCTATCTGCGCTCTGTCCACAGTATTTGCAGGAATCAAAGACTCGAATAAGCAGGAAATCAGTTTGGTTACAATTGTAACTGTATAAGCCAAGCCATTGTGTGCAGAGGGTGGTTAGGGCATGATAGAATTTTATTGGTTAGGATCCTTTGGTAGGAGGTAACCAGAGTTTTCTTGTATAATCTCTGGGAAGAAGCTAGGGAGAGACATCTTGACACAGCTCGGAGAAGGACTGGGTTGATAGCTGGGGATGCCTGATTCCTAAAGCAGATTCAACTTGGTTGCAGAGACTGGGATTTCCAGTCAACAAGTCCCAGTTTGAGTGGCAGCAAATGCTTGTCCTTGCTGGGTGAACGCCTCCAGAAGGTGACCAGCCAAAGAAGTTACATGCTGAACAAACCTGGTAATGATCTCGCTGAAGTGTGGGGGCTGAGTGTGTGTGCGAAAATATTCAGTCAGTGTAGGAAAGGAGATTCCTTTGCTTTACCCACATGTTTAATGTTGCAAATTGAATTCTTGTTCCCCGCCACTCTCTTCTCAGTGTATCACAAATAATGCTGTTACTGTGCTATTTCATTTATTTCTGTAAAAAGAGTGAGATCTTGTTTAAATGCAACTTTTATAATACACAAAAATATCTGAAAGCAGACGGGTGGTGTGTTTTATTTTCTCTTTCCTTTGTGCATTTACCAATACAGTGCTGATGATGTGGGGAGATGTTTAGACAGTGCGATTGTCATTTTTAAGGTAGCTAAAAATAAGATTCGGCTGCAGCTGTGTGCACAATGTCATTCAGTATGAGCAATTATAACTAACTGTGTTTGTTATAGTCTGCCGGAGGTCTATGAGTCGGCAGAAAGAGAGGCCCTGGACATAGCTCATCAAACGTAAATAAGTTGGTGATAGATACCTCATGATAGCTCGCTGCCGTAGATAAGGCAGCGAGAAATTGCCCATGGTGGCACACTAAAAATTAAAATGTGGTGTTCCTGAAATGCAAGCCTGAGGTCTCTCTAGTGATCACACGAAAAATCTAAACAGAAAAAAGGGGTTCTGGATATTGGGGCCATATATAAAACAAAGGAATTATGCGCACCAAAAATACCACCAACCACGCATACCAACCACGCATGTCTGTGTACTGAAATAATGCATATCCACTGTATTATTATTATACATAACTCAATCTGAATACAAGGAGTGATTGTTGCTAAATTATTTTTCGGCGGTAAGAAAATACCGCCAGGCCCCAAATCTACACAAAATACCCAACATATTTATGGTGCGTTGCAGGCCGGGAAAGTGATCACAGAGCACCTACTGGTCGTGGCAAGTGTATCTCACACTGCCATCTGTACATTAAAGGGAACCCATTTCATAATAGCAGTGTGTTACTAAAAACGAATTTCAGAATGTCACAAAGGGAAACCACATTCTCAGACCTAGTGCAATATTTAGAGGCAAAGAGGCACATGGGACGTGGTCATCGAACAGTACCTTAGAATGGCATGACCGCATTCAGGGTGAGGTGTAGAAAGAAAAACTAGACAATATTTTTGCAGAAGGCAGCATAATTCAGGTCTGCCTTACAAGATTATTGAATGCAGCCGATAAAAGTGCAGAGAAAGACTGCTTAATACGGCTATGCGCCAAAATATGGTTTATTTTGTATAGGTCCCTGCGAATGCAGGAAAATGATACCCAGCTAATTAACAGGTTAAAGACTGAATTAGATGGGGCAAGTAAAAATCAGGAAATGTTAAGAGCAGAATTGGATGTATGCCAAAAAGACATGCAATTAAAATGCAGAGATTTTGATGCTCAGTTGTCCAAAAGCAAGAAACAATTTGAAGATAGTGAGCAAGAATTGGTACACTTAAAAGCCTTAGTGGACCACATTAGACAGGATAAAGATGAGATTGTTTCAGGAATGCAGATTTTACAAAAAGAACATTTTGAAAAAGAAAGTGATCTCCAAGGTGCAGAGCAAGAAATGGTTAAAATGATTCAAGAAAAAGACAAGAGAAACAAAGAATTCAATGAATGCCAAATGCAAATGTGTGACATGCAGGCGGTAATAAATAAAATGAGTGATGAAAACAACTATCTGCAAAATGAAGCATGCGGGCTCCTTAAAAAGTGCAAAGACTTAGAACAACAAATGTGCATTCCCAGGTCCCAGGAGAGGCGGCAGGGTACTACATTAAATGGAGTGGAGGTGAATTCTAGTTCTGCCCAAAGAGCTAGTGCTCCAGTGACTGGGCCGGTGACTGAACTTGGCTGTAGCGCCCTTGGGGGATTTGATACTCTCATTCGGGGCAGCCACCAATCCCATACACCTGAAACCAGGATTGAATCACAAAGTAGTGCAATTCCACGCATTGCAACAAGTAGCCCCATAAAAATAATGAAATCCATTAAAGCCCTGATCAAACCATTTAAAAAGGGAGGTGAATGCTGCATTGAGGATCACTTAGAAGCGGTTCATGACATTTTTAAAGCACTCCAGATACCTAAGGAACAGTACAGACAATATTTTCATTTAACTTTAGATGCCCCGACGGCCAGCATCATAAGGGGATTAAATGAACAGCAGAATATGACATGGGTGGAGTTTGAAAAAGAAATTAGGTGTCATTTTTCTCCTTTTAAGTCATTGCAGGAGGCAAAGAAAGTCGCTTACACAATCACTGATGGGCCTAATACATCCCCTCGCCGATTTTTACAAGACTTAAAAAGAGCATTTTCTCGCTTTGATGTATCTTTTGACCCAAATTCCAATGAGTTTAAAACTGCATACTTCTATGGGCTACAGAAAGACATCATATCCCAGATGGTCCGTGAATTTGGCCGTGACAAGTCCCTTGAATGGATTGTACATCAAAGCACTAAACTATATGAGGTACTCTATTGTCAGGGTAGAGAAAGTGCTAAAATGAAAGATACTAGACCTAAATCTAAAGAACCCTCAGCAACAGTGATGGAAATCAGGTCAGCCAAGATGTCCCTTGAGTCTGCCCAAAGTCCAGGTAAAAATAATTTGGCACCTGAACAAAGGGTGAATCAACAAAGGTCACCACACCCTGCACCAATGTTTCAATCACATGATCCTAGTAAAAGGGAGAGTTACATTAGCCCTAGGTACTATGGAGACAGACCCCGGGCAGGATATCGGCCTGATATGTCAGGTATGAATAATAATCAGAGACAAAGCCAGGATCAAAGAAATGATGGTACCTACCAGACATTGGGGACACAGCAGATTTGACCCCAATACCATGATATATGGTAATCAGGATGGGTCCCGATATGTGGATCGATTTGCTGATAATGGGACTCAACATAGGGGCCAGTACCCACAATCTGAGAGACAGGACATGAGGCAGAATATGAACTACACTCCACGTCAGTACACTGATTCCCCACCAGGGGACTATAATCAAAGGATGGGCGCACCCCGCTCCCCTCCACAAATGAATCAAGAGTTCAGGAACCATCCCAATAGAAATCACTCACCTGCGAGGTATCAGAATAGGTCCAATCAGGGGGAAAGCAATCAATATCGATCTAGGCCACACGGAGAGGATTCTAGAGAGATGGAAAGATTCCAGTGCCTTGAGGCCCAAGTGAAAATGTTAGCTGAGCAAATAGGAAAGCTCTATACAGTGCAAAAACAGCCATCCAAGGAGGGGGCTGATGGCCATAGCAATGACCGGGGGGCGTCTGAAAAGTGACTAAGTACTCATGATACCTGCAGTGCCAAAAAGACAGATTGCCCTGATGTAATTTCGCATAATGACTCTGAGATGTCTAATGATTTAAAAGTGGAAACGCCAGTAAATGAGCATGTAACAGAAAGTGCAAACACTTCTAAAAAAGAGGTACGGTTTAACCTAGAGCTAAATCAAACATTGAAGGTTTGTGCAAATGAAAAAGAAACATTAGGAATTCCAAAAGAACAAAGGGACAGATTTAAGAAAAATAACTCATGCATGGGGAATACCAGTGAACAGGGAGTAAGTGGGGATGCTATAGCTCCTTCCCTGGACAGTCAAAATGGTGAACAAACACAGACAGAAAAAGGGAATACTCAAAAGGAGGGTACAAATCAATCACCTGAAGAATTCTTTGAGCCAAGTATTTTTGAAGGGGCTGAAAGGGCTGGTACCACACTAAATGATCACAAATGCACAGAATTAAATAATGACAAATTACTAAATGATGTTGTTACACATGTTCAGTTGGGAGGTTGTAATGTGGTCTCTGATGATACCCAGATGGATGGGCGAACAGTGGCCACACTCCAAAAAACCTCTGATCATGGAGAAATGAATAAAGTCTCTCGCGCAGAAATGGGTAAAAAGGAGGGAAAAATGTCTTTCCATTTACCAATGAGCTTAGCCAAAAGTGAAAAAGGCCTGAGAAAGGTGAGCCCTGAAATCAGTAAGAATTCACACTTCTTATGTGTATTAGAGGAAGTTGAGGACAGATATTATGCACCCATCACTGTAGAAGAAAAATGCCAAACATTTGCTATAATTGACACTGGCGCACAGGCCACAATTATGTCCAAGGAGCTGGTAAAGAGTATCAATGAAGGGAGACCCCCACAGAATCAGATCACAGTGAAGGAAAATCAAGGTCCAGTGCATAACTTTAATGGGGAGGAGGTGCCCATCATAGGTGTAACTGAGGTTGACATAAAAATAGGAAAGCACAGAATGAAACAAGAGGTATTGATCACATCTATTTGTGAAATTACATTTCTGATGGGGACAGATTGCCTGAAAAGATTGTCTCCTCTCATAGATGGGGTGAATGGAGTGCTGTAGTTCTTAACCAAAAAACCATTGAGACCTAAGAAAATAAATCACAAAACAGCAACATAAATGAATATCACACCGTTGCCAAAACAAATGATGCTGTGGAGGTATATCTCCAGAATAGTTGCATACCTAGTGTCACTGTTATATTAATGTGTCAAGACAAAATGCAGAGCGACAATGAAAGACTACCTGTACAAATATACTTGGACCCAAGGAAAAATTGGCAGACTGCCATAGATGAGCACACATTACGTTTTTATTTAAAAGAGAAAACAATCAAACAGAATATTGCTCCTAAAACAGATTCAGAAAAACACATTACCACTCTTGCTGAAATACACATGGAAGATGAGCAACCATGGGTTCATGTTGGTATAAATGACGGTTTTAAAACAATAAAAGCCACTTTAGCGCTTGAACAGGAGAGGAGCTTCATTAATGAGAAATTGTTGCAAAAGATAATGGAGAGGGAGGAAATCCCGAAATTTAGAATTAAAAACCAATATGTTTCTGGGTTGGACAGTCCAAACTTTGAAAACAGAATTGCAGGCAGATGCATGCTTAAAATTAGCATTGGGCAGAAAACAATTTACCATAATGTATGGATAGTGAGTGGAGCACAAAATGAATTTTACATGGGCAATGACATCATGCACAGAATGTGTATGGTGTTAGATTTCCTTAATCAAAAAATATGGTCACGCCTAGGTGGGCCGGCACCTGAATTTGAAGACAAAAGAAGGGCTTATCATTGTGCACAACTGGTTCCTTATGCAATCGAATTACAAATGAGGAAAGATACTATTATTCATGCATTTACAAAACAGTTTGCAATAACACTGAAATGCAAAAATGGACAGCAGATGAAAGACTCTGATGCATTTGTAGGCCTGAATGAATCCATAAAACAGCAAGGCCTGGATTATGAATACATTCAATTGGTAGATATTGGTGAAGGATCTGTAAAAATGATGGTAAATAATAAAGGTTGTCAGGATATTCATTTAGAGGAAAACTCCCCATTAGGAATGGCCATACAAAAATCACATTATGCGGCAGATTTGAATTACATGGTGATTGGAAATATCCCTGAAAAGTATGTAGATGCCAAGGGTGAGTTGCCAGAACACCTGGACTCTCAGCCCAAAGGAATATTTAAAATTCATTCTGTGTATCTGTATGATTCAAATGAGACAGTGTGCTGCCATCAAGAGGATTGCATAACATTTAATTTAAATGAAAATGAAACAGAAAATCAGCCCATTGAAGTGGAAGCTGATATGCCAAAATATTTAAAAGTGGCAGCTTTACAAAAAGACACAGCCACACAGTTAGAGGAAAGCGCCGAGATTCCCTTACCAGAAGATTTTCCAGAATTTTCCAAAATGGTAGAAGAGCAGATCTCCTTAGCGGATGCATGTGACAGCGATGAGGATAGAAACAATCTGAGGGAGATATTTATGGAGTTTAAGGATGTTTTTGCAAAAGATGCTTATGATTGCGGTTTAACTGATTTACATGTGACCACACTACCAGAAGGGTGTAGCAGAATTCCAGTATTTGTACACCAGTATAGACTACCGCTGGCATGTTTAGAATCATTAGCAGAGATTATAAAGAATTTGGAAGCTCGGGGAATCATCAGGCCCATTCATAGCACATCCAATACACCTATTTTAGGTGTGTTAAAGCCAAATGGTCAATGGCGGCTACGTGCAGACTTGAGGGAGTTAAATAAAAGAGTGCCAGTATCCAGATGGCCACTGCCATTCATTGATCAGGGCCTAGCTCAGGTACATGGTTCAAACGTGTTTACCACATTAGTTCTCACCTCTGGATATTGGTGCGTGCCACTGGCAGAGGAGATACAGAATTTATTTTCCTTTACATTTGACACGACTCAATACGCCTGGCTTAGAGCTCCGTTCGGGTACATTAATAGTGGGAGTGAATTTGGCATATTTTTGAGAAAGGCCATGCCAGATGCAGCAGAAAGAGGCCCCATAGTTTATGTGGATGATGTCCTGATAAAAAATGAAAGCCTGAACAGCAATTTTGATTAAATAAGACATGTGCTTGGCCAATTGCAGAAAGCAGGCGCCAAAGTGTCCTTACAAAAAGCACAATGGTGCAAGAAAAAAGTGAACTTTCTAGGCCATGAAGTGACTGAACATGGGCTAAATCCACAAAAGAAGAAAATAGAGGCCATACAAAAGCTAAAGGACCCTAAAAATGTGAAAGAGGTAAAAAGTTTATTAGGGATGACAGGCTATAACAAAAAGTCCATTGAAAATTATGCTGAAATCACTCAACCATTGACTAAAATGCTTAAACTGAATACACCCTGGATATGGGAAAAAGAGCAGTCTGAGGCAGTAGCAAAATTGAAGGAATGTCTTGTAAAGGCACCATGTTTAGCATATCCCATGAAGGGTAGGGATTTCTTTGTAGAAATGGGGTTCTCTGAATATTGTATGTCAGCAGTGTTATCACAAAAACATGATGTGAATCACAAAACTATTGCATATGCAAGTAAAGCATTTTTCCAAGTTGAAGTGAAATTCAATGAATGTGAAAAGGTCCTATTAACCACTTTATGGGCGCTACAACATTTCCGCCCTATTGTTCAGGGAGAAAAGGTGATTATTGAAACAAATCATCAACCTTTGCAGTTTTTAGAGAGTAAAAGAGTTAGGTCAGGTAATCTAGCGCAGTCCAGAATCACTTCATGGATGCTGGCATTACAAGGTTTTCCTGTAGAAGTGAGATATGGACAAAATAAAAAGAGCCCAATTGCTCAAGGGTTAGCTGACTTACATGACTGTGCAGCTGAACAAGTATCAAACGAAATGGAAGTGGAACCTAGTTTGCAGGAATTTGAACAATCACCACACAAAGCTTTTGATGAAAAAACATGCAAGGATCTGCCAACTGTATGTGTGGATGGTTGTGCTTTTCACATTGAAAATGACGGTGATAAACAATTAGTGTCAGGAATAGGGAATGTCTGGTTGAAATGTGAAGGCGTCCCCAGTGTAGGGATGAGGATTGGAGCTAGAAGCAGTCAAGTGGCGGAATTGGCGGCCATTTATAAAGCAATTGCTCCTGCAGTTGATAATAAATTCAGAGAAATTGTCCTGGTGACTTATTCTGACTATGCACGAAATAGCTTTGTGGAGAATTTACCTGGCTGGAAAGCGAGAGGCATGGTTACATACAACAAAAAGCTACTTAAACATGGAAAAATGATACAAGCCATAGACAAATTGGTGTCAGAAAATGATTTGACAATATACTGGAGAAAAATTCGCGGACATTTAAAAACACCCGGGGAGGATAAGGAGGGAAATGATAAGGCAGATCACCTGGCTAAAATTGGGGCTGTGATGGGAGAATTGCTACCTATTGAAAATGTACTGGGTGAAATACAGATTGATGCAGTAACACTTTCTAAAACACCAAAGGAGACAGAGCAACCAGTGGTACAGTGGGGTCATGATATGCCAGACCAAGATTTGATTGAGGCATAAAAGAATGATCGAATTTTGGGAATCTATTATAACCATTTGATAGATCCTGAACAAAACCCTTTAACAGAAAATGATTGTATGGGAAAAGAAGAGTTGAGGGTGCTATTAAAGAATAAAAAACGAGTTAGACTGCAGGATGGACTCATGATTAGAGAGTCCATAACAGGACAAATGCAGTGGGTGGTACCCCTTTCATTCAGAGGGCTAATGCTACAACATGCACATGATGCAATAACTGCAGGCCACAGAGGTTCACAAAAACATTGGAAATACTAAAAGATTATTCTTACTGGCCACATATGTCCCAAGATGTGGAATTATATACTAGAGGATGTCTAGTATCCGCCCAATTTAAACCTGCTTCACCAATGCATAGAGCCCCATTGATGAAAAGAGGCCTAACTCTTCCATGGTCAGATTTGCAAATAGACTATGTAGGCCTTTTAAAAAGGTCGAGCAAAGGAAACCGTTACGTTTTAAGTGTGATATGTTTGATGTCGAAGTGGATTGAATGTATTCCTGCACCAGATTGTAGTGCGCAAACAGCAGCCACATTGCTGGTGAACCATGTGTTCTCAAGGTTTGGGTTGCCACAAAGAATTTAGTCAGACAGAGGAAGTCATTTCACAAGTACTCTAATGAGTAAGGTATGGCAAATACTGGGTGTGAAAAGGAAACTACATATCGCATATCGGCCAGCCTCTTCAGGTGGAGTTGAAAGGAGCAATAGGTCTGTTGTGGACATATTGAAGAAATTTGTGGCAGAAGCAGGTTCCAGCTGGGATTTACGTTTACCGTTGGTTTTGATGGAAATCAGATCAACTCCTGCCAAAGCAACAGGTATTAGTCCACATGAACTCTTAACAGGTAGGAAAATGGTGTTACCACAACACCTACTATACAGGACACATGAGCAGACACTTGTGAGTCTATCCACAGTTCATGAGTACATTGATGAATTGAGGAAGCATTTGCAACATACATTTGCTTTTGTGCAGAGAAATCTAGAAAGAGCTGCTGACAGTGCAAAGTCATACTATGATAAAAGAACATCAGTGAGAGAATACAGTGTGGGGGATCAGGTGTATAAGTTTCATTTTGGAAAAAGTAAACAGAAAAATTCTAAATTTCTAGCAACCTGGCAGGGGCCATTTCGAATTATAGATAAGGTTTCTCCTGTAGTTTATAACATTTTAAAGACTGAAGGTGAAACAACAATAGAGCAATTTGTGCACATAAATCAGATTAAGCCATGCCATCCCAGACACGAGATCAGGCAGCTTGAGCATGTAGAAACAGTTAAAGTCCCTTGAACGTAAAAAGGTGGAGTGACTATGTCTAGTCAGGAGGCAGTGACAGAGAAGTTAAAAAAAAAGATGGTTGAAATGGTATATAAACACTGTAGTATATGTATATATATAATATAAAAAATAGAAGCTGAAATTGCAGAATGAAAATGCATTAAATATTGAATGTTGTTTTATGTATGCTTGTTCTCTATAACCTGTGCTTAATTTCAGAAGGCGAAAGGAAAAAAGATGAAGTATTTTAGAAGGCGTGTTTTATTTTGGCAAAAGGGTGAAATTAGTATTGTGCTATATACTTAATCTGTTTCTTTTCTGTTTGATTTAGAATATTAACATATTTGTACCGGAGGTCACGGGAGACAATGGAGTCCTGGAGTCCCCTGGATGAAGACAAAAAGACGCCTGCCTCCGGGTGGAGGTGAAGACAAAATAACCGGAATGCCAAAGAAAAGATGACTTCTATAGAAAAGGATCTAAGAGTACCCGAATGAACCAAAAGAGGCAGACAAGTGTCCTGGCATATGGAGTTCCACGTATTTATTATTTTAATTAATTGTTTTAATCTGTTATGTTAATTATTTGTTTTAGTTATTTGTTTTATTTTATTATTTTCAATTGACTTCAAGTATAAAATTGAAACACTGGACTATGGACACTTCCATTGGGAAGGCAAATGTAGAACTGTTTATAAGAATTGATGAATTCAGATGAATTTTAATATTATGTTGATTGAACAGTGATTTTTCAATTTTCATCTTCACAACAAGAATGTTAATTGTATTTGATTGTTACATTTTGAAAAGAAGAAAAGAAGCAGGTTGTTTTTCAAAATTGGCTTGGATTGTAGCCAAGTTCTAAAAAAAAGGAGGGTATATGTAGGATTGTTTAGCGTGTTTTGGGAGCACAGAGCACAGCACCACTGCACAGGATCAATGTATAGCATGTTTTTTGAAGTGCAGCGCCACTGCATGGGTTTGATGCATTGATATAATGTGGTACAGCAAGACATGTGTTATTGAGCATTTTTTTTATGCTGCGCCACTGCATGGGTTTAATGCAATTGCTTCAAGCTATGTGTTGCCAGTGCAACATATGGAGATGTAAATGAAGACAGGCTACACAGGTTAAAAACAAACCATTTTCTCATTTGAAAGCGCATTTTATTTTTCATGTTCAAAATGCACACCATTTTTTTCTTTTTACATGAAATTCCTCTGTTGTGGGAGACACATTTGAGGATTAATGAACTAACCTCATTAACAAAAAACGAACACGCTAACTCATTAATAATATAATGTGTTCTACACTGCAAAATGAGGCAGGCTGAAACTCATTTCAGACTATATTCAGATTTTTTTTTCTTTTCTTCTATCTGCGCTCTGTCCACAGTATTTGCAGGAAGCAAAGACTGGAATAAGCAGGAAATCAGTTTGGTTACAGTTGCAACTGTATAAGCCAAGCCATTGTGTGCAGAGGGTGGTTAGGGCATGATAGAATTTTATTGGTTAGGATCCTTTGGTAGGAGGTAACCAGAGTTTTCTTGTACAATCTCTGGGAAGAAGCTAGGGAGAGACATCTTGACACAGCTCGGAGAAGGACTGGGTTGATAACTGGGGATGCCTGATTCCTAAAGCAGATTCAACTTGGTTGCAGAGACTGGGATTTCCAGTCAACAAGTCCCAGTTTGAGTGACAGCAAATGCTTGTCCTTGCTGGGTGAACCCCTCCAGAAGGCGACCAGCCAAAGAAGTTACATGCTGAACAAGCCTGGTAATTATCTCGCTGAAGTGTGGGGGCTGAGTGTGTGTGCGAAAATATTCAGTCAGTGTAGGAAACGAGATTCCTGTGCTTTAACCACGTGTTTAATGTTGCAAATTGAATTCTTGTTCCCCGCCACTCTCTTCTCAGTGTGTCACAAATAATGCTGTTACTGTGCTATTTCATTTATTTCTGTAAAAAGAGTGAGATCGTGTTTAAATGCAACTTTTATAATACACAAAAATATCTGAAAGCAGACGAGTGGTGTGTTTTATTTTCTCTTTCCTTTGTGCATTTACCAATACAGTGCTGATGACGTGGGGAGATGTTTAGACAGTGCGATTGTCATTTTTAAGGTAGCTAAAAATAAGATTCGGCTGCAGCTGTGTGCACAATGTCATTCAGTATGAGCAATTATAACTAACTGTGTGTGTTATAGTCTGCCGGAGGTCTACGAGTCGGCAGAAAGAGAGGCCTTGGACATAGCTCACCAAACGTAAATAAGTTGGTGATAGATACCGCATGATAGCTCGCTGCCGTAGATAAGACAGCGAGAAATTGCCCATGGTGGCACACTAAAAATGAAAATGTGGTGTTCCTGAAATGCAAGCCTGAGGTCTCTCTATATAAAACAAAGGAATTATGCTCACCAAAAATACCACCAACCACGCATACCAACCACGCATACCAACCACGCATGTCTGTGTACTGAAATAATGCATATCCACTGTATTATTATTATACATAACCCAATCTGAATACAAGGAGTGATTGTTGCTAAATTATTTTTCGGCGGTTAGAAAATACCGCCAGGCCCCAAATCTACACAAAATACCCAACAGCACCCATGGGTGGGGATACAACCCTGTGCCCCTAGTGCATGTTTTTGGGCACCTGTGGGTGGCCCGCAGAGCAGGTTATGGGCTGGTGGCAGCTCCATGCTGAAATTAACAGGTGCGCAGAGTATCCTCCATTTTGGGATACCCCGGCCCTGCCATTGGGATCAGTTGATTCCTGATGGAAAACAAGATGGCCCCGGTGACCTCTTGCTTTCTATTACCCATTACCTTGTTTTCCCAAAGTCCTGGGAAGCCCTGACTCTGTCCTTTCCCCCTGACTGGCTGTTGGGTGGAAATGCCATCGATGGTGTTGTTGTAAAAGCCCGGCCAGACTAGCTGAAGCCTTCCCGGTGATGTATGTTGTGGATACCTCCTGTGGGTGGGACCTGGGTGAATAGAGTATGTGACAAATATGCATTCTGTGTTGTGGGTGTCTAGTATCTGGTGGTTGACACAATGGCCCTCATTACGACCCTTGCGGAAATCGGAAAACGATGGCGGAAATGCAATACCGCCATCGAATAGCGCTCGGTGCGACTATGACCCGTCACCGCAAAGTACGAAGCCATTAGCGACACCGTAGTGAACGCCAACGCTAACTGCACCAAGCACGCGCGCGCGCGCCATGCGAAACCGCAAACACAACCATGGCGCAACGGTACGCCAATTCCGACCCTAGCGGACATGTACCTAACGCCATCAGGCATGGCGTAATGTACCATTCCGCCATGGTGAGAAGTACGGCATCGCGAATCAACCGTAAACGGCCCCACTGAGTGCCTGTACACCGCTCCCTGCCCACAAAGTACAACTCCCCGTAGGTGCAATGAAGCCACAATGCAACCATTGAAATGTACAAGTCACCCATGCATGGCAACGAACAAAAGAAACACAAGAGGGGCCAATGGGAGCTGCAGGGCACAGATGGCACGAATACAGAAGCCATCCCAATGGACATGACCACAGTCCCCCACCAAGAAACGCACGCAAACACAGGCACATGTGACCAGCCATATTCCGAGAATCACATCATTCCACCAGTCCACCTGGCTGACCGGCATCTGTCACACAAAACCCAATCCCCCGCCCCTGAGCATGACAACATTCAAACTGTCATATTGGCAGCCCCCATCCCTGACCTCACGGGCTTAGTAGGCAAACGCGCCCAGTACAGTACCACGCAACTAAACTCCGAAGCTGGAACCCAATGCAGATCTCCTCACAATACATCGCCCCCCAAATAGGCATATGCCACATCACTTGCAAAGAAAAACGCTACACGGGCCAAATCAGAATAGAAATTTAATGCACATCAAAGCCACCAAGCCCATACAGCCATCAGGCCATGAACTCCTAAACACCAATCACCATTGTGGGCTGCATCCGCAAGAAATGACCAGCCACTACTTGTGTGTCGTCCTGTTCCCTCATGGTACACAGAGCCACATTCACGTACGGAAAGGCAACATGGAAGCGCACAGAACCGCAGGGCCGTCTCAATGGGGAGGCACTAGTCCAGCTGAAAGGCCGAAATGTTGCTCCGAGCCACCAGTACTGCGTAAGGGCATGTGGGCCATTGGCGATCGTCCCATAAGATCGTAATGCTGCTCCACTGATTAACACGAAGCAGCAGGTGTCGGGAGTAAAACCCATCTGCAGGAGTGGCATACAGATGGCAGTGGCAAAAGGGGAGGAGATACCTGTCAACCAAAAGAAAAGAAAAAGAACAGAATGGCCATCAGAACTACATTCCAACTACTCACTTCAATGATCACACGAAATCCACAGCCATATGCATGCTAGCCCACTCCAAAGGATCATCACCACCCCAAAACCACTTGCGACTCCTAACCATCTATATCGAGGTGCAAACACCATCACAAACGAGTGTACCTGTGCATGCGTCTGTCAAAACAGAATCCATCAGATGGGAATGTTAATGTGCATGGACACAAGTGTCTGAGGGCGTGTCGAGACAGGGAGGGCTCAACAAGGCCAGATAGACGATGGTCCCACCATGGCAGCCCTGCATCACATAGCGTAGGGGAGGCGGATAGATCCCAAGAAGCCCTGTACATGGCAAACTCTGTATCAAATCACCTGCCCATGCATCCATTCATCATTCCCTCATCCCGGAATCAAAACGCCTGAATAATTACTCACATAACATTAGAAACATCCATTGAGTCTGTGCGTTATGCAGCCTGCAAAATCCACAGTGCCCCAGCCCGTAATTCCAGTGTTGTGAAGTAACATGTATGTGGGAACGGCCGGCCTCATCGCCCACGTAGCAATTGCGCATCCCAAACTATTCATATCAATCATTGCTTCCTCGCCATGGGCCCTGTCTTAAGGACATTGAACAACAGAACGTTATATTTGCAGTCAGACCTGTGGGCATCTCCTCGCAGCTAGCTGGAAACCGAAAGCGCCGCCCTTGGAATTCCACATTTGCAACATCACGCCGAAAAGGCATCTGTGGCCGTTTGAAATCACTAATTATTCCATCGAGTGCGGCTGTGTGTGAAAATGGCAACTGCCTTCACCCACAAATGGGACGCCCCGCCCGTCATTGCAACTCGGTAAAGTGATGCATGAGGGCCCACCGTTACTCGAGTACTACGTTCCACTGACCCTTCACAAGTCTGTTCGCGACTGCACAGATAGTATGTGCAACAATGGGACCACAGCAGAATGAACATGTCAACCAATGTTACACGGCCATCGGGTACAAATACATGATTGCAATAGCAAGATGCCATTCCCAGATTTGCAGCGTTGTGCGCGGGACGTGCTCGGCCAAAGGGGAGAGCAGCTTGCACAGGTGGAATTAATCACCACAGGTGGAGGCCATACAGCCTGAAAACACATAAATTGCACAGCCAGTCTCCTCCCACAACCACACCGAAATGCTACCGGCAGGACTCGCGATGTTGGCCCTGGGGGACCTGATAGCACTGCAACTACTCCAACTCCAAGAAGAAGACGAACACCAACTGCTACCGGCCGCACGAAGGAGACGCAGGAGGAGGAGGAGGCCAAGGCAGGGCCAGCAAGGGCCGCCAGCACAGCCACTACCACCACGCAGGCAGCCCGCAATCCCACGCCTCCGAGCACATCCGTTCAACCTCACTGATGAGCAGATCCACACCCTCTACCGTCTGGACCGGGACACCATAGCCGCCATTGTGGACATGACACAGGCTGACCTTGTCAGCATGATAGATAGCCCAACCGCCATCCCACTCCTACTGAAGGTGGTGTCTGTACTCCACTTCCTGGCCACAGGCACCTACCAGCACACAGTCGGACAGTTGCATGGCATTTCTCAGCCACTGTTCTCACGGACTCTATTGCAAGTGCTCGATGCCCTCCTGCAGCACGCAGACGACTACATCTCTCTACCACGCTCGGAGCAGGAAATTACCAACACAAAAGTGGGATTCCATGCACTTGCCGGCATACCGGGTTGCATTGGTGCCATCGACTGCACCCATGTGGAATTGGTCGTCCCACATGCCATGGAGGCCCAGTACCGCAACAGAAAACAATTTCATTCCCTGAATGTACAAATGGTGTGTGACTCCAACAGGATCATTACACATTGTTGTGCCCGATTCCCTGGATCAACCCATGATTCTATGGTCTTGAGGAACTCTACAATACCACGCTACATGGAGCGACACGCAGGGAACAGATCCTGGCTACTCGGTGAGTCTCATTACATGCATGATTATGTGGGGAATGTGATTTGGCAATGACCTGGCAGGAAGGGGGGGGGTGTGCGTACGTAGCAATGGCATTCCACATCATACGTTTCTCGTCCACATACAGGTGATGCTGGATATCCACTGAAGAGATGGCGCCTCACACCAGTCCGGAACCCACGGGACCAGCATGAGGAGGACTACAACCATGCCCACTCACGTACCCGTGTAGTCATAGAACAGGCATTCGGCCTACTGAAGACTCGTTTCCGCTGCCTCAGCAGGTCTGGCGGGGCACTCCTGTACCGCCATGAGAAGGTTGCAAAGATGGTCATGGCATGTGTCATGCTCCACAACATGTGCGTACGTAGAAATGTGCCCATGCCCCCTGACGCAGAACTGCAAGCACCTGATGATGGTCATGATGAGGGTGGGGATGTGGCTGCACCTCATGGAGTCTGCGAGGCACCGGAGGCCCGTGACATTCGTCAGCATCTCATTGATGCATGCTTCTAGTACTCACGCCTGGTGGCTGATACATGGACACGGGACTCGTGGCACTGCGTGTGTCTGGGACATGCACAATATGGACTGTACGCCTATGATGGCCTAGTACACAAAGATCAATGTCCACACATCTCATTGGTTGATCGTGCACTTTTTATGGCATATGTGATGTCATGTTGAACACCCTATCGACCCGCCACCCAAGTGAGCCCAACACACCCCCTCCACCCTCCTACCTCCCCCCCGAACACCAGTGTCCAAAGATGCTCATTGTCAGTGGGCTGTCGCTATTGCAAGCCCCCTCTGCGGGTATCAGGGGCACCCCTGCCTGTGGAGCGCAGGTTCCTTCCAGATCTACGTTGGGGGCACCCCTGGACGGAACTTGCAACGGATGATGTGTCTGCCTGCTCACGTCCATGCATGTCCCTAAGGGTTTGCGAGAGCTCAGTGAGCACACGGCGCACTGCGGCAAGTTCGGCACATACGTCTTTGGACGTCGCATGCAGTTCCCCCCTCAGGCTCTCGGTGCTTCTCTCCATTTGGACTCTCAGGCTCTCGGTGCTACTCTCCATTTGTGCCCTCAGCGTCTCTGTGCCTCTCTCCATTTCTGCCCTAAGTGTCTCAGTTGATGTTTCTATGTCTGCCTTAGTGCCCCCACATTCATCGGCATGGTCCTTGAGGAGCGTGGCCATTTGCTGCTGTTGCACGATTAACTGGTCGAGGGACTGTTGCCTCTGCTGGGCCATGCCCATTTGCGGGGGTGTCACAGAGGGGCTGTTGTCCTCATGTTGCCTTGCCACAGGGCTTGTGGGGGATGGCCAGTCGTTGTCTTGTGGGTGCCCCTGCGTGGTATCCTCATGTTGTACGGGATGGGACAGACAGGGGGATTGGGACAGGTCATGGATGGATCTGACTTCGACATCCCCGTTTTCTGTGTCGGAGCATGCTGCCATCAATGGGGTGTCACCTATGGTGCTGCTGCCACCAGAGGCAGTGCCTTCTGTGGCATCCATTGGGGGGACCTGTGGTGGTGGTGTTGTGGGCATGCTGGCTGCTGGGGTGCCTGTTGATGTTCCCTCCTCTGTGCTGCCACCTGATTTGTGCTGCTGCCGTGTCTTGATGCGTGCAGCTGAGGTGGAGGGTCTCTGGCCGTTGGTCTTGGCCCTCTTTGCAGGTGTGCTGGTAGGGGTGTCCTGTAGCTCGTCGTTTGGATCGGACCCTGTGGTGGAGTAAAGGAGGGCGAGGGTTAATGATGGGTCTGTGGGAATTGGAATGGCATTGTATCACATGCTCTGGGGTGGTACCTGAGGGTGATTTGGGTCGGGTCCTTGGAGGTGCTTTGATTTGTGTGTGGAGTGAGGGTGCAGTTGTTTGGCAGCCTGCAGTTAGGGTGTGCCTGCTGCACGTGTAGTGCGTGTATTAGGGGTTTTTAATTATTTATGTATTTATTGTGGGTTTTAACGTGCGCTATCAGGCCGATGTGTGTGGCCGTTCTCCTGGACATGTGTTTCTGTTGCACTATGTGGACGCATGGTACTTCACATGGATGGACTGTGTGGATTTGGCATTGTTTTATCTGGTACACCTACCTGAATCTTCGGATGTCTGCACTCCTTTCTCCATCCCTCCGACTCCCTCTATGCTCTCCATTCCGATGGTGGAGGCACAGATTTCTTCCCAGGGGGTCAACTTGATGGGTGATTCAGGACCTCCCCCGGTGGCTGTGGCAATGTTGCGGTTGGCAGAGAGTATGCTGCGGACGCGTATCCGCAGGTCGTCCCATCGCTTGCGGCATTGCTGTGGGGTGCGGGGTGCGGTCCCCACCGCACTTACCCGCTGTGCCACCAGAGCCCATATGGTCTTCTTGTTTGCAAGTGCCGTTCTGGTCATTTGCGTGGAGAAGACGACGGCAGCATTCTCCTGGAGGGTCTCTGTTAGCACGGTGAGTTCCTCGCGGGAGAAGTGGACCTGCCGCTTGCGGTCGCACGCTTTCTTCGCTACTTTTCCCATTTGTCTTGGTTTCGCTAGGGTGGGTGACGGGTTGGGGTGTGTTTCACGGTAGTGATTTTAGTGGTTGTGTGGTTTTAGTGGTTTTATAGGTGTACGCCGGGATGTTTCCCGTTCCGGGCCCATGTTTTTACTTCCGTTTCCGTATATTTCCGGTCACCGTACTTTCCGGTAGGCGCACACTGCGGTGACCGCTAAGAGGGGTGGCGGTATTGCACCTAGGGCGCCGTACGGCGGCGGTGTGGGCCGTTTTGGGGTCATTTCCGCCATCGCGGACTTTGCACTTCCGCCGTGGCGTGGTGCTCGTGCCCGATGGGTCGGAATGGGCCGCACTTTGCTCCTTCGTGCAATGGCGGAAACGCTATTTACGCTGTGGCGCTCCGGTCAGTCGCTTTCCGCAAGGGTCGTAATGAGGGCCAATGACTGAGACAACCCTTCCCGAAACCGGTATGAATGCAGCTTGGAGTGTTGAATGGCTCGGTACTTACTTAACATAACTTGTTGTGAGTGTCTGGAGAGAAGTGAATGGCCTGAATACCTTGTGTGCCTGATTGGCTGCCTGCCTGCATGAATGCCCGTAGTCGTGATTGGATGCTTGAGTGTGACCCAGTGGAATGAATGGGAGATCAACAGTATATCTGGGGACCTCTCACTGCTAGGAATCATGTTCAGAAGTTGAAGTCCACTACGACGAGTAACTGGAGTAACTGACGCTTGACCTTGAAGCCCTGCTGGACGAGAAGAATTGCTGTGGCTCTTCTTCACAATCTGAAAGCTGCTGTGTTTCTAAGGACTGACCCAGAGAGGACCTGGTAAGGCGACCTCTTCCTGAGCTACGAGGGAACATCGTGCACAGCTGATCTTTGCCAACGCTCCCTGGTAGACAGACCTTCGACAGGCTGCCGACCCGATACGGGGACTGCTGCGGAACTCCAAGGAGAAGCACTCGGACTGTTGTTCGCCACTGTCGACGACCGATGTCACCGACCGGAGCCGCCGTGCTCCCGTTTGCCTAAGATCTTCCATTGATCATCGGACGCTCTCGTCTGCATCGTCATCCGCTTGTCTCCCGCTGGAGAAGGCCCGACCGTTGACGCGCCGAGGAGCCTCCACTGGTGGGTTTCCAGCCACCTAAAGACCACAGAGACGCCGACGACTCGACACCCTTGCTGGGCCACAGTTCTTCGTCATCTCTTTGCGGTCCAGAACTATCATCACCGAGGTGCCCCGCACGCCTCTTCCTTGCAGGACGCCAACACTCTGTCGTCGACGAGCACCGCTGGGAACGAAGCTGCCACTTCATTGCCGTAGTTCACCCTGTTCACCGTCGGACGTTCGACGACCCGTGTCTCCCGCCTTAAAGGGAGGGCACTCAAGAAGGGCCGTTGAGTCCCCAACACCAAACGCCATGTTCCCCGACACCTCTCGATGATCCGTGGCTCCTGCCTGAAAGGGCGGCACTCAAGAAGGATCGGTCGGCGCATCGTCGGAGAACTCTACTCCACCAGGTACATTGGGGGGGTAAAACCTTAATAGGAAGAATTGAGACTATTGAACATATGGACTGGGCTTGTGCTGTATATCTTTTATTTACAGGTTGCCCAGGTGGGGGGATCTCCACACAGAACTGTGCCTAGCGGTAGAGGTCAGCATTCTGCCTATTGTTTCAACCATTTTACGTTCCCGCCTATCTCTATTGCTGGTTTCCTCGTTATTAATCTGTGTGACATTTTAACCATACAGTTGATGCACTTCAATGAGATTCGATAACATAAGTGTTACCACTTTAGAATTGTACATATTAATCATTATTGACTTCCGAGTACAAAGAGTGTTATTGTGATCGTGTTCATACCTTTGAATATTAATTATATAAAGACTGTGTTTTCAGTAATACAGTGTGTGGACATTCCTTTGTGGGGGTTCAGGGACTACACTGTACTTAAGAACCAGCCCGCAACACCTCCTGAGAAGCTAGACCTTGATTGCTCGTCCATTGCTACCTTATAGAGAATCTTGGCTGGGGTCTTCTGTGCCTCTCCTCTACCATATAGAGAGCAGAAGTACAGACACCCCCCACCAGTCTTTACACCCCCGTCAACAAAAAACTAGGGAGTAATCAATTGAATATTCCCACACTTAGAATCGTGAATGGCAGCATATCCCATACTTAGATAGAATTGTGAATGGTAGCAAGTGCCACACCTAGATAGAATTGTAAAAATTAGCAAGTCCCAAACCTAGAAGGAATTGTGAATGGTAGAATGTGCCACACTTAGATGAAATTGTGAATGGTAGCATTTGCCACCCATAGAGACGAAATCGTGACCATTACCCTGCATTGCATCTAGATAGAATTGTACACATCAGCACTTCCAACACTTTGCTCTTCTGTGAAGCCCCTGGACCCTCTTCTAACTCTAAAATTAAAGTACTCACCTGTTTGCCCAATTCTCTAAAGGAACTCTGACTTCTGCTACTAAAGAACTTATTCTAACACTGCCTGTTGGTCACTAGTCCTAGTGACCCCCCTTCTGCCACTGAGAACACTCATGCTCCAAGAATAAGGGAAATATTTTGAAGAGATTGGGACTGCTGCCTAGAAAAGAAATAAAGTGTTTTACTTACTTGCAAAGAGTTGGTTGGTAACTGTAATTCTAAGAGTGAACAGTTACACAAGTTCTTACTGATCTGAAATATGTGATGCACTATTCTTAAAAGTGTGGTTAACATCTTTACTTGGTTAGCCATTGTTTTGCCAGTCTAATAGAATGTAGATGTGAAGGTATTTTAGTCTCCTGTGATTAATTTGTTCCTCTTTACAAAAGTAATGTGTTGGTTTCACCAGATTATTCCTGTAGGGTAATTGTATGAGTGTCCTCCAACTGTTGGTATCACCAGGTTAGTCCTGTTAGGATAACTGAATGAATAGCATTGTGAATGGTAGCATTTGCCACCCATAGAGATGGAATCGTGACCATTACCCTGCATTGCATCTAGATAGAATTGTACACATCAGCACTTCCAACACTTTTCTCTTCTGTGAAGCCCCTGGACCCTCTTCTAACTCTAAAATTAAAGTACTCACCTGTTTGCCCAATTCTCTAAAGGAACTCTGACTTCTGCTACTAAAGAACTTATTCTAACACTGCCTGTTGGTCACTAGTCCTAGTGACCCCCCTTCTGCCACTGAGAACACTCATGCTCCAAGAATAAGGGAAAGATTTTGAAGAGATTGGGACTGCTGCCTAGAAAAGAAATAAAGTGTTTTACTTACTTGCAAAGAGTTGGTTGGTAACTGTAATTCTAAGAGTGAACAGTTACACAAGTTCTTACTGATCTGAAATATGTGATGCACTATTCTTAAAAGTGTGGTTAACATCTTTACTTGGTTAGCCATTGTTTTGCCAGTCTAATAGAATGTAGATGTGAAGGTATTTTAGTCTCCTGTGATTAATTTGTTCCTCTTTACAAAAGTAATGTGTTGGTTTCACCAGATTATTCCTGTAGGGTAATTGTATGAGTGTCCTCCAACTGTTGGTATCACCAGGTTAGTCCTGTTAGGATAACTGAATGAGTGTCCCCCAACTGGGTCTTGCTTTCCCTGACTTGCTGCTAGCCTGTCCTTAATAAGTCTACATTAGGTTGTTTCCCTAAAACATGGGTTTTACTTTCCCCTTCATTGTGAAGTTAAAGTATGTGGGTTTTACTTACCTTGTGTTAGCTGTGTTCCATCCAAAATAAGTTACCAGAGTTATTGCTTTCCTCAACCTGGGGTTCCCTGATTTCAAAAGCATCTGTAATTGTATATTATATCCTTAGGTTTTACTCACCTGGTATAACTGTGTGTTATGACAAAAGTAGTTATAGATTTTTACTGCACCTAGGATAAGTGTTTCACTATTCTCCAAAAGTAAATTGTCCAGTTGACTGTTTATTTGATTTGTTCCAAGAGTCACTGTACAACTGGAAGGGCCTACTGCCCTTGTGTTACTGAATGTAATCTGAAAGTAACCGTTGGTCTTTTACTCCCAAAGAATAGGCTTGACCTATACTAAATGTGTATAACAAGGTTTTGACTTCCCTAGAACTACTGTTAGGTGTTCCAAATAAGGTTTATACTTGGGTCTGTATGCTTTCAAGTATAGTGTTGTGTTTTATATTGTGATTTCAGATAATGTGTTAGTACTTACTTAACCCCTAGATTTATCTGGGCCTACCTGTAATTCAAATAAATCCTTTATTTTTACAATACATAGGGCCCTTCATTACGAATTTGGAGGCAGCCATGGAGCTAATAGCTCCATGGCTGCCTCCAAACCGGGCTCCATTACCGGGTTCCTGCAATGAGGAATAACCAGGTCATTCCGTCATAGGAGGACCCGGTAATTCCTCCTTGCAGGAACCGTTCCCCATTCCCATTTGAGCCCCCATAGGGCTCAATGGGGATGGGGATTGAGGTAACAACGGGCACATTACAAGTGTCCCGTTGTTACCTCCCTCTTCCCCTTGCGGGACCCGGAAAAGATGTCTGGTTTAACCAGACGTCTGATCCAGGTCCCGCAAAGGGAACCTCATAATCGGCCCTACCAGAATGAAGGGGGCCGGTCCCGTATGGGCCCCCTTCATTCCATCAGCGCTAGGGTCGTAATGAGGCTCATAGTGTTTCAGTGTTTCTTTGGATCATTTGTATTACAATTTCACTTGTATTGTGTCTACTGCCCTCTCTCCCTCCTAAGATAAGCCTGGCTGCTCTGTCTACACTACCCTGAGCTCAGGTGGTACAGCCTTATACTAAGAGTGGAGTCTTGTACTGCCTCAGTTGAATGGTTTTACCAAGCCCTTAGTTGGACTTCAAAAAAACTGTCCTAACACCGAGCAGTGCCCTGGAGCACCCCCCTTTGTCCGTTTCCACCATATCCTCCTACTCCTCCACGCTGTCCTCGGTACCCATCTCTTCCTCTGCCAGGCCTTCCTTGCCACTGGGGTCCTGTGTAACGTTCCTCTCCTCCCCACTGTTCCTGTCCATTCTCTGCCCATGCTGCTGCCATCCTAGCTTGTATCGCTACAGACACCTCCCTTTCCTCTCCTGGCTGCTCTGAGGGCGGCGTTGCTGTTACTGCTGCGACCTTCACTAACTTGCTCTGTACCAGCTTTGCCTCCTCTTCCAATCTCTGCTGTGCTGTTTCTTTTTCCCTTTCTTTAATCCTTCTGCAATGGTGCACTACGATGCTTTGTATTTCTGGCCAGCCCCCCTTGGTTTCAATCTCAGATATTTTATCAAGCACCTTCTGTACTTCTTTAGGGAGGCCTATTTTGATAATGAAATAAAATAGGGAGGTGGATTGGTCCCAAGCCGTGCCCGTCTCTTCCCGCCACATCTCCTGCACCCGAAGAATGTACTGAGCAGCATCTTCCTCATCCCCCATAGTGCATTGCATTATTGAGTGTAAATCGGGGGTATCAGGGAAAGTTCTCCGCAAGGCATCCCATACCTGCAGTCATACATTATTGAAGGACTTGCCATCATGTCATGGCTATAGGCCCCAGAACACAAAAACCACACCATCTAGTAATGGGGGCAATGGGTCACTTGACTCACTTATGTCCCTTTGGGAACTATAATCCCAGGGTCCCTGGCTGGACTCAGTCCTGGCGCCTTTGGCACCAGGCTCATATGGAGATGTGAGCAAGAACACTTTATTTCAGTGCAGGAGTGCTTTTATTTTACAAGAACTTTCCAGGAGCTGAAAGCCTTTATTCCAGAGAACATCCTCATGTGCTGACACATCGGGTGTGGCTCCCTAGACCTGGTCTTCATGTGCTGACTCATCGGGTGTGGCAGGATGTGGCTACAGAAGCTCAGCTACATAAGCTGCTCCATCCTTAAGGCCGGTGCTTCGCGTTACTGTGCACTCGCGTGCAACGTGAAGCTCACCGCCGCTTGGACCAGTTTACTTTGAAACCAGGCATTCTCCTGCATACTCACCTCCAGGATACCCGGTGCTTCATCGCTTCATCTGCAGACTCATCTCCTGACATCCAGTGATCTTGATCCCGATGCCACAGCACCGCACTCCGCATCCACGAACTCGGACCCTGTAAAAAAAGAAAGACAAGGTTAGAACATCCGTCTTAGGGCCGCGCCACATTTGAACCCTGCCCGCCCATAGTTAACAATTTACCAGCTACTGTACTGCTGCTGCTTCATTCCTCATTCCCTCCGGCTGTCACATCAAGCTCTGCAGCTTCTGCCAGGCTGGCAACATCACCTACAAGGGAAGAAAGCAAAAGAGCAAACATCAAAAGTGGAACGGACAGCAATACAAGACAACAAACTTTACAATACAACAAAAACAGATGAGGAAAGACAAAGGCAAACAGGAACACTTACCTGAAGTATAGTGGCTTAGTCGCAGCAGGACTGGACAACCACATGCAAGGGACCAGTGAAGGAACTCGGTCCAGATCATACAAGCGCCCCAGCCAGAAGCATCAGGACGGATTGCTCGCCAAAACTAATCAACACTTGAGCTTTCCAGGGACAGCGCATCCCACAAGTACAAAGGTTTGGGAGAAGGGGTCTGGAAGGGGATCTGGCGCACAATCTGGCATACTCACGCCCCCTATTCTCCACGCCAGAGCAGCCCCGAGCAGCATCACCTATTACCACCAGTCACCACATAAGCGCAGAGGGTGAAGTCAGACCTGAGCGACCTCACCCCCGGGAGGGCTGCAACCGTGCCCCAATGCCTCCACAGAGACCAGGTGTGTGTAATACATCATTTATGTCATTCCCCAACGATACTCCCCAGAACCCTGCCTTCACCCACACTGAGTCTGCCTTATCACCCACTGCTGTTACTAAGAGGATTTTAACATCTCCAATTGCTAGCGGAATCCCTGCTGTATTTTTTCCAAATGCATAAATCCATTTTCCAATGCCCCCCGAAAGTGGTGGGAGAGCTTTGAGAAGATTGTTTTCATCCATTAGTGCACAAGGCACATAATGGGGCCTTCCTGCCCCCTTGCGAATGAGTGGCATCTGTAATTTTGACCTTACTTTCGCTCTACTCACCTTCACCATTTTCTTTTTAGACAATGCCATCCTCCAAAGTTTTTTCCTTAGCCTCCCTTCCCATACTGCTTCTTCGGTCACCCATTGGGTAGCCCAGTGTACTTGCGGTAGTGGCATCACACCCGCATCCCCTCCTTCATCCTCATCCAAATCACTCCAAAATTTGTCTTCCGTCTCTGAAGCCAGAGTATTGTAACTCTCACTGTCGGCCTCCCCTTCTCATTTTACTCACACCGCTTTTATTGGTGTGCTATCTATCATAAAGAGGACATCCCTGGATTTACACTTATCTTCCGTCAACAGGAGTGGGCTTTCTCCCAGTGGTGGTTCTGGCAGCTGTGCTTCCCCTGGCCCAGCTAAAGGCGTTTCACATAATGCTTGCAATTGAGCCAATTCAGTTTGAGGTGATGTTAGTACCCTTTCTAGATCTCTGTTTGTCGGGCCAGTGGGGCAGAAGGTATTGTTAGTTGGGCATAAAGAGAGGGTTGGGTCACCACTGGAGTCGTGGTGAAGTTACCCCCTGGCCCATATATTGGGTCTGCATACCCCTCTGCAGGTCACGTGAGAGGGGGGTATAATTTCTTAGGCTCCTTACTCTCTTTTTCGCCTTCTCCCATACCATCCCCCTCCCCAGTTGCACTCCCGTCTTTGCCTCTACCTTGTACAACGCGTGTTACCTCGAACATCTTACAGAAGTCTAAAACCTCTCTTCTATTTGGAGTCACTTTCCCTTATATTTGGTCATTAAAAGGGTGACAACATGATCTAATACTCTCTTATCAAAAGACCCCTCTTCTGGCAGACACAAGTCGACCCCTTCCCCTTCAGTTCTGCCACCCATTCGTTATGATACTTTTACATTTTCTCTGGGTGATTTGATTTATCTGAATTGAATCAGCCTTTCAAAATGTATAATAAAATTACATTCATCAAATTTTGCAATGAATTAAAATGAATTTAAATGCACATCATAACAGACTAAGCACACAAGTGAACAAACACTGTAACTTCAAGTAAACATACACTGCAATAAGAAAGCAACAACATAATAAAATATACAACATCAGACAAAACACATTCATATGGTAAAAACTATAAAAGAGAGACATACAAATGAATGAACTGATGTTGGAATAGATAAAAAAAAGCTGCCATTATGAGTAGTCAAATACAGTGGATTGAAATTAAATAGGTTGGTTCAGGTGAATTCAGTGCAATTGAAATGGCCACATTTACAGATTGTTTCACTTCATATGTCCTCTAATTGCAAGCTTGTCAAAAAATTGATGGTGGCTATTTGAATAGGCATATGCGATGATGAAAGAATCAATGGCCAACTTTGATGACTTGGTAGCTCCCCCAAATACTTGCAGTGCCGAGCGAAATGAATCTGTCTCGGGCCTCGCAATATAATACATTCTGTAATCAAGTGGGCCAGTGTTTCCCATGTCTCCACCAGCATGCAGTAGCAACAAAAATTCAGATGGGGCAATAGTAACTTACGCCTAGCTTTAATATCCCTTGTGGGCCATAAATTAAAGAGTAAGCGTAAAATTCCTGACTGATAGAACGCTGCTGGTGCTTTCACCAAATATTGTGGCAGTGTACGTATTTTTTAGGGGGGTATCTACTAATATCCCCATCACGATATTGCAGACATAACTCGCATGTATTGATCTAACGCATAGAGTTTGGATTTGGCTTTCTCAGGATATTTAGTAACAGATCAATTGATACACTTGTAGCCACCAAGATTTGATATACCTTTCGCGACCATAGCGTCACAAATGCATGTTTGGCTGAAAATACATAGCTAGACAGTGTTTTCAAAATGAAATTATTACCGGTGGAAAGGAGACACTTTCTAAATAGAGCACATAGGCGCCAATGATAGAGCGCTTGGAGGGAAACCAGTCCCAAATCATATCTGATCCAGACAAGTGGAATACATTGCAGTAAACATAATAACTGTTTCCAGAATTTAGATTCCCATTGGTCAAATTGAAAGCAGGTGTTGACTCCTAAAGTTTCCAGGCCTTACAGAAGCCATGGCACACTTTTCATGGTTAAAAAAAAAACATATTGGTGCATCAGGATTTTTGCCTGAGAAATTGCTGTGGCTAGTTTTGCCTCCACACGCTGCATTTGCCCCATGACCTTCAAAGAGATGCCCAGATAGATATATTGTTGCACGATAGTCAAGGCAATCTTGTTAATATACCACATATATGAAGCATACCCTGGTCTTTTTGGGGAATATGTCACAATCTGGGTTTTCCCTATATTTATGCTAAATTCGTTTTGCTGAATGTAGGACTGGAAGGCCATTAAAAGGTTTTGTAGGCCCATCTGTGTTTTTGATAAGAGGACTAATTCGTCCGCTTACAATAATGTCTGAATGGCCTGTTCATAGAGTTTAGGCGAGTCTGATATCATTGTTTTAAAGCCATACATGGCATCATGAATGAAGTAGTTAAAGATTGTAGAGGCTAGTAAACCGCCTTGTTTCAAGCCACGAGCTGTTGGAATTTGCTCTGATAGAGTACCATCTAATGTCAGTCTAATACGGACAGAGGTATTAGAATGTAATGCCTGAATGATGCCAAACAATGTGGGTGGGCACTGATCTCGCCGTAACTTTCGCTAACAACATACAGCGTGAGACAAAGTCGAATGCGGCATGAAGATCTACAAACGCTAGAAAAAGTGCTTGTTTAGATGACTGGCAATGAGCTTTAACAGCATGCAAACAGAGCAAGTTGATACTTGTGCACATTTCCGCAGCAAAACCTGTTTGTTGGGAGTCTCGCAAGTGGTGTGGCATTGAAGTCCCTTAGGAGCAGTTTACAAAATATTTTCCCAAGGGCGTCCAATAACGCAATGGGCCGATATTTGCGCGGTAGACGATGTTAGGATTTCTCGGAATATTGTGTTAAGGATTCGGGACTGGCTCCTTAACACAAATCCTTAACACTGTACATGTGGCTGGAATTTCTTGAAGCATAGCATTATTTAGGCCGTCGGGGCCTGCTGCTGTAGATGAACTCGCCTTATTAATCAGCGCCTCAATGACTTCAAGAGTGAAGTCTATGTTCCAGAGAGCCCCTACCGGTGGGCCTGCTGGCAAGATGGAGTATTGTACGTCAGCATACAGGTCAGTGAAGTGTTGTACCCAATGTTGCGTCTTTACACCATTAATTTGTGCATCTGCTTGTATGTTGCGCGAATGATTTTTTTAAAGTTGCCACATGTTACGAGAGTTCTTATTCTTCATGGCAGCTAGCGTGGCTTCGCTGTCATGCTGAAACATCAAAGCCTTCTTGCTCTTAAGCCACTGTTTTTTTAGCAGCACTTTTCTGTTTTAATATTTTGCCAACAGGACTCCAAATTAGAACGTAGTAGATTTTTCTTTAAAAACCTGTACTCAGGATCATAACTATGGCGATGTTGAATACCATTTTTGTGTGGAATAGTGATGGTATTGGCAAATCTCTTTAGGAGCTCTGAATATTGCAAAGGGAAAGAAGAAATAATGGATTTATCAATTCAAGTGTGAAAGGCAACAAGTTTAGCTGGATTCAAACGCAGCCTACTTCTGGAGGGGTTAATTAACAAGTTCTGCTGGCAAACATGTGGGCATGAAAAGGGGGTATTCCAAAGGGGGTATTCCAAAGGAGGTATAAAGCTAAAGGCTCACCCTTTTTACCCAAAACCAAACCCCCTCGACCCCCCTTTCACATGTTCTCCATGCACACCACCTGTGCCTCTCCTGGGCCGACCTCCACAATAATAAACAGCAAGAAAAAAAGATAAGACCTAAAACAACCACTATTGTTTACTATTGATCCAACTCTATATATGAGGCTCCTACTTTGTTCTCTTATTCTCTTTGAATCTCTACACTGGTCGGGACAGTGTAACCCGGCACCAGCTTCTATCTCCTTTCATAGTAGGGGTCCCTTATCTCCTCTCTTCTTCAACTATTTCTCCATATATAAAAAATAAATGGCCATGTAAAGAAAATACAAATTCTCAAATACTCATCTCACTCTCACTCCAACCATGCGTGTTCCTCCTCCCTTATAATTCAATCTCACAACCATATTTCCCTTATTTGTTCTTCCCTTGCATTTAGTACTCACGTGCCGGTGTTCTTTCAAGAGCCTCCATTCACGGTGTATCCCGAGGGGGCCTCCCGGTGGTGGGCTCTGCCCAGCGAGCAGTTGGGTATTTGCAAAGCAGGGACCCACAGGCCCAGTTTAGGAGCATACGCTTTTGTAGAATGTCTGCCTAATGTAGGTAGTGAAGGCGAGCGTCCCCCAGCCAGCACGATCCTCCCCGCAATGAGAGACAATGACGGACTCTCCTAGGTTGGGAATAAAGCCAAGACAGAGTGCGGGTGAGCTTAAATGGGAGTTTATCAATCAGAATAGGGCATGCAAAGAACTCTGCAAACTCCGAGAGCGCTCTGTCTGACAATAGCAAAGACAGGCGTATATATTTACAAAAAACGTCATAAGAACCTACACACTGTAGGGGGCACAAGTTCAATGGGATTGGGTGGCGACGACTAACTATAGGTGCTGCTGCGATGTGGTTGGCCGTGGCTGGAGAACGTCACTGGTCAGCCTCGTGGGTTGGGCTGGGCCTGGCAGGTTGGCAGAGTTCATCCGGGCGGTGTTGTTGTGCCATCGCGGCCAGTGTCAGAGATGAATGTCTTTTCCTGACTTATTTACCCTAGGCCATGCACACCGCAATCATTCAGTCATTGCAATATTATCTTCTTTGGTAAATCTTCCAATAGGTTATTCTTCAGGTTAATGCAACACGGGAGGAATGCACCTTGTGAGGGGTCTGATGGTCATTCGTCAGCGCAAGGTTACCAGTGTCCTGTTGACCGGGGCCATAGGTTGAGGGGCTAAGCTTCAGGGCATGGGACGGACGGTACATGCCTCCCTGTCTTGTTAGATGTGGTTATAAATGTGCCGCTGTGTGTTGCCACAGTGTTGGGTGTCCTGATTGCACAGGGCCATAAGTCTAAGATGATTTGGTGGGTTGTGGGGTTTACGAGGGGGCGCCTTTGGAAGCGTGGGTTCAGGCAGGGGTTTACTGCTGTGCTGTAAATAATGCAGGTGGCGGCCCGTGGCCTTGGGTGCTGCATAGGGGGCTACACATCTTTGAAGCGGCTCCAGTCTAGTTGGGGGAGGTGGAGCAGCGCGGCGCGGGCCTCTGCTCTCATGTTTGGCAGTCTTTGCAGAGTGGGAGGGGGAATGGCCTTGCACATATTCACAAATGTATCTCCCTCGTGTGTTGCCGACTTTAGGTAAAAACATCACAAACATTTGAACGCTCTATAATACTTATACAAATCACTTTTAAAACATGCATTTCAACTTTGCTGAATGTGTCTCGATTATATCCAGTCTGGGCACCTTATTCGTACACTATGGTTTAACAACTACAGTATTTAGTTATATGCATATACATTTGCAGTAAGTGAGGTAGTAGCGGGGTTGGTGGAGTACATAGAATGTAACCCGCCACTGTACGTGACGGTGGTGGTACATAAGGGGCTTAGACATACACACGTGACGAGTGCATTCCCGCACACTCTTCATATGTGCCCTCTGTATGGTTACATTCGTTTTCTTGTGTACCCTAGCAGCATTAGTTCAATTATGGTGCGGGACCGCGGGGTGTACGGCTTTCAATAATACATATAAAGAATAATCCCCCGGAATACTTTTATCATGTGAACACCCCTGCAGGGGTGTGGGTCCTTCATGGCTGGTGTCATGTATGATAATTATACAATTTTACAGGTTTATTTAGTAAAAGTGGTTGTATGGAAAGGAAAAAGTGGTTTTTGACATTCATATTTGGGTACCTTTCTGCTTTCATCAGAAGACCATTCTACAGATCTTCCCATCGCCCAGGCCTTGCTGACCGGGTCATTCTGGGAGCAGTGATACACTGCGGAAGGTGAACTTGTTACAATGTTAGCGTATTACGCTAGATCATGTCCGTCTTGTTCGTGGGAACGGGCTCGCAGCGGATCTGCCATGGTGCTGCGGCAACAGGGAGAACTGAAACTTTCCGAAGGTGGGGGCCGCGCTACAGTGCGCTGAGCTCACACCATCTTTAGCAGACAAAATGGTTTCTGAGGCCTAGCTAAATTCAATAGGTGCGGGCAATGTCTTCAGCAGGTGAGCCATCCACCACCTGGGCCCTGGTGGTAAGGAGGGGACGCCCGCTGAGCCATGGCCCTCACCTGGGGTGGAGGTGTAGGCAAGGGGGGTCTGTTGGACCATTCCTCCCCTACATTTCCCCCTTTCGTTACTTAAGTAACAAATACATTAAGTCCTCCAGCCTTCTACATTCTTCTTCGTCCATTACTGCCTCGTCCCATGCAGGTGTGCCTTTTATGGGCATCCAGGCTCTGCACACCCCCCGTAAGCTTTCCCCTCTTCTGGCATATTCATCTGGGGTACAAGTCAGGTATATACATCCGCCATCTCCCGCCAAATCTACCCACACCTCCTGGTACCATTCTAGTACACGGGGCTCTCTAATGGTGGTGTGCCACGCTTTATCTATGATACCTTTGTCGTGATAGATAGGCACTAGCTGATATCTTGGTGTGTCATCTGTTCCTGTTTGTACCTGCACTTCCTGCATGTTTTGTATTGTCCCACGAGTGTTGCCCATTGTCACCATCATCATTGCACCATTAGGCACTGCGTTAGCGCAACATCGAAGACCCACCTGGCACAGGCAAAAGGCAAAAAGGAGGAACACCACAGCTGGCATAAAAAATTTCACAGTTGTCCCAAGCCACGAGGGGACCCAGGAGAAAATGTTATCGAACCACGTACTGTCTTCTGCTCCACCTTCCATTTTCATTTTTTCTCCTAGCTTGTGCACTGCTTCGATCACATGGGACAGGGAGCCGTTTTCTGCATCTTCGGAAGGTACGAAAGTGCAACAGGCACTTCCGATTTTTCGGCAAACACCTCCATCCATCGCCGTCAACAGGTCCAGGACATACCTGTTTTGCATTGTCATCAGCCGTAGAGCCCTTAGTTCTACTTTTATTACATTGAACCCTTCTTCAGTGTCATTGGCCAGCTGAATCAGTTCCCAGCGTGTTATCTGGAGCCATTTTGCGTTTGCCCTTGCTTGGACACTTGAGATGAGTGAGGCGAAGAATGTTTCTGCTGAGCTGAATAATCGATATCTGTCTGGGATCTGAGCCAACAGTTCTGATGATGCCTTTGATATGTAATTTGATGATCTTCTGTTACGGGTCAGCACCTCTCCCTTGTTTCCGGAGGACAGGACATACATTTGTGACTCCGCAGTCGGCTGGGCTGCACTCTGTTGTATGCGCTCCTGTGTCCTTTTGCTTCCATCGATGTGGCTTTCTGGTATTACCATTAGGGCTGAGTGTAGAGTGGCCATTGAGCAGCTGCCACTCCATGACGGGGGAAGGTGCAGGTATGCCTGATTGCCGCATACCCAGTACGTGTCCATTAGGGCCGCTGTCCCTTTTCTCAGATCTGGGTTGGTGAGGGTCTTGTTGCAGCTCTTATTTATTCCCATGGTGATTTTCCCCTCTCCTTTGAAACATAGTTCATAGTCTATTTCACTCTGTAGTTTGAAGGGTTTTTCGATGGCGGTTACCCAAGTTAGTTTTGAAATGTGTTCCTTCCATACTGGTGTGCATGTTTCTTCTATCCACTGCAGTTCCTCTGGTGCCACACCTCTCAGTGCTTCAGCTTTACACATTACTTCTTCATCCTTCCACTTGTTGTCTGAAAAAAGTGTCCCTTGTATTACAAAAAATGGTTCCTCCAGACATACCACCCCTGCCGTTTTTGGGTAGCAAGTTTTCTCGTTCTGCAGCATTTTAAAAGTAACTTCATGTGCCTGGAAGGTGTTCTTAATCCTGCATAACGTGAGATGAAGGAGACATTGGGCATCTATAATTGGCAACTCTTTGGGTAGCAATACTTTGGGTGTACCTAAAGCATGAGGAATGAGGGAGCAGACATAACAGCTCTCATTTGTTGTTTGTTTTGCGGTGGCACTCATATCTGCATACCACTTATTTGTCTGGTGGGGGTGTCGTGGGTCTTCCATTTTATCTAATCCTAACCCATAGTACTCATCATACTTCCTCCTCCCGGTTTCCCTTTTCCGTCTGTTGTTCTTGTTCCTTATGTACTTCCCAGCCTCCTGGGCGAGGGAAAAAATAGACTCCCCTTTCTCATTCCCGCCCCCCTTGGCCCATTCGTCGTATAAGATTTCGTGTGCTGCTAGCATCTTTTCCTTTTCGTCCCTGAGTTTATCTTGCAGGTTGTTTTTTAAGACGGGGGCAGGTTGACTGGTGGGGGTATCATACAACCACGATATGGCAGACGGGTTTCGGTCATTTAAACTGCAAGCATTATACCTATACATCACTGGTGGAGACACTGTGTTGTTTTGCATTCCACCCTGTGGCTCTTTCTTTTCTGATATGACAGCATTGGATGGTGTGGTGTGATAACCCCATACAAGTTTAGTTCCATCCCATACCAGAAAATCACCTTCCCTCATATTGACACTTGCAGTTACATTGGTCCCAGTGGTGCTGTTGATCCCAGTGCTGTTAATCCCTCCCCCCTCGTACATCTCTATAGAGATGAACGCTACAAACCAATATGTAACCAGGCCAAACATTAGCATGAAAAACATCGTAATGCACACAGATAATCCGCACTCATACGAATATCTGCAACTCTCATTTAATAATTCTCTCATTCTGCTAATTCTATCCGTTGCAGGCTGCCTGTTAGATGCCATGGTAGTTTCTGTTTGAGATATAAAAGTGCATTAAGTGCATGCATGTAAACATGTTGTTGGCACCATTAGTGCCAATATATATTGACGGGTAATGGAAGTGGGTAGGGTTGTAGGGAAGGGTATTCACAGACAAGGGTGTAAACATGTCATAATTTGATCACTTCATTATTCACATATAAGTCCAAAACAAACTTTTTTTTTTCAGTAATATATAAAAAGAGAATGCAGCAATACTTCATCAGTCACTTTCCCATTCACGTTCATTGCTGACGCACAAACACAAGGTAATATTCAGACATTCTGTTCAGTTGAATCAGTTGCTGTTGTCTGCGCCTCCTCATCTGCCTCCTCTTGCACATTATTATAAGCTCTTCGCACATCTGTCAAGTGTACCCAGTACCTCAAGCCCTTCACTTTTACAGCTGTGGGCGTGCAGAACACTACCTCGTATGGGCCGTGGAACCGTGGTGCATTCCATCGACGCACAAAACTCCTGACATAAATTAGTTCGCCCGGCATTAGCTGTAGCTGTTGCTCAGGCTCTGTGACAGACCCTGTTATGTTTCCCTCCTCTCTAGTGAAGGGTGGGGAGAGCTGCTTTGATATTGCGCGCGCTGCCCTTGTTAATTTTTTCAAATAGTCCGTAAATTCTTCTCCCAATATCGCGGCGCTCCTGTGTGCATCTGAGTGTTCGCGCAGTGGGGAGTGTGCTGTGTGCATTCGTCTCCCGGTCACGATTTCGTGCGGGGACAAATGGTGATCTTTACTTGGCTGATTTCTCAGTTCAAATAGCGCAAGGGGCAGACAGTAGATCCAATTCTTCTTCAATGAAAAGCATAGTTTTGATAACCTGCCCTTTAACAGTCCGTTCATCTTTTCCACTACGCCATTACTTTGAGGATGATAAATCGAACACAATTTATGTTTTATTCCCAATAATGTAGTGACCTCCTTGAAAAGTTCATTCACAAAATGAGTGCCGTTGTCTGAGCGAATCATGCCACAAATTCCCCAGCGCGGGAACACTTCCCTCACTAGGAACTTGGCGGCGCTTTTGGCATCAGGTCGTGCACATGGTCCTGCTTCCACCCACCTTGAGAATGGGCACACAACCACGATCATGTACCGTGCGCCATTACACCTTTCCCCCATGTCTGCGTAATCAATATGCAGTTCTCTGAATGGGCCAATGGGTTTAGGAATTGTTCCCCGGAGTGTGCGAAATGTCATTCCTGAATTGTAGATCTGACATGTTGTGCATTCCATTGCTAATCGAGATACGTGCTCTTGGAGACAGGGCACGAACCATTCTTCCTGTATTTCTGCTGCGATGTGCTGTTTGGTATTATGTGCAGGGAAGTGTAGTTGTTGAAACGCAATTTCTAATAACTGGATTGGCATTACCACTTTTCCTGAGTTATTTTGCCGCCACAGCAAGTCTGTTCCCGACTTGCTGCACCCTCGTTTTGTCCACATCAATTTTTCGTCGTCACTAGCTCCTTCCTGTAATTCTAGTATTTGTGATATGGGCATCATGTTGTACCCTTCTGGGGGCTCTTCGTTTGTCTTATGCTGCAGCATGTACTCACCTGCGTCATATTTCTGAAAATAGGAAGCCTCCTTGGCGGCAGCGTCCGCTGCCGCATTCCCCAAAGACACAACGTCTGTGTTGGATGTATGTGTTTGGCACTTAACTATTGCTACTGCAGTACGGTTTTGTAGGGCCTCAATTAACTCTTTCAACAATTCCGCATGCTGTACTGGTGTTCCGTCTGCCCGTCGAAATCCCCTCCGCCCCATCTCGCTAGACCTCCATGTACTGTCGTCATCATGTAAGCTGAGTCTGTGTATATTGCCACTGCGCAACCCTTTGCTGCATGTAGTGCTTCTATGAGCGCAATCAGTTCTGCTGCTTGTGCGGAGTAATGTGATGGGAGGCGGTATTGAACTAATGTTTCATACTCACCGTCTTCTAATCTCACCACCGCCATACCGACATGCTTTTCTCCCGTGTCCACATCAATTGATGCAGACCCATCCACGAAGTACACTTCCCCCTCGCTCAGAGCATTCTCACACACCACTGTGTCCTCCCCTCTTTCTCCTGTGTAGGTTGCGCAATCGTGGTCCTGCATGTCCTCTAGTGTGCACGCTTCTGTAATGAATGTGGCGGGGTTCACTGTCTTTCATCTCACCACATGGATATTGGCGCTAGACAATATAATCTCGTAGGCTGTCGCCCGCTGTGTTGTCAGTGTGCTTTTTGACCTCTCAAGTATTGCAAATAATGAATGTTCCACAAACAATGTCACAGGGCAACCCATTACTATTGTGGCACTTTTCTCAATCGCGAACGCGGCTGCAGCGAGTGATTGCTCGCACGCGAAATGGCCTTGCATCACGGCATCCAAAGTACCACTATAGTAAGCCAAAGGCTTGTGTCCTAGGGACGTCTTTTGTGTCAGTACAGCTGTCATGAGTGTTCCCTTGCAGTGTGAGAATAGGTAGAATTTGCGTCCATAATCAGGGTTTGCTAGCACTGGAGCGCTTGAAATTAACTCTTTTAATGATTGGAATGACGCGCTCATTTCTTCTGACCATTCTATTTTTTTATTTTCCTGTTGTGCTTCCTTGAGTGCTTGTAGTAGGGGCCTCGTGTATGCTGCATAGTCTAATATCCATGCTCGGCAATAGTTGCACATTCCCAAGAATTTCTGCATGTCTTTCACTGTTGTGGGTTCTCCTACAGATCTTATCGCTTCTACCCTGTCGGGGATTATTCTTTTTCCATCTTTTGATATCAGTTGTCCTAAGTATAAGACCTCTGTCAGGCAGTACTGTAACTTCTCCTTGTCTACCTTGTACCCCTTGTTGGCCAGTAGAGTCAGGAGCGTTGTTGAATCCCTTCTACATGTTACTTCGTCTTGTGCACACACTAATAAATCGTCTACATACTGAATAATCGTATTCTCAACTGATAGGTTTCCCAAGTCTTCATGCAATATGCGGTTGAATATGCTCGGGCTCTCACAATATCCCTGTGGTAGTCTGCAGTGTTCATATCTTTTACCCCCCAGTGTGAATGCTGTAAGGTATCTACTCTCTTCAGCCAGGGGTATTGAGAAAAATGCGTTTTTCAAGTCTACTACTGTGAAATGTGATGCCTCTTTCGGGATGCTGCATAGTATTGATGCAGGGTTCGGGACCAGAGGGAATTCCTTCTGAATTACAACATTTAGGGGGCGTAAGTCCTGTATCATCCTCCAAGACCCTCCTTTTGCTTTTTTGATTGGATAAATACATGTGTTACATGGGGAGGTTGAAGGCACTATTATCCCTTGTGCTAGTAGTGCATTTATGGTCTCTCTTATCCCTTCTTCAGCCTCACGGGACAATGGATACCGTTTCACTCTGGGTAAAATTGCTCCTTGCTTTAACTTTATTACCACAGGTTGTATTCCATGCAACAGCCCTACATCATGGGGGCCTGTTGTCCACAAATTATTTGGTACGAGCCTCATGTCGTCATCAAAAAATGACGGCGGTGCTCCTACCACTGCCATCAATTGGACGGGGGTTTCCCTGGCTTGGATCAAAATGTCACAGGGCATTGCTATTTCCATTACTATCTCACCATCCCCTTCTGTGTCTGAAAAGAGATCCTCATCTGTTAACTCTCGTAGGGCGATGTTGGCATTTGTACACAGCACTGTACGCCACTCACATCCTTCCCTATCCATTCCAATCGCAGCGATCCTTTTCGCTGACACCTGTACAGCGTGCAAGTCTAATGATACCACTGATCCTGGTGCTGTGTCAGGACACACTATGGGGCGGAAGAGGGACTCCGCTGGAATCCTCCAGTCCATTCTTCTTAGCTCTGGAATTATGAGGGCCAAAGTCTTTAGCCCTTCAATAAACATTTCCTCATTTTCTGGCAGCCCTCGTACTTCCTGTGTGGTTGTGTAGGCTTGCACTACCAGCATCGCACGCAAGGGGCATATCCCGGGTGTAGAACACACTATTCCTCTCTCGGTAAATGATATGGTCATGTTAAGTTTACTCAGGAGATCCCTCCCTAATAAATTTATTGGTGAGTGTTCATAATACAGTAAGGGTGTCTTTACAGTTTTACCCCCCACTGTTACATCCAAAGCTTCTGTGTAAGGAACTTCAATTACAGCCCCAGAGAACCCCTGCATCTCTAACTTCCGGTTAGATAACGGGAACCGGCCCTCTCGGATATATGATTTCTCCGCTCCCGAATCAACCATGAATATGAACTGCTTGTCTCCTATCTGCGCCCCTACCAATGGTTCCTCTGCTGCATTGTAGGTTGTAGATAGAACTGGACACGCAAGTGTTCTCTGTGGGCTGTCCTATGCGGGGTGTCTCATCGCTCCCCCCTGATTAAAGACACTTCCTGAAACCACTGACATGCCGTTGTAAGGTGCTGGTGCGGGGGCCCCGTTTGCTGTTGTCGCGAAAGGGTTGCCTGGCATATACTGCATATTGTCATTGTTTTGTGGGTGGTTCTGTGTTCTATACTGGTGCCCCTGTTGCTGCTCAGCATTACCTTGGCCTGGATTTCTCAGTTGTTGTTGTCCCATTGGAAGACCATATGGGCTCCCCGGGTGGGGATGGCCCTACAGTTCTACCTCTTGGAACCCGTTGTTGGGTCTAGCTCTGCACTCCCTAGAGTAATGCCCCCACCTTCCGCAGTTCCAGCAACTCCCTTGTGCACCTCTAGGGCCCTGACATCCATTTCCTCCCATTCCTCCGTATCCCGGTCCACCTCCTCTTCGGCCCCTGTACCCACCTCGCCCCCCTCGAGGGGTCCACTCTTGCCACTGCGGACCTCCGCCTTGCTCCTGCTCAATCCACTGCCGCTGTCCTGCTCCAACCCAATTAGTTGCCACCCTTCCTTGTATTGCTATCAGCCCCTCCTCGTCTTCGTCTCCCTCCCTGCTGTGTGGGAGCGCGGCTACTGCTGCTGCGACCTTCACCAACTTTGTCTGTACTAATTTCGCTTCGTCTGCCAATCTTTTCTGCGCCACCTCCTTCTCCCTTTCCTTTATTCGCTTACAATGGTGTACTATTATGCTCTGAATCTCAGGCCATCCCTTTGCTTCAATACCTGCTATCTTGTCGAGCGCCTTTTGCACTTCCTTGGGGAGCCCTCTTTTTATAATGAAATAAAATAAAGATGTCGATTGATACCAGGGCGTGCCCGTTTCTGCTCTCCACATCTCTTGGACTCGGAAAATGTAATCCATAGCCTCCTCCCCGTCATTCATTGTACACTGTATTACTGACTGTAAGTCTGGCGTATCTGGAAACGTTTCTCGCAAGGCATCCCAAACCCTGGCATGCACTGTGTTAAAGGAGGCCCCGTCATGGCGGTCGCAGTCTAATGTTACTCCCGGGAAACCGACCTTAACCCATACTCTCTCAGCCTGATCCCCCACTGCTGATACGAGCAAGCTCTTCACATCTCCTATCGCTAGGGGTACCCCGGCAGTGTGTTTCTCAAAGGCGTATATCCACTTACTTGCCCCTCCTGATAACGGGGGCAATAGCTTTAATAAATTGGCTTTATCCATCTGAGCCCATGGAATATAGTTAGGCCTCCCTCCACCCCTATGTATCAATGGGAGCTGTAGCCTTCCTTTTGTCATTGCCTCTACACCCGTTTTGGCTGCTGAGGTTCCCAGTGATGCCATTTTCCCCACCCTGTTCCTTAATCGCCCCGTCCACTCATCATCCAGTGTTCTCATTGAACATGTACCATCCCCCCCTTCGCTTCCCCCTCCCATTGCCATGCTTAACCTGTCGCTTTCTTCTAAATCGTCCCTTATATCACATAGTAATTCCTCTCTGTCCCCCATAGGCTTTTCTTCATTGCCAATATCTCCCTCTCGTGTCCCTATTTCGATTATTCGTGTTGGTTCTTCTTCAATTCTGAACAGTATCTCACCTTTTTTTCACCCCTCTTCAGGTTTTCTATTCTCACCTGGCGCTCTAGACGTGCGCCCTGATCTAGCCGCATTAAGTGCTGTTTGTTCACACATGTCTTTTATCCTCGAGAGCTCATCTTTTGCTATTGAGAGTCTTGATTGTAAATCATCTGTGAGTTTCTCTATGTCCACCCTTTGTGTACTTGCCTGGGCTCGCTCCCTTGTACTTTCATATGGCGGGGGTGCCGTGGGCCGGCGGGGTATAGTAGTTGTCGGGGGAGGCACATACGTGGGGTCACTGTATCCTTCTGCGGGCACAGGCTTGTTTAATATCGGGTACAAACTTATTACCTCTACTGGTGGCGCTACACTTGACAATTCCTTAACATCTTTCTGTATCATCAGTGGATTGTCTGTGGTGGACGGGGGATCAGGATTTAATGCTGCTGGTGCTTTAGGCGGTGGTATCTCTTCAAATAACCTCCAGAGATCTAATACTTCTCTCCTATTTTGCAACTGCTTCCCCTTGTACTTCAAACAAATGCATGTGGCCACCATATCCAGAACACTTTTATCAAATGACCCTCCCTCAGGCCATATCTGGGGTAACCCCTCTCCCTTCAACTCGGTTATCCATTGATCATGATATTTCTTAATTCGCTCCGCATAGCCTGGTAGGTTTTTACAAATATGTGATAAGGGTGTTTCGGCCCCCATCTTGTGTATTTTCCTAGTACTTGTTTCTCTCTGTGTGTTCACAATTACAATGTAAACCTCTTACCACTATGGGTTTCGTCTTTTACTTCACATTCAATAATGGGTTCCTTTGTGCTCTGCCCCCTACTTGCGCAATACAAAACTGGCTGTACACAGTTTCTATTCTATTTTTCTTTGGGGGGCACATACAAGAGCAAACCATCAGTTATTTCGACAACCTTAACCCCGAAATCAAATAGGTACACACTCTCTTCACCTTGTCACTCTTCTCCACAAAAAGTTCTATCCGGTCACACTTACCATGACCATTCGATTTCTATACATTTATAGCCATTTTACACACTTACAACACCAGATTGTCGTCTGACACATACGAGGCGCACACACCTCCTGGTAACACTCTAGTCACAATTCAAAATATCCTCCCTTTCCTCCCTAGCCGGCTGCCCCTGTCCTTCTTATTCGGATGTATGGATGCGCATATATATATATATTGGTCTGCTCTTCCTTCTTATAGTAGGACTCTCTTTTTCTTACTTTCTCCCTACGTTTGGTACTAATCTCACTTTTATTTTCCCCCCTAACCCTAAAGAAAAGAAAAGAAAGAAGTAATAGCAGTCACTAATATATTCTCAGTGCCCCCTTTTGCTGGACACTTATATCTTATTTTCCACTTCTTCATATATTCCCAGTACTAGTCAAGATAGCACTATGCGGCGCCGCCTTCCACCCCCTTTCGGAGCTAGGTTCCCGTCACTTTTATCTCTTATTCACCTCTTAATCCTAATGGCCATATGCAAAGAAAAAGCAAGGAAATTTTAGGATGATCCTTAGTAGATCTGCGTGCCCCCTCTTCGTTCCCTGTCCTACACTTCTTCCCCCACTCCCTTTACAATCGCTCTCACTCAGTACTCACGTGCCCGTCTTGAACCGATAGTCTCCGAAACTGGGTCCGTCCAGGCAGTGTCGCCGTCAGCTCAACAGTCAACCCCGGCTCTGGCGAACGGTACTCAAAGGGGATTTTTCAACTGGGATCCCGTACCCTCTCTCTTTTGAGTGCGCACTTCTTAGTGTACCGGTCGCCGTTGGCGGCCAGCCTCCCGGAGCCGGCTCACCGTACGTATCCCTTTTCGACCGGAGATTCTCGTGCCAAAAGGGGACGGTAATGTTAGATTGGGAAAAAATAATAGTAATAATCACGCTTTTGGGGTCACCACTGAAGGCGAGCGTCCCCCAGCCAGCACGATCCTCCCTGCAATGAGAGACAATGACGGACTCTCCCAGGTTGGGAATAAAGCCAAGATAGAGTGCGGGTGAGCTTAAATGGGAGTTTATCAATCAGAATAGGGCATGCAAAGAACTCTGCAAACTCCGAGAGCGCTCTGTCTGACAATAGCAAAGACAGGCGTATATATTTACAAAAAACGTCATAAGAACCTACACACTATAGGGGGCACAAGTTCAATGGGATTGGGTGGCGACGACTAACTATAGGTGCTGCTGCGATGTGGTTGGCCGTGGCTGAAGAACGTCACTGGTCAGCCTCGTGGGTTGGGCTGGGCCTGGCAGGTTGGCAGAGTTCATCCGGGCGGTGTTGTTGTGCCATCGCGGCCAGTGTCAGAGATGAATGTCTTTTCCTGACTTATTTGCCCTAGGCCATGCACACCGCAATCATTCAGTCATTGCAATATTATCTTCTTTGGTAAATCTTCCAATAGGTTATTCTACAGGTTAATGCAACACGGGAGGAATGCACCTTGTGAGGGGTCTGATGGTCTTTCGTCAGGGCAAGGTTACCAGTGGCCTGTTGACCGGGGCCATAGGTTGAGGGGCTAAGCTTCAGGGCATGGGACGGACGGTACATGCCTCCCTGTCTTGTTAGATGTGGTTATAAATGTGCCGCTGTGTGTTGCCACAGTGTTGGGTGTCCTGATTGCACAGGGCCATAAGTCTAAGATGATTTGGTGGGTTGTGGGGTTTACGAGGGGGCGCCTTTGGAAGCGTGGGTTCAGGCAGGGGTTTACTGCTGTGCTGTAAATAATGCAGGTGGCGGCCCGTGGCCTTGGGTGCTGCAGAGGGGGCTACACATCTTTGAAGCGGCTCCAGTCTAGTTGGGGGAGGTGGAGCAGCGCAGCGCGGGCCTCTGCTCTCATGTTTGGCAGTCTTTGCAGGGTGGGAGGGGGAATGGCCTTGCACATATTCACAAAGGTATCTCCCTCGTGTGTTGCCGACTTTAGGTAAAAACATCACAAACATTTGAACGCTCTATAATACTTATTCAAATCACTTTTAAAACATGCATTTCAACTTTGCTGAATGTGTCTCGATTATATCCAGTCTGGGCACCTTATTCGTACACTATGTTTTAACAACTACAGTATTTAGTTATATGCATATACATTTGCAGTAAGTGAGGTAGTAGCGGGGTTGGTGGAGTACATAGAATGTAACCCGCCACTGTACGTGCAGGGGCTTAGACATACATGCGTGACGAGTGCATTCCCGCACACTCTTCATATGTGCCCTCTGTATGGTTACATTTGTTTTCTTGTGCACCCTAGCAGCATTAGTTCAGTTATGGCGCGGGACCGTGGGGTGTACGGCTTTCAATAATACATATAAAGAATAATCCCCCGGAATACTTTTATCATTTGCACACCCCTGCAGGGGTGTGGGTCCTTCATGGCTGGTGTCATGTATGATAATTACACAATTTTACAGGTTTCTTTAGTAAAAGTGGTTGCATGGAAAGGAAAAAGTGGTTTTTGACATTCATATTTGGGTACCTTTCTGCTTTCATCAGAAGACCATTCTACAGATCTTCCCATCGCCCAGGCCTTGCTGACCGGGTCATTCTGGGAGCAGTGATACACTGCGGAAGGTGAACTTGTTACAATGTTAGTGTATTATGCTAGATCATGTTCGTCTTGTTCGTGGGAACGGGCTCGCAGCGGATCTGCCATGGTGCTGCGGCGACAGGGAGAACTGAAACTTTCCGAAGGTGGGGGCCGCGCTACAGTGCGCTGAGCTCACACAATCTTTAGCAGACAAAATGGTTTCTGAGGCCTAGCTAAATTCAATACGTGTAGGCAATGTCTTCAGCCAGTGGCGTAACACAAAATGTGGGGGCCCCCCTGCGAGCCATGCTGAGGGGCCCCCCAACTCGGCAACAAATCACGGGTTGCGCCACACTCTGGGCCGGCCTAGACTGTCACGCTTGCACAATACGCATGAACGTGCTGCTGAGGGGGTATGCCGCACACTGCACTAGGAAAAAGATATAAATATGTGTTTTAATGCAATATACAGCACACTTTCTGAGATAAATTGGCTATAAAGCCAGAGTGTTTGCAATTGTTTTGTAGGGTAACACAATCCAATACATGCAAGTCACCAACAGTGCACAGGAACATTAATGCTTCCAACTGGCTGCACAATGTAGACCAGTGTAAACACGTAATAACATTATAGTACAGAATGCCAGGCCACATTTAGACAAACCTAGAGTGTTTTCAGCAAAATGCCAGTCAAAGCAATAACACTCATCAAGAAGAGAGCACACAATAAAGCATGTGTCTCCATGGCCTCGAACAACATGGCCAAACTCTTTAAAATCTGCAAGGAACTGGTCAATCCTGTTGTGGTCTATACCTCTTCTGTTCCCTCCCATGCCCTCTGTACAGCTCTGGCCTCTCATTTCTCTGCTAAATCTCAGGACATCCTGTCCTCTATGTCCTCTTCCTCTCTCGGCCCATTTTGGCCATCTCTTCTCTCCTCCTCCTTTTTCCTCTTTCTCTCTGACAACACCTGACAAGGTTTCTAGACAAGTCCGATCTATGAAAGTGTCGTCCAAACAGGTGCTCCGCTGCTCCTCCAGAACCATCAAAGCCCATATTGACACCCTCGCTCCAGCCTTGGCCGATTTCTGTAATCACTCTTTCGCCACTGCAATGTTCCCCTCTCCCTTTGAGCACTCCCTTGTGCACCCACTCCTCAAGAAGCAGTCTGCTGATCCTACCTGCTGGAAAACTATCGCTCAATCTCCACCTTTCCTGAGCAAACTCTTGGAAAAGCTTGCCATCTCCCAGCTTACTCTCCACACTGAATCTGTTGGTTGTCTCCATGACCATCAGTCTGGCTTCAGAGCTGCCAGAGGCATGGAAACTGCTCTCCTTAACACCTGTGCTGCTCTCTAACCTTGATTCCAGCATTCCTTCTATTCTCATCCTTCATCTTTCCTCTGCTTTCGACAGGGTCAACATCGCCATCCTGATCAATCGACTCTGTGAGAACCTGGGCATCACAGATCAGACCCTAGAGTGACTGACCTACTTCCACTTGGACCGCCACTCCGCTCCCAGGTCGATCGTGGTCCCATTCTCTCCGCCACCTCTCTCTACCTGTGGCATTCCCCAGGGCTCTATCCTCTCACGCTGGTTTTTCAACCTCTACTTGGCCACTTTGGCCTCCCTGATCTCTACCTTATCCTCTAACTTTCAGTGTTGTGCAGATGACTCAGCTTTCCTTCAGGCTCCCCTCATCCTCCTCTCCTCTCTTGCTCATTCCTGACTGTCTATCCACGATTCAGGATTGGTGCGCCTCCAACAATCTCTGCCTTCATGCCAGTAAGACAGAGATCCTTCTCATTGGGACCCTTGCCACTGTGTTTCCTCTCTCACTATAGCAGACCACTCTGGGCCCTCTTCCTTTGCCTTCCTGCGAGGCAGAAAACCTTGGTGTCATCTTCAACGCCACACTCTCTTTCTCTCCTAACATCTCGGACATCACCAAGAAGTCCCACTACCAGCTGCTCCTCCTCAAAGGGACTCTTCCCTTTCTCACTCTCCACCAGAAGCTCACTGTCTCTAAGCTGGACTACTGCAACAGCCACTTTCTCAATCTGTCTTCCTCTAGTCTCCTTCATCTGCAAATAATCCAGAACAGGACTGCAAGACTTAGCCTTGGCCTCAAGCCCTGGGATTGTATTTCTCCAGCCCTGAAATCTCTCCACTGGCTGCAAGGATCAAGTTCAAGAACCTTTGCATTGCCCACAAGGCTTTCTGGGGCCAGTGCCAACACTAAATCCAATGCTCTCTTCCAAAATACCTTCTTTCTCTAACCCTTCACTCAGCTACCTCCAACTCTCTAAGGCTTAGACATTTCTCCAGGCAGAGAGTGGGGGTAGACCTCTCTCCTCTGCTGGTGCCTCCAACTGGAATGGCCTCCCTGCCCCTCTCAAACTTGAGGCGGACAACCTGAAGTTTCGGAAGCAGCTAAAAGCTTTCCTCTTCTCTGCTGCTTTCGCTCTCTCTCCCCCCCCTGCTGACCTACCTGACCTACATGTCTGCTGTACTGACTGGCTGCTTGGCTACCCTCAGAGTCTCTCTGAGTCCAGGCTCTTTCTTGATTGGTCACCCTTGCACTGCCTCCGGGCCTACCATGCACTTAGGGGCTGTAACTGTAACCCTGCAGTCCATTGTTCTCCTTGCACAACCAATAGCTGCTCTGCCCTGGCTGCACTTACTGAGAGCATTGCTGCCCTGTTTTCCCCTCCCCTCTCACTTGCACTTCCCTGCTCCCTTTTCCCTTGCACTTCTCGTTCTCACAATGACACAAGGCCTAGTGAGATCGTTTGTCTTGTCCTCCCTCTATCATCCCTCCCTTGTGTACACTTGTGTACAGGCGCATTATAAATGACTTGAATCACATCATATCATTTTATCACAGATGCCCAGAAAAATATACAATGCCGCAGTAAGAAATGGCTAGACTGGCAGCACCCACATGCCAATCTAGCCAGGTAATTAAAGTTAGCAGGACTACTTTATCAGAAATGTCCAGTTAAAAGAAAGTCATACCAAACTGAGGAATTACTAGACTGGCTAAATCAAAATGCCTCTCTAGCCACTAATACCACATATCATGCCTGCTTAGCCTGGACATGGACAACCATTATGATTTATCACACAATCCTGCCCCCCACACATCCACTCTCCCTCCCACCCACCACCCCAACCTCCACAATCAGCTCCTTGGCCCAGAATTACCTCTGCGTCCCTCTTCCTTGTCCCAGAGCTTTCGTATGAGGCTCCTTGCCTCATAGGTAAGTACTGGGATGAGGAACTGCGGGACTAGGAGTGATGAAGATTACAGGTAGCTAAATCAGGCATTACCTCCATGTACCTCTACCTCTTCCCAGTACTTTTGTATGAGGCAGAGTGCCTCAAACACACGTACTGCCTCGTATATAAGTACTGGGACGAGGAAGAATAGGGCTAGGAGTAAGCAAGGCATTAAACACAAGTAGTAGCGCAACACCATTGAGTTGACTGGGCTTCAGCACTACCCCCCCTAACATTTTGGGCTATATTGACTCAACTTGGCTAACCTTTAGAGCAGTTGCCAGACCGAACAGGACACAGATTTTAAACGGCACCTGGTTTTTGCTGTTAACAAGAACACAGCAATTACCAACGTAAAGCATTTCACTGTTAGTACCTGCATTCTAATTCCACATTGTTTAGGTGATTGAAATCGTGATGTGGGTTTAGTACTTGCATGCCAGGGGAGTGTTTGGAAGGGTAGAGAGGGAACAGGAGACTTATAGGAGAGAGTTAACTGCTTGTAACATTGAATCTGCACTAGAATAGTCTCATTAAAATGCGTAAATAATTTGGATGCGCCCACACAAATAAGTTTCCCCCTCCCCACTGCATGTGAAGTTAGCGCCTCTCCCAACATTTGAAGGGTTAGCCCCCCCGAAATGAAGGTTTTCTTGTGCCCCTGTACACAAGCACACACACCATTCACCTTATACACACCCAGTCATCCACACATTTAAGTGTGCACCCTTTCACCATACACTCACACAGGTAGCCACCTATACATTTATGTGTGCACCCTTTCACCATGCAGGCACACCCCCACAGCCACCCATACATTTAAGTGTGCACCCTTTCACCATACACACACAGGCAGCCGGCTATACATTTGAGTGTGCACCCTTTCACCATAGACTCATACACGCACACCTCATGGAGTTGAGGGGGGGCCCTATTACTTAAAAAAGAAATTGGGGCTCATTACGGGTCCAGCGGTAACCGTGCCGGTGCTACCGGCGGGTTGCCGCCAGACCCATAAAAAATTACTATGGCCTGACTTCCCGGTGCCACCGTGCTATTTCAAGTCCAGCGGCTGGGAAATCAGGTGCCGGTAATTTCGTTAAACCCCAGACTCCACGGGAATGGGGACACAGAAGCACCTGCACCATTGTTAACGGTGCCGGTGCTTCCGTGACAGGTCTGCCTACCGTGGCTGCTGTGCCTGGCAGGGTCAGACCTGTCGGGCACGGCAGCCCCACCAGGCAGACCTGTAATATGCCGGTCCGGAAACAACAGTGCCTGTAAGCTTACCAGCACCGTTGTTTACGGACCGGCATGGTCAGAATGAGCCCCATTGTTTCTTTTTTAAGTCACTATAACTTCATTAAGAAATTATTTCAGTTAAGGACCGAACCATAATCAAAATAATTTCTTTATGATGGCTGAGTGGCTTCAAAAACAAACAATTTCTTTTTGAAGGCATAGGGTTCCCCACCCCATGACATGGAGGCCTCCAGCCTAGGGTCTTCCATGTCATGGGGTACGGGGGCCCTCAGACTTCAAAAAGAAAGTTTCTTTTTGTAGTCACTCTGCCTTCATAAAGAAATGATTTCTGTTACAGAAATGTTCTTTATGAATGCAGAGTGAATTTCAAAAGAAACTTTTTTTTTTTTTTAGAAATTTTTTTTTTTTTTTTTTTTTTTTTTTTTTTACTGGGGCCCCCTCCCAGCCATGTGCTGGTGGGGCCCCCCACACCGCGGGCCCCCCCACACCACGGGGGCTGCGGGGGCCCCTGTTACACCAGTGTCTTCAGCAGGTGAGCCATCCACCACCTGGGCCCTGGTGGTAAGGAGGGGACGCCCGCTGAGTCATGGCCCTCACCTGGGGTGGAGGTGTAGGCAAGGGGGGTCTGTTGGACCATTCCTCCCCTACAGTAGTAATGGCCCTCCACAGGTAGCCCTGGATCTCGCTGCAGGTACAGATGTTTCTCCTGAACTATGATGCATAAGGGGTCTCCAAATGAAGGCTGGCACCTTATCACGCACGTGTCCCAAAAAGCAGAATAAAGTACACACCCCACTGGGAAATAAGACCAGGAGAGTAATTGCAAGGAAACCAATATTTTATATAAGTAAGTAAATGCAAGCAAAGAACTATGCTGCCCCAGAGTGCTTTGCCAAAAGATACATGGGCAGCACATTACATGGAGAAAATACATCACTGGTGACGGTAGGCTATAAGTACACAAATCTGGATAATAATTTGAGAAACAGAAAGATACAGTCAATTCCTTACAGGATGGCCAGCGTGGATTGGCTGCTGCTGTGGTGCTGTTCTCGTAGCACGTGGGTCGGCTGGGCTCATCTTCGAGGTGAAGGTCAGGGCATAACAAGACACACATCTATCTGACTAAACTAAACAACAGGAACTGATAGTGTGAAAATAATGGTGCACATATACTCTTGAATAAATGGGGGTACTTAGGTCACACAGGCTAATTTATTGACATTCCAACACTTACCCTCCGCAATGCTTTTGATGACTTCATGTCCTGCATTCATGTGCCCACCCAAAGATTGGATTTGCCATCTGTCTTTCTGGTCAGGGATATGTGTAGGATCTGAAAAATATATTGCTACACAGGATTAGGACTCAGAGTGGGTTCTGGTGTGGTCAGGGTGAAGCCATGTCAGATAGGTATCTGTATGAAAGGATTTAAGGGGCCAGAGCTAAGAGGTAGTGATCCGACTGGGTGGGGTCGAGGGGCACAAGCGGGGTAATGGAGAGTATGGGCTCAGGCATAGAGGCCTGTTCTGCTCTTGATCTCTGATTTGTAGTCTCTGGAGCCTCACGTCCTTAAACCACATTGGGGATAGATGTTTATGTTACCAGAATATATGACCACTCTGAATAAGGTATATGGTGGGATCCATGGGAAGGGTCTGGTGACCAGCTACATTAAACGGGAATAGGGGGCATGGCTTCAATGGACCGTGTCTTAGCATGGAGGTAGTGGGGAGGGCAGAAGTCAGTCATCGGAGATGGATGGGGTGCTGGGACTGGAGCAGGCCTTGGTCTCACGTTCGGGGATGAGCGCCTGAGCGCATCTTGTCAGTACTCAATACTTGCTAGTGGCAACAAACGAATGGCTGCATTTCCGTGAGAACAAGAGTCGCGCTGAGCTGGCAAAGGATGGAAGTGATAGGGGCTGGTTGTACGCTCTGCTGGGAGAGGAAGAGTGGACATTTCGGCAGAGGGGCAGAGGGCCTAGAAAAAGATGTCGTCTGGAAAGATACAAAATGGAGTACCGACTACAGGCCTTAACTTGGCATTTGTGTATTTGTATCACAAATGAAGGATTCAAATAAGTACAGGAGGGGTCGAGATGTCTCCCCCTTACTTCACAAAACAATTACTTGGTACGGGAATAGTGCAGGGGGTGGAATGCACCGCCTCACCCCAACAGGAGACAACCCTCATGGGAGTGGAGAGAACGCACTGGATAGAACATGTTATCCCCCTTCTCACATAAAACTTCATGACCCTGTAAAAACTGCTGACAGAAGTCATGAACATTGTGCACCTTGTGAAATAGCATGTAATGAGATGAGAAAGAGGACTGCAATGAGCAGAAGTGTGAACTGTAATGCTCAGCATAGTGTTGTGAAGGATGTGATTGGTCCAAGACACTTTCCAGCCTTGAGGTGGGAGTATAAATCAGCTGCTGTGAGAAAATGAAGAGACCTTCCATTTCCAAGCATTGGCTTAGAGACCTGTTAGGCAAGATTGTATGCAATACCCTGTGGGCGACTACACCAGCCTTGTTCTCTTGGCAATAGTTAACCCAACCTTTGGAATAAGCATGTACTACACAATTTGGTAGAGTGACTGAACTGCAAAGCTTATCTAAAGAGGGGTCAATGTGGGCTATAGGGTTGTAACAGAGAGTTTCACAGTGACAAGTACCCAAATAAACATGAACACTCAAGGTTTCTTAATTAAACAATTATTTATTAACTTAACAGTCAGTTTGAAAAAGCCTTCTTTAGAACGGAGCAATCATATAACACTTAAAACATACTTCAAAAATACACACTCTCAGTTTCAATAAATCAGTAGATACCCATTTGGGATGGCACACAGACACTCCCTACACTCCGAGGTGACTTAAATAACTAGGACACTGTGGACATTGATATATCACTGGCACATTTAGAGCAATACTGAGTTTGGTGTCAAAAGGAAAAGTCTAGGAAATAAAACAATGGTTAACAAATATTCTTAAGCAGGTAAGTACTTGTGAACCCCCAATGAAATGTACATTAACCCTTTCCCAGCTACACAAGTTATAGAATGTGTGACTCTTTGGAGGGATAGTTAAAGCACAAAGTCAGAGGTTAGAAGAGTCTTTCAGGGTGCCAGGAGCAAAAGTCTAGGGGAGTTCAAGCACTTCTTGAAGGTAAGTAAAAAGCCTTGCACAATGTTTTAGAAATCTTTGTAGAAAATGAAATCACTATTGGGCCAAATGCTGGGAGGCTTGTGAAGGACAAAGCTGCAAGCAACTCTGCAAAAGGCAACCAAAACAAATCTCAACTGAGAGCTGGCAAGACTACACAACAAGAGGTAAGTACCTCTTTGTTTACGGTACCTTAGGTCTGAAGAAATAGGTTCCAGCTAGCTTCTGTTCCAGTTGTAATTTATCAGTTCCTGTTGTTCCTAGGCCTCAGTTACAGGGACAAGAGGGAGGATGTCTGGGATCACCTGCACTAGGAATTGAAGGTCGGCGGCAGTCATGGGCAAACTTCAGATCAGTGCACTTCGCGGTTTCAGCTTCTCACGAATAGCACCACTGCGGTTGTCGGATACCTTATGGACTTTCCTAGCATCTGGGGTCCAGCATTCTGTTGAGGTGGCTCACGCTTGGATAGTCCTGCTTCATGGGAGTCCGGAGGATTTTCCTGGAGCTCGTGTCTGACTTAAAGATGACACACTTGATTCTGGTGTTCCTCTCCCTGGCAATCGGTTACTGCAGCAGCAATGGAAGTACAGCCAGCTCTGAGAGGATTTCCAGATGAGTTGTCTCGGGGTCGATTGGTCACACCAACCCAAGGGGAGAAGTGGTCCTTTGTAGGGCTTTTCTAGTTGATGTGAAGTTGGAGCTTCAGCACAGCAGGAGGGCTTCACTGTAAACCAACGGTCCAGTAGTTGCAGAAAGCATCTCTTCCAAGTTCTTCTTTGGATTCCTTCGTCCAGTGGTCGACTCTGCCTTCCAAGCAAAAGACCTCACCTTTTATGCAGGTTTCTCCCATTCATTCACAGCCTAGCTGTTACTCACACGGCAGGGTGGCTATCCTCCAAGGACAGCCAGCCAGCCAATCACTGTAACCAAGTTGATTAACCACAGGGAGTTTCGGGCACCTCCCTCACTTCCTGCCCTGCCAGACACGCTGGAGCCAGAGGTGTGCTGCACTGGTGAATCCAGCCAAAGACAAAATGAACAAAGGGACCAAACCTGGTTTGGTGTGCATAGTGAATCCCAAGAAGGATGTTTCAAACAGGAAATGGAGAAAAAAGAAGATCAGGGCCTTTTGAAAAAATGGGCACCAATGGGTACTGCAGCTGCAAGTGCAGCCCGCGGTAGAAACACACAATGGTAGGAAACAAGTAAACCACTCTAACCATCCATTAATTGTGGAAAGGGTAACATAAAAATGTTACATGAGAAACTAGACAAAGGGGATACTAAGTAACCCCTTTCAGAATCCTATTGTAAGATAGTGTGTGTTGGGTCTAGCAGGCTACACATGTAAGTAAAGTCAATTTCACTTCACTGCTCTTTGAAACAGTAGTTTAACCAAGAAAAGGTTTTTAAACCTTGGGGAAATCTGGAAGACTTCCCTGTGCCACTGCACTGAAGGTGCTGTTTGTCACAATGCAAAAAGATGATGCCTATGGAGTTTGTCAGACCAAACCAAAAGAAAAACAGTGATCAAATTAATTAAAACTACATGAGAGAGTGGAATAACGGTCTCACTCTCTAAAGAAAAAAATGAAAAGTCCCAAAGTCCAGCAAAAAGAGCTGCGGGTCTCTAAGGTAGAAGGCAATTACCACATTTCTGAGAATTCTCTCTAACGCTCACCCCTCCCCCCATCCCCGGCTAAGGGACAGGAGGATTTAATTCACTCCTGGATGAATCTCCTTACTCCAGTCGGTCAAACTTTCTGGAGAGACCATAAGTATGTTGGTGATTACACCCTGACCTGTTTTCTATGGTGAATTCAAAACCCTGGAGGCTGATTAAGCATCTTAACAATTTAGGATTCTCACCCTTCACCCATCTCAAGGGTTGGTGGTCTGTTTCAATAAGAAAAGTAGATCCATACAAGTATGGTCTAAACTTCTTCAAAGAACATACAATTTCAAAACAGCCTCTTTCAATTGTTGCCCACCTTGTTTCACGGTCCTTCTGTTTCCTACTGATGAAGCAGATAGGGTGTTCCCTGCTTTCTCGTTCAGCTGACTCAGAACTGAACCTATTCCTGTATTTGAAGCATCAGTTTGTACAATAAAGGATTGGTTGTAATCAGAAGCTCTCAAGACCGGAGCTTGACAAAGGGCTTTCCTTAGTCTTTCAAATGCCTTAGTGCACTACTCTTTCCACCTGACCTTCTTGGGGAAATTGGGTGAGGAGATCACATTTAAGGGAGAAGCTATGGTCCCATAGTTCTCAACGAAGTTCCTATAGTAACTAGTGAGACCTAGAAAGGCTCTGACTTAGGTTTTAGTAGTAGGGGTGGCCAAGTCTTGACAGCTTGTACCTTGCTAGCCAATGGCCTTGTATCACCTCCTCCTACCTCATGCTCAAGGTAGACCACTTTACTTTGACCAATTTGACATTTGCTGGCCTTTATGGTCAGATGGGCCTGCTCAAGAGACTACAAAACATATCCAAGGTGGTCAGGATACTCTTCTCAAGTGGGGCTGAAAACTGCAATGTCATCCAAGTATGCCATGCAGAGGTCCTCTTTCCCATTCAGAACATCACTCACCATCCTCTGGAATGTAGCAGGTGCATTTCTTAGTCCAAAAGGAATTACCTTAAACTGGTAGAGGCCTCCTGGTGTGGGAAAATGCAGTTTTCTCCTTGGCATTGTCTGTCAGAGCTTTTTGCCAATAGCTTGATGTTAGGTCAAATGTACTGAGGAACTTGGCTGAACCAAGGTTGTCCACCAGTTTATCTGTCCTATGTAAAGGATGGGCATCAGTCGTGGTGGCTGCATTTAGAGCTCTATAGTCTACACAGAATTTCAACTCCTTGATTCCTGCCTTTGGGACTAGCAGAACTGGACAAGCCTGTGGACTTGCAGATGGCTCTATTACCCCAAGATCAAACATCTTCTTGACCTCTTCTGTTATGTGGGTTCTTACATGGTCTGACATCCTGTAACCCCTGCTTTTGACAGGAAGACAGTCACCAGTGAGTATGTCATGCTGGCCCCAAGGGGTCAATCCTGGTGACAGTGAAAACAGGGAGGCAAACTGATTCAACAGAACTTTGCACTCCTCCTGTTGTTGCAGAGTCACCTCAGAAGAGAGATTAACTTCCATCTAAAGGCTGTCCCGTGAGAAGGTCAGGTAGAGGTTCACTCTTCTCCTCCTCTTGATCAGATGCTAAGAACAAAGCTCCCAGTTCTGGTCTGGGGACATATGCCTTTAGGCAGTTAGGGTGAAAGTCCCTTGGGGCCTCTTTGGGATTGCCCAAGTTCACTAAGTAATTGACCTCTCCAAGTTTGCCCACAACCTTGAAGGGTCCAATTCGGACTGTGGGTAGCGTTCACAAAGCCCGGAAGCACAGGGGAGAACAAAAATGTTCTACCCTTTAGCCAACAAGCACATATACATAAAGCATTACATACATTTACTACTCCCAAAGCTACCTTTTTATGTAAAGTCATTATTTGAAAATGTACACATTGTTTTTCATGTAGCACACAACATAATGGAATGCACCATGCACAAACCATAACTGTACACCTCATATTAATACCTCAGTATAACTCTGCATACAGACTCACATACACCAGGCGCTTATTGAACAATGTGCTCTTACTAAATAGTGAGTACACTGTATTTATTTCTGAATTATTACCATTCATTATATAAACATTTATTATAAGCAAATAGCACTATTGTTTATTTTCACAGAAATGGCAAAGACAATTGAGTGGTTGGAAGAACATTTCCCAAAAGAAGAAATTAGTGATGATAACATCTCTAATGGTGTACAATACATTTGTGTTATATAAATAAATAATATAATGTGTACAGACCTCACTGAAATAAACATTTCTTTTGTTCTTATAGTATTTCGTTTTCATGAAGAAACAAATCCCCAATTTAATTATGCAGAATCACAAGAGTCACAAAGGGAAGCCCTATCCCCAACTATACATAATGAAATCATGATGTTGTCTGCAAAATTGGATCAAATCAGTAATTACTTTAATGAACTTTAAAATTATGTGAAAAGCCATGTGATAAAAGGTTTTCATTATCACTGTCCTTCTTACACCTGCCCCCCTTGTCCCCAGCAATCATCCCCATCAAATTACCAAAATGTGAATGAAAGATGCCTCACTCACTTCCTCCATTGATCATTATTGTACAGAAATTCCTAATTCTCATATTTAAGCTTCCCATTCCGATACCCCATCCATTTCTTAAATAAATGTATTTTCAATAGTATATATAACTTGTATATTGTTCTGTCATATTCTTTTCTTTTTTAAAAGCCCAATTAAGGGTCTGTGTATACAGCGACTGTCCGGGGTGTCCACACTCAAAATGGTATTGCCCCTGGACATACATGGTTTCGGGACATGTCTGTTTTCGCATGACATACTTTTAAATGGTCCATGGACAGTGCCCCTTTTCTATGGACAGTTATGCGCATGCATCTTGCGTCTCCCGCCCGGTCACCTGTCATGCCCATGGATGTACCCAGACATCATCATGTGACAACACCCATGAAAACAGTGTTTGTGCTCCACAGACAGTTTAAAACTGCATTTCCGCCAATCTAGAGTGTTTCAAGTTGAAAGTCTACCCATCCAGAGCTCCATGATCTATTCTTGGTTCATATGGCAACTTGTTACACCTTTTAATGGCATATTTGCGACTCAGTAGTCCACGGACAGCATGGTTGTCCATGGACGGTTCCTCTAAAGGGACCCACCCATTACTTTTCCTCATTCTCTATCTGCCTATGCAGGCAAGAGCACCAGGAGATACACCTGCTGTGGGGATCACCTTGGCAACTCTTCAATCCTGCATCAATGGCATCTGCTATGCCCATTCCTCCTGCCAAACCACCGCCACCATCACCACCACCATCTGAAGGCCCTGGACAGGGAAAGAGGTAGGGAGCAACAAATGAGTATCAAAAGGAAGAGGAAGATAAGGTAGAGGACATGCCTAACTCCAGTACCTGGGCATGGCAGTTTTTCACCACCGTTGGGGGTGTACCAAAGGCTCGGGCAGCCAAGGTGAGATGCACTGAGTGCAAGAATGTACTCATATGCAGAAAAACTGGGCTGTACTCCTACGGGGCCACCTCCATGTGGCACCATACCAAAACCAACCACCCGAGTGCTCTGAGAAAGGCTGTTCCTTTTTCAGGGAGAAGTAGTCTATCTTCATCATCTACTGCTGCCACCACACAGGCTACTCCTCTGCGGGAGAGGATCCCACCAGCTGCCTCACAGGTCATACAAAACACTGTTGACCCTTTCCTCTCGTGGGTCACATTATTATGTTTGCCTGCGAAGCATCAATCTGCAGGTGGGGCACAGTTTTGTAGTTCTTTCGAAGCTGCGGTCAACAAGCATGAGAAACAAGGCCTCCCAAATTAGATTAAAGATTTAAGGTCCACCAAACATCTTTCCCTGTCCGCCTGCCCCTCAGTCTCTGTGGTTGGTTCCTTTTCCTTCTCTTCCCTCCCCACCTTACCTTCCCTCTCCTGATAACATATTTAAAAAAGCAAAACAATTACAAAATCCAGAAAACAAAAACAATGTTTTGTTTAGGAGCCATCTTTCACAGTTAAAAGATAGAACTTGAACAAAAAAAAATAAAGTCCCTTTGCATAGTCTGCAGACAGCATGGTAGTCCGCGGACATCATAAAATTCCAGGCGTGGGGTGGTGGAATACAAATCATTTTAATTGTTTTTCATACAAAAATGGTGGCCCTTAAAAGAAACTTTATTTCTCTTTAGACTTTTATATATGTTTTAGATTATTTCATTTTGAGTACTAAAGTAACACAAAGTTCTACATAACGGAACTATTTTTTGTAACTTTCACAGAAACTGCTTTTAATTGTTTTAGTTTGTTTTACATTTTTGTTTAATACAACTTAGAAAGAATACTTGAATCCATATTTTATGTGTTCACTGAAACTGCTTCAATGAATTTTGAAAATGTTCAAGAAATTTCTGATTGCCCACATCAGATAGATGCACTACATCTGTTTGAAAATTGTTGACAATATAAAAAAGAATATTTACATTATGAAAATATATCATGCCAATATCTCTCAAAAAAGCACATAATCTTAAAATCACATTGGGCCTTGATTTTTCCATTTGTGGAGAAAATACATTTGAATTCATCCACATTTGTCTCTGAGCAATAATTTTTGAATGTGGAAACAGTTGCATTTTCAGTTTCAGTTCCAATTGAACCATAGTCTCACAAAATGGGAGGAAGTCCACCCACTTCAAATCCTTGCACTCCATTCCATGAAACTTGAAATTCATTGAATCCAAGATTTTCATACAATCCACAGTACTCAGAATAGACCTTCAACCAATGGATCCTAGTGTCCCCCAGAATCCATATACTCTGCCTCCTCAAATACATAGCCATAGCCATCTTCAGTGAACTCACCAAAACAAATCCTGCTAATCTCTCTTCCTGTACACCACACCCAGGAAAACTGATTGGCTGATCCCCCAATGTCTGCAGACATCCACAACTGTCCGCAGTCTCTGCAGTCCACTTTCCATGCCTGGCGCCGTCAAAGAACCGGCATGTGGCACGTGCTGTCCGTGGATGCCTTAGCACGTGGCAGCCCTTTTACCCTTCCAACACTCCCTCATTGTCTGCTTTCAAATAGTCACACCTTCATCCACCAATCAGATCCAACAACTCTACACCTGACCCTATTATCTCAGTTCAATACTTCAGATGTGGACTTCGACTCTGAAAGTACATATCTCCTATTAATCACAGCCATCTGCATCAAAAACTACTGTAAACTCTCCAAGATTTCCAGCTTCAACAACATCTGCATATTAAAAGAAATAGTATAGGTAGTCTTATATTTTCTTAAGTATTTTCTTCAGCTGTTTTAAAAATTATAGAGTGGAGATAGCTCTGCCCTATAGTTAAGGGGAGTCAGAGACACATAGGAACCCCTCAAACATTTTTAAAACCTTTTGATTTGAGCAACAGTTTCGTAAAGATTAGTTTAAAAATAAAATGGATATTAGACGTCAACATCTTTTTTTCTTCTCCAAAAGTGTGGCCTCCTTCCCATTCATTTTTCCATAGACAAAAAAGGTACATTTTTTCCAAAGCACACAGTCTAAAACACTGGATGGATTTAGATCAGCTCCGAAACAACTCGCGATCCATGCATGGTGTGGGGTCATTCTGTGCCATAGTTATTTTAAAATTTGAAGGAGAAAGGGCTGCCCCCTTCCCCAAAAATTATAGTTATATCTCCCATGGTGCAATTGCAGGATCATGGTTTTCAGAAATAAAACTACTGCCATCTTGTTTTTCTCTCAATGTGAGAGATATTTGTGGATTTAGCCATACAAGCTCCTCCACACTAAAACTGCCAGTGGCGCAAAGCCGGCAGAGGAGACCACAATTCACGAGTTAACCCACCTGGGACAGGGGTGAGTACCGTGACCCTGCCCAGCCCATATCACATCGGCACAGCCAACAACACAGGGCGAGGCCCGGAGAGTCGGCACCCCCATGCCTGATTGGAGATTCGCGGGGCAGAGTGTTGAGGGGGAATCCAAGTGGCCCGCACTCCCATACATCATTTGTGATGGGAAGGGCCTCCCCCTCTGCATACCCATACACACACACTCTAGAGGCCCCAATCAGTGGCCCGAAACACCTTGGGAGCCTGTGAGGTGGATGCCTCAAGAGGAAGGCAGAAGGCTCCTCCTGGCAAGGCTCATTGGAACAGACAGTTGCCAGATGAACACAGGCCATATTCTGAAAGCACAGAAAAGGCACAGCCAAGATCAACTGGTGCAGTGCACCCAAAATAAAGCCATAACACAGCCTCCACAGTGTTGTCCCTCAAACAAACCCAGCACAGGCCCCTGAGGAAAGAGAGGAATGACGGGAGGGGGGAGCCTGGCCTACTACCGCACAACCCGAGTGGTGATGCTGCACGCCTTGGCAACAGAACAAGAGGCCCCAGCGAAGGAGACAGGTTCTGCTCCCCAGCCCCACATGCTCATCTAAAGAGCAGAACACCCAGATAAAAATAAGCCCAGGAAGGGTCAGGGACCGGGGCCCCTTTATACCTGTGAACAGTCAGCTAGACCTGAGGTATACGCAACTTCTTATATATAAACTGGGTGGCCCCTCTCCAGAAATTCAAATATACTCCAATCCCCAACCCGACAATGGAACAACACCCAAGGCGAAGCATACCATAGCAGAGGACGTACCATTGATGAGGAGAGATATGGCGGCAATCCTGAAGGAACTGAAAGGTTTCAGATCCGACAACACACATAGATTAGACGGTTTGGACAAAAAGGTGATTGATATGGATGATAGAATCCAAGGACTAGAGGCCAACCAGACATCAGTAAATGTCCTGGAAACCTAATTCGATAAGCGTATCGCAGAATTAGAAAGAAGGGAAGAGGAGTGTGCCCGGAATATTATGATTTTGAGAACAGGGAGTGGCGAAATAACCTCTGTTTTTTGGGTTCCCCAAAAAGGAAGGTGAAACACAAAGAGACATCATCCAAGCAATTAATGGAATCGTCAAAAAGTTGTTTAATGATGAACATACAATGGCACCCACCATTGACAGAGCCCATAGAGCAGGAAGAGGCAGCCAAGGCTGCCGTTCTATCCTGGAGAGGTTCCATTACTACCCGGAGAAAACAACAATCTTAGAAAAGGTAAGGTCAATGGGCCCCATTGAATGGGGAGAAACCAGTGTCAGCATTTACTAGGACCTGTCTTCATTCACACGGTGTCATGAACCGCTGAATTCGTCCATTCTGGACTTCATGGTCCATGATGCACCGCGGTATGAACTCTGTGATCCTTCCAACATGTCTGACAGTTTCGAAACACTGCACACCAGCCCTTGCGCATTACGTTCGACTTCCTAGAAAAAAGCCATGCCCCCTCCGCGCTGTGCGTCTCAACGCTACTGCTTGGAGTAGTTAGACGTGTGTTGTCGGAGTCCGCTCCATGCTCTTTTTTGATTCCTTTGTTTTCCTCCTTCCTATTCCTGGTACCCGTTTGTTCCCTTCCTTTCCTCCTTCCGTGGTTCATTCCTGATGAATCTTGTGCCCGGTCCTGCGGCGCTTTGGCTCCTTCCGAGCCTGGACTCTATCTCCCTCCTGGTTCCGCGTCCTGGATACTGAACGCTTCCTAGCGAAGGGCAACCAAGAACTCACGCTGGAATCCGAAGACCTGCGCCCAGGCCTATACTAGCCTCGGACAGTACGAAAGAAGGAAGCCACTTCCAAGAAGGTCACAAGTAAGGAGAAACAGGTGAGAAGGGGGGAAACTTGTGACACACTGTCCAGACGTCGCCTCTGTGCCCCCTTGACGAAATGGCTCAAAGCAAAAGGAAATCATTACAGATGGGGATTCCCCTTCTCCTTAAACTTTGAACATGAGGGATAAAAGTATAATCTAATAACAGAGGATGACATCAGCAGGGTTTCGCAAGAACTACTGGGAGAGTCTCCTCAGAATGATAAGCCCATGGAAGTGGGGGAGACACAGGGAAAGAACCCAAGGTCTGAGAAGCACAATAACAGACAACGCATCAGTGGGTATTGTAAATTCAAGATGTTGAATGCCCCCTTCCCAGCCCATACTTGAAGCGGATACTGTGAAACCTAATAGCCGTCTGGAGGGAAAACTGCCCCGCACACAGCTGGTGGCAGAGCAAACAACTTTTGGGGTATGGAACTACACACCGAATTTCAGATCACTTAGCCTTCTGAAGCGGGAGGCTCATTTCTGGGGGAGAGGACGGTAAGACCTGAGTTCAGAAGCCACATACAGGCTTGGGGGGGCCCAGGAGGGCATGCAAAAGGCAAAGTATTATGTGCTAGAATCGAGAGGGGTCTCAAGGTCTTTCTATTGTGGAATAAGCATGCCTGAAGAATGAGGAAAGATGGATGGTCTGGTCCAATGATGGCTTACATCTCATCTGTGGCTCAGACGCTATCGAAGAAGTTTTGGGGCTTATACTTTGGGGGGAGTTCTCATCACACGAACAAGCAACACAACACAGGCCGTGTATCAAATGACTGGAAAAGCAAGGGCAGGAACCAGGTGGCCAGGCACCTGGGATCCACAGGATCAGAGATTCACACAGAAACTAAATGTCATGACGCATGTCTGATCTGATCTCCACGTTGTCCTTGGGTTCACTGAATGTTAGAGGCCTTAACTCCCCATCGATAAGGTCCCTAGCGATCCAGGAATATAACTGTTTGAAGCTGAATATTATGTTCTTACAAGAGACCCACTGGAAGAGGGGGCAGGAGTCAGCTATGAAAGCAAAGGCTATTGAGAAAATGTACCATGCCTCGGGTAATTCCAAAAAGAAAGGAGTGGCAGTGGTAATTGCTAACAAACTGGGTTTCAAAGAACTCTACACCCTTAGAGACCCAGAAGGAAGCTACATATTCGTCAAAGGGTTGGTCAAAGGCCAAAAGGTATCCCTAATCTCAATCTATGGCCCACATGAGGGGCAAGACCACTATTGGGGAAAAAGTGAATGGGAAAATCCAAACCTTTGTAGAAGGCATCTACTTATTAGGGGGGGGACTTCAATATTGACTTGGATCTGGAAAATGACAGGAAGGGGGCAACGCCATCAAGGGAATCCTATGCGCAGCAAAAGATGGACCACCACTTTGCTCAAGTAAATAGTGAACTGGGGGTGGTGGATGCATCAGTCCATGAGGGAGAAGCTGCCCCATCATACACATTCCACTCTGAAGTCCATGATATCTACTCAAGGATTGACTATGTCCCCGTTACATAAAGTGTTGAAATCATCCACAGAGCCAGTCCCCTTGTCGGACCACGACTTAGTCAGTGTAAAATTGGCCGAATGGGATACTGAGCAAAGAAAGGGGAGGTGGATGTGCAACAATCTGCTGTTGAGAGATTCAGAGGTGGCCCAGAGCTTGTTAAAATTGATAAAGGAGTTCTTCAAGTTTAACGACACTGGGTACGTGAAATAAGGACACAATATGAGGGGAATTAATACGCCTGGGAGACACAAAGAAGAGGGAGAGAGAGAAGGAGGAGAGGGACCTGAGAAGAAAGATAGAGGCACTAAAACCCAAGGGACTTTAATCCCCTGACAAACTGCCAAAAGTGCTAAAATATAGAACCCAGTTGAAGGATCTCCTCCTGCATCAAACAAAGAGAAAACTAATGTTCCTCAAGCAAAAATATATGGAGAAGGGGGAACAAGTGGATAAAATACTAGCATGGAAACTGCAGGCTTAGAGAAATGCCAAGAGAATAGAGTCAATCTGTCAAACAGGCTCAGAAAAGGTAGCGAGAGAACAGTAAATAGCGCAAGAGTTCCATAGATACTACGTGGCCCTCTACCTAGCTGAATATAGGGGGACGGAGCGCAGACAGAGGCATTCCTTAATACACTCCCAATACCTAACATCTTCCCAGATAAGGCACCAATACTAGAAGCCCCATTTACCATCAACGAAATTAGCTCAACAATAGGGATGATGAAATCAGGAACATCCCCAGGGCAAGATGGGTTCACGGTCGCATCTTCAAGATATTCAGCTCCATTCTGGCACCCTTCTTGGCTAGACTCTTTCATCAGGTGCTGGAAACAGGTGACTTCCCAGACTCCTTATTAAGAGCACTGATAGTTGTTCTTCCCAAAGAGGGTAGATCTGAAAAAAATTCAATCATACAGACCTATTTCCCTGTTAAATGTTGATGCCAAAATGTTTGCTAAAGCATTAAGTATTAGATTGGAATCACTCATGCCCTCGTTAGTCCATGGTGACTAGGTCAATTTAATTCTAGGACGTCAGGGCGCAGATAATACCTGCAGAACAATTGATTTAATGTACATGGTTCAGGAGCAAAACCTGGAAGGCTTCCCAGGCTCCATCGACCCTGAAAAAGCTTTTGATAGGGTAGAGTGGGGGTATATGTGGAAGGTGCTTGAGAAAATGGGGTTGGGCCCCAACTTTCGTATATGAATCACAGCTTTATACAAAGCCCCGACGGCAAGGTTCCTAGTTGATGGTACAACATCACAACCCCTTTTCCTAACCAGGGGGACTATACAAGGCTGTCCTTTCTCCCACTCCCTCACCATAGAACCCATGGCAATACCGAATAGGAACAATACGGACATCAGAGGGATAAGGTGTCACTGTTCGCAAACAGTATTCTATGCTCTATCTATCTGAAGTTCAGCACTCCCTCCCCAGTCTACTAGATCAAATTAACGCTTTTGGGGCATTCTCCGTGCTAAAAAATAATAGCATGAAGTCTAGCGCCATGCCACTACAGCCTATGCACACTCATGGGATACCCCAGGGAACACAAAGAGCAATGAGGCTGGACAGCGAAGAAATAACATATTTAAAGATCTGTCTCCCCCATGACCTGACTCGTATGGTGGAAGTCAACTTCACTCCAACCCTGACCAAACTGGGTGCAGACCTTTCACGCTGGGCCCCTCTGACCCTTTTGTGGTATAGTAGGATGACGTCAATTAAAATGACAGTCCTCCCACGCTCACTATATTTATTCATAGCGATTCCCACTTGCCTCCCAGATCCCTTTTACGAGAAACTTAACTCTATGATCTTCCGGTTCATATGGCAAGGGAAGAGACCCAGAGTCAAAAGAACCACCCTCACTCTGCCCAGAGACTTTGGAGGTTTTGCCTTGCCGGACGTCTACCTGTATTACAAGGGATGACATGGTTACATTCTGGTCCTTCTTGAAAGACATGTATGCCCCCCATAGGAAAATTAGATATCTGCTGTGGGCCCCAACCAAGTCGGTACCAGTGAGTCTCAGGGAACACCCAATACTGGGGGTTATATGGACTTTGTGTAAGAATAACGGGCGAGACGCAGCCCTTTCCTCCAGGCCATCCCCTCTGAGCTCCATATGGGGAACCTCAATAGAACTGGGCAAAAGAGGTTCTAAAAATGCACAAATGTGGTCGGATAGAGGTTTGGAGAGGGCGGGACAACTCTTCCAAGATTACTTGAGATTGAAGGGCTTCTGTACAGACCCCAGGGTCCTGGCAAAACACTCCCATCCATTAACACCCTTTGAACAAGCTATCAATGAGGCTTCCAATAGGAAGGGGACAGTGTCCAAATTGTATCGAGTATTAGTGCCAGCAAACTTGGATGGAAGAGAAAAGTTAATGCACGCTGGGGAGGTGGAGACCGGGAAGGAAATAGCCAAAGAGACATGGGACCAGGAATATCAAATTATGTTCCATGGGAATCTGTTCACGGCGACAATGGAGCATAACTGTAAAATGTTACACTGATGGGGTATCCAGTCAAAATCGCGAGAAAAAAAAAGTCGAATGACAATAATCTTGAAAAATAAATCTCGAAAAAAAAAACTCAAATTCCCTCTTTTTTAATTATATATTTATTTTGGGGTCCAGGAATAAAAAAAATGGGTAAAACAAAAAAAACAAAAAAAAATGGGGGTTGGGGGGACCCCCCCATTTCGAATAAAAAATGTCATAAAAATAAATTCAACTTTTTTTTTTTCGAGAATTTTTTTTCGAGATTTTGACATTCGACTTTTTTTGCATTCGACCTTTTCACTGTAAACCCACAGATGGCACCTAGACCCCTAGAAAATGTTCAAAATGTTGCCAGGATTTCCCCCCTTTGTCGCAGGGAGTGTGGGATGCTGGGCTCATCTTATCACATGTGGTGGACATGTTTCAAAATCCAGGAGTACTGGGCAGAAGTCCTTTGTTGAATGAAGACATATTCAGGGTGAAACGGGGGGAGTATCCTCTTAAGATGGGAAAGTGAATTTACAGATCCTAAATGACTTCACAAGTATAATGCTCCCATTTCCAGCTTTAAGCCCATAAAAAATGTCAACATGAAGAAGCATATGTTGTACCCCAGTGTTGTGTAACTTGGTTTGTTACTGAGAGGGAGGGGGCTAATGGGTACAAAACGCTAATGACAATAGGTTTATCAAGGCTAGTGTCCCTTATGTTATAAATTCAATAAATACAAAGTTTAAAAAACTCAAAAGCAACACAAGTGGGAGATGGGGGGATTTGTTGCAGTGCAGTCATGTGATCCTATTTAGCATGAGGGCATTTAGACGTGCGGGGTGCTGCGGTGGAATGCCCATTCCAAATCGGCCCACCCAAAAATTGTGGTGCCGAAAAGGGGTGTATCGCTTTGAGAATGCTGCTTAGCCAAAGTGTGTGCTCCATGGCACATAATGTAATCTCACTGTTCATTGCCTAAAAACATAGTGATTTCTCAAAATTTTAAATATCTCATAACACACGGCATCCGCATTATTTTTTTACACTGTGCTACTTTCAGTCCTTGAAAGTTTTGCACTCAGAGATAATTTGTTTGCCTTTTGCTGAATTGCATTCTGGTATTTGTAGTCTAACAGTCAAGATGGGGTGAATAATGCCACAATTGTACACTTTTGCCTAACATAGTTCTATAATGATTTATATATTTGAGTGACACTATGGTAGGTGTACTTTTGAAGTTAGCTTTATAGAGCAGATTATTGTTTAGAGACAGACATGGTGTTGAGAAGGGGAAATGGTGAGAGGTCATGAGTATTTGCCCACGTTGTGGCAAGAGGATTTTGCAATCCTGGACACTGGTGCAGTTATTTTCCCCTCTTTGTGGGTGGACAATGACTTTTTTTCAGAGGGCGGATTGCAACCATTTTTTTTTTTTTAGGTTGGTAAGGTTGCTCAAGTGTTTGAAACATTCCCAGTGCAGACACTTACCCACAAGACCACAAGCACTTGTTTCATATTCGGATTTTGTTTTCCATGGAATATTTCTCTACAGATTGCTGGGTTTCAAAGGTGACCCCCTTTTTTACTTTTCCAGCATAATTATTGAAAGATTTCCTCTCTCAGGTTATTTTTCTGGTGTTCATTACTTTTATTAATTATGCAATGCTATTTTGTCTTGCGCACTTTCTTCTAAGGAGAAGGTCAACTGAACAACATTTGTATATTTAGCTCCAAAATATGTGTCCACTTACTGTGCGTATATTCATTGGTGCCAGTTTTGGTGCCGCTGCTTAACCAAAGTGTGTGATCCTCGGCAGATCATATAATCACACAGGGCATTAACTAAAATCTTTGGGAGTTCTAAAAGCCTGCAATGTTTTATACATAATAATAAAAAATAGATATTTTTACAACTACAGTGACATCAAGGGTGACATCCCCTCCCATCCATGCAGTAACCAGGACTGACCCTGCCTAGCTTCAAAATTAGGCAAAGGTAGAGCCCTCTCAAGTCATGGTGCCTAATAAATGAGGGAAACGTACAAGACAACTTAGAGAAACAAGGCCCTTTCCTTACTTTGAAGCTAAGCAGTACTTTGTGTATGTTCATGGGTGCCAGCTTTTGATTTTGGCTATGGGTGCAGAAAGTACCTTGGCATATAATATTAATGCAGCCGGTCATTATTTTTCCATTTCCGTGTTGTGGTTAGTTGAGGTTGTGCGATGTATCACAACAGTCACCAAGAGACCGGTCACAAAACAAGGGGCTGGGAGCTTGGGTCAGAACATTTTGGCATGGCAGGTTTGGTGTATGCTGTCATGGCGTGACCTTTTGCTGCAGTTTCTGTTTGGGCGTGCCCAGTTAGACGTGACCAGTTGGGGCAGTGACCTCTTAGCGCAAGGATGTTTTGCAGGCACTTTACATTTTGTATTTTTATTTTGGCAATGGAGACTAAGATACCTGAGCGCTTGCATCCAAATCAGTTAAAGTCAACTGTATGTTGTGGGTATTTTGCCTAATACCCCACTGGGACAGAAGTACACAAAAACATGGATACAGCATACTGTGCACAATGTCTAGGTGATTCATGCGTAATTGCATGTAATTTATTCAACTCAAGGGGCCTCATTATGAGAATCCCGCTAAAAACGCAGTCATTACCGGCATGGTGGTAATAGTGCATCCATGCACCCTTGACCCACTAATAGCGGCTGTTTACGAGTGCGCGAGCACGCGCGAACCCCCATTCTGGTAATGGCTGCACTGCCATGCCGCTAAAGGCCCTCCAACCCCCTGATACCACCATCATGGGACCTGCCGATACCGCCTCCGCCAAGAAGCAACCCCTTAACGACACGGTAATACCATCATGCAAATACCGGGCTCGTAATACCGGACCCGGAAGTAACGTCATTGCGCCGGAACGGGAAATGCGCCAGCGGCCCTCTTAAAAAACACAATCCATTGAAATCCTCTCAACCCAGCAGTGCTACAGAGTGGAGAGCAGGGTCATACTATCCATCATGTCTAAGGCAACCCGCAGGACCACCTCCCGCTTGCGCAAGAAACACTTCTCCGGTGAGGAGCTCAACATGCTTGCCGATACGCTGGAAGCACATGCGGATGAGGTGTTCGCCAACAACCTGAAAAGGAAAGTGCAACTCCGGAAAAAACAAATATGGGAGGAGGTGTCACGGAAGGTGACAGCGGTTGGCACCACCCCCCACACGGTGAAAGACTGTAAGAAGAGATGCGATGACCTACGTCTCTGGGTGCGAAACATCCTGTCATTAAATCGCAGGGAGGCCATGGGTTCAGGCGGGGGGCCCACTCACCCATCAAATTGATGCAATGGGAGGAGACATGCGGCACCACTATAAATATGGAGTCCATTGAGGGCTTCAGTGAAATGGAGACAGGTGCGGCGACATCGGGAGATGGAGGTGTGTGACCCCGCAAACCCCTCTAAACCAAAGCATGATGTAGTACTACAGATGTGAAAGTGAACCAAGCCAATGCATGGGCCATCATACACACATATACAGATCCATACCCAGATGGAGGCCCAAACCCTGGCACAATGAAATGCATGCTGCGTGCCAATCCAATTACCAACAGACACCCAACACACAGGGATCATTCAAATGTCACACATCACACAGACCGCAATACAACGGAATGCCACCTGGTAAACATCAGTACAGAATGAGGAGGCCACGGCTTATGCCAATATGCCCCCCCTTGAAAGTACCCTGTGTGTCACACCTACAAGGATGCAATGCATGAAAAATGAAATACTGTACAGCACCAAATCATGCATCTTGCATGTAACACCATCACCAATGCCCTGCATCTATTGTTCCCCCACAGGCACTGATGCAGAAAGTGAAGGGCAGGACCATGCCCCAAGGGCATAAACACACTCTAAGTCATCCAGGGCCAGAATAGAGGGCACTGGGCCTTCCACCTCAGAGTGCAACCCAGGGCACCAGTACAGGACAGGCCGGCTGAGGAGGAGAATACAGCAGCCAACGAGACTGCCAATACAGAGTCGGCAACAATTGCCGAGGGAGAGGCTGATGGTACGCAGTCCGTTGCCACCAGTTCTGTAGGTGAGGCAGCAGCCACAGCTCCCCTCAGTGACGTGAATGTGCACTCGGACGAATACCAGGACATGGACGACACCATCCATGTTGAATGTCCCCATACTCCAAGCCTCCAGTCCACCCCCCACCACTCCACGCAGGGCACACCAGCATGCCCCATGCAGGTACCAGTGGTTCTACTGGGGAGTCTGCATCTGTCCAGCACGTCAGAGGGCAGCCCTGCAATGGTCCACCCAGCCACAGCACCATCCACCTCCACAGCCCCCACTGACATGGAGGCACGCCTGGCCAGGGTAGAGGTCCGCCAGGACTACATGATAGAACTGGTCTGCCAGTATGTGGCCGAGGGTGAAAAGACACGCCGTGAAATACGGGAGGCATGCCACAACCGTAAATGCCATCAACTCAAGGGCCATAGTTTATTCCTGACAGTTTAGGGGCGGTGACACAGGTCCTTAGCAGGATTCTGGACCATATACAGCAGCAACAACCTACACCGGCGGTGTCACATCCATCCACCTCCACCCCATCAACCACACCTGCCAACTCAACTCCCTCAAGCCCTGTGCGGATGATGAGGCGCAGCGCAAGGCACATGGACATGCTGCCCCCAGACTTAAAAAGAGGCCGGAAATAGCCGGTCCACCCACATCGTGTGTGGGATGGCAATGGGTGTGGGGGGAGGTGGTGTTGGTGGTGTTTGGGGGTGTTGGGGGTGTTAATTGGGGGTATGGGGTGTTTGGGGGATATGGGGTGTTTGGGTGGGTATGAGGTGTTTGGGAGTTTTGGGGGAGAGGGGAAGACGAGGTGGAGGGATGAAGCACTATATTGTTATTTTTCCTAATACACCCATTGTTTTCAAATTCCTTTCATGACTGGACAGTGTTCATTTTGTGTGTGTTTATTCAATTCATGACAGCGCACAGTGCCCAACTCCCCACACACCCTGTGTCCATGTCCACACGATCCACTGCCCAGCGTAGTACTAACACATAACCATCAACGTCCCTGTGGCTCAGAAGTAATCATCAATCAGTGATTGGCGCACAGCACGGCCATCTTGTGCATCACGAACTGCCAGGGATGCTGCTTCTCCTCCATCATCATTCTCATCATCCTCACCCGGTGCATGCTGGTCAATGTCAGGTGACAGTGGCACATTTTTCCGGATGCACATGTTGTGCAGCATGACACAGACCATGGTGATCTTTGCCACCTTCTCAGGCCCATAAAGAAGTGCTCCACCAGACCTGCTGAGGCAGCGGAACCATGCCTTCAACAGGCCAAAGGTCTGCTCAATCACAACACGGGTACGGGTATGAACCCGATTGTACTCCTCTTCGTGCCTGTTCTGAGGGTTCCGTACAGGGGTAAGTAGCCACGGCTTCAAGGGATAGCCATCATCACCTGCATGGGAGCATAATGAGGTATGTGTGAGTCAATATGTAAGCTGCCACCTTTAGGAATCACTGCCATGGCTGCAGCTATTTGGTATTGACATGCACATGGTGGCCTGCTTGTGCGTCTGGCATGTTGTCATTGATGTGCAGCATTGGTCTTATGTATGGCATTGATGTGTCATGCTCAGGTTTGGATGTTCAGGGCAACAGTGTATAGCTGTAAGTACATTGTCCACTCACCGCCCAATCTCACCCAGGTGGAGTAGGCACCCCCCCAAATATCACCCAGGTGGAGTATGCATCCCCTCCAATCTCAACCAGGTGGAGTATGCATCCCCCCCAATCTCACCCAGGTGGAGTATGCATCCCCCCAATCTCACCCAGGTGGAGTATGCATCCCGCCCAATCTCACCCAGGTGAAGAGTGCATCCCCCCCTTCTCACCCAGGTGGAGTATGCATCCCTCCCAATCTCACCCAGGTTGAGTATGCATCCCCAGCCAATCTCACCCAGGTGGAATATGCATCCCCCCAATCTCACCCAGGTGGAGTATGCACCCCCCCAATCTCACCCAGGTTGAGTGTGCTTCCCCTCAATCTCACCCAGGTGGAGTATGCATCCCCCCCATCTCACAACCCCACTGCACTGCCATGGCTCAGTCAGGCAAGTTACCAAGCAGCCAGGCACGTTGCGCAGCATGTTGCTCCATGTAGCAGGGTAGCGTGGAGTTATGCAGCACCATAACATCATGTGTAGATCTGGGATATCGGGTGCAACAATGTGTGATCATCTTGCTGGAGTCACATACCATCTGCACATTGATGGAGTGGTATTGCTTGCGATTGTGGTACACCACCTCCTTGGCATGAGGGGCCGCCAATTCTACATGGGTAAAGTTGAGGGCACCAACGCACTTGGGCATGTCTGCCTGTGTATGGAAGCCTACTTTAGTGTCAGCGAGTTCCTGGCGAGTCCGTGGTAGGGATATGTGGATGGTGCATGCTTCAGGAGGGCATCAAGCACTTGGGTCAGTATGCGAGAAAAGAGTGGTTGTGATATGCCATGCAGCTGCCCACTGTGTGCTGGTAGGTGTCTCTGGGCAGGAAGTGGAGCAAAGACACCACCTTCAGTAGAGGGGGAATGGCAGTGCAGATTTCTATCAGGCTGCTATGTCATCGTGTATCATGTCCACTATGGTGGTGATGGTGTCCCGGTCCAAACATTACAGGGTGTGGATCTGCATGGGTGTTAGGTTGAATGGACTGGCTCTGAGGTGAGGTATTGGTGGCTGCCTACGTGGTACCACTGGCTGAACTGGTGGGACCTGCTGGGCCTGTCTCACCCTCCTTCTTCTCCTGCGTCTCCTCTGTGCTGCCTGTTGTTGTTGTTGTTGTTGTTGTAGTTGTTGTTGCCGGTGCATCAGAGCAGGCATGTCCTCCAGCCCCATGATTGCTACAGCAAGTGGGATAATTCTGGTGTTGGAAGGTGTGTGGTGTGTGGGTGTGCTCCTTTTGTGCTGGGACATGCTCCATTGGCTCCACCTGTGATGAATGTGTTCACCTGTGGCAGTTGGCTATACTGTAGGTTGCTATTTACGGGTGGTCCGCGATGCCTGTGATACCGCCATCGTGCAGGCCCTATTTATTGCCTTTGGGATGCCGGTAAGTGCATGCCCGCGTGACTTGTGATGTCCTCCTGTTAGAGGCATCCAGGTATTGCCGCCGCAAAGGGGTGTGTATACGCACGCATGCCTTTATGTAGGGGCACAGGGGCGGCATTAGCAGTTGTCGGCTCGTAATGCCCCTGACTGGTAATTGATGCCGGTAATACCATACCACCATCCTTTTTTCATTACCTTCATGCTCGTAATGAGGCCCAAGGTCAGCCTAACTTGTGTTTCGAGCTGTGCTCTTCTTCTGAGGATAATTGGTTACATCACAAATTTGTTACAAAGTTAGTCAAATAGTGGTTGCGAACAGAAGTACCTGAAGGTAAGTGAAGCACAACTCAATAGTACATGGGATGGTGTATAAAATGAACATATTGTCATATACAGGTGCACAACGTTAATCATTAGTCATTTCAAAAAGGAGATTCATCAATACAGTATCAAATCCGGTGAATGCCACTTGAACTATGCAAGAGTGAATAGGACATACATTCACATAGACAGGGAGAGATAAAGACAATCAAACAAGAGAACAAAATGAGTTATTGGTTTTAGTGGGTAAGATTGGGTTATATGGCAGTAAGAGTTGTGTGTCACATCATCTCTGCCCATTTGGGCTGGTTAGTTATTGTACCTTAAAAGCTTGTCTGTTCCATGAATTATCTGCAACATGGGAATAATGGTGAAAGTAATTGTTGCAGTAGTTACATTCTATGGATTCCGTATGGTTTTTCTTGCTGAATAGTAACTTCAGAAACTTACCAATTGGTGTTTTGTCTGTGTGTTAAAGTTTGTCGGTTCTGGAGGCAGAGACGTTTTTAAGGAAGAGCAACAGGGGCACTTGCCCCGGCCCCCACCTTGCAGGGGGCCCCACAAGGCTGCCTGATCTAAGAAGCAAGATTCCATTGTTCACCAGACTTGAATAGCACACGTCAGGTTATTTTATGACATGCTGCTGAGGTTCTAAGCCTATTGTCTATCATTGTTTGACAAGTACATTCTGCCTTGATAAATTCATCATGTAATGCTTTCTGTGTTCACTGTGGCATACGAAGTTTGGGTGTTGCTTAAAGCACAACTCTGTAGCATAATTTCCTTCCTGTGGGATTTATGTTGATCATGTGCAATAGCCAAAGTTGAAATGCATATTGATAAATTAGAGTGTCACAATGGTTCAGATGTTAGCTCAGTGTGTTAAGCAATCTTTGCAGAGAAATGTGTTCACATGCAAGATTAGAATAGCACATTGCAGCAAGACTAGCAGAGTCTTTTCCTATATCATAAGTGTATACACCTGCCTGCATATGTACTTGGTTTTGCAGCATAACAGGTCCTATGATCAGAAATGTACCTGCACCAGATAGGGGTTGCTATCAAAACTAACATGTCATCCATATGGTGAAAGTCTAGAAATTGGTTTGTTCAGATGTGGTGTTGTCAATTTAGGCAATCAACTCCAACGATGAGCATGAACTGTTAGTCCAAGAGGTGAATAAGTATCCAAATTCAAGACTGTGGAACCAAAACATTCTTACGTGTATCCTGGCTTTGCCAGCAGACGGTGCAGTCATCCTGGTCAAATCATCTAATATCTCTGTGCTGTCTTTTGTGAGGTTTGCCTTCTCACATGCTGGTGACATGCCCATTACTTGATTTTTCTTCTTATGTAGACTATTTGAGTGGAAGGGGTGGTAGACAGAAGAGAGCAGACCAGATGTTGCAAGCCTCAGGCAAGGGTATTTGAACGTCTGCTCGTTTGCTTTTTTTCTGCACGTTTAAAAATAACAATTGCATAAGCCAATGTGATACGGAAGTATTTAAAGCTTTAAAATACAAAGCATAAAGCCAGATTAAATCTGGTAAATCATATTGATTGGTATTCTGGTACTTATATACTGCCCTTGAGGATGGAGAGAATGAAGCTAGAATCATTCCCGTTTTGCCTAACACCCTTCTATAATATTTTGTTTTTAAAAATTGTCATGTTTGGTAATGTGATTTGTGTACTTTACAAGTCAGTTTTATAAAATAAGATTATTTTAGTTTCTGGTAAGAACTGAAAAAAGAAAGTGTTCAAATGCAGAATTTGCAGAGTTGGCACACATTCCTCACCCCTTAACCAATGTGTAATCCTGGGTTTCTCATGTAATCTTGTATTGCCTAACCTCTCAAAATTGCCAGTCTACAAACCTTTCAAAATTGTCAGCCCTTTCAAAGTGATTTCCTTCTCAGGGTGTAATCTTCAAAAAAGCCTCACTCATGGTTTCACTGGCTATAGTGTTGTTTCGACTATAATAGTGAGCATTGATACATTGCACACCACAGGCACTTGTTCCTTTGATCTCTAATGGCAACACTATTTAAAAACCATGTCCCACTTCTAATCTCAGTCTGTCTGAAGACAGACACCTTCCTGGTAGCTTCTAATCTGCATCCACTACCCATGCTATGGTGCGTGTAGCTTTCAACTTCCTTCCAATTGGTCTCCTCTATTAATGGTTGAACACTTTTGCATTCTGTGAGGCAGCTAATGTGAGTTCTCTGTCTATTTTGGGTTATGTGTACCTTTTCATATGGTCCTGGATCAATACTACAGGCTGGATACCTTTTTGGATCTCATTGAGAAAAAGTATCCTGTATCTATACTAGAACAGAAGTAACCTCTTTGTAGACTACTAATGTTGGCCTTCAAATGCTACTTGATTATCATTATGATTAGAGCAGGTATAATGAGAGCAAGGAGACTTAAGGGGTGTAGACATGCTTATTATGAAAGCTGAAAGGCAGCATATCAACCTATATGTTGTGATTGTGACAAGGGGGTGGGGTGGGGGCAACCAGATATTCTTGATCTCTAGATTTCTTTGGTTAGGTGGAGGGGAGGCCCCAAGGATGTCCGTGCCTAGGGCCCCAAAAGTGCTTAAGATGGCCCTGTCTGCAGGGAGAGAAAAATCAATGATTGAGCCCATAAACATAGGCTCTCACTGGTATCAACCACGTTAGAGATCACTTGCCCAGCCCTTAGGGGATCAAAAGTTAAGACTCAAAATTGGGAAAGGAAAGGAAAACAAAATGTACCTCTATATTCATCTCAGTAGCGGCCAGAACAATTACCTCCTATGTGCCATTGAAGTTCACCCATGAAATGAGGTTGTCCACAGCCAAGGAGATGTAGCAGCACATGAAATATACATTATGATCATTGCAAGATGGCCCATATGGAGAAGAGGTTAGGATTGGTGTTAGGGACCGTGTCAAAACAAGTAGCTGTTCTTACCTAGCCTTTTGGCTATCTTCCGCGTTACCAGGGATGCTGAGCCGCTGTCGCCTGCATGTATATAACCTTTCTAAAATAGCTACACTGATAATAGTTACAGCAGAGCTTGAGCTGCTCCGTCAGCCATCTTGGTTGAGGGAGTCTGGCCATAGCGGCTTTGTACGCCGCTTATCACATGCAGTTTTCTGTGAGTCTAAATAACTAAGGCATAGTTATATTGACATGCCTGTTGGTAGATGACACGCCACCTACCCATGTTTCGGGGCGCGCCAGCCGATTCTGGCGTGCCCCGTCTTGGCAGATCTACCCACGATTCAGGCTGGGGGGGTCCCTGCACTCGGCGGTCCCTACCGCTTCCGGGTTTCCCGATCATGGGGGACTGCACATGCGCAGGCGACCGTGTCTCGCCCTTCACACATGCGCAGTCCATAGGGTGCTCGGGGAGACATGGGCTTGCTGCCCAAGCCTCGTTCTAGGGACACCAGCACCCGGGAATAGCACGGCTTGCGTTCCAAGCCTCCCGGGTGCTGGCTGCCCTTTATTAGGGGCTGGTCCATGTGAACAAACCACATCTCAATGCGGTTTGTTTCCGGATCGTGTCTTCTCCTAAATTAGCTCCTTGAGCTGCCTCCAGTTTCCTTGACCCTGACCCAGCCTTTGGTTCCTTCCTTTCTGGCTCCTAGCATCTCTTCCTGGTTATTCCCTGTCCTTGGGCTGACCTTCCCTGCTCTCCTGTTCCTTGGGCAGGGTTCCCCTACCTGGTTCACCTCTGGTTCTCTTGCTACCTGATTCCCTCCCTGACCACCTAGGGGACTTGTGCCTGGCCTCCTACTTCTGCCTGGGGATCCTGATTTAGGGTTTCAACTGTCATTCTGTTTTACCCTCAAGTCCTTGGGCCTCATTACGACCCAGGCGGTCCAGAAATAACCGTGGCAGTAAACCCGCCGCCACTGTTGTTTCCGGACCGCCTGAGTCCGACCCCTGCAGGCGGGAGGTGATGTTCCCGCCAGGTCTGACCTGGCGGGTTTAACACCTCCCACATGCAGGCGGACGAGGAAACACCGACAGCATTACGAGATGCTGCCGGTGTTTCCATGATCCCCATTTCCATCGAGTCCCATAGGACTCAATGGGAATAGGGATTTACACCATTCCGCCTCCGTGATTCCCGGAAAACGGGGGTTGTAATGCCCCGGTAATTCTGGGAATCACGGAGGCGGAATGGTAATACGAGTCCGGCGTTAACCAGGTGGTTTTACCGCCTCGGTTAACGCCGGACTCGTAATGAGGCCCCTTAGGTCCTTGTTCCGGGTTAGTCTTCTACCTCCTAGGTTCTGTGTCTGACCTCCTGCCTCTGCCTGGGTACTCTGTCTTGCGGACATGTCACTGTCTTCAGTCTGCTTTCTACCTGAAGATCCTACTGTCGCTGGGCAATCAGATCATCGCTTCAAGTCAAGTTACGCCTTCCCTGTCAGTGCTTGCACTGACCTGATGCCACGTAATCAGGGAAGTGCGCCCTGTGGCATTGGGAGTCGGTTCACCTCTCACACAGTGTTCTCACGGGTGGGTGTTGGGCCGATTTCTCGCATCACACAATCATCAGTAGGTTCTCCAACAGCCTGGCTACCTCACCACAACCATCATCTGGAAGTTCAGGTACTCTGCGCCCTGGAGATGCTTTTCTAAACAGATTGAGATGCCTGCCTTCCCATTCTGAGATGGATAAAGCCCACGAACTGCGAGATGAGATACAGGCTCTTCGTGCCGAGATGACCATGCTTCATCATGAAAACTTAACATTACGACAGATGGTGGTACAAGGTACCGGAGCCACTTCTCAGGCCGAGGGTGCAATGGCTCATAATGCACCGATCAAGTTTGATGGGGATACCAGACGTGTGGCTAACCATTGCAGTATACACTTCCTCTTCAGATCTTCCTATTTCAACCAGGATAATGCCAAGATCGGGTACATTTTGGGTAATCTGGCTGGAAATGCTCTTGCTTGGGCACCCCCCCTTGTTGCAGCCAATAGCCCTATTCTCAGTGACTTTGTGGACTTTGAAAAGGCGTTTTTGGAGGACTTTCAGTCACCCAATCTGGCATCAGCAGCACAAAACCAATTGATGGACATCAAACAAGGAAGCAACGATATAATAGCCTACATAGGGCGTTTTCCATCAGTTGGCAACTGATTCCCAATGGCCTGAAATAATGCAGAAGACCCTGTTCCGTCGGGGGTTGCTACACATTCCAGAGCCTGAAACCCTCCAGCAACTCATAGAATAGGTTCTGCGGATAGATCATAGACTGGCAGAACAAAGAGGAGAGAGATGTCGGGCAGAGAGGATGTTTCCCAGACCACCTACTGCACCAATAGGATCTCCTGGGTCTTCAGATTCCTGTCCAGAACCCATGCAATTGGGTGCCGTGAGGTGCCCATTATCTGAAAATGAGAAGAAACGTAGGAGGACTTTGCTTTTGTGCTTATACTGTGGGGCCCCGGCCATTACTTGGGTACCTGTCCTCTACGCCCTCCCAGGAAGTTGGAAAACAAGTGGGTCCGTCGTTTACTGGAAAGGCAACAACAGGTCCCCCATCTCTTCCAGTCCTTTCCGGGTCAAGCCCCGTGCTACAGCCCATGCAACCAGCAGTCTTGTTGGTGTTGAAGATCAAATTGTCTGGCCTTGACAGAACAGCAGAGATCTATGGTCTATTTTGTTGGGGTGCCCCTGGGAATTATATTGTTGAATTCTTTGCCACAAAACATAGTATACCAATGTATTCCAGGAGCAATGTCCTGCCTGTGGATGTCATAGACGGCACTCCTCTATCATCGGGTCCCATAAGACAACATAGCATGGGTCTCCTTCTCCAGATTGAGGAACGCAGGGAACAGATCGCCCTGAACGTAATCAAGTAATCCTCATACCAGGTGGTTTTGGGGTTACCTTGGCTGCTGCGACACAATCCCGCTATCAATTGGGAGACATGTAACCTGGTGTTTGCCTCCGCCCATTGCCTTCGGAACTGTTGTCTGTCTGGCATGCCCCAGAACTCCCCTTCTTCAGCACCACTTGGTTTGGTTTGGTTTGGTTTGGTTTATTATTTGTAATGCGCCGGAATACCCTAGGGTAACAGGGCGCAGCAGATACAAGAATTTGCAAAACTTAGTTACAGACAGTAAAATATATACATGGCATATACACAGTAGTAAAGTAGGAGAGCAAACAATATATACATATATACAGTTAACAATTGTGTGTCTGGATAAGGAAGGAAAGGTGTCCTGGCTCAGTATGTTTAGATAGCGGCTGTCTTCAGCCAGGATATCATCTTGTTGCGGAAGTTTTGGTAAGGTAAGTCCATTCTAAGAGTGGGTGGTAGGGAGTTCCACAGTTTCGCCGCTTTCACTGGGAAGCTGTTACCTCCTATGGTAGAGTGTTTGTAATTAGGGACGGAGAGGCAGTCTCTGTATGCTAACCTTGTCGGTCTAGATGATGTCAGTCTGTGAAATCTGTCGATCAGGCAGATGGGGGCCGCGTTATTAAGGGACTTGTGGGTAAGTGAAGCAGTTTTAAGGGAGATTTTGTCTTTGATAGGGGTCCAGTTGTTCTGCTGGCTGTGTGCTGTGATGTGGTCTCTTCTGGAGATGCCCAGGGCTACTCTGAGTGCATTATTCTGGAGGGCTTGTAGCTTGCTAGTAATGGCTTTGGAGGATCCCAGATAAAGCGCGTTACAGTAGTCTAAGCGGGATAGTATGAGGGCTCTGGCCAAGGTCAGGCAACTGGTGACGGATAGGAAAGGTTTGGCTGTGCGGATCAATTTGCACGTGTAAGCCGGGGAGGAGGCTAGTGAGTTCACTTGTCTATTAAAGGAGAAGTTGGAGTCCAGGTAGAAGCCCAATGTTTTAACTTTGTGTCCCACTCTAATGGTGTTACCATCAATCATGAAGGATGAGTAGGCAGGGCTCAATTTCTTTAGGCTGGCCGTAGTACCCAAGGTGATGAGTTCAGTTTTATCATCATTCAAGCATAGACCGTGGGTGGCCATCCATGCCTGGATGATGATGTAAACCCTATTCACCAAGGCCAAATCCTTTCCATAATCTCCAGAAAGCGGAAGGAGGATCTGAGTATCATCTGCATACTTAGTGTAGGTGATACCGAGATGATCCAGATCATCGAAAAGGGGCTTGGTAAATATGTTATACAGTGTAGGGGAGACACAGGAGCCCTGAGGTACGCCACAGGTGATGGGTATAGGGTCTGCAGCATCTATAGGCGAGAAAACCCTCATGGTTCTGCCATTGAGGAAGGATCTAATCCATGTAATGGCCTCGGGGAGAAATGGGCAGCCGTGTGTAGGTGAGTGCAGAGGATCGAATGGTCGACCAGGTCAAATGCTGCAGAGAGGTCGAGGAGGAGGAGTAATGCTGCTTGGCCATTGTCTCTGAGCAAATCAATCTGTGTTTTAAAGTCGATGAGAGCTGTCTCAGTCCCATGTTGGGGTCGGAAGCCTGATTGTCTGGCTCCTAGCAAGTGGTGTTCTTCCAAGTGCTTCTGTATTTGAACATAGGCTACCTTGTCCAGGATTTTCAGGAGGAACGTTACCGTTGTTATGGGTCTGTAATTCGTGGGGGTAGCTCGGTCAAGGGTAGGTTTTTTTAGTAAAGGTAGAACCCAGGATTGTTTTAGGTTGGTTGGGATGGACCCAGTGGAGAAGAAGGCATTGATTAGCTTTGTGATAAATGGGGAGAGGTCACGGGCAGCGTCTTTTATAAGCTGTGCTGGACATAGGTCTCCCTGGCAGTTAGAGGGCTTCGGTGACAAGATGATTTTTTCAACTTCAAGGATGGTCACTTTTGTAAAGTTGAAGCGGGTATGTTCACTAGTAGTCTGCTTCTCGGGTAGCTTGGACATGTCAGGGTTATTCAGAGATGCTTTTTTGCAGGATATTTTATTTTGTAACGTGGCGATTTCGTTGGCTAAGGCATTTTGGATGTCGGTGCACCAGTTCTTATCTTTAATGCAGGTGTCTGGTGGTGGTATGGGGGTTTCCACTTTTTCAGAATAGAGAATAATTCCATCATATTTGAACTGGCTTGGGAGATACGGGAGTCAAAGGAAGTACGTTTGGCTAAGATGATTTCTTTTTTATACATGGCCGCTAGTTTGGTGAATTTGATTTTGTTGGCTGCTGATGGGTCTCTTTTCCAGATAGTTTCACAATTTCTTTTTTTCTGTCTTAAGCTTTTGAGGAATGGTGTATACCAGTTGTTCAAGTGTGTTTTGGGCTTGCTTGGCCTGAGTTTGAGAGGGGCGATTAAGTCCAAGGAAGTGGATATAATTTTATTATATTCCTCAAATAGGCTCTCACGATCCAGGTTGTCAGGGAGTGAGTTTAGTGTAGGGAGTAGGTTGGGGATAAGTATCTCCACCGTGATGCTCTTTTTGTTTCTCGTGAGAGTGGATGGGGCCCTACTGGACTGCATAGGAGGGGGTCTAGTGGTGGACAGTAGGAATGATACCAGGTGGTGGTCGGTCCAGGCTAGAGGTGCGATGTCAGTAATGTTAGCCAAGCAATTATAGTCAGCCACCCAGTCAAGTATTCTTCCCTTGTCATGGGTAGGTTGTAGGCTTCTTTGAATAAATCCTAATTCAGTCAGGGTGTTCAGCGTGGTGATGGCGGCTTGGTCTTCCGGGTCGTTGAAACCCATATTGAAGTCTCCCAAGGTGAGCGCCTGTGTAGAGTTTTTTAGGTTAGTAGATAGGATAGTGTTAAGATCCTCATCGAATGTGCCTAGTGGGCCTGGAGGGCGATAAATCCCATGGATGTTAAGGGTTTGAGTACTGGTGATGGGAACTTTGGCTGAGAGTAGTTCGCAGGACGGGACACTGATGGTGGTAGCTACTCTTATAGGAAGGCTGCATTTATGAATGATGGCAACACCACCTCCTCTAGCGTTAGGTCAGTCTTGTCTCAAGATAGTGTAATTCTCAGGGACTGCTAACATAAGCATGGGGTCTGCTGCCAGATGGAGCCAGGTCTCTGTAATAGCAAGGAGGTCTAGGTCCTCATTAATAATTAAGTCTGCAATTTCGGTTGCGTGAGCTACTAAATCTAGTGTTGATTAGAGCTCCCTTGATTTGGGGGCTCATTAAGGGTGTAGTGGTAGTAGGGGCTGACAACTTCTGTATGGGTTTAGTATTTCTCTGGTTAGTGGGGTGCGGTGGATGTTTTGTATGGTGGTTCAGAGATGATTTAAGTTTGAAGTTGTTAGGGTTGGTGGGAGTGGTGCTAGGTCTCTTTATGCTAGGCACGGAGCGGGCAAGTGGCTCGTGGATTTTGGCTAATCTAGCTCTGAGTCTAGTGTTCCTGTCTATAGTGGGCAGGGGATGCTAGCTGGTGGCACTAAGGGTGCCTCATTTCTCATTGGCGGTAAGCAGTTGGATGAATTGGGGTTAGGAAAGGTCACGCACGTTGTAGTTGGATGTTGAGGCAGCATGTTGGACAGTATGATGGTGATTAAGAGGAACAGGGAGCATGCAATGCAATTAATAAGCAGGGGAGGCATGCTAGTTAAATTCAAGGATGCAAGATGCATATGTGGTCACAGTTCACCTCTTATAGAATTCACGCTAGCGTTAGAATGCCTGTGCAGACAGGGCTCACCTAGATACAGAATTCACACTAGGGCTAAAGATGCATGTGCAGACAGGGTTCACCTAGATACAGAATTCAGACTAGGGCTAAAGATGCATGTGCAGACAGGGCTCACCTAGATACAGAATTCACACTAGGGCTAGAGATGCATGTGCAGACAGGGCTCACCTAGATACAGAATTCACACTAGGGCTAGAGATGCATGTGCAGACAGGGCTCACCTAGATACAGAATTCACACTAGGGCTAAAAATGCATGTGCATGCAGGGGTCACCAAGATACAGTATTCACACTAGGGCTAAAAATGCATGTGCATGCAGGGTTCACCAAGATACAGTATTCACACTAGGGCTAAAAATGCAAGTGCAGGCAAGGTTCACTAGGATATAGAATTCAAACTAGGGCAAGAAATGCATGTGCAGACATTAGTATTCTGTAGCGTCAGGCTGCAGGCCATTATTATGTGTAACAACATGAGTCTAGCAGATCTGAGAGTGATTATTTGAATCTGGTGGGTGGCCACCGTAATGTTAGGTAGCTTTGTACTGGTGGGCAACTCGAGGTAGTTAGTATACCTGGTGTGGGCAAGTTGGGCTAGTATACAGTAGTGGATAGGCTAGTACACAATATTCTAATCACAATACGCATTATTCTAAAGGTAGCAAGCCTAGAGTCTAATGACTATAGATATAGGGTCTAATGGCACCACTGGCTGATCCATGTGGTGTGACAATAGTTGCTTGATAATTCTTAGCAACAATATAATACAGCATACTATGTAGACATCACATTGATCAGGTGTGGGTAAGTCACGCTCCTTTAGCAAATACACATCGGCAGGTAGGTTTTGTCTGATTTAAGAGCGGTGAATACATTCACACATTGTCATCACACTACAGTTGTGCACATGCATACAAGTCATGTGTCTATCAGGTAAAGTTTAGCATTTTGAACAAATGGATTGTTCATGAAAGTATGCGGCGTAATATTTCTTTTTCAAGCATGCGCTTTACACAAATAGACTTGCGCTTAAAAGCGATCAGCAGTAAGGTGGAAGGGTATAACAATGCTAGATTTTGTAGGCCGTGCAGTTCCTAGCAGGCAGCTTACCGGCGGTGGGGAGCGACGCGCAGAGTTAGTGTTGTGTCGATCATTGGTACGTGTGGGAGGTACAACAGTAGTATATGGCATCCAGGCAGTGTAGGACGTAGTTTATGCAGGTCTGCCACCTGACGTAATCAGGTCGCCTAGTCCTGGCGTCCCGGGGCGAACAGGGGTAGAACAGGGCCTTTTTCCTTGGGCCTTCTTCCTGATACCGGCTTCCGCCTACCGGTGCACAGGATTGGTGTATAAGTAAGCTGGTTGCTCAGCAACTAACGGCAGCCTCGTTTTCGTGCCGTGTTGCGGCCACCATTTTGGGATCAGGCAGGGTCTTGGGACAAAATGGTGGATCTCCTGTGCCGGAGTGTGCAAATGCACAGATAACGCTCTGGGAGGCGACGGGGCTCAGCATTCAGGTGCAGCTGGGTACAAGGAGGCTAGATAGCCATGTTTACCTCACTTGCTTGTGATAAGCACTCGCCTGATCTTTATTCTTTGTCACAAGTCCCGCAGGTGTATACCGATTACCAGACTGTATTTTCTGAGCCCGGAGATATACACCTACCACCTCACAGATCTTTCAATTGTTCTATTGACTTGTTACCAGGTGCTGTGATCCCTCATGGGAAGGTGCATGCCCTGACTCAATCCGACAAACAGGTCCTACACGACTACCTGGCTGACTGTGTCAAGAAGGGGTATATAGCACCATCAAAATCTCCCGCTGGGTTCCCACGGTTTTTGTGAAGAAGAAGGAGGGCGCCTTACGCCCATGCATTGATTACCATCAGCTGAGTGATCACACGGAAGGACAGGTATCCGCTGCCCTTGATTCAGAATATCATGGAATCTCTCTGATCGGCTCGTGTCTTCACTAAGTTGGATCTCCGTGGAGCCTACCATCTAGTCCGGATTAAAGAAGGCAACGAGTGGAAGACACCCTTTAATACTCCATTCTGGCATTATGAATACCAGGTGATGCCATTTGAACTATGCAATGCCCTGGCCGTCTTCCAACGGTTCATGGACATCTTCGGTGATCTGATCGGCATCTCGGTTTGGGTGTATCTCGATGACATTCTCGTCTTTTCTAACACCCAGGAAGAACATGTAATACCCGTATAAGAGGTGCTTCAAGGATTGTCTCAGATCCAACTGTACGCCAAAGCCGAGAAGTGTTCCTTTCATCGGGAGAATATGGAGTTTTTGGGCTACGTGATCAGCAGTTCTGGTTTCCTCCTGGATTCTGCTGAGGTTCAAGCTATTCAGGACTGGAAATAACCACAGAACCTAAAGTCTCTCCAAAGATTCTTGGGGTTTGCCAATTTTTATCGGCGTTTCATTCCCCATATTTCACGGGTTAAGGCCGATTGACATGATTAACCAGCAGCAAGATACCTTTCCTCTGGGACTCACAGTCTGCCTCAGCTTTTCACACTTTGAGGCCGGCTTTCAGTACGGCCCCCATATTACATCATCCTAATGATGAGATGCCGTACATCATTGAAGCCGACGCTTCCAATTTTTCTGTTGGTGCAGTTCTTATGCAGAAGGAATCTGGATACGGAATTGAACATCCCATGGTGTATTTCTCCCGCAACCTCTCTTCCAGTGAACTGAATTATTCTGTAATCGAAAGAGAACTATTGGCCATAAAAGCTGCATTCAAGGAATGGAGGCACCATTTGCTTGGAGGTCGTTTTTCGGTGGAAGTTCGCACGGACCATCGAAATCTACAGTATTTGCGTTCTTTACAGTGCCGTACCTCTCGCCAAGCCCAGTAGGCTTTCTTCGTTTCGCACTATATACTATATAACATACATTCCCAGCTAACAGAACTTGAAAGCCGATGCCCTATCACATTCCGTGGGGAATGACAATGAGGACAACTGTTCAGAAACACCACTGATGTCCCCCACGCATTTTTTGCTCATGCTCTCACCTCATCTCCAGACTGTTCTACAGGAAACCCTAGCAGACCCCGGTCGTACGGACCTCCTAAAACCTCCACACATCACAGAACGCAATGGACTGCTCTTCTATCATAACAGGCTATACATTCCCACATGACCCCTTCGGAGGAATATCCTACATGGATTCCATGATTCTCAGGTCAGTGGTCATTGTGGCATTAAGGCTACTCAGGACATGATATGCAGGCAGTTCTGGTGGCCAGGTTGGAACAAGGAAACAAAGCGATACATGGAGAGCTGTCCAGTGTGTGCCCAAACCAAGACACTGAGGAGGAGGCCCCTGGGATTACTTCAACCCACTGAAGTACCACCTTACCAATGGCATACCATTGCCACCAATTTCATCGTTGAGCTTCCTCCATCAAACGGATACACCTGTATCATGGTGGTAGTGGACTTTTTCATTAAGACAGCCCATTTTATCCCATTTTCCAGGATTCCCACGGCATCCCAGATGGCTTCTGCATTTTTGCACAATATCTACCGGTTACACAGTCTCCCGGAGAAGATCATATCCGACCGTGGTTCTCAGTTCTTGTCCTCCTTTTGGCGTCAGTTGTGTATTCATCTTGGTATACACAGAGCTCTGAGTTCAGGTTATCATCCGCACACTAACGACCAGATGGAAGGAACAAACCCGACCTTGGAACAATACCTACGGTGTTATGCCAATGCCACTCAAACTGTGAAAACAAAATCAAAATATCGAGGCTGAGTACCCCAAAAGGAAATACACCAAACACGGGTTACAAAGGAACATACAAAGATCTTTTTATTTTATACTGAACAGTTTTCCAAGAAAAGTAACAGATAGCTATCGGCCTTCAGTACAACACAACAAACTCCAGCGTAGTTCAGTGTGCTTAGTGAGGACGCTGTACATTAGAATTTGTTGCTCTTTTATACCACTTGCGAACATGATGTCCAACCCTACTTCGGGTTAATATTCCTCTAATACATTAATGATCTACGGTTCATGCCGAGTTCGCACCACTATATGCATAGATATTTGCCTTTAATACATTCGCCAACAAGCCTACATGGTAACAGTGCATTTCAGGATTTCTCATAAAGGTCTTCTCTAACATTAATACAATGTAGTTAAACAATTGTTAGTATTTGGATACATTGTTCTTAACATATGCTCGCAGATTAGTTTCATTGGCACGAGTAATCATTTACACACAGGTCAACGAAGGACAAGGTCTCAGTTCACGACCCCAACAAGTGGCCTGCAGGCAAGTTACATATTAATTACACACAGAGGTCAAGATGGCCATGTTGTTTTTCGGAATGACATCGTCCACCATTTTAACTCACAGGGTGACTTTACAGAGAGAACCTAAAATGGCGGATTTGACCTAAAATGGCGGTTTACATTGATTCTAAGGTTAGAACCTTTGCAACACAGATTTCTTCGCAAGTGGCTTACAAGCAGCTTGGCGTACGCCAATATACATATATTCATTGCAATAGGAGGTACGATATAATTTCCCGTTTGACAAACCCTCCTTTTGGCCTATGCCAGGTGCTAAACTACTTCTGATCTCCTTGCAAATAACTCCATGCATCATCGTCCATGCACCCTGAATCGCTGTCAGAAATATCTATTGCCATCAGGTCATTCGCTAAAATTTCTTTTAACACATATTCCTTGGAAGTTTTATCTGGGGCATATACTTTATGTCCCATTGTACCTGTCACTTGTGCACAACATCCCCCTATCATCGAACATATACTAGGTAAACACTGGATACAACTACAAAGGAACAACAGAATTCCAAAAATGATCAGCAAGACCGAAAGTACCTTCCAACCCCTAGATCGCAAGAAGTCCCAGAACCAAGCTCTAAGATCCCAGTTTCCCTCAGTTACATGTACTTCTGACCTAAGGACGTGCAGATTTTGTATTGCCTTGAAGATAGCTGGGGAGGAATCTGTCACGAAAACACAGCAAGCGGACCCCACTAATTTACACACTCCACCACGTTCAACCAGAATGACATCTAATGCCATCTGAAGCGCTACTAGTCTTATCGCTTTCTGTTCTAATGTCATATTATAGAGTATGTCCGTGGTCCGATTGATGGTTCTCTCCAGTACTCTTGCTAGTCTTCTGATGTCCTCGGAATTCGCTATCTGCCCCCAAAATGGCACAAATGATTTTGCTACATCTCCCAAGACCTGTGCTGGAGTGTCACCATTCTTGTCCCGACATGGACGAGCCTTTGAAACCTCTACCGTACTAGTTATAAATAACCCAGGTAACAGGATCCCTAAATAACAGGTTCTCTGCCAATCCCTGGGAAACCATGGAAATGCTACATTACTTCAAACAAAGTAGACAGGTTCGCCTACATATAAAGGTCTGTCTTCCCCAGTCAAATTTGCAACGTTGGCACAACCTCTAAAATCTCCCATTGTCTGAGTACCATTCCTCTGTATGCAGAAAGAAACTGACTCGGGGCTATGTTAACAGTGTAGGAAGGAGGCATGGCATCCTTATTGCCTATCAGAGACATCTTAAAGGAAATCAAAGATTGGAAAGGACGAGACAGTCTATCAGAAGGCCTAATAGAAGAAACATTGAGCTTACTCCTATTTGCGAAAAGCGAGCATCCCAGGGGAGTCAGAACACGTTTCTCAAAGCTATTCAAATTAGTGCCATCAAAGTTCCCCGAGATGCTATCATTCCAACTGCCAAAGAACAGGGCTCTAAGAGAAGCATAACAAGTAGTTGTCAAAGGTAAAGGATGAATAGATCAACCTAGCTCCTTATCCCCGTGTTGCGGTAAATGTGAGCAGACAGTTGGACCTATTAAAAATGTCATGCAGGGCATTCATGATAAGTAACAGAGTATTATTGTGGTAACTTTGTCTATGCTGGGAGTCCCTAGGGGACAGAGTATGCGAATGTACAAAGGGAGTAGGAACAGTAGGTATATTTTCAGTCGGCAACAAGGACTCTAAAGGATGAGTTTCCTCGAGGTACCATAAGCCTAAAAGAGTGACTATTATAAAACCAAATATTATTATAAAAACACAGAAATAGGTTTTCTGGGCCCAAGTACTTTGTCCATTATCACACAATCATTTACAAGTCCCATACGAGCGGTAGCGGTGGCAGGCATTGTAGTCTTCAAACGACAAACCCTAATGTCATTAGCTGGCGAGCTCCCGACCGCACAACTTCTCAGTCCTTCCACAACCCTAGCCAACAGAATCCCCTTTCTCAAATTTGGGCAAAAACAAGCCCTCGATGATCCTTTCCTTCTCCGAATGCACAGCCGAACAGTGCCGTAAGTCTATCAGATGCAAAGCAAAATCGTGCCGTAAGTCTATATTCTTGGACGCAGATTGTACCTTGCTTTTCCCGGTACTGATTGATCAGGAAACAATGTGTCGTCACTTCCCGTTGGAAGCAATGTATCAGAAACAAGTGAAGATGCCGAATTTGAAACAACAGTTTCCGGAAGCAAAACTTTTGGAGAGTGTGGAGACAAAATGGCAGGTTTCCCAAGCCTCACAGGCTCAGAAAGATTATCCGATACACTCTCAGCGCTATATACTGCTTTGGGATTGTTGATTGCAGCGTTAGCAAGGGGTTCTGTTTCTTCTGTATCATGTGGCACTGGGTGAGGATGTTTCTTGACGTGCAACGCTTGGATCCAGTTCTTTCTGCCAGAAACCCGCACTGCCGTCTGTGTGACCAACAGGACCTGGAATGGGCCCCGCCAGCGAGGTGCAAGGCAGGAAGAACGCTCAAATGCCTTAATGAGCACCCAGCTCCCAGGCCATATGCTGTGGTGCAGGGCCTCGTATCGCACAGGTAAAGCCTCTCGCACTGGTGATAAATCAAATACAGGTGTTTAGTCAACTGGCTGCAATAATCTGAAAGAAGTACATTTTCAACATTTCTCAAGGACCTACATTTAGGGAGATTCCAGATATTGGCAGGTCTCCCGATTACCACCTCAAATGGAGAGAGCCGAGTCTTAGTTTGAGGGGTTGTACGCATGGCTAATAACACAATCGGTAAGGCGTCCGGCCATTTTAATTTAGTGCCGGCACACATCTTAGCGAGCTTGTTCTTGATGATACCATTGTGTTTTTCTACTAGTCCGGCGCTCTGAGCGTGTCTGGCCGAATGGAACCGTTTGTCGATCTGTAATGCCGTACATATCTGCAGAATTACAGCACTGACAAAATGTGGACCATTGTCCGACCAGATGACTCTTGGTAGCCCGAACCGTGGGAAGTAATCTTTTAACATGGTTTCGCAGTAGTCATGGCTGTAGCATCTTTGACAGGGAAAGCCTCAACCAATTCACTAAAAGCACAGATGAGCACTAATACGTATTTCATATTATTGCACTGTTCCTTTTCAATAAAGTCGAAATGGATGACTTCGAAGGGGAGAAAGGTTGGCCCAAAACTTCCCCTTGGATTTGCTGTCCCCTTTCTCACATTATGTTGTAGGCAAATCATGCAGTCCAGAACATAGCGCTGGGCAATTTTCGAAATGTTGTCATTTGACCAAACTTTCTCTAACATTTTTGTGACTTTCTGGGCACATATATGCGTAGGACCATGGGCCATGATGACCATCATCATTACATAAGCGTCAGGGAGTAACCATTTCCCTTCAACTATGTCCACCCAACACCCATCATCATCGAGTTTCCCCAAGCCTTCAGTCCACCTCTTGGATTCTTCTAACATGGCATCGGCTTGAATATCCCGTACAGACCTGACACCCTCATCTATTGCATAGGAATTTACAGTCTCCCTTGAAACATACATCTCCATAAGGAGATCGGTAGCAGTTTGTCTAGCTATCTAATCAGCGAAAGCATTCCCTTTTCCTATATCATCTGTAATCTTTCGATGTGCTGCACATTTTACGACAGCTAACTGAATAGGGAGCACAAGCGCTGAGAGCAGTTGTACTACTAGGGAGCCATGCTGGACCTTGGTACCATGTGAAGTTAAGAACCCTCTCTCTGAACAAAGTCTCCCAAAGTTGTGAACCACCCCAAAGGCATAATGCCTATCAGTATATATGTTTAATGTAAGCCCTTCGGAAAGTTCACAAGCTCGGGTCAATGCTATAATCTCTACGGCCTGCGCAGAGGTATGCGTGATTCTCTTGGTTTCCACGACCGTGCTTAATGTGGTGATTGCATAAGCAGCTGTGAATGTACCATCCAGAAGTTTGAAGCAGGAGCCATCACAAAACAGCTCTTCTTGCGGATTATTCAAAGGAGTGTCTTTCAAATCAATTCTACCCTTTGTCTCTTGTTCGGTAGTATACAGACAGTCATGTGACTCTTCCTCGCCGCAAGCAGTACCTTGTATTGTATTGTATTGTATTTATTATTTATAACGCGCAAACCAGCAGGCCCGGAGGCATCAGGGCGCAATTTGTAAAAGGTTACAGATATGCAGGTATAACAGAGAATCATAAACATTTACACATGGGATCCGATATGCAGGTATAGCAAAGAATCATTATATACATTTACAAGAGGATCTTATATACATATGTACAGTAGTTTCAGTGCCGATAGGTGATAGTAGCGGTCGGCAAGTCAGGGTAGGTCAGGAAGAAACGCGAAGCCGGCCTTAAAGCTGGTTGAAAAGCCAAGATCTAGTGTTGGCTTTGAAGGTATTGAAAGAGTCTTCCGCTCTAATTGAAACAGGGAGGGAGTTCCATAACTTGGAAGCTAAGACGGGGAAACTTGAGCCCCCTGCTTTTTGCAATTTAAATCTGGGGATCGCTAGACAGTGGGATTGGGCTGTTCTTAGAAGTCGGGAGGTAGAGTGGCGCGACAGTCGACTACCAAGGTAGATCGGGGCTTTGTTGGCTAGGCATTTGTGCGTAAGGGCGAGTGTTTTGAGTGAAATTCTCTGTTTGACAGGTAGCCAATTTAACTTACTTCTGGTTTCTGTGATGTGGTGGTGTCGGGGAATGTTTAGAGCTGCACGAATGGCGTTGTTTTGTGTCGTTTGAAGTCTGTTCAGGTTCTCTTGGCTGGTGCCAAGATAAAGAGCACTGCAGTAATCAATTTTAGCCATAATAAGGGTTCTCGCTAGCGTAACGCTGTTAGACGTAGTGAGGAATGGTCTGCAAGCTGCGATAAGTTTGCATGTGTATGCAGACGCAGATCTGACAGCATTAGTTTGTCGGGTTAATGAGAGTGTGGCATCAAGGAAGAAACCTAACATTTTGGTATCTTTTGAGACACGAATGATATTACCATCTATGTTGAATGACTGATAGGACGGCTCTAGTCTGCTCAGGCGTTGTGCAGTGCCCAAGATCAGGAGCTCCGTCTTGTCATCATTCAAGCACAACTGATGTTGGGCCATCCAGGCTTGGATGACCAAGTAGACGTCGTTAAGGGCCTTGGTGTCACCTAGATAATTACCAGTGATGGGGATGAGTATCTGGGTGTCGTCCGCATAGTTAGTATAAGAGACACCCAGATAGTCAAGCACATCAAAGAGTGGTTTCGTGAAAATGTTATAGAGTGTAGGTGACACACAAGATCCCTGAGGAACGCCACAGTGAATCGGGGAAGGGTCCGCGGCTGCGGATGGGGCAAAGACTCTCATGGATCTGTTGCTCAGGAAAGATTTGATCCAAGCTGCAGCCGAGGAAGAGAAGTTGGCAGCTGAATGGAGGTGCTCCCACAGGATCTTATGGTTGACCAGATCGAATGCGGCTGAAAGGTCGAGAAGTAGTAGCATTGCTAGTTTGCCTTGATCCTTTAGATCCTCGATTTGAGTTTTAAGGTCTAATAATGCGGTCTCTGTCCCGTGTCTGGGGCAGAAACCAGATTGTCGTAGACCTAGCAAGTTATTAGTTTCCAAGTAATTTTGGATCTGAAAGTAAGCGGCACGGTCTAGGATCTTGAGCAGAAATGGTACAGTGGTGATAGGTCGGAAGTTAGTGGGAATGTTAGGGTCTAGGCAAGGTTTTTTAAGCAGTGGGATAACCCAAGCGTCCTTCAGATTGTCCGGGACAATACCTGTTTGAAAGGAAGAGTTGATGAAGGCCGTGATGAATGGGGCCAACTCATGCGCTGAGTCCTTGATAGTAGGGGCTGGGCACGGGTCACCTTGGCAGTTAGTTGGCTTAATTCTAAGAATTATATTTTCAACCTCTGCCACAGTAAGTGGAGAGAATGCGAATGGTGTGATGTTGGTAGAGTCTGGCAAGGGGGCCTTAGTGAGGGAAGGAGCGTGGTTGTCGCGCTTCAGGTTGTCCTGTTTATCTTTGATTTTGTCTTGTAGTGTGGAGATTTTATTTAGTAAGGCTGCTTGGATGTTGGCACACCATTTACTATCTTTCACGCATGTGTCAGGGGGGTGACTGGAGTTTCAAGCTCTCTTAGGATTTTAAAGAGTTCCTTGGTGTTCGAGTCGGCTTGAATAATGTGGTTGTTGAGAGATTCCTTTTTTGCCGTGATGATGGCATCTTTGTAGGAGAGTGAGGCTAGAAGGAAACTGTCTTTATGCTCGTCTGAGGGGTGGCTTTTCCATCGATTTTCGGCACAGCGTTTAGCTTTGCGGAGCAATCTTAACTGTGGTGTGAACCATGAATTAAGATACGCTTGAGGTTTAGCCTTTCTAAGTTTGAGAGGTGCTATACAATCAATGGCAGTTCGCATTGTTTGGTTGTAGGTGTGTGCTAGTGAGGTTGGATCAGAGTAAGAGTTGGTGGCTGTGTTAAGGGACGGGAGTAACAATGGGAGGAGTTTCTCCTTGGTTATATCTTTTTTGCTTCTAGTTGGGAGTGCTGGGGCTAATGGTGACGGGATTCGTGGTGTGGCTTCAATGTTGAAAGTTATAATGTGATGGTCGGACCATAGACAGGGGGTATTGTTAAGGACCTTGATATTGCAATTGGAGCCAGCTACCCAGTCAAGTATTCTACCTTTAATATGGGTAGGCTCTTGGATGTATAAGGTAAGGCCGAGGTCAGATAGTGTGATCTCCAGGTCAGAGGCCACAGGGTCTTTTAAGTCACCAAGACCTAAGTTAAGGTTGCCTAGGATGATTGTTTGCGAATTGTTCTTTGTATTGTTGAGGAGGAGAGTGGAGATTTCACTGACAAAGGTAGGTGCGGGTCCTGGAGGTCTATAGATTAGGTGCATGGTGGCTGTTTGGTTAGGTGTGAGTGCTAGTTTGACAGACAGCAATTCGGCTGATGTGAGTTTGGAATCAGGTAACACTCTTAGGTCAAGAGTATTTTTATGGATGAAGGCCACACCGCCGCCTTTGGAAGAGGCGGTGGAGCGGTCACATCGTGTGATGCCGTAGTTCGGCGGTAGGGCTAACGCTAGTAAGGGGCCAGATGCGGCATGAAGCCATGTTTCGGAGATAGCTATGAAGTCAAGGTCAGACGTGGTGATGAGGTCAGCTATGTCAAGTGCGTGTGCAGTGAGGGATCTAGCATTAATAAGGGCACCTTTGAATATGGGCAGTTTAACCTCGGTGGTGGTGGGTTTGCATGCGGTGGCAGTTGACAGAGATCCAGGAGAAAGGGGGGTTTGTTTCCTGGTGATGTGACGGATGTGGCGCAGGCGTAGGCGGAATCTGGTGCCTAGTCTCTTATTTCTAAGAGAGAGGGGGCAGGGTTGGTTAGGTGTAGGTTTCCTAGCAAAGTGATCCAGCCATAAAGCTGGGTCGTTGAGGTATTGGTTGGTATGGCCTACAGCGGGTGCTGCCGGGCTCATTCTAGGTGACACGAGAGGTCGTGGGGGTGCCATGCTGGTAGAAGGCTGGTCCATTTTAACCCAGAGTGTGGAGGTTGCTACCGTAGGAAGCTGGAGAACTTGGGCAAGTCGAAGGGATAGTGTGTAGAGTAATGGAAGGAGTACACTGACGTGCATGATGACAGTCCTGGTCACCTAGGTGAGAGAGGAGAGCTAGGTGGCACAACAACCATGTACATAGACAGGGGCCACCTAAGATCAAATTGGCAGTGAAAGGCAAGGGCCATAAGACTAAAGGCACAACATAATCAGGGCAAAACACAATCAGTTGTGGTCTATTGGCGACCATAAGGCACAACACAATGTAAGCAAGCAATGTAAGTGGCAGCTTCAGGTGACATCTTCATATTCTAATCCCTAAATACGTATATATCTACAGTCCATAAATACTAGTTTGAGCTGCCATTACCTTCTAATAATGAAGAATCTGGAGCGGAAAGGGCAAAGTTCCTGGACCCTGGCTCCTATGGCTCCAAACAGGCACCCAACAGGCCTTAGTATGGCCTTTGTTGTGGCCGGCGTTTCCGCCTGCCGGCGGATGCAGGCCGAAGAAAAGTAAAGATGCGGCCTTGTTGTGGCGCCGCGATGCGCCCGGAATTGCGGGGTCAGGCGCTCCGTTAGGACAAGGTCAGGCAGGCCTTGCTCCGAGTGCCCGCCTCCTGGAGCTGGATTCTGGCTTCGGGGGGGGGTGCGAGGGGCTCCTGCCCTCTACCCTTGCTGCAGGCAAGTGGAATGGGGCTCAAGGGCACCCAACAGGCCTTAGTATGGCCTTTGTTGTGGCCGGCGTTTCCGCCTGCCGGCGGATGCAGGCCGAAGAAAAGTAAAGATGCGGCCTCGTTGTGGCGCCGCGATGCGCCCGGAATTGCGGGGTCAGGCGCTCCGTTAGGACAAGGTCAGGCAGGCCTTGCTCCGAGTGCCCGCCTCCTGGAGCTGGATTCTGGCTTCGGGGGGGGTGCGAGGGGCTCCTGCCCTCTACCCTTGCTGCAGGTAAGTGGAATGGGGCTCAAGGGCACCCAACAGGCCTTAGTATGGCCTTTGTTGTGGCCGGCGTTTCCGCCTGCCGGCGGATGCAGGCCGAAGAAAAGTAAAGATGTGGCCTCGTTGTGGCGCCGCGATGCGCCCGGAATTGCGGGGTCAGGCGCTCCGTTAGGACAAGGTCAGGCAGGCCTTGCTCCGAGTGCCCGCCTCCTGGAGCTGGATTCTGGCTTCGGGGGGGGTGCGAGGGGCTCCTGCCCTCTACCCTTGCTGCAGGCAAGTGGAATGGGGCTCAAGGGCACCCAACAGGCCTTAGTATGGCCTTTGTTGTGGCCGGCGTTTCCGCCTGCCGGCGGATGCAGGCCGAAGAAAAGTAAAGATGCGGCCTCGTTGTGGCGCCGCGATGCGCCCGGAATTGCGGGGTCAGGCGCTCCGTTAGGACAAGGTCAGGCAGGCCTTGCTCCGAGTGCCCGCCTCCTGGAGCTGGATTCTGGCTTCGGGGGGGAGGTGCGAGGGGCTCCTGCCCTCTACCCTTGCTGCAGGCAAGTGGAATGGGGCTCAAGGGCACCCAACAGGCCTTAGTATGGCCTTTGTTGTGGCCGGCGTTTCCGCCTGCCGGCGGATGCAGGCCGAAGAAAAGTAAAGATGCAGCCTCGTTGTGGCGCCGCGATGCGCCCGGAATTGCGGGGTCAGGTGCTCCGTTAGGACAAGGTCAGGCAGGCCTTGCTCCGAGTGCCCGCCTCCTGGAGCTGGATTCTGGCTTCGGGGGGGGGGTGCGAGGGGCTCCTGCCCTCTACCCTTGCTGCAGGCTCTAACTTCCTCCTTGCGGGATAGGTAGGAGTTCAGCCGGATTAAGAACACAACACCTCTTCATTTGGATGTGAGGAGCAAACAAGATCAATTCATATCTTGTCAACCGTGTGGAAGTGCGTTGTTGAGTTTGGGTTCGGTTCAGTAGAACATTTACAGAGTCAGGCATCATTAGGGTTAGATCATGGCCTAGGACCATTTCCTCACTCTGTTTTACAGACGCAACAGCAGCAGCGACAGCTCGCAAACATCTTGGCAAAGCGCATGCTACAGGATCAAGGGCGGAAGAATAGTAACTGCACAGCCTATTCTTCCCTCCATGTTCCTGCATTAATACAGCCAAAGCACATCCATCACATTCATGCACAAACAACACAAAGGCCTTTTCATAGTTTGGTGTGCCCAAAACTGGTGCCGAGCATAATTAAGTCTTGAGCAAGTCAAACGATTGCTTGTGTTCCACGTTGCACGGCAATGGTGAAGAAATGCCCTTCTTCGTCAAGGCCAACATCGGTTTGAACACTAGTGAGAAGTTTGGGATACACAACCTACAGTAAGAAGCCATACCTATCAAGGCTCTAACTTCCTTCTGCGTATTTGGGACAGACATGCCAGAAATGTGTTTTATACGTTCAGGTTTCAATCTTCTTCCCTCCTTTGACAGGAGATAGCCTAATTAGGCGACCTCCTGACAACAATATTGAAACTTTTTAAGCAAAGCTTTGTGACCATGTTTAGATAGATGTATAAGCAACAACCCAGTGCTCTCCTTACAGGCGCTCTCAGAGTCAGCAGCTAAAAGCAGATCATCAACATACTGAAGCAATGTACAAGTAGAGGACAATTCAAGGGTATCAAGGTGTTCTTTCAAAGCCCTACTGTGGATGCTAGGACTCTCTGTGTACCCTTGAGGTGCATGAGTAAATGTGAACGAGCGTCCCCCTAAGGTGAACGCAAACAAGTATCTACTGTCCTTGTGTATACGAATACTAAAGAAAGCATTCTTCAGATCCACAACACTAAAGTAGGTAGCAGTAGCTGGAATCATGGTCAATATTGTCGTCACATCAGACACAATTGGAAATTGTGGAGCAACGACTTTATTAATGGTACGTTAATCAATTATGAAACGGAATGGAATTGCATTATCGCCTTTTTTGTACACGGGTAAAAATGGACTATTGCACAAGCTTCCTGAAATTTCCTCAAACACCCTGCGATGCACAAAATCGGAAACAATGCATTTCAAAGCTCACTCGCCCTCAAATGAAATCTTATACTGTGGAATGTGTGGCAGCTCAATTCCATGTTTCAAGACTATCTTAACAGGCTCAATTTGTAAACACCGACATCATTGTTGTCAACTGCCCATAAGCACTCTGGTACATCATTGAATTCTGACGGCAAAGGTCTGGTTAAGAATTGAGAGACAGAAAGTTGCCATGGTGAAATCATTAAACGCACTCTGTCAGAAGAACAATGAGTTACCGCATTTAATTCTTTCAATAGATTCAACCCCATCAAATTCTCTCCACAATTCGAAGTCAACAGAAATGGACTGTGGTCCGTTAAGGGACCCTTAGAAATTGGTACCAGCGAAGAAACTGGAGAAACAACTTGTGCCAGAAAACCCTACAGAAACATTTGTTTGCCCTGACAGTGGAATGTTTGGAACCCGAGAATGATCAATGGAACACTTCTGTGCTCCAGTATCTATCAAAAACTGATGTTTCCTATTTCCCACTATCATTTCAACGTAGGGACCTTTCTGATTGACGGGAATAGGTGTAGGTTCCAAACCCTGCTTCGGGCAATCCTAACGAAACAGAATATCATCAAAAGGAAGCTCTTCATATAGATATGCAGCAGAAGGATGATCAAATATGTTCCTAGTATCCACACTCCTGATTATCCTGTGAAAAAGGTTGCTGAGGATCCTGTGCAAACTGACCTCTACCAGGGCCCCCTACACCCGGGCGACCTCTGGATCATCTACCCATATTCCCAAATGTGATATTTGACCTCTGTCGAAGGACGGGGCATTGTGTGCACCAATGACCCTCTTGTCGACAATAGGCACACTGGTTAATGTTCACAGGACCCAAGGGCACATTCCCTTGTGGAACAGACTGACCTCTAATCTGCAAACTACCCCCTCTGGGGCCTCTAACAATTTGCTGTAATAATACTTTAGTCTTTAAATCACCTTTTCGTTTTTCAACTCTATCTTTTTCATTCTTGACACGATTCTCGTAGTACTGAGCCATGTGCAGTACTTCTGATTGGGACTTCGCCTGCCAAGCACTCTCAGAAGACATAATTTGTGACTGGATGTCAGGCAGCAATCCACGCACATATTTGTCCACAAATAACCTTTTCCCAGACTCTGTGCCTAAGTCTTGTCCGCTGAAATCATAGAATACCTGTTCGAACTGATTAAAGAACTCGGTAGCACCCTCAGACCTCCTTGGACACAGGTCGTAAGCTTGTCCCAAATAATTCTTTTTTCAGGAATTATGGTTTTCAATGTTGCAATGATTCTATCAGGCAAAGTTAGTATCACCTGGGACGGTCTTTCACCAGCTGGCCTTTCTCCATCGAGTCTAGTTATGTTAGCCCATGTATCTCCCAATCCTGGCACGTTGTCTATAGTTCTAACTTGTTTCCACAAATCTACGAGCAGGAGTACAGGAAATACCAAATCAATATCACCTAGGGTGAAAACTGAGGACTGCAAGACAGACTCTATTTCTTTATAGAATCCTGTCGGATTTTTCCTAATATCAGGAATAGCTTGTCTAATAGTATTCACTTCCTGTCTTGAGAACAGGATGTGAACAAACTGATACATAATGTGCAGGAATGCTCACAGCAACTGCATTTGTTGCAGGATCAGCATCAATCTCAACCTTCTGGACAAATGTCAGAGGAACCTCTCTCATAGGCAACTGAGAAATAGGCAACTCCGAACGCTTATTAAGCAACAGAGCTAAGTCGTGCGCTAAAGCAGTCAAAGAAGTGTCAAGTGAAAAAGCTCTCTTATAAAAACTCTAACTCCGTGGGACAACTATTTTTTCTCTTCACACAATCATCCTGTAGGTACTCTATCATTACCTTTATCACTTTCATCTGCATTTCTGGCGTATACTGACTGTATGTGTCATATACCTGAACTGGAGTTATCGACATATCTGAAATCCATCTAAGCGCGTCTTTCGTACAAATTCGTGCTTCCTCAGACTTCGGTTTTCGACAAGGAACCGTTTCTGTACATATATACTTTTCCCCTCGTCATCCTCATTCTGTAACCTTTCCAACTCCTTTCTATACGCAAATAACCTCTCGACATGCTCATTTACTTTCTCCACAGTGTTTCTTGAAAATGCTAAAGTATTTAGATCCTTAATCCTTGCGGGAGATCTATATTATTTAATTTGCCCCACATTACACATGAATGAATCCCTAAACCTTCAATAAAAACATTTTTCTCAGGAAAATTATCCATATTAAAAAGTGTGACAAAAACGTAAGTTTGATCATCTCTCTCCATACAATTCTTAGCCTATGCAATCAAATCCCGTTTCTTCTCTGGCGGTACAGTATTGCGAGTGACAACCCTTGACCCCTCACCCTGATCGACTGACTACAAGCGGTACAGGACCACTTGGAAGAGGGGGAGCAGGAAAATTCAATGGAGGTACTGTTACTGGTGCAATAGGAAAGGGTGGAGGAACAGGTGGAAGAACAACGAATGGAGGAAGAGGAACATTAGGAGGAGTGGGAACAACAGGAACAACAGCAGGAAGAGCAGGAATAACAGCAGGAAGAGGCAAAGCAGCAGGAAGAGGGACATACAGAGGTGGCGCAGAGGCACCCGACCTTCGTTCATTTAACAATTTGTCTGTGAATTCGTCGGAAACATGAAGGTCTTTAGAAGGATACATTTTCTGAATTCCAAGTGAGAAAGCCCTATCCATATTCCTAGTCAACTCAGAATGTTTATCTTGGTCATACAATAATGCTTTTTCAGCGTTCGTTTTATGACGGCGCGCATGTTTTTCTCTACTCTTAAGTTGCTGCAGCGCTTCTTTTTTCTAATTCTGCAAAACATCGAATGCTGAGATCTAGCCTTTTTTTAACAGAATTGACTATAAATACTCAATACGAGGGATTTCAAAACTACCATTGATTGGCCACTGAAGTTCGGAGGCATGTCTCGTTTGTCTGTGCCAAATATCATTAAACACTATGCTTCCAATACCATGCTTACAGTATATAGTACATGCCGGCGACCCCTCCTACATTCCAAAAATTGTCTATCGCTGCGGAACAAGCAGCGATAGACAATTTTTGTCTCTGAAGCAGGTAGACAATTTCCCAGGCATATCAAATTATTGGTGTTACCTGGTCAATAATTGTGTCTGCAGATACAATATGCCAAAATCAAATTATCAGGATATTTAAGAATCAGTTCACGACTCACCTGATCAATCCTAAGGAGGTCCGATCGGATTACAAATAATCTTACCTAACTAATCTTACCTGGTGTTTGGTGATTTCACAAATCTGCCCGCCTCGATAAGTGGACCCTCGTCAAGATGCCGTCTCGGACCACAAGCTAATCGTCCATGGATCGGGTTGTGCAGCGCTGCTGAGGTGTCGCGTCTCGTTCAGAAGGGGCCCCTTATTTTGTCCCACCGTCCGATTCCGGTCCGATAGTGCGCGTCAACCTTCGACAATCTGGCATCAATCTGGAGGGTCCCTATTCGGGCGCCAACTGTGATAACAAAATCAAAATATTGAGACTGAGTACCCCAAAAGGAAATACACTGAACACGGGTTACAAAGGAACATACAAAGATCTTTTTATTTTATACTGAACAGTTTTCCAAGAAAAGTAAAAGATAGCTATCGGCCCTCTGTACAATACAATGAACTCCAGCGTGGTTCAGTGTGCTTAGTGAGGGACGCTGTACATTAGAATTCGTTGCTCTTTTATACCATTTGCGAACATGATGTCCAACACTACTTCGGATTAATATTCCTCTAATACATTACTGATCTAGGGTTCATGCCGAGTTCGCACCACTATATGCATAAAGATTTTCCATTAATACAATCGCCAACAAGCCCACACAGTAACAGTGCATTTTAGGATTTCTCATAAAGGTCTTCTCAAACATTAATACAATGTAGTTAAACAAGTGTTTTTAGTTCAGTATTTGGATACATTGTTCTTAACATATGCTCGCTGATTAGTTTCATTGGCACGAGTAATCCTTTACACACAGGTCAACGAAGGACAGGGTCTCAGTTCATGACCCCAACAAGTGGCCTGCAGGCAAATTACATATTAATTGCACACATAGGTCAAGACGGCCATGTTGTATTTCGGAATGACATCGTCCACCATTTTAACTCACAGGGTGACTTTACAGAGAGAACCTAAAATGGCGGATTTGACCTAAAATGGCAGCTTACATTGATTCTAAGTTTAGGATCTTCGTAACACGGTTTTTCTTCGCAAGTGGCTTATAAGCAGCTTGGCGTAGGCCAATATACATATATTCATTGCAATAGGAGGTACGATATAATTTCCCATTTGACAAATCCAACTGGAAGGTGAACCTAGTACTGGCAGAAACATCTTTTAACAACAAGGTTCATACCGCCACCAGTCTCAGCCCATTCTACTGTTCTTCCGGACAACATCCTAACTTGGTACCTTTTCGTCCTGTGCAGCCCAGTGCCATTCCGTCTGCCGATCAGTTGATCATCGCGATCCAGAAACAACACGACTTGGCATGCAGTACCCTTGCAGAGGCACAGGAGTGTATGAAGAAACAGGCTGACAAAGTGCAGACCCCTGAACCTGATTTTCAAGAAGGGGATTTGGTCTGGTTATCCTCTAAAAATCTCCCTGTCCGTAACCGGCCCAATAAACTGGCTCCTAGCTATTTCGGGCTATTCAAGATCACTAAACGCTTGTCCCCAGTTGCCTTTCGCTTACAGTTGCCCCAGTCCTGGCGAGTACACCCGGTTTTTCACGTATCCCTCTTGAAGCCATATGTGACTGACACCTATGGGCGTTCCTTTTCCCATCCTACCTCCATTAATTTACGGGGGTTCCCGAATTCGAAGTCCAGGAGATATGTGATTTGCGCATAAGGCGGGGGGTGCTCCAGTTCCTGATGGACTGGAAGGGTTACCCTGCTTGTGATCGCACTTGGGAACCACACAGTAAGGTGCACACTCCCCGTCCAGTTTGCGACTCCTATCTCCGCTTCCCTTGGAAGCCTGGGCCCGAGTCTTTCTCGGAGGGGGTATAGTGTCACGCCAATTACATGGGTTTCGGGGTGCGCCGGCCGATTCTGGCACGCCCCGTCTTGGCGGATCTACCCGTTATTCAGGCTGGGGGGGTCCCGGCGCTTGGCGGTCTGTGCCGCTTCCAGGTTTCCCGATCACGGGGGACTGAGCATGCCTTGTTCTGGGGACACCAGCACCCAGGAACAGCATGGCTTGCGTTCCAAGCCTCCCGGGTGCTGGCTGCCCTTTATTAGGGGCCGGTCTATATGAACAAACGGCGTCTCAAGGCGGTTTGTTTCCGGATCATTTCTTCGCCTAAATTAGCTCCTTGAGCTGCCTCCAGTTTCCTTGACCCTGACCCATCCTTTGGTTCCTTCCTTTCTGGCTCTTGGCATCTCTTCCTGGTTGTTCCCTGGCCTTGGGCTGACCTTCCCTGCTCTCCTGTTCCTTGGGCAGGGTTCCCCTACCTGGTTCACCTCTGGGTCTCCTGCTTCCTGATTCCCTCCCTGGCCACCTAGGGGTCTTGTGCCGGAACTCCTACTTCTGCCTGGGGATCCTGATTTAGGGTTTCACCTGTCATTCTGTTTTACCCTCAAGTTCTTGGGTCCTTGTTCCTGGTTAGTCTTCTACCTCCTTGGTTCTGTGTCTGGCCGCCTGCCTCTGCCTGGGTACTCTGCCTTGTGGACTTGTCACCGTCTTCAGTCTGCTTCCTAGGTGAAGATCCTTCTGTCACGGGCTCACTGGATTCCAAAATCAGATCATCGCTTCAAGTGAAGTTACGCCTTCCCTGTCAGTGCTTGCATTGTCTTGATGCCACGTAAATCAGGGGTGTGCTCCCCGTGGCATTGGGAGTCAGTTCACCTCTCACCCGGTGTTCTCACGGGTGGGTGTTGGGCCGGTGTCTCACGTCACACAATCATCTGTAGGTCCTCCGACAGCCTGGCTACTTCAACACGACCATCGATGGAAAGTTCAGGTACTGTGCACACTCAAGACGCTTTTCTTAACAGTAGATAAACCCCCTATTTGCCCACCTATTTATATTAACAACCTCGTTGATAAAGAAACGCCTGATTTAGATACTAAAAATGAATTTCCATATGGCATTAGACCGGGACACTGCTAAATAAAGTGCCAGTTGTTCAGTGCGTCTTGAACCAAATCAATGGTGCTAATCATTATTAGCAATTTGAAGTTCAAATCTGAGATGCCTCATTAATAATGTTGCCTAGCCACCAAAAATGCACGAGATGGGCTTGTCAATATGGACGGATTAGTTTAAAATAACAAGCTTGAATTACTACGTGAAAGATCACATTGCACAAACAGTTATCTATAGTTGGACAATCATGTATCCAACATAATAGATGTGACACATTCACCCGGACCTGCCACAAACTTGCACCTAGCCACAGGTTTATACTGTACGTCAAAACTATGGTCACATTAAGACAGTAAATCAGGACACTGGCAATTAAAATAAATCCAGAATGAGCCAGGGTGTGCAAATATAAGCTGAGGTGGGCCGTAAACAACCATTAGGTCACACTAAGGTCCTACTGCGAGGCCAATAAATGCCTGTTGAACTATTAATTCCTAGATATATTATAAATATAAACCCTTGCCAGGAAAAAAGGCACCAATTGTTTAAATATGCACAGACATAGCAGATTGTTACTAAAGTACATACATCACATATTATAAATCAAATACAGGTCTACATTGGATGCAACATGGGTCTATTTCATAAAAAAAACGAAAATGTATGATCAGTGTTAAGGCCCCCTTGCAATTATCCTATATTGACAGATAAGTCTAGCCTCCAGCTGTCTAAGCTTGAGTTCAAGGATGCCCCCTACAGGTGGTAAATTAACCTTGGCCATTCCCACATACTTGATGTCCTTCTTTTGAATCCATTTTATGGGCATTTTGCCAGTGTTTGGCTAGTGGATATTTGGCTCCTTCATTAGCAATGGTTGACAAGTGCTCTCTAATCCTGATTTTGAGAGGTAGAATTGTGCTCCCAATATAGTGTAAGCCACACACACATGTAATCCGATACACAACACATTTAGAGTTACAGTTGATAAAGGATTTAATATAAACATTTCCTAGTGACCCAAAGTCTACAGTTGAGGTTTCCAAAGCATGTGTGCACATGGTGCAACATCCACATTTGTAGAATCCATTCTTCTTACGTGCATGCAGCCAAGTTTGGCTTTGGATTGGATTTGGCATAAATGAGGGACATAGGATATTCTTAAGTGTAGCTGCTTTACTGTAAACAATGCTGGGGTTTTATGTCTAGCCATTTTTTTAGATCTTGATCCAGCTGGAGTAAAAGCCAGTGTTTTCGAATAATATTGTTGATTTTTTGACTATCAACATTGTATCGAGTGATAGCCTAAGTTTATTAGATTGTGTAATAGGGGTCCATATTTTCGGGACAAGTAGATCAACTCTCTTCATACCCATCACATCATTCTCTGTGCTTGAACTAGGGTTTTCTTGTTATATCCTCTTTCACAAAATCTTTGCTTGATCAAAATGCTCACTCTCACTTTATTTGTGGTGGTCAATGGACATGCATAGGGCTTTGACATCAAGGGTGATCAATACGAGATTTGGATCGAAAGCCAGGTTCTCAAATATCTGCAAGATATGCATAGTGTCTCTTACATAGGTCGGGTCTGAACAACCAATGATAACAAACATTTGTTAATATAGATGGAAATTGGTTCAATAATGACCCCTCGCCCACTAACAATTGGCCGTCCTTCTGGAATGTTCTCAAATGCTTTGTGAATCCATTGAATGTAACTCCTGCAACAATTACTTTTACCATTATTCCCATGTTGCGATAATTCATGGAACAGACAAGCTTTTAAGGTACAATAACTAACCAGCCCAAATGGGCAGAGATGATGTGACACACCACTCTAACTGCCATATAACCCAATCTTACCCACTAAAACCAGTAACTCATATTGTTCTCTTGTTTGATTGTCTTTATCTCTCCCTGTCTATGTGTATGTATGTCCTATTCACTCTTGCATTGTTGAATTGGCATTGACCGGTTTTTATACTGTATTGATGAATCTCGTTTTTGAAATGACTAATGAATAACGTTGTGCACCTGTATATGACAAAATGACCATTGTATACACCATCCCATGTGCTATTGGGTTGTGCCACACTTACCTTCGGGTACCTTTGTTCGCAACCACTATTTGACTAACTGTGTAACAAATTTGTGATGTAACAAATAAGTTTAAGAAGAACAGCACAGCTCGAAACACATGTTAGTCTGACCTTGAGTTGAATAAATTACATGCAATTAAGAATGAATCACCTAGAAATTGGGGGTCATTCCGAGTATGGCGGTAAGTAAATGTCATTACCGACATGGAGCAAATACTGTGTCTGTGTAGGTAACAGCCCGCTAATAGAGGGCTATTACGACTTCTCAGACACGAGCTTTGCGCCATGCCGGTAAGGGGATTACCGCCATGCCGTAAAAGGCCCTTAGCAGCATCATTGAAAGCACAGTTTGCACTACCGGCATGAATCAATGCGCCATTAGCGGTCACTAATAGCGCTAATAATGGTCACCATAAAAAAGCGGAACCGGAAGTAGCGCCATTGCACAGGAACTGGAAGGAGCACGGGGGCCATCGTTAAAAACACAATCCATTGCCATACTCAGCAGCCAGGACCTGTAGGATACTGCTGTGTGAGAAATCCTAATCACTACAATACCACAATGCCCAAGGCTGTGAAGAAGGGTGCCTCCCGCCAGCGTAAGGAGCGCTTTAATGAAGATGAGCTGACCATGCTAGCGGCGACCCTGGAATAAAATGCAGATGTTGTTTTTGGCCAGAGCCTCAAGAGGGAGTCCATAATCCGTAAGAAAGAGATCTGGGCACTGGTGGCGCAAAAAGTAAGTGCGGTCGGTAATACCCCCCGCACAATAAAGGACTGCAGGAAGAGGTGGGATGACTTGCGCCTGCTGATCTGCAATATCCTCTCGGCCAACAGGAGCCAGGCCATGTCAACTGGCGGGGGAGCAAGCTCTCCCATTAAGCTGTCCCAGTGGGAGGACATCTGTGTGAGCCTGATTGGCATGGAGGCCTTAGAAGAAGTTGGAGACATGGAGTGTGGTGCCAGGACATCGGTGGATGGAGGTGAGTGTCCTAAGAATACACTGTAATGCAGAGTCTGATGAAAGTCCACCAATATGTCTGTCCAAAGAGGCAAGCCATGGCCCAATAAACACACATTCCCAGGAAAGTTGTTGGACGCAGCACAGACACATGCAGTTGCCTGCAGCAAGGCAATGCTGTACCTAACACAAACCACACAAAGATGTAAATGGCATAAGTCACACTGCATGCAGGCCCCAACAAATATGCATGTCACATACCATACGTCTGCCCCAACATGAGTGACCCTGACGTATGCTTGCATTACCCACCCATGTAGCAAGCAACGTGATCATCCAAACTCAAATGGGTATTACCCTCAATTGTGTAGATGAGCAATTATACAAATGTATGCATGATGCCTATCAAACCATCACTCATGCCGTCCCTCTCTTCCACCCCCACAGGCTCAGACCATGACAGCGAGGCGCAGGATGAACCCCCACAGCCAACCACACCCCGGATGAGGACCCGGGATGAGGCCAACAGGCCTTCAACCTCAAAGGCCCAACACAAGGCCCGCCATGCACCACCAAGGAAACCACCTAAAGATGCCACAGCACTGGTGCCGCCAAGGGCCATCGAGACAGAAGCTGCAATCCCTGACACACTGCCACAGGACACAGCTGAGGCTCTACACTCAGCAGAGTCCAGTTCATTCGGGGAGGCGGCAGCCACAGCACCCCTGGCTGAGGAGGAGGTGCAGGAAGAGGTGTGGGTGCCCGTGGAGGACAAATCCTCTGAACCGCCCCACACACCAAGTCCAGCACCATCCCCCCAGATCACATCTTTAGAGTCTGACCACACCACCACCCGGAGTAGTCTGGGGGGGGAGTATAATCAAGGGGCCATGAGTCCCATACTGGAGCCCATTGAAGCCGAACATGACACCCAAGCACCGCCCACCTCCACAGGTGCACCGGCGGGGCATCAGCATCATGAGGAGATGATTGGCCTTGTGTGTCAATTTGTGGATGACAATGCCCAATCAAGGCTTGAGTGGCGTGAAAACACCGATTGCATTCAAAACCACCAACGTTGCTAATGTGACGTGATCGTTACAATTAAAACCGAAAAACCCCAGCAATTCACCAGTTATGGTAAGCTAAGCAACCACATCTCCCACCACTACCATGCACTGCTACGTCTAACACCCAGGACATGAAAGATGACATCACAAATGTCATTGATGACATCACTGATGACATCACATATCTGGGCCACTTGGTTTTGTGTTTAATGACATGTTTAGTTTAGTTTTTTGTTTTTACTGACAATGAGAATTTCCTAAATGTAAAAGGTGCTATATATCTACACATGAACATATTCATATGTTCTTAAAGTACTTACCTTGCAATTTAATCTGAGCTCATAGAGCACATATATGGGGCAATAAGAACACCTCCAACACACAATTAAAGTGTGTACATGATGATTACCTTTAGTGTTATTGTCATTTTTTGGTTGGTGCTGTTGTTTCTTTCTTCCTTACTTTAGCTTCCCTGTATGTGTCTCTAATGTGTATGCATTGTGCGTTTTTATATGTATTTTTTCTACTAACACAAATGTGTGGTAAATGTGCAATTGTTACCTATCTATTCCATGTCTAACATTACTCAAAACTCTCATAAGGTAGCATTTATTATTGTACTATCGGAAATTACTTGGTTACAAATATTGTACTTCTATGGTGCATGCTGCAAACATTGCCTATATGTATGTATGATTAGGTTCCTCTATTAAAAACAACACTAGAATATAATGATTTGTGTACATGAGTACATTCTTTCATACATTAAATAGTTCATGATAGGTCTCCCAATCACCCCTAACATCTTGTTTCCAATATTATAAACTCAGCCCCTTCTAGGGACTGTTTATTAAAATGTATGTAATGTGTGATGTCATCAGTGATGTCATCAACAACATTTGTGATGTCATCTTTCATGCCCTGGGTTTTAGTCTTAGCAGTGCACGGTAGTGGTGCGGGTTGAGGTTGCTTAGCTTACCATAACTGGTGAATTGCTGGGGTTTTTCGGTTTTAATTGTAACGATCACGTCACATTAGCAACGTTTTTCAATTCCATTTTGTAGGTTTTTATTATTGCAATTTAACCATAACATCCCTTTAAAAAAGGTTTTTCACAGACTTTCATAGATTTTTATTAGTGCAACTTAACCATAACGTCCCTTTAAAAAAGTTTTTCAGTGAATTTCATGTGTTTTTACCAGTGCACATTTAATTTCCTACAACTTACCAATATCATACTTAACATTGTTGTCCAATGTACACCTTTAAACTCTGCCATTTCCCACCTTCTAGCATTATTTTTGACACTTCTATACTCTTTTTGCAACTTTTTCCACAATTTTAGCATTCTTCAACGTTGGCGAACATCTGATGTGATGGCAGACTTTTCAGACAGTGTTATAAGACCATACGCTCACTGTGAAAATTCAGACCATTTCTGATAGTAAGGTGGATGATTTTGAAACCCGTAGTACGCTGGTGAGATAATCTGGCAGTAAGGTGGAAGCAGTAAGGTGGAGGTCACACAATTACCAACTATTTACTGCCACTTTTTGCCATACAAGCATACTCCTAATGGTGCCCATTACGTTTCGATTTAACAATTTGTATCTCACCAATTAATACACTAATGTTGTGCACGTGTGACATTTCTCGTGTAAATCAAGTAGTACAAAGATTAAACCTTTACTAATGGGCCTAGCCAAGCTGGCTTTTTCTGGTGCACAATCGGTTTTCTAGCTATTTATTAGCACATGTAGGTGGATATGTGTGTGTGCAGAAGTACAATCCAAAAAGGTTTGGTGGTTCTACATGTTCTTGATGTCTGTATTGCAAAATATGCCAGAATGGCACTATAAAACACTTCCTCAAGTGGACTATGCCTTAAAATATCGCAATATGGACCTGTAAAATAATTTCCTGATGCCAACAATATATGACAGATTGCCAATTTATAGTACATGTTCATGAGGCCTTCATCCACAATATATTCCAGCATGGCACTGTAAAGCAATTGATCATCATTGGTATGCCGTGTTGTGGGAAATGCCACTGCAAAACACTTAAATGATGGAGCCACTATTATATGCCACTGATTTCACTATGAAGTAAGTGGTGATGATGCCTGCGTCTACAATATATGCCAACATCGCCGTGTAAATCACTGGACCATGCTGTCTGTGCTAAATAAAAAACAGTATTGGCACTGTACAACACTCACTCACATGCAGTCACACAGTCCATTTTTCTTGCACATCTCGGGAGGATAGCTCAGGAGCAACGCGCTCGACTTGACACTGAGTACCACAGGTTTGAATCCCGTGTCCACGCTCCAAACGTCTGGGTATTAAGTGGGTTATACATGTCCATATATCATTATATTTTATTCAATCACACACACACCACATTTTAAATACAATTGCAGACATTTTAAAACAAAAAACACCTTTTTACCTCGTCAAACTGCCTTCATTCTCCTCTCCAGGAAACAGATTCCAGGTACATGTTTGCGGTCCAGACATCCTTAGTCTAGGAGTGAAGAGCGGTTTTCTACCACTGTGTAGCTCATACCTCCTTCCCCTGCACAGAGCATGGGGGCAACACTTGCATTTGTTTAAAACAAATTAAAACAGGCAGATTTGAGGGCTGTGGGTTCACTTGAATGTGAGAGGTGCACAAGAGTGAAAGCCTCCCTCGTCCTGCAGCTGAAGAACACCGTGAACATGTTTGTAACATGCCCAGTGAGCAGTCCGACCACGTTGGAGCCCTATAGGAATCAGAAGTGCAGGACTCAAATAAGACTGTTTGAAACCTGGAAAGTGCACACTACAAATGTTTCCACCTTAACACAAGAGAAAACAGTCTGTGTACTCCTACCAAAATATATAATGTTCCACATCACACTACTAGACAAGTAAACTGCAGTCATCATAAGCCTGCTCAGAATTCAGAACATGAAGTCCACATATAATAATTCTGAAAAGTGCAGTAAACATACCAGCTAGTTTTGCATTGACGAGATCTGATCTGCTTTAGGAAAGAATGGTCCTTATGTCAGGTCTTCCTTCATATTTAAAAGTGAAGTCCATTTAACAGTGTGGTCCGCATAACAACAGTGAACATATCCACCTACACGTCTGTTCTGCAGAAAGACTGTTAACAACCCATTCGCTATCCTGTCTTGCATAAGAAAAACTGCACATCGTTCATCACCATGACTCTCGTAAGACCATGTGTAGGCCAAATAGCAGCATGTCCTGCATAATGAAAAGTGCAGTTTATTTCAATAGATCCATCCTGTCCACAGAAACAACTTGAGAGTTCATCTGGAGACTCACTATTATATTGTCTATTGCAATTACGTGGAAACAGTGATAGATATGATATGATATTTTATTTATATCACGCTCGTACACAAGAGTTTCAGAGCACGACCAAGCAAAGGGAAGGGAACAGGGGAGAAGAAAAAAAAAACAACAACGGTCTTACTAGGCCCAATGACATTAAGAGCGCGCAAGTGCATGGGAAAGGGAAAAGGGGGAAAGTGCATTGATGGGGGGAGAAGTGGAAAATGCGAAACAGAGGAGAGAGCAGAATAAATAATAATAAATACAATAAATAAATAAATAGAGGCAATGAACAGTGGTAGTGCAGCCAGCAAGTGGCAAAGTGCAAGGTTAGTCAGAAAGCGGGTATCTGATAAGTGCAGAAGAAAAGTGGATGAGGGACTGTATGGGTACAGATACAGACCCCAGTGCAAGGGGTGACCAGGAGACAGTGCAGGTGGGTGGCAGGGTGAGCAGGTACCTGGGCCCGACGGACAGAGGGTGGCCAGGTGCACGATGCCAAGAGAGAGAGCGTACCAGCAGGGGAGAAAAGGGCCAAAGGCAGAAGTGAAGAGGAAGATCTTGAGCTGCTTCCGGAACAAGAGATGGTTCTCCTCAAGTTTCAAGGTGGCATGGAGGCTGTTTCAAAGGGGGGCCCCAGCCGAAGACATAGATCTACCCCAGGCTTGTTTCTTTGAAAAACGACTGACCCTGAGGTAGTTAGAGGTAGAGGAGCAAAGGGCTCGACAGGGGAGGTATTTACAGAGGGATAGTTGAAGGTATTTTTGATCCAGGTCGTATAAAGCCTTGTGGACAATGCAGAGAGTTTTAACTTAATCCTTGCATCCACTGGGAGCCAATGAAGGGATTACACAGCTGGAGAGATACAATCCCAGGGCTCGAGGCTAAGGACAAGTCTTGCAGTCCTGTTCTGGAATAGCTGTAAGGGGGGGAGAGTGGAGGCAGGTAGATTTAGAAAGAGGCTGTTACATTAGTCCAACCAGAGATAACCAGAGCTTGGGAGACAGTGAGCTTCTGAGGGAATGAGAGGAAATGCAGAGTACCTCTAAGGAGATGCAGTAAAATGACTTTTTTGAGACGTCAGAGATGTGTGCGTAGAAAAAAAGTGTGGAGTCAAAGATGACCCCAGGGGTTCTTAGCCTTGCTAAGAAGGAGGCTGCCCAGAGAGTGAGGGGAAAGGATGGTGAAGATGTACCAATGAGGAGGAACTCAGTCGTGTTGGAATTTAGACAAAGATGGTTGGTGGCAGACCAATTTTTAATGGCGATTAGGCAATCAGAGATGAGGGAGGGAGAGGAGGTGGGTGAGGGAAGCCTGAAAATGAGTTGGGAGTCATCAGCATGGAAATTTGAACAGAAAATGGAAATGCAATAGGCAAGATTTTTCAGGTATTGGTTGAAAAGCCAGGGCGTGAGGTTGGAGGCTTTCATAGATCAGACTTGTCTAGTGACCTCATAAGGGGAGTAAAGAGGAAAAGAGGAGAAAGAGAGAGGGGGGTAGCAGAGGGAGGGTTGTCAAGCAGAGAAGGTGAGGGGAGAGGAGAGGGAGCAGAGGAGAGGGTGGACACGATATCCTGGGTTTTACAGATAAAGTGAGAGGCCAGGGCATTGCAGAGAGCTTGGGAGGCATGAAGAGGGGTGGGGACTGCAGCAGGGTTGGCCAGCTCCTTACAGATTTTAAAGAGTTTGGCAGAGTTGTTAGACACTGCAGCGACGCAAGCTTGAATGTGGACTCTCTGCTTGGTGTGGATTATTTAAATATTTTAATAAACTAATGCACATTACCTCTCTTTTCTGCAAAATTGTCACTGAGGAAGCAACCCGCCCATTTTCAGCATAATGACTAGAGCAATTGACGTATCATACATTCCCCAAAAAATTACATATCAGAACACATATATTCCTAGCCAGCATAACAAAAAGTGCTCTGCATATATGGCCATCATCAAATGACAGTCCACAAATCTGTTCATACTATGGACAAGGGGCAGTACTTGAAACATCAGCATACTTTGTATAAGGAACAATCCACAATACAGCATGTCCATTATACCAAAACGTATAATTCCACTGGTAGACCTTCCTGCATATGAAAAGGGTCAGTACACTGATCAGATCATCCTGCAAAAGCAACAGTTATGTGGACACATACACAATTAAACATCCAACACAAAGAAAAATTAAGTCCATATATCAGCTTGATTTGCATTCGGAAAAGTGCATCAGCATAACATTACCTAAAATATGAAAATAGCCCTACATAGTAATCTATCCCAAATTTGGAAACGTGCATTTCAGTAAGTTGTGCACATAGAAAAGTGCAACCTGCAAATCAGACTTCCCTGCTGTAAAATACGTGTTTTGCACATTGCAGCTGATGTCAATTAAGGACAGATAGAGTCAAACTAGACAAAAGGAATGGGATGAACCCAGAATACCTCTACTATAGGCCTTTCACTGAGAGAGGTGAGTCACACATGCCATGGCCAGTCTGTACTTCCACTCCAGAATATGTTGCTGTTCCATAGCTCTTTTGACTGACTGGCATAAGGTTGAATTACCGTTATAGTTATCATCAGCATTTGTATACAATTATTCTGTCTACAAGACCTTTTTACATCTGAAGTAATGTGTTGAGAGTCACCATCTAAAGGACATAAAGTAGTACCATTTTCACTTCTTCCTGTGAATTGAGAGCTGAAAAAATTAGCATTCGTTGTATTTTCTATTTGGTGCGGCCACTGAAAACAGAAATACAAAGGAAAAACATGATGAGAATTCCAACATCACTTCTTGTGCTTTTCAAACATTTAACAAACATATTGGGCCTGATTCATGGAATTATTTGCCCGGAAAATAGGACACTTCCTCGTGCAAATGCATGCAAATCCGCCTTCGTGGATTCATGAAATCTAATGCTCAGTACTTTTCCTGGACTTGCGTGGAGTTTGCGCTGGCTCAGCTCTTCTGTGTGAGCTGCCGAGGGCCTTGCGCGAGACTCGAAGTAGAGCATGGACTGGGAAGGGGACGTAACACCTAAAATGGGGAAGAACTTGCAAAAAATTTCGAAAGAACTGCCTGCAGGCCATCCCTTGCACATCCACAATTGCCCAGCATGAGACATATTCATGGATTAGATTGCACAACGTGTCGGCTGGGAAATGGCCATGCAAGTCCGTCATACGATCCGCCACCTGAAGGCAGGCGTAAATACATTTGTGCTTAGGATATGTAGCACACATGCGTGGTTGTATGTCAGATTTCGGGGTGCATATACTCAATCGGGGGTTCCGATATAACTTAGGGGTGCACAAAAGCAGTTTAGAGGGGTGGAGGAACTTATTACGGGGGTTCGAACGCAGATTTCCTGAGTTATTGCTGAGTTACGATTTATTATACGCATGTTGTTGGGTTGCCGGATACTGTTACAGGGGACCGCTTGCAAGGCCCCTGAGTTGCAGGCCTGCTTACAGGGGGTTCCCACGCACTGCTTGAGGGGTACGTGGATCTGTGCCCAGAGAAGCGTGAAAAAAGATGTTCTGGCTGTTTATGCTTTGTGTGTGGGTGTGTTGGGGGCGCTCCAGGTGCGACCTGCGAATACGGTTAGTTTGCGCTGTAAATTCCATGAATAGTCATGGCACACCTTTCTTGTTCTGCACGCAGGCTCATGCAGTGTCCTTCTCTGCATGCTGCTCTTGCAGAATCTTTGCACACATTTCCATGAATCGGGCCCAGAGAGTTGCTTTGGAAGACACAGCATCAATTCAAGGCCATCAATGACATCATATGGAAAGGTTGATGTGCTAGCCTATTTAACTAATCTATTGTGCAATGTCACCTCCCATCCTCTATTGGGCTGAATGGGGATGGGGAGCCCTGTAATACTGGCACCCGCGAATTGGCAATTATCAGGCCGCAACAGTTGTAATGGCCCATTAATTGCCCATTGCGGGTGCCGGTTCCGGAGAGGAGTTTGGCAGTAGCTGTGCCTGCCATACAGGCACGGCTACCTCCAAACTCCTAATGAGGCCATTGTGTCACAAGGAAAATAGGTGTCCGACACCTCGACCTCTGCAAGTCAGACGAGGAGAGTGAATGAAGGATAGTTTGGAGTCATGTAAGGCTGCCAGGGAGGCAGTGTTAGATGGACCAAATCAGGTTTTAGTGTTAGCAAGGTGGACTAGTGGAGAAGAGCTTGCTTGAAAGCAGCCATGATAAGGGAAGTTGTGTTGCATACAGACAGAACATTCCAGAGTGCAATGTTCAGTTGATGTGTAGGAGAAGAGAGTCAAGGTGGATAGGTGTTAATGGCAATATGTTTAGCTCATCGGCTTTGAAGTAGGAGGTCCACGATATATGAGCAGGTGGGAGTTTCAAGATGTGAGTTTTTTTATATTAATAGAAAAGGAGGAAGTTGCAGCATGACTGGAGAAAGCATAGGGAGAGGTTACTAGGAAGAGCAGTGGACAGACAGTACTGCAATCAGCAAGCTAGGCGTACTCGCAGTTGCAGCAGGGAGAAAGGAAAAAGCAAAGACTCATAGACAAAGAGGCCAAGAGGCTGGTCAAAACCCATTCTTCACCCTTCACTTCTCCACTCTTATCTGGGACACTCTTGGTTGGAAGCACCTAGGGAGTCCCGAAGTGATGGCACTCACTCTTGTCACCTGATCACTTAGTCAATTAGTGGTTGGTCTCAAATGTTGTCCCTGGTGTTGCTGGGATGAGGCGATTTCTTCTTGATTGGTGTTACCAGAGGGGTCTCTCGTGGCCTTCAGCTGGAGTGTGGGCTGAATCAAGATGGACACAGGAGGTGATATAACTGATCCAAGATGGCCAGAGGAAGTGGTGACATTAATCCAAGATGGCCACAGACAGTGATGTCTCTTAAACAAGATGCCCGCTAGAAGTGATGTTAAAGGCAGAAAGTACAGCCACAAACCAGAAGTGATGACACACTTTCTCGCCACTTGTAGCCTAGTCCATCAGTGCTTGGTGTCTGATTTTATTATCTGGCAATACAGGCAGTATGAACCAGAATGATGCAACATTTGCTCCCTCTGGCTACTAACAACAAATATGTGCAATGCAAAAGGTGTTGGGATTGAAAGAGTTTTCTTTTAGCGTTTGAATAATTGCTACAAAGAAATATGTTGTGCAGGTATTATACAGATAATAAGTTGAAGAGTTGTATCTTGTTTGGGGTGCTGGGAACTAACAGTGAAGTTCACCTTTTCACACATGTATAACTGTAAATTCTGGTTCTGCTGGATGACTGAATTATAAAGCCCCATAAACCTTACAGATTAATGTGCGCCAGATATGCTGCTTTTATATGATTACTGTGGGTCCCAACGCAACAGCAGCACACTCTCCCTGTGTTACCCTCATCTCCTCCCCAACTAAAAAGTTGATAAAGGCATGGTCCACCAATGAATCCAGTTCAGAAGTATGTGACCTTTGTCTCTTCCAATGTTTTGGAGACCATCTCCCATTAGCCCTAGCTAATACAGTCAATGATGATGGATCGTGAGAGCTGTGGTTGGATACATCTGGAGGTCCACAGGTTGCAGATCCCTGCCCCATTGGGTGTGCAACTAAAATGCCAACCTCCTACAGTATTTCACAAATTGTCAGCAACTCCGATCCAGTGTTATCCACCGCCTATGGAAGCAAGACACCCTGCACCATCCTTTCTTCTTCCACAGTCCCCTCTGCCTTATCCTCCGGTGGTAGTGGACAACACCCTGTTGTAGTTAGCTCTTCTTCTAGGTCCATCTCATGCCCGTGTGGCAGTGGACAATATTTTCCATCCCTGCCCCCGCTCCTCCTCCTGAGTCATCCAGAAATCATTCTGTCACTGTCACCAAAATCTGGTCTGGTTGTGGGCATATGGCAACCTTTGGTGCATAACTCTAAGAGGCACACCATTATCTTCTGATACATCCATCTGGCAATCAATATCCTCACCCACGATATATCAACCTCCTACTCTTTCTCCTCCAAACCTGCCCTTCTTTATCATTTCAATGCCCTTTCTCTTAAAACGGACTAACCCACTAGCTAATAACAAGAAAGACAAGGGCAAATTAGGTCAAACCTCCACACAGGGGTCTCGGATGTACAAAGGAAGCTGACTAAAACAGAACGGATTCTCTAGTTCAGACAAACATGACCCGTTTGCTATGGGAAACAAATTAAAAAGTCACACAACAGGCCTAGTAGGAACACACACAGCTAAGTGGGATTATGATTGCAAATTGGAGATTTGTTTTAAAAAAATGTGTGAGGGTCATGCAAAGCGGAACCGGAGCAGGTAGGACATGGGAAACGTATCTGGGCATGTGAAATGAAATGTAAAACGAAACATAACAAGGGCACCAAACACACCCGCAAACAGACAACAGGGAGGCATATTATAGACAAAAAACACATACATCTAATATGCTATGAAGAAAGATATCAAAAATCCTCCAAAATCTATTAACGTCTCTCTAAAACAGACGTTTTGGGCTGCCCTGTAAACTCCTGTTCCGACAACCTAACGAAATCTGCAAACATATTTAGGAGTCTCTGAACAAGCGAGAGCAGAGTGAATCTTTCTGGATGATTTTCTGACTCTGATGTCCAGCTAAACAGGACCCCTTCACCCTGTACTTTCAGGACATGATTGGGCATCAGCATCGGCTCCCTTTGTGTCGCTTGTGATGATGATATTGCAAAATACTGCAATGCGTATTTGGTTTGATCTGCAAGCAAGGCTGGGTGGAGGCTATAATCACTGGTATCTAGGTAAGTGGTGCAGTCCACATATAAGCATATGCCTCATAAATGTAATCAGGCAACAACTATCAGCTGATTATGTCTCATTAAAAGCAACCCACACATCTGATACGATTGTCCAAAACAAAAATTGAGACTGCTTATAAGTGGCACCAATTCAATTGCATCAAAATGGGCCTCATTACGAACATGCCAGTCAGGTAACAACGGTGCTGGTAAGCCTACTGGCACCGTTATTACCGGACCGGCACACTACAAGCCTGAGTGCGGCTGCCGTCCCGGCCGCCAGGTCTGACCTGGCGGGCGGAACAGCAGCCGCTTGCAGACTTTCACTGAGGCACCAACACCGTTATTAACGGTGCCGGTGCCTCTGTGTTCCCCATTCCCATTGCGTCTTATGGATCTAAATGGGAATGGGGAATATCATTCATCTGGTGCCTGACTTCCTGGATTGGCAGGGTTAAAATCCCCTGCTCTTACCGGCAAGCCAGGCGCCGGAAAAATTCTATTTTTACGAGGAATGTGGTGTCCTCAAAGTATTCTGGGAATTTTGTGTGTGGTGTCCTCAATGTTCTTTGAATTTTGTGATCGGGCCTTAAATATAGCCTGAATTTCAAAGACTTGTAAAGCAGTCCATTTTTGGACTCCACTATACAACCGGTTGTTTTGGGTGTCTTCAGATGCATTGCAACTGTTCATGGTGTGGAGAAAAATCCTACCTAAGAATTCTACTGCTGTGTCAGTAATACAAAAGATCAATATATCTGTACTTAATGATCCTGCATTTATACAGGCCTGTCCTACCTTTTTCTAATAAGAGCTCTCCCCAAAAACGAATTACATCCATTTCGATGGGTCTGGTGAAAAGTACAACCAACTTAAGCTAAGTAGTGCTAGGTATATACTATGTAAGTTCAGTTTATTTCACATGCGATCATGTAAGCACAGGTTTTGCATTATCATAAAAATGTGCCACGTGCTATGGTCATGTAGATATGTGTCCCCTACGTCACCCTGCAGGAGCTGCTTCCTAGAATTGGTTGTGTGTTACACCCGGATTCAGAAGAACGTACAGGCTGGTAATGGCCCACCAATCGGTAGAGATGCGACTTTATTACCAACCACCAGAGCCAGCCATAGTGTAATGCCAGTAACACCCTTGCATCAATGGGAAGGGGTCGTAATGGTGATGAGGTTTTTCAATTTAGAAAACATCCGAGCGCTTGGAGCACAATGAACAAAGCACAAACAGATTTCAAACATGACAAAAAATGGCCCAAACAAATCCAAGTTGGCTGCTATTTAAGGAAAAGAGCAAAAAATAAATCTTTCCAGAGCGAAAGAGTCCTCCCTCGATATTTGTTGAGACACTGATAGAGTGGAAGAGAAGTCGAAAGGGGACGATGGATGGTAAAGAAAACGTCAGAACGTACGTTAAGAGGGTGAGAACAGCTGTCACAAGGGTCAGAGTGCAGGCTTGTGTCAGAGTAAAACTCCTGGATTTCGAGCTGTCTGATTGGTTAGGAGGCCCAGTTGCTAATTAAGCAACACGCTTCTAGGTGGTTGGTTTTATTGGACGCTAATGACTCATGGACCAAGTTATAGGCTTAACTGAAATGTGGGCTCTAAAATGAAGGGGAGCTCAGAAGTCTGGATACGTATAACGGTGGTGGGCCAGTGAGCCTACATGAAGGATGGGAATAGACGCACACTAAACTGAAACAGGACAAGTCAGAGGCGGCATGGAAAAGAGCATGCACTGTGGTGCTGATAATCTGTGTTTGAGAAGAGAACATCACTGGGAAAGAGGCCGTGGAAGAAGTCATAAGCCAGAGATGGGGAATAGTTGGCATTGGCGCAGGGGTGGCAAGAGAAGGCTTGGTAAGATGAAGAGGTAAGGTGGCGGCCGGCGTGGGTTTTGGGAGCAGGTGCCAGGGAGCACAATGAACGATGATAAAACTGAGCTTCTTATCCTAGGCACCCCTCATCAATAAACTAAGTACAAATTACTCTTCCTTCACCATAGATGGGAACTGCATACAAGTTGCCAAAGAAGTTAAAACATTAGGGATCTACCTTGATTCTACCTTATCTTTCTCCAAACAGGTAAACTCCCTAGCTTCCTCAACAGCCTACACATGTACGCTCATTAGAGCAGGGAAACAATTCCTTTCTCAGCACAGTTGTCTAACACTAGCCAGAGCCCTTATCATCTCTAAACTAGATTATTGTAACGCACTATACATAGGAGCCACTAAATCCATCATCAACAAAATCCAGATACAGCAAAATAAGGCCCTCCGAGCGGCATTGAACATCCCCAGGAGAGAACACATTACAGCAATAAGAAGGAAACACAAATGGCTCTCCACCCATGAGAAAATCAGACTCAAAACTGCATCTCTCACACACAAATCTCTACATAACAAAGCCCCTCAATACCTAAAGGACAGGTTCACTAGATCACACCCCACAAGACAAACCAGACTTGCCTACACCAATCGCCTACAAGTACCACGCTTTAAACTGACCACCATAGGCGGAGCTAGCTTCCCAGTCAAAGCTGCTCAATTGTGGAACGAATTACCCACTACCGCAAGGCTAGAATGCTCTTTTTCCAAATTCAGGCAAATTGTAATCAACTGGCTAACGACAGTAACTGCTAATTGAACCTACGATAATGCTTACGCCTGTTTGCTACACAGCATCTGCACCATACGATTGTAAACTTGTATTGTAAACTTGCACCTGTAACTGGTATTCTCTGTAACTTGTAACTGTAACCTGTAACTTATGCTCTAAGCTGTACATATTCTTACTTTCTGCGCCCTTATACCCCAGGGTCCGGTGCGCATAATAAATACTAAACAAACAAACAAACAAACAAATTGTAAAGGCTAGAGGGCTCTATGGCAATACCATGAAGTGTGGCCAGGAGCCTAACCAACATAATCAGAGGGAAGGGGAATTAATAAGAAGATAGAACATTATTATGATTGATAACTACAACATGAGTAAAGGTAAGCGAAAATGCAATCACATTATTTCTAATATCCGACACCAACATTCACGAGATTTCTAGCATGAATATGGTCTTGTTGGGGGTATTTTGTTATTCATCACTTGCCACCTGATGTCTGCACTTACCCTTGTACTTGCCACCAGCTGGCCGCATTTTTATTTATTTCTTATTATTGTTACTGTATATCCTATGCACTGCACTGCACTCTCCTCTCTCCCCCGCACTTCTCCCCTTCCCCCTCCACTGCATTTGCGCGATCTCAATGTCACCTGGCCTCGTGAGATTGTTGTCTCTGTCCTCCCCCTGTTCCTCCTCCCTTGCCTCGTTGCGCCTTGCAACACTTGTGTATAGGTGCGTTCTAAATGCCATATCATATCATATTCAATTCCTCAATTTTAGAACAAATTTGTGTTTGTACTCTGGAGAATGCTCATGAAAATTACAACACAACGGGCCTCATTATAAGGTTGCCAGTCCGGTAACAACGGTACCTGTAAGCTTGCCGGTACCATTGTTACCGGACCAGCAAACTACGAGTTCTGCTTGCAGGTTCCTTAACGCCTGCCAGGTCTGACCAGGTAGGCATACCGGCACCCATGAGCATTCCTAGAAAGATGCACCGGCACCATTCATGAATGGTGCCGGTGCATCTGGTCTCCCCATTCCCATTGAGTCCAAAGGCACTCAAATGAGAATGGGGAGTAATAATTACTGACATCTGGCAATGGGGATTTACCAGGTCCGCCGGGGCCATAATGCCTCAGTAAGTCCCCATTGCAGGGTGCTGGTAAATACATGACTCCAGCAGCTGCCGTGCCGGTCTTTACCAGCATGGCTACCGCCGGACTCATAATGAGGCCCAATAACTTTGTCATAGGAGTTCCACAAATCTACTTATTTTTAAAGAATCATTATAAGTGAATGCATTAGGCTCAGTAAGCGTAGCCTATATAACAAACTGAGAGCTGTTAACGCATCACAAACCTGTTGTCATATCACAAAAACATACACAATTTGCAGGTTTGCATGCATTGAGAACGCCTTGTATAAAATGGCATTTTGAATCTTATCAGCAAAGAACCATTTTGCGCGGTGTGGCCAACAACTGTCATTCGGGGTGATGTGGAGCTACCTTTAGTTTGCAGAAAGGTATGGGCGGATGGATTAGAGTCACAGGGACTTCTTACTCCAGTGTTGCATTTGAGTGCAGGGTGCTGAGGGGACTGCATATTTCAGTGGTCAGGTCATTCCTTGGTCCGGGTGCAACAGACAAGAAACATCTGTCCCTTCAGATGTCGTAATGTGTGCTGGATACCTCTGGTAGGATGTCATGTGAGGGGTGCTCGTGGTGATTGTGGACATGGTTTGAGCATTTTAAGACTACTGTGAGGAATACGATCAAGATATCCAGTAGTATTAGCCTGCAAAGAGAGCCATTGTCCACACTAGATAGTGTTGTGAGGTTGTGCTTTGATTTAACTAACAAGCATGTTGTAGCTCCACACAGGTCTGGAATAAGGCAGTAATGGTTTGCCTCAGCTTGGTTACAGGAGGCATTTCTAAGGAGAAGAGTGAAACGTGCTAGTTGATAGATCTAAGGTATATTCATTATGAAGTAATATTGTTATGAAATCACCCAAGGATTAGCCACCTGTTTGAATGAGCACCACAGTGGTTTACTCAGAGATTAAATGACCTAAGGCAATGGTGGGCTGTACTTTTTGTTAGAACATTTTAATTCTGGCAGTTCTCTTGCCGACAATATCATGAAAAAGGACAAAAATGGCTGTAAAAAGTCTTCTCTTCTGTCGCTGGTTAAAGGCCCTCACTTAATTTGATTCTCTAACCCAGAGCATAGAGCTATTATCACTATATAATGGCCCTTGTAATGCAGCATTAATTCTTAATGTGTGTTATGTTTACTGTAATTCATGAAGCGAAACAGATGTTACAACAAATGGTTAATATGAGACATCACAGAATACCATCGGGAGCTCTAATGAACATGCTGCATTAGAGTCCAGAGAGCAGTTATGGGGCATTGTGTGCACTCGACATCAAATGTAGGGGTAACTTGCCTGGGGGGAGGATGCTTTTAAGATAAAGAGGTGAAAAAAGTACCAAATCCGGATGGGTGATGGATGAAGTTCATTTTGAAACTACAGATGGAGAGGGTAGACACGTGGACAGGGTGTAGTCTACCAACGTTAAGGGGTTTTAGGGCAGTGGGAGTGTTTGAAAATATGAATGACAAACAGCTAGATGGTTGGCTAGACTGCCTTATATAAACACAAAGAGGTGATGGTGGGCTTGAGAAGGGTGACCATGCTTTGAGTGATGAAACAAATTACTTCAGAGGCTTGAAATAAATGGCTTGAAAACTCCAGATAAACTGACATGCCTAGGAGCAAACCCTTCAATGGGCGATGCAGTACAGGTAAGATCACAGGTTTCCTTTTTCCAGACTTGATCATGCATCAACATGACTTGACATCATCTCAATTGAGCACATCTTGATTAAAAAATAACCCCAAAAGTAGTGGCATTGTGCATATTGTCCTTCTTCAAAAGCATCATCTTGGTTAATGGTATTAGACTATGGGGTCTTACCAAGTTTGGTGGTATCTCACTGGTAATTCCGGCTGGATACCACCAAACGGTATTACTGTTTCTGCCGCCTGATATCCAGGTATTACCAGAATATGAAAAAAGCAACAGAAATACTGGTAATTCCCCATTCCATGGAGTCCCGTAAGATTCCATTGGCATTATTGTTGGTATTTACGGCACCAGTAATACTGGTGCCGGAAACACCAGCAGTTTAATGCTGACGTGGCCCTGAGTAACCTCCATTTCTTGGCTGTAGGTACGTCATGTAACCCCCACTGGCAAGCTTGTAGTTTGCCGGTCCAGAAAAGTGCCAGTAAACCTTATTACCAGCACTTTTTTTCCCAGACTGGCAAACTTATAATGAGGCCCTACATGTAAACATGATTATTTTACCCCCAAGCGATCACTCAAATTGACTCGTTGGTTAAGACATTTTAAAATCAATCATAGCCACTGCAAGCATGATTACAAAGAAATAATAGATTGTTTTCAGGAAGCCTGACCTTGTGTTGCTCAGGCCACATCTTGTCTATTAGTCAACACAATGAATGAGGCAAACTAGGAAATAGATTGAAAAAGCAAGGCATTATGCTTGACGCCTCCATTTCCTGCTCTGCCACATTTTGCAATAGTGACAAGGTGGAGGCTGACTGCCTCTTGTCTGTGAGATTTTCATGCAGGTGTAAAACGAATGGGTTCCTACAGAATCTGCCTTAATTTAGAACTTCCTAAAGGACAGGAAGAGTCCACTGAAATCAATTAATGAATGCTCCTTGCAAAGCATAACTGGCTCGCAATATTTATTTTTTTACAAGACGAAAAGGAACTGGAAAGTGTAGAGGAAAGTTTGCTTGGTTTTGTTCTTTCTTTTTACCTTTTGCCATTCAAATGTTTAAAATTGCATACAGGGGACACATCACCATGTACATGTAAGTGTGTGTGTTCCCATGCATGCAAAATGACTGTCTCTTTCCATTCACCATGGTGCCAATGATGATAACTTCAAAGTATTAAAAGAAAATAAATATCACCTTACAGCTCCTCTAAACTTTGTGGGCTTGAGGGATTTAAATTCGTCCTGCTCGGATCTTTCAAGTAGTGTGTTGAGTCTCAAGCTTCTTTGCTGCAACATTGCTCCTCTGTCATGTCATCATGTTTGACTGCATATTGTCTCCACCTTGAAGCTTTGGCCATTAGTGAGCTATCAGAATCCCTCTGGACAGCATCTTCCTGCGTTCTGTTCACAAGACAAATATCACAATTCAATTAGATTGGCCTTTGGCCTGATGCAAGACAACTCATGCATACATTATTGCCATAATTATTCAATATCTAGCAGAGATCAGCTAACGTGAAGGACATGCATCAAACATGTGCTTTAGGTAAAACAATAAGCAGCAAGGTTGTAGCTTTTCAGACACTTGTATATATAAACTACCACATAAACATCTACCCGCCTACACACATACTAGGTGTGTTCAATTGCAAAAAGTGCTGTGTTTCATGTCAATCAATGCATGTAGACAGAAAAATAGAGATACACATATTTTAATTTACAAATGTAAAACAATCAATATTTTTTTTTTAAAAAGAGATGATAAAACATCACTAACAAAAGACATCACATAAAAACAATCAGTGAAAAAATATAATTTTTCGACAATGAACAGATCAACCCTTCATTGGGCTGAACACAACCATTTTTTTTTAATATAACAGAATCATGTGGTTAGTAGGGATGTGGGGTGGTCATTTAGTTATTTCATGTATCCTCAAATCATGATGTACTTGTACTTGACTGTGTCGACACAAATTTATGTGTTTCTAGGTCCTAGATACAACAACTAGATTTAACAATCTATGGCCAAACGAATATGCTATAAGACGTTCGCTGGACCCATCTTCAGGGCGTTGTTTTGCAGAAATATCTGATTGCCTGCATAAGTAAGATATACTCCATCTCTGTGAAAAATATGTGTGCTACAAAAAAACAATATTTTCATTCTGAAAAGAGGACATACCAACATCTCTCAAAAAGGCAAAAAAAAGTCTTCTTAACATTGCGCCTTGCTTTCTCCATTTGTGGACCAAATGAAAAACAAATTCAGCCATATTTGTCTCTCCGTAATACGGGAAAAATTATTCTGGAGTTTGGATATATGTCCATGACTTTCCCAAGTCCTACTTTCATTGCAAATTGTAAAGAGATTCCAGACACATGTCCTAAACTGTTCCCTCCACAATGAATAATAGTAATGTCTAGATGACGCTGTATCACCAAAGAAGCACAGAGAGGTATCAAATCCACCCACTTCATTCCACGCACTCCATGCCAGTGCACTTCCACATGAGAGAATCCAAGATGTGCAGCAACCCCACAACGATCTGCATGCACCTCCAACCAATTTATCCACAAATCTCCCAGAATCCAAACAATTTGCTTTCTGAAACACACAGCCATAGATATCTGCTCTTCTCTCGGGAAAAAGACCTACTGACAAACTCTCTCCTTACACAACACACCCAGTAAACCTTATTGACCAATCCCTTCTCTGCTCAGTCTCATTGCATGCCTCGCAACCCCAAAATCCCCATATGTAATACGTGCTGCCCACCAACAACTTCTCTGTCCGTGGACAAATTGAACAATCTGAGCGCGGGGAATAAAAATTTAAATAGTGTGCCCCATTTCCCCTTTGAGGTTGGCTCTGAAAAGCGCCTTTTTTATTTTTTTTGCAGATGCTTCAGAAACACCTTTTATTTTGTATTTTTTTCTTTTTTTTCTTATTGTCCTCCAAAAATCTTCACAACAGTTTCTCCAAAGCAACCCTTATGTTCCAAAACAGCATGGCATTTCCCATAAAAGATAAAGAAATGCCATCTTCTTTAAAATAAACAACATTACCAGAATCAATGTTCTCATTATTACAAAATAACATACCAGTTCTAACCAATCAATAGCTGACCACATCTAGACTGTGTTGTGCCTTATGGTCGTTAACAGACCTCACTGAGACTGTGTTGTGCCTTATGGTCAATAGCTGACCACATCTAGACTGTGTTGTGCCTTATGGTCAATAGCTGACCACATCTAGACTGTGCTGTGCCTTATGGTCAATAGCTGACCACATCTAGACTGTGTTGTGCCTTATGGTCGTTAACAGACCTCACTGAGACTGTGTTGTGCCTTATGGTCAATAGCTGACCACATCTAGACTGTGCTGTGCCTTATGGTCAATAGCTGACCACATCTAAACTGTGTTGTGCCTTATGGTCAATAGCTGACCACATCTAGACTGTGCTGTGCCTTATGGTCAATAGCTGACCACATCTAGACTGTGTTGTGCCTTATGGTCGTTAACAGACCTCACTGAGACTGTGTTGTGCCTTATGGTCAATAGCTGACCACATCTAGACTGTGCTGTGCCTTATGGTCAATAGCTGACCACATCTAGACTGTGTTGTGCCTTATGGTCGTTAACAGACCTCACTGAGACTGTGTTGTGCCTTATGGTCGTTAACAGACCTCACTGAAAGTGTTGTGCCTTATGGTCAATAGCTGACCACATCTAGACTGTGTTGTGCCTTATGGTCAATAGCTGACGGCATCTAAACTGTGCTGTGCCTCACGGTCACTGCTTAGTCACTTAGTCCCCACCAGCACCACTAGATTCCACGACTTCCCACAGACCATGACCTTCTGGCTTGCCCTAACCATGCTCCCTTTCTGCTTAACACAGGACAATGTACCTTGTAGCAACAATAGCTACATAGCCCACCAAGACGGCCTAGCCAAACTAGGGTGCCCCAGACACCACCCCATCCCCTGCCCTACTCCATTCCTACCCTCCATACCCCCCTTCCCCTCCACTCACCACCACCCTCTCACTTCCAAATCCATCGCCATCCATGACCTACCCACCAACAGCCACCACAGTCCCATTGACAACTTTAACCAAACCAAATTGACCTCAAAACCTCCCACCCGCCTTAAGCCACCCGGGCCAACCACCCTCTCCCTCACTCCCAACATCACAACCCGCAACGACAGATTAGGCTCCAGGCTCCCCACCACAAATTCTAAACCTAACTCCAGACCTTACACCAAAACGAATACAAAGCATACTGCACCTAGCAAGCCCACTCCTCCCCCACTAAAAGGTGCCCTACTCAACGTCAGATCCCTGGCCGCCCACCCCACAGAAATTGCAGATATCATCCTTACCAATGACCTTGACTTCTTAGCCCTAACAGAAACCTGGCTCCATGAAGCGTCCGGACCCTATTTAGCGCTAGCCATCCCAGACAAATACACTATCCTTAGAGCGGACAGACCAAACGCCAGAGGTGGAGGCGTAGCAATCATATCCAAATCCGCCTTAGGCCTCAGACCAACCGACACAGTCGCATGCACATCCTGCGAGCTACTCACAACCAAACTACAAACCTCCCCCACAACCACGATAACCATCCACCTCTTATATAGACCCCCAGGTCCCCCCGGGACCTTCGAAGAAGACATCACATCCCTCATCACCAAAACTTCCAAACCAACAGCACAATTCATGATCCTTGGAGATTTCAACCTCGGCTACCAAGACCCAAACGACGCACCTGCTGCTTCCCTAGCCAATATCCTAACTGATCACGGTCTCACTCAACGCATTGTGCTCCCTACCCACCAAAAAGGCAGAACCCTTGATTGGGTAGCAACCCACAACTGCAACACAACCTGCAAAGACCCCCAACCTCTGGCATGGACCGATCACCACATGATCCCCCTTGAGGTTAACACCAATCAGGTACTGCCCAATAAGCACCCCATGGCTCCAGCATGCCCCACCAGGAACAAACGCAACATCACTGCGGAAGCCTTACTACCATTGGTCTTACCTACCCTCAATGCTCTCCCAGCTAACGCTGACTTAAACCTGCTGATCGACACCTTCAATGATTCCATGGCCAAAGCAATGGACACCGTTGCCCCCTTGAAAATACGCAAAGCCAAACCCAAAGCTCATCTGAACTCGTGGTACACCCCTGAGCTCAAACTACTTAGGAAAGAGAAAGCTAAAGCTCACCACACCTGGAAGACTAACCCCACTGAGGAAAACAAATCCAACCTCACTAACCTATCCTCACTTTACAAAAGCGAGATAATCAGGACCAAAAAAGATTCATACAACACCAGGATCACTCAGGCAGGATCCTCCACTAAAGAATTATTCAAAATTTTGAAGGAACTAGAAAACCCTATTTCGCCCCAGAAACCTGCCTAAAAGACAAATCCTGGTGCACCAACATCCAGAACGCCCTTAACAACAAAATCTTAGGACTCCAAACTAAAATCGAAAACAAACGGCTACAATTATTCAACAACAATGTCACCAACCTTAGCCTACCCACACCTAACAACACCAGCGCAGGCTTCTCGTTCAAAAAAGTCACCATCCCGGAAGTTCAAAAAATCATCACCTCCTTGAAACCCTCTAACTGTAAAGGAGACAGCTGCCCGGCTCAAATCATAAAAGATGCAGCCAGAGAGCTCTCCCCCTTCATCACCAAACTCATCAACTTATCCTTCACCAACAGCTCCATCCCCAGCAACCTAAAACAATCATGGGTTCTCCCTCTCCTGAAAAAACAATCCCTCGATCCGGCCACACCCACAAACTATAGGCCCATCACCACAGTCCCCTTCCTACTGAAAATCCTGGACAGAGTCGCCTACATCCAAATTCAGGAATACCTAGAATCCAACCAACTACTAGGAATACGTCAATCTGGCTTCAGACCTCAACACGGAACTGAAACCGCCCTTGTTGATCTCAAAAGCCAGATTGATGAAATAAAAGACAAAGGCAATGGCGCAATCCTACTCCTCCTAGACCTCTCAGTGGCATTTGACCTGGTCAGCCATGAGGTCCTCTGTAACCACCTTGCCACCGCAGCCCACTTCTCCTCACCTGCCATCACATGGATACAATCCTTCCTGGCAAACAGAACCATACGAGTCTTCTCCACCACTGCTGCTGCAGACCCCATCCCCATCACATGCGGGGTCCCACAAGGTTCATGTGTATCCCCCACTTTGTACAACATATTTACAAAGCCTCTATTCGACCAACTGGACCATCTGGGTGTCACCTACACTAACTACGCAGATGACACCCAGATACTCCTCACTATCTCTGGTAATTACCAAGAAGACTCTGCCCGGATCAACAAAATATTCTCCATCATTCAGGCATGGATGGCCTCCCATGGTCTCTGCCTGAATGATGAGAAGACAGAGCTCCTAATCGTCGGCTCCCCCAACACCCTAACCAAACTTGACCCTAGCTATAACAACATAACCATCGATGGTCATTCCATTCCCATAGGCAAAAGCGTAAAGACCCTTGGCTTCTATCTAGATGCCAACACTAACCTTAGCAAACATACCAATATGACAGCCTCAGCTGCTGCCTATACCGGCAAGCTCATTAGGGCCAGCAGACCCTTCCTATCACCCAACAGCTGCCTCACCCTTGCCAGGGCACTAATACAATCCAAACTGGATTACTGCAACAGCCTGTTCCTTGGCGCTAATCAATCCGTACTCAATAAATTGCAGGTAACTCAAAATAACGCCTTGCGCGCAGCCCTCAACATTCCAAGACAAGAGCAGATCTCTGCCACTAGGAAAGCCTGCAAATGGCTCTCCATACGCCAAAAAATTGATCTAAAAGTCATCTGCCTCACGTACAAAGCCCTCAACCACCTAGCACCACCCTATCTAGCTAATAAACTCACCCTGAAACCTGCCACCAGACTCACCAGATCCTCCAACACTCTTTGTCTACTAGTACCCAGGTTCCACCTAAAAAGAGCTGGAGGGGCAAGCTTTACAGTGCTTGCCCCCCAACTCTGGAACTCCCTACCGCTCAACATCAAAACCCTCGAATCCTTCCAGATCTTTAGGAAGCAGGTCATTAGCTGGCTGCTAAACAAAGAACAACACCACTAACTCTAGACCTGCGCGATTACTAGCTTAGACACTGTACTTACTCTGAAAATTGTATATTGTACGCACTACACATGCTCTATTTATTGACCTCTGTATATATATGTACATATTATAAACCTGTACGAAGTATGCAACACACAGATACTTCTCAACTATGTAACCAAATTCTTAAGCGCCCTTCTACCTCTGGGTTTGGAGCGCCATACAAATAAAATAAACAAACAAAACAAACATTAAAGCAAACATGCCTCAGTTGATTGCACACCTAGCAATATTTTGCTGAGGACAAAAAACACAACTATTGTCCCATACTGCTCTAGTTAATAAAGCAGAAAAAATAACCTTGGCATTTGGAAGGACTTTCATGATTGCCTGAACCACGTATTGCAGATCTTGCAACAAAGTAGGGGCACTGACATAGCCCAAAAGCACAGAACCACAGAGTAGGACAACTACAAGTGGACTATGAAACGTAACCATATACTGACAAACTACTAGAATTGCCTGCAAATTCAAATCAGGCACAGTGCTCCACACCACATCCACTCCATTTGTGTCAAAATGGTTAGCCACATTCCTAGATTTAGCGTACTGCTCCAAACCATTCACAAACATATCTCTAACCACCAACACCTTGACTTTCGGCACCTCTGCCATGTTCACGACACACAGTCCCTCTCGATACGAAGCAGAACCTCAACACCTGATTGGCTAATCCTCAAAATACACTCCCACTTCATACTTGTAAACCCTGGATGTTGCATGTCCTGTCTGCGTACAACCGCGCTGTCCGCGCTGTCCGAGTGCGTAAGTAACACTGGGGCAGCCCTACTACCCTTTCCACTACACTCTCTGCACCACTTCCTCATTGGCTACTGCTAAGCAGTCACACAATCATCCATCAATCACATCAAAGAACTCTACATCTAACTCTGTCATCACAGTTCAGCACTTTAGATGTATTATTGATCACTCTCAGTACAATTCGGCTGTGACTGCAAAGGACCTACAGGAACAACTACTATAAAACTCCCCAAGATTTCTACTTGCAGATTCATGCACATCCACATGCATGAACACAGACTACAGGTATGAATATTTCCTACACAGTACATGTACACCTCTTCTAGTAATAAAATACAGCCCGAGAGCATAGCTCAGCGGCAAAGTGCGCGTCTTAAAAGCAAAACGACATTAAGCAACATAAATTCGATCCCTGGGTCCGCGCTTGGAAACCTCTGGATGTTTAAGCATGTTATAAATATGCAAGTAAGACTAAATAATTACGCAACAACAAACAAACAATTCCTGTATCAGCGCCTCGATGGCCGCGGGCTGTGTAAGCGCTTTAAAAATGTAAAATAAAATAAATAAAAATATGAACAGAGTAACTGCCACTTACCCATTAAAACTGTAAAATTAACTTAGTGTCATTTCTACCATCTACTATGATGAAGTTTCAATTGCAAACCTTTCAGCTCTCCAAATTTTTGTTTACACACATACCTATCTAAAAAAATATTTTTTCATATTATAAAATGGAAAAAATGACAGTATAATTATAAAAAAAGACTGCAGTGTAATACACACAGCCAGGATGAGTACACACATCTTCATTCAAGCACACATGCAGACAATATCATTATAAAGGCTCCCAGATCAAACAACACCACTGCCTCTATATGAATTCTTTCTCCTTTATTTCCCACACCTTCAAAGACATACATTGCTTTTATGTACAATCCAATCTCTGCCATTTACCATGTTGAAATAGCAAAACATGCATATGATTATTTCTTCTATCTCTTAACATCTATTAACATAACATTAAAATAAACAAGTGTGCTCTATATGTTTACTATTATACTCATTTGAAATACATATTCATCTAACAGATTCTGAATAAAATATACAGGATGCACATAGGCAAAGCAACGTGCAAAACAATGTGTACATTAGCAAAAGTGATATAAACACACAAATTCACTAACTTCTTTATTTTACAATTTCAGTGAAGACCGCTCTCCTGAAAAGCAGCAGCGCCTGAAGTACGAACAAGGACTTAGAAGAAACCTACTCTTTCCATACAAAAAAGTAAGTACGAAACTAACATAATGTTCTAACTGTTACTCAAACACACTAGCATTATAGTATTGTAGAAGAAACAATAATATTAACCCTTTACCATTAGATGTGGTATTAGTGCTTCCCCTTACCCGTTGCATACTTTATGTTGTCACCCGAAGCCCAGTATAGTAAAACACAAATACAAGAAAAGCGTTCCCAACTTGATGTATCTGCCCATTGCACAATCACACACCTCCACAATCATACTTACCATCGTACTCAGACACTCATCCACAAAGCATACATACACTGCACAACAGACCAACCCGCACTTTCATTTTTTTCACCAACAGACCCCAAAGAATGCCTACCAAAAAGCAACTCTGTAGAAAGCAACGTAGAAGTAGAGCAAATCAAAATAAAAGTGTCCAAAATAGGCATCCATCTCTAGCAGATTTTGTACAAAAAGTTCAAACAAAACAGCTAATAAAGTCATTAAGCAAAACAAGCTTCCAGTACAGAAACGGTACCTCCTCTATCAAAATGTAAAACCAAGCAGAAAGTGATTAACAAGACTTCAGCTACCACTACTGCTAATACTGCACCTATAAATCTTGATGTAGTGGCAAGTAAGCATACCAAAAAATATGTTTTACAAAAAATGTTTGGCCACAGAGTCCTTCAGAACCTTTTAAAAACAGGAGAGAAATCATGGGCAACCCTTAAAACGTACCATAGAAAATGAATCCTATATGGTCTCCTAGACAGTGCAATCCTTCTCAAAACTAAGTTATTTATTTTAGTTTTAAACAGGATGAAACCACTAACAAAACTAACTACTAAACTACAAAATAGTCTTCTCAATAAATTGAATATCAACAAAAATAGCTTTTTAAACATCTGTGGAGGTGAATGGAGTCACACCACGACCACAGAACCATATTTTAATGAAGAAGCATATAAACAGAAGCAAACAACCCCAATTGCCGTACATAGCAGTGGACGATGGTATGGAACACTTAATAACACCATTATGGAACAAGAAAGTCTGCTAACAATAATGTCACCAGAAAAGTCAGAATCACCTCCTCATTCTACTAAACCAAAGTGTCCAGTCTACAAATGGCTGGTCACATCAATATGTAACATTGCCAAAAAATATTTCAAATCTTTAAGGCAGTTCCTCAATCAGTATGTAAAAAACAAAGCCAAAATCACAATGAAACTACTACAAAATATGGATGCCTGTCCAGTGTACAAATACACAGGACTACAAAGACATTCATTAGCCTGCATTTCAGGATCTATTTGAAAAAAGCACCTTTCATCATAGCAAAATGATAACAACACATCATTGAACTATAAGAAATCTAGTCCAAAAACTCTACTATGCTAAAAGTCCTGCTTTAGCACTAGCCAATTTAAATAACAATCTTCTCTATGGTACAGCCAAGCAACTACTCGAAGAAATAGAGCACATCCAAAGTAAATATTTTGGAATTGAAAGCCACTTACAAAATGAAATAGATGTACAACAAACTAGCAACTACTGTACAAATAGCAACCTTCTATGAAACACATACACAGAAGAAATACTAAAGTTTAAAAGTACATCCGCTGAAGTACCAAACCATGTCTGTGTGTATTGCTGCAGTACAACAAAAACTATAGACATAACGTACAAAATAGAAGTCAATGAAGATTCACAATGGTCCCAATTAGCTCTCTACCTTATAGCAGAAAACAAATACGACAATACTGACCACTTAATACTTTGCCATTAGTGCACCGCAAAACTTGAAAACAACCAAACACTTTCACGTGCTATCTCAAATAACTTGAAATTATTCCCACTACCAAAACCCCTGCAACAACTAAATTTATATGAGAGACTCAATTATTCAAACAGTGCACTCATTTCAGGGAATAATAAGCCTCCAACCAAAAACAGCAAAATTACCTCCCTCTGAATTAGTCAAAGGCATTTGTGGCACAAGGTCTTACCCTAGATAAAGTATTAATAGATATAAGTAGTGCAGTCTTTAAAGAAGGCATGAGCTATGTAGCACTATCACGCTAACATACACTTGACATGCTTTTTCTAATCAACTTTGATGCAAGTAAAGTAAATGCAGATATTCCTTGCATTCTAGAATACAATAGGCTGCGTTTACTCCACACCCCCCATCTAAAAACCTATCCTGTTCCACAAAAAGCAAAATCTTGTCAATGAAAACTACTTCAAACTGAAATGATACAGGTTACAACTACAATTCCTGCAAAGAAACTAATACTTCATCAAGTACCACAACGAAAGAAGAATCTACTGGTCAAAGCAACTCAACTACGTCTTCAAAGAAGCAACACACACTCTGAACAATTGACTTCAACACAGAACTGTCAGGTCCATTCAAATTTTCAAATATAACTGCTGTAAATTGCTACGCAAATGTAGCAATAAATGTTCTATTCCATTTGCCTCCAATTATTGAGAACATTTACTCACACAGTACAGACCAATTGTGTTTGCAAATGTTAGTCCTTCATATAAATGCAACCAACAATCCTGACAACACTTACTGTGTTCATGGAAAAAGACAAGAATTGGACTACTGTGCTGGAATTGTCAAATTCACTATGAACTCACAAGAAGATCCACAATAATTTCTAATGTACTTACTACAAGTACTGGAAAACAAAAACATACCTATAAATGAAATCTTTCAGATTTCATACATGTGGAAACATACATGCACTCTCTGCAACCATGTGGCACAGGAAGAAGTCTCTAATGAACGCTTCGTATATGTATCCATACCTAAATGTGAATCCATTCCATTTCAGCAACTTGTACAAAATGCAAACCATTGCAGATTATGTACTACCTGCAATTCACATAATCGCTCCACCTTACAAATACAGACACATAGTAAATACGTAATAATATTGCTTTTACATTAAAATGCAGATGGTACCAAAAACAACTGTAAACTGACTGGATTCACACATGGTCAAATGTCACTTGGTAAGAAAACCTTCACAACAATAGGCATAATCTACCACGCAGGAGCCACAACCAATGCAGGTCACTACACTGCATATATAAAAAAGAATTGTGGATGGTTCGAATGTAATGATAGTACCATTACTCTAAAGCAGAGATTGCCAGCAAATCTTGTAAACGCTTACTTAATATTTTTAAAACCAAAATGTCATATGTAATCTATGTATGAACATAACCAAAACTTCATCTTCAAAACTGTGCACAGTTAGAGTATGCCAACAGGTATCTAACTGCCTCAAGATTCTTCAACAATCAAACACATACATAAATACCACTAAAATCAAACAAGGAATATACAGTTAGAATACACCAACAGGTATCTAATTGCCCCAAAAATATGCAACAAGCCAAAGATAGAAGATTAGCAAGAAATAAATAGTAAAACAATGAAAGAAATATATTGTACCACAACATAGAAGTTTTTTTTTTTTTTAATCCAGCATGGATTTTTTTTTTCCCCAAAGACCCAATGTTTAGAACACAATGGGCCTCATTATAAGGTTGCCAGTCCGGTAACAACGGTACCTGTAAGCTTGCCGGTACCATTGTTACCGGACCAGCAAACTATGAGTTCTGCTTGCAGGTTCCTTAACGCCGGCCAGGTCTGACCAGGTAGGCATACCGGCACCCATGAGCATACCTAGAAAGATGCACCGGCACCATTCATGAATGGTGCCGGTGCATCTGGTCTCCCCATTCCCATTGAGTCCACTCAAATGAGAATGGGGAGTAATAATTACCGACATCTGGCAATGGGGATTTACCGGGTCTGCCGGGGCATAACGCCTCAGTAAGTCCCCATTGCCGGGTGCTGGTAAATACATGACTCCAGCAGCTGCCGTGCCGGTCTTTACCAGCATGGCTACCGCCGGACTCATAATGAGGCCCAATAACTTTGTCATAGGAGTTCCACAAATCTACTTATTTTTAAAGAATCATTATAAGTGAATGCATTAGGCTCAGTAAGCGTAGCCTATATAACAAACTGAGAGCTGTTAACGCATCACAAACTTGTTGTCATATCACAAAAACATACACAATTTGCAAGTTTGCATGCATTGAGAACGCATTGTATAAACTGGCATTTTGAATCTTATCAGAAAAGAACCATTTTGCGCGGTGTGGCCAACAACTGTCATTCGGGGTGATGTGGAGCTACCTTTAGTTTGCAGAAAGGTATGGCTGGATGGATTAGAGTCACAGGGACTTGGTACTCCAGTGTTGCATTTGAGTGCAGGGTGCAGAGGGGACTGCATATTTCAGTGGTCAGGTAATTCCTTGGTCCGGGTGCAACAGACAAGAAACATCTGTCCCTTCAGATGTCGTAATGTGTGCTGGATACCTCTGGTAGGATGTCATGTGAGGGGTGCACGTGGTGATTGTGGACATGGTTTGAGCAGTTTAAGACTACTTTGGGGAATACGATCAAGACATCCAGTAGTATTAGCATGCAAAGAGAGCCATTGTCCACACTAGATAGTGTTGTGAGGTTGTGCTTTGATTTAACTAACAAGCATGTTGTAGCTCCACACAGGCTTGGAATTAGGCAGTAATGGTTTGCCTCATCTTGGTTACAGGAGGCATTTAAAGGAAAAGAGTGAAACGTGCTAGTTGATGGATCTAAGGTCTATTCATTATGAAGTAATATTATTATGAAATCACCCAAGGAGTAGCCACATGTTTGAATGAGCACCACAGTGTTTTACTCAGAGATTAAATGACCTAAGGCAATGGTGGGCTGTACTTTTTGTTAGAACATTTTAATTCTGGCAGTTCTCTTGCCGACAATATCATGAAAAAGGACAAAAATGGCTGTAAAAAGTCTTCTCTTCTGTCGCTGGTTAAAGGCCCTCACTTAATTTGATTCTCTAACCCAGAGCATAGAGCTATTATCATTATATAATGGCCCTTGTAATGCAGCATTAATTCTTAATGCGTGTTATGTTTACTGTAATTCATGAAGCGAAACAGATGTTACAACAAATGGTTAATATGAGACATCACAGAATACCATAGGGAGCTCTAATGAACATGCTGCATTAGAGTCCAGAGAGCAGTTATGGTGCATTGTGTGGACTCGACATCAAATGTAGGGGTAACTTGCCTGGGGGGAGGATGCTTTTAAGATAAAGAGGTGAAAAAAGTACCAAATCCGGATGGGTGATGGATGAAGTTCATTTTGAAACTACAGATGGAGAGGGTAGACACGTGGACAGGGTGTAGTCTACCAACGTTAAGGGGTTTTAGGGCAATGGGAGTATTTGAAAATATGAATGATAAACAGCTAGATGGTTGGCTAGACTGCCTTATATAAACACAAAGAGGTGATGGTGGGCTTGAGAAGGGTGACCATGCTTTGAGTGATGAAACAAATTACTTGAGAGGCTTGAAATATGTGGCTTGAAAACTCCTGATAAACTGACATGCCTAGGAGCAAACCCTTCACTGGGCGATGCAGTACAGGTAAGATCACAGGTTTCCTTTTTCCAGACTTGATCATGCATTAACATGACTTGACATCATCTCAATTGAGCACATCTTGATTAAAAAATAACCCCAAAAGTAGTGGCATTGTGCATATTGTCCTTCTTCAAAAGCATTGAAGTAATCATCAGCAGCATCTTGGTTAATGGTATTAGTCTATGGGGTCTTACCAAGTTTGGTGGTATCTCACTGGTAATTCTGGCTGGATACCACCAAACGGTATTACTGTTTCTGCCGCCTGATATCCAGGTATTACCAGAATATTAAAAGCAACAGAAATACTGGTAATTCCCCATTCCATGGAGTCCCGTAAGATTCCATGGGCATTATTGTTGGTATTTACGGCACCAGTAATACTGGTGCCGGAAACACCAGCAGTTTAATGCTGATGTGGCCCTGAGTAACCTCCAGCTCTTGGCTGTAAGTAAGTCATGTAACCCCCACTGGCAAGCTTGTAGTTTGCCGGTCCAGAAAAGTGCCAGTAAACCTTATTACCAGCACTTTTTTCCCAGACTGGCAAACTTATAATGAGGCCCTACATGTAAATATGATTATTTAACCCCCAAGCGATCACTCAAATTGACTCGTTGGTTAAGACATTTTAAAATCAATCATAGCCACTGCAAGCATGATTACAAAGAAATAATAGATTGTTTTCAGGAAGCCTGAGCTTGTGTTGCTCAGGCCACATCTTGTCTATTGGTCAACACAATGAATGAGGCAAACTAGGAAATAGATTGAAAAAGCAAGGCATTATGCTTGACGCCTCCATTTCCTGCTCTGCCACATTTTGCAATAGTGACAAGGTGGAGGCTGACTGCCTCTTGTCTGTGAGATTTCCATGCAGGTGTAAAACGAATGGGCTCCTACAGAATCTGCCTTAATTTAGAACTTCCTAAAGGACAGGAAGAGTCCACTGAAATCAATTAATGAATGCTCCTTGCAAAGCATAACTGGCTCGCAATATTTATTTTTTTACAAGACGGAAAGGAACTGGAAAGTGTAGAGGAAAGTTTACTTGGTTTTGTTCTTTCCTTTTACCTTTTGCCATTCAAATGTTTAAAATTGCATACAGGGGCACATCACTATGTACATGTAAGTGTGTGTGTTCCCATGCATGCAAAATGACTGTCTCTTTCCATTCACCATGGTGCCAATGATGATAACTTCAAAGTATTAAAAGAAAATAAATATCACATTACAGCTCCTCTAAACTTTGTGGGCTTGAGGGATTTAAATTTGTCCTGCTCGGATCTTTCACCTAGTGTGTTGAGTCTCAAGCTTCTTTGCTGCAACATTGCTCCTCTGTCATGTCATCATGTTTGACTGCACATTGGCTCCACCTTGAAGCTTTGGCCATTAGTGAGCTATCAGAATCCCTCTGGACAGCATCTTTCTGCGTTCTGTTCACAAGACAAATATCACAATTCAATTAGATTGGCCTTTGGCCTGATGCAAGACAACTCATGCATACATTATTGCCATAATTATTCAATATCTAGCAGAGATCAGCTAACGTGAAGGACATGCATCAAACATTTGCTTTAGGTAAAACAATAAGAAGCAAGGTTGTAGCTTTTCAGACACTTGTATAGATAAACAACCACATAAACATCTACCCGCCTACACACGTACTAGGTGTGTTCAATTGCAAAAAGTGCTGTGTTTCATGTCAATCAATGCATGTAGACAGAAAAATAGAGATACACATATTTTAATTTATAAATGTAAAACAATCAATCATTTTTTTAAAAAAAGAGATGATAAAACATCACTAACAAAAGACATCACATAAAAACAAAGACATCACATAAAAACAATCGGTGAAAAAATATAATTTTTGGACAATGAACAGATCAACCCTTCATTGGGCTGAACACAACCATTTTTTTTAATATAACAGCATCATGTGGTTAGTAGGGATGTGAGGTGGTCATTTAGTTATTTCATGTATCCTCAAATCATAATGTACTTGTACTTGACTGTGTCGACACAAAGTTATGTGTTTCTAGGTCCTAGCTACAACAACTAGATTTAACAATCTATGGCCAAATGAATATGCTATAAGACGTTTGCTGGACCCATCTTCAGGACGTTGTTTTGCAGAAATATCTGATTGCCTGCATAAGTAAGATGTACTCCATCTCTGTGAAAAATATGTGTGTTACAAAAAACAATATTTTCATTCTGAAAAGAGGACATACCAACATCTCTCAAAAAGGCACAAAAAGTATTGTTAACATTGCACCTTGCTTTCTCCATTTGTGGACCAAATGAAAAACAAATTCAGCCATATTTTTCTCTCCGTAATACGGGAAAAATTACTCTGGAGTTTGGATATATGTCCATGACTTTCCCAAGTCCTACTTTCATTGCAAATTGCAAAGAGATTCCAGACACATGTCCTAAACTGTTCCCTCCTCAATGAATAATAGTAATGTCTAGATGACGCTGTGTCACCAAAGAAGCACAGAGAGGTACCAAATCCACCCACTTCATTCCACGCACTCCATGCCAGTGCACTTCCACATGAGAGAATCCAAGATGTGCAGCAACCCCACAACGATCTGCATGCACCTCCAACCAATGTATCCACGAATTTCCCAGAATCCAAACAATGTGCTTTCTGAAACACACAGCCATAGATATCTGCTCTTCTCTCAGGAAAAATACCTACTGACAAACTCTCTCCTTACACAACACACCCAGTAAACCTTATTGACCAATCCCTTCTCTGCTCAGTCTCATTGCATGCCTCGCAACCCCAAAATCCCCATATGTAATATGTGCTGCCCACAAACAACTGCTCTGTCCGTGGACAAATTGAACAATCTGAGCGCGTGGAATGAAAATTTAAATAGTATGCCCCATTTCCCCTTTGAGGTTGGCTCTGAAAAGCGCCTTTTTTATTTTTTTTGCAGATGCTTCAGAAATACCTTTTATTTTGTATATTTTTCTTTTTTTTCTTATTGTCCTCCAAAAATCTTCACATTAGCTTCTCCAAAGCAACCCTTATGTTCCAAAACAACATGGCATTTCCCATAAAAGATAAAGAAATGGCATCTTCTTTAAAATAAACAACATTACCAGAATCAATGTTCTCATTATTACAAAAGAACATACCAGTTCTAACCATTAAAGCAAACATGCCTCGGTTGATTGCACACCTAGCAATATTTTGCTGAGGACAAAAAACACAATTATTGTCCCATACTGCTCTAGTTAATAAAGCAGAAAAAATAACCTTGGCATTTGGAAGGAGTTTCATGATTGCCTGAACCAAGTATTGCAGATCTTGCAACAAAGTAGGGGCACTGACATAGCCCAAAAGCACAGAACCACAGAGTAGGACAACTACAAATGGACTATGAAACATAGCCATATACTGACAAACTACTAGAATTGCCTGCAAATTCAAATCAGGCACAGTGCTCCACACGACATCCACTCCATTTGTGTCAAAATGGTTAGCCACATTCCTAGATTTAGCGTACTGCTCAAAACCATTCACAAACATATCTCTAACCACCAACACCTTGACCTTCGGCACCTCTGCCATGTTCGCTACACACAGTCCCTCTCGATACGAAGCAGAACCTCAACACCTGATTGGCTAATCCTCAAAATACACTTCCACTTCATGCTTGTAAACCCTGGATGTTGCATGTCCTGTCTGCGTACAACCGTGCTGTCCGTGGAGCGCGTAAGTAACACTGGGGCAGCCCTTCTACCCTTTCCACTACACTCTCTGCACCACTTCCTCATTGGCTACTGCTAAGCAGTCACACAATCATCCATCAATCACATCAAAGAACTCTACATCTAACTCTGTCATCACAGTTCAGCACTTTAGATGTATTATTGATCACTCTCAGTACAATTCGGCTGTGACTGCAAAGGACCTACAGGAACAACTACTATAAAACTCCCCAAGATTTCTACTTGCAGATTCATGCACATCCACATGCATGAACACAGACTACAGGTATGAATATTTCCTACACAGTACATGTACACCTCTTCTAGTAATAAAATACAGCCCGAGAGCATAGCTCAGCGGCAACGTGCACGTCTTGAAAGCAAAACGACATTAAGCAACATAAATTCGATCCCTGGGTCTGCGCTTGGAAACCTCTGGATGTTTAAGCATGTTATAAATATGCAACTAAGACTAAATAATTACGCAACAACAAAAAAACAATTCCTGTATCAGTGCCTCGATGCCCGTGGGCTGTTTAAGCGCTTTAAAAATGTAAAATAAAATAAATAAAAATATGAACAGAGTAACTGCCACTTACCCATTAAAACTGTAAGATTAACTTAGTGTCATTTCTACCATCTACTATGATGAAGTTTCAATTGCAAACCTTTCAGCTCTCCAAATTTTTGTTTACACACATACCTATCTAAAAAAATATTGTTTCATATTATAAAATGGAAAAAATGACAGTATAATTATAAAAAAAGACTGCAGTGTAATACACACAGCCAGGATGAGTACACACATCTTCATTCAAGCACACATGCAGACAATATCATTATAAAGGCTCCCAGATAAAACAACACCACTGCCTCTATAAGAATTCTTTCTGCTTTATTTCCCACACCTTCAAAGACATACATTGAATGCTTTTATGTACAATCTCTGCCATTTACCATGTTGAAATAGCAAAAAATGCATATGATTATTTCTTCTATCTCTTAACATCTATTAACATAACATTAAAATAAACAAGTGTGCTCTATATGTTTACTATTATACTCATTTGAAAAACATATTCATCTAACAGATTCTGAATAAAATATCCAGGATGCACATAGGCAAAGCAAAGTGCAAAACAATGTGTACATTAGCAAAAGTGATATAAACACACAAATTCACTAACTTCTTTATTTTACAATTTCAGTGAAGACCGCTCTCCTGAAAAGCAGCAGCGCCTGAAGTACGAACAAGGACTTAGAAGAAACCTACTCTTTCCATACAAAAAAGTAAGTACGAAACTAACATAATGTTCTAACTGTTACTCAAACACACTAGCATTATAGTATTGTAGAAGAAGCAATAATATTAACCCTTTACCATTAGATGTGGTATTAGTGCTTCCCCTTACCCATTGCATACTTTATGTTGTCACCCGAAGCCCAGTATAGTAACACACAAATACAAGAAAAGCCTTCCCAACTTGATTTATCTGCCCATTGCACAATCACACACCTCCACAATCATACTTACCATCGTACTCAGACACTCATGCAGAAAGCACACATACACTGCACAACAGACCAACCCGCACTTTCATTTTTTTCACCAACAGACCCCAAAGAATGCCTACCAAAAAGCAACTCTGTAGAAAGCAACGTAGAAGCAGAGCAAATCAAAATAAAAGTGTCCAAAATAGGCATCCATCTCTAGCAGATTTTGTACAAAAAGTTCAAACAAAACAGCTAATAAAGTCATTAAGCAAAACAAGCTTCCAGTACAGAAACGGTACCTCCTCTATCAAAATGTAAAACCAAGCAGAAAGTGATTAACAAGACTACAGCTACCACTACTGCTAACACTGCACCTATAAATCTTGATGTAGTGGCAAGTAAGCATACCAAAAAATATGTTTTACAAAAAATGTTTGGCCACAGAGTCCTTCAGAACCTTTTAAAAACAGGAGAGAAATCATGCGCAACCCTTAAAACTTACCATAGAAAATGAATCCTATATGCTCTCCCAGACAGTGCAATCCTTCTCAAAACTAAGTTATTTATTTTAGTTTTAAACAGGATGAAACCACTAACAAAACTAACTACTAAACTACAAAATAGGCTTCTCAATAAATTGAATATCAACAAAAATAGCTTTTTAAACATACGTGGAGGTGAATGGAGTCACACCATGACCACAGAACCATATTTTAATGAAGAAGCATATAAACAGAAGCAAACAACCTCAATTGCCCGACATAGCAGTGGATGAGGGTATGGAACACTTAATAACACCATTATGGAAAAAGAAATTCTGCTAACAATAATGTCACCAGAAAAGTCAGATTCACCTCCTCATTCTACTAAACCAAAGCGTCCAGTCTACAAATGGCTCTCCACATCAATATGTAATATTGCCAAAAAATCTTTCAAATCTTTACGGCAGTTCCTCAATCAGTATGTAAAAAGCAAAGCCAAAATCAAAATGAAACTACTACAACATATTGATGCCTGTCCAGTGTACAAATACACAGGACTACAAAGACATTCAGTAGCCTGCATTTCAGGATCTATTTGAAAAAAGCACCTTCCATCATATCAAAATGATAACAACACATCATTCAACTATAAGAAATCTAGTCCAAAAACTCTACTATGCTAAAAGTAGCCAATTTAAATAACAATCTTCTCTATGGTACAGCCAAGCAACTACTCGAAGAAATAGAGCACATCCAAAGAAATATTTTGGAATTGAAAGCCACTTACAAAATGAAATAGATGTACAACAAACTAGCAACTACTGTACAAATAGCAACCTTCTATGAAACACATACACAGAAGAAATCCTAAAGTTTAAAAGTACATCCGATGAAGTACCAAACCATGTGTGTGTGAATTGCCGCAGTACAACAAAAACTATAGACATAACATACAAAATAGAAGTCAATGAAGATTCAAAATGGTCCCAATTAACTCTCTACCTTATAGCAGAAAACAAATACGACATTACTGACCACTTAATACTTTGCCATTAGTGCACCGCAAAACTTGAAAACAACCAAACACTTTCACGTGCTATCTCAAATAACTTGAAATTATTCCCACTACCAAAACCCCTGCAACAACTAAATTTATACGAGAGACTAAATTATTCAAACAGTGCACTCATTTCAGGCAAGAATAAGCCTCCAACCAAAAACAGCAAAATTACCTCCTTCTGAATTAGTCAAAGGAATTTGTGGCACAAGGTCTTACCCTAGATAAAGCATTAATAGATATTGTAGTGCAGTCTTTAAAGAAGGCATGAGCTATGTAGCACTATCACGCTAACATACACTTGACAGGCTAGTTCTAATCAACTTTGATGCAAGTAAAGTAAATGCAGATATTCCTTGCATTCTAGAATACAATAGGCTGTGTTTACTCCACCCCCCCATCTAAAAACCTATCCTGTTCCACAAAAAGCAAAACCTTGTAAAAGGAAACTACTTCAAACTGAAATGATACAGGTTACAACTACAATTCCTGCAAAGAAACTAATACTTCATCAAGTACCACAACGAAAGAAGAATCGACTGGTCAAAGCAACTCAACTACTTCTTCAAAGAAGCAACACACACTCTGAACAATTGACTTCAACACAGAAATGTCAGGTCCATTCAAATTTTCAAATATAACTGCTGTAAATTGCTACGCAAATGTAGCAATAAATGTTCTATTCCATTTGCCTCCAATTATTGAGAACATTTACTTACACAGTACAGACCAATTGTGTTTGCAAATGTTAGTCCTTCATAGAAATGCAACCAACAATCCTGACAGTGTTCATGGAATAAGACGAGAATTGGACTACCGTGCTGGAATTGTCAAATTCACTATGAACTCACAAGAATTTCTAATGTACTTACTACAAGTACTGGAAAACAAAAACATACCTATAAATGAAATCTTTCAGATTTCATACATGTGGAAACATACATGCACTCTCTGCAACCATGTGGCACAGGAAGAAGTCCCTAATGAACGCTTCATATATGTATCCATACCTAAATGTGAATCCATTCCATTTCAGCAACTTGTACAAAATGCAAACCATTGCAGATTATGTACTACCTGCAATGCAGATAATCGCTCCAGCTTACAAATACAGACACATAGTAAATACGTAATAATATTGCTTTTACATTACAGATGGTACCAAAAACAACTGTAAACTGACTGAATTCACACATGGTCAAATGTCACTTGGTAAGAAAACCTTCACAACAATAGGTATAATCTACCACGCAGGAGCCCCAACCAATGCAGGTCACTACACTGCATATATAAAAAAGAATTGTGGATGGTTCAAATGTAATGATAGTACCATTACTCTAAAGCAGAGATTGCCTGCAAATCTTGTAAACGCTTACTTAATATTTTTAAAACCAAAATTTAATATGTAATCTATGTATGAACATAACCAAAACTTCATCTTCAAAACTGTGCACAGTTAGAGTCCGCCAACAGGTATCTAACTGCCCCAAGATTCTGCAACAATCAAACACATACATAAATACCACTAAAATCAAACAAGGAACATACAGTTAGAATACGCCAACAGGTATCTAATTGCCCCAAAAATATGCAACAAGCCAAAGATAGAAGATTAGCATGAAACAAGAAATAAACAGTAAAACAATGAAATAAATATATTTTACCACAACATAGAAGTTTTTTTTTTAATCCAGCATGGATTTTTTTTTCCCAAAGACCCAATGTTTAGAAAACAAACACAGGAACTGAGCAAAGTGCACAGTACACTGGTTTGAACTGTAGTACTTAAAGTACTAAATATGAGGGTAAAAAAATACAGAAATGTCTGTTATGCAATTCAATAACTCATTATGAACTACCTGCTCTGATATATGATTTTTTCTTTTATCACTGAGATCGAAAAAGTATGTCTGGTTCAGTTACCCATGACATGAAAAAACTGCATACAACCACAAAAAAACTCAATCAGTAAGTATACAATAAATAAACTCACAAACACCACCCTCCTTGTTACAAACTCCACAATCTTAACTGCATAGCCTAGCCAAAACTTAACATACAAACTCTACAAATGAACAGTACACAAACTTTTGGGTTCTGGATATTTGATAGGTGTTTCATTCTATGGGTATGTTATGCTGCAATGGTTGTGGCCCAGGCCTAGACTCTTGAGTGCATGGTCTACGGCCTTCGGCCATGCACCCAATACTCTAGGCCCTGGCCAAAACCACCGCAGCATAACAGGGAATCGAGAGGTAATTCTGAGTTTTCAGGGGATACTTTTCTAAGCAGTGTTTCTTGTTCCATGAAGGTATTATTGATTTTTTCATATCCTCTTCCACTGCTATGGATGGCAATTGTGTTTGTTTGATTTTGTTTGTATGCTTCTTCATTAAAATATGGTTCTGTGGTTGTAGTGTGACTCCATTCACCTCCACAAATATGTAAGAAGTTATTTTAGTTCACATTCCCTTTGTTGATAAGTTTCTTTTGCAGTTTGGTACTTAGTTTTGTTAGTGGTTTCATTCCATTTAACACCAATATAAACAACTTTCTTTTGAGAATGATTGCACTGTAAACGAGAGCTTGTAGGATTATTTTCTTACATTAGGTTTTAAGAGTTGAGGATGATTTCGGTCCTCTTCTTATTAGATTCTGAAGGACTCTACGGTGAAACACTTTGGCTAAAATACTTTTTTTACTATAGTTTCTTGTCACTATATCAGAATTAATAGTGGCATTGTTAGGAGTATTGGTAGCCAATTTTTTGTGAGTTTTGTCTTTTGTGCCACTTTTTGTTGGAGGAGGTAAAGTTTTGGTAGTTGAAGTTTCCTTTGTTTTGCTAAATGACTGTGCTAGCTGTATTGTTCCAATGTTCACTACAAACTCTGTTACAGATGGATGGTTAGGTTGGACACTTTTATTTTTATTGGCTCTATTTCCGCGTTGCTTTCTATGGACTTGCTTTTTGGTAGGCATTCTTTCGGGACTGTAGAAAAAAAGAAGGCATGGTTTGGTGTGTTGTACATTGTATGTGTGCTGTGTGCATGCCTGCATGAGTTTAATGGGGAAGATCTTTGTGGTGGTGTGTGCATGTATATTGGTCTCTTACAATGATTTGGGGAGGGTATTTTTCGGTTTGTATACTACTAAAATGTGCTTCAGATGAGAATACAAAGAGGTCTAGTGGTGAGGAGATGCATTATTAGTAAACATAATGGTATTAAATTGAAAAAGCTATTTCTTTTCTAGTACTAACATTGTAAGGCGTTTGTATGTTATTTGGGTTCCAAACAGACAGGGATTTGTGAGCCATTCTGCCTGTTTATCTGTGTTTACTAAATGGGAATTTGTGGGTAGAATGGTTCAGAAATCACTGTTTGGTTTGGTGCGCAAATTAAATACATAACCCACACACTCTGTTTCAGGAATAGTTAGAATATTAAGGTTGTGCTGTACTTACTTTTTTTGTAGAATGACCAGGTTTCTTCGGATATGTCGTTTGCAATGTAGATGCTGTTGATTTTCAGGACAGTAGTGTTCAGTGCGATTGTAAAAAGAAAAAGTTAGTAACTTTGTGTGTTTATAGCAGTGATGTTACTGTACACGTTAACTTTGCATCTGTCGTCGGAGTATTCTTCTTTGATATTTAACACAGTGCATGTGTGCATTTCACTTCACTGTGTGCTGCCATTGTATGTTACTTGCAGTATGTTAGTTGCAAGTGCTTTAGACATGAGTACCATTTTAAGATTATGAAAATGTCTTGTTTCTTTTAAGCTCTGTTATGTATATCAGAGAGGTTTGTAAGCGATAACTCATTATAGTTGCTGGGCAACATTTTGGTAGTTTCTTATTATAAGTACGATTTCGAAAAATCGGGAAACACTCAGCGGGCCATGTCACCACAGCAATCTGGAGCATTTATTTTTCTCATACGATCGTATTGGAAGTAGCATTGATGTTGGCGGTATAGAGTAAAACATTGTGCCATTTTCTAATGGAAAATCGAGTTTCGCACTACATAGGAAGGTTGTAACGTATGTATAGGTTATGTGGGAGACAGTAAGAAGTAGTGCGGTTTGTTAATGTACAATCGGACATCTTGCACTTAAAGCTGGAGCGTTGGTATGTATTGGCTATGCAGATTTAGTGCCATTAATTTGTTTAAATGAAATCACACGGGTTGTACATGTTCTCTGATTAAAATATGCATACCTGTTCTTTATACGCATGCATGTGCGCATCGATGGAGCTGTACGTAGAAATCTGCAACACTTGTACAGTACTTTTCGAAGTAGGCGCTTTGGAATGATATGCGCTTTGTACTCAGAGATATCAATAGTACATTTGAAGTGTGCAATTTTGATGATGGAGTTAGATGTACAGATGTTTAATCTG